>NC_068944.1:30922500-31662500 GCF_026419915.1 Harpia harpyja
CCTTTTTACATAAAAAAGCAAATATTTGAAATATGTATGACTCTCTGGACATTTAGAAAGCCTATGCAATATAGCCAAAGCCCATGAGAGATATTTTTTAATGTAAAAAATGAAGTCTTGTGTAAATATTTCCATAATCATCTTATGCAAATCAGAAATATTTTTCCTAATTGTGCTTCAAAATAATAAAGCTAGTCTTCAGGAGCACATGCTGAATCCTTTGTGGCCCTCTTGAACAGGAATGCTGTGTGAAGTATGAGTGTCTGAACTAACTATGGTCTCTTGCATGTCTAGAAATAGAAAGGGGAAGAATTAATAGAGAAAAAATGTTGTTTCAAAGGACAGAGTTTGATTATGTACTGGTTGCCTACTTCTAGTGCTATCTTTTACCAACTTTTTAAGGATCAATAGCTTATTATTTAATACAATTTCTTGAAAGATTTCTAGCATTTTTTAATATTGATTTCTCACATCAAACAGCAATCAAATTACCCCTCAGTGCATTTCCAGTGCATTTCTGAATATTAATTTCTATTGCTGTGTAATTTTTACAAACTTTCTTAAAATTATTTCCTTAGTGAGATGTGGATATTTTTAGGTTACTACAAATTGTGGAACAAAAATGTATCTGAGGATGTGAACAAATACTTGGTTCATTAAAAATTCTGTGCAAATACTTTTTCTAGCTTTATTATTAAAATATAGCATATAGTTTAATCCTGACTAGCAGACATTAGTTTTGTTTCTTTCCTTCAGTTGTAATTTAGAAGCCCGCTTGCTGTCTACCTTTAAACATATTGTTTAATAATGAAGCATGAATGGTGTTCAGGAAAGAAAGACAACTTCAAGTAGTAATATCAATCCTGCTGTAAACCATTCAAGCCACAAAACTCTTATTAAACTGTCAGCAGTGTGCAACACCAAGTCTATGGCTTTGGTTTTTTTACTTGGGTTTTGTGGAGCAGGATCCTACAGTTTTACACAGGCTCATTGAGATCTTGGCATCCTGAAAAGTACAGCGCCATGGAAGAAAACAGAGCCACAAGCTGAGGGTCTCATTAGATTTCTATCTTGGGAGCACTGTCTGAATTTGAACTGCAGGTTCCGATACTTTTTACTCTGTCCTGATTTTGTGGTAGTAAATAACACATTGAAACTGTTGTGAGCAGCACCTACTACGTGCAATACGAAAAGACCACACAATTTAAGCAAAAATAAAAAAAAGTCTACTGTTTTGCTTGAATTAACATAACTGCATAATTCAAATTCTCCTCACTGTTGAGTAACCAAATGCATAATTTTCATTCTATTTAAAATATAATTAATATTACAGTGTTATTGTGTTTTCTTAATAAAAATATTAGAGATTTGTTTGTAATAATTTCTGAATGGCAGTGAAAAAATACAATAAATGATAATTTGGAACATCATGTTTTAAGTAGAGTGGCTCAGGATATTTTTTTTTTTTTTCCATTTATCAGTGGGAAATCCAGTTTCCTTAAAACTGCTGGTTTGTGCAGGAAAATTCTAGTTTTAATTTTCTTTCAGGAAAAAAAAAAATTGAAACAAGGGTGAAACTATTTCATGTGTCAAATTGACTAAGATACTTTAGGTTGTCAGCAGAAACTTGTGTCAGGTCTCACAAGAATTATAGTACAATTTCCTCAAGCCATCATTCTGTGCGTTGTTCTCTCTCTTTAGACAGCCTTTTCTGTGATGCCCTTCCGTCCTGCAACTCTGAAACAGGGTTTCAGAAGACCTATACATTAACACTGGAGTACAAGCCACAGAGAAGAAAGAGAGAAAAAGAGACTTGAATCACAGTGTTTGAGCAGCACAGGCATCGCAGGTACATTCAGTGCATACAGGTCAAGCTGAGTTGAGCCAAGCAAAAACACTTTGGTTCTAAAAGTAAAAAGAGTACATTTTGACATTTCTGAATCAAATTTCTTTCTAATGGTTCAGGCTAGTGTTCATGATAATAATGATTTTTTGTACTGAGATTTTTCAAAAGGCTTTATTTGAATGCAGTAAAATACTGCATTTAAAAAGATAATCATATATTTACTTCTAAGTCTCTTGTATCATTTTATTATGGCTTAACATTTTGACATCTTTTTTCTCAATATTTCATACAGCATGAATTTTGGCACTCACACATACCTCAGATAATGATTTAAATATCTTTTCAGGAAGTTAAGTTAGAAAAAATCGTTGTCCATCTTCGGATTTATAGCAACAATATTGCTATCAGTCTGATAACACTGTTAATTCCAGAGCAACAAAAATAATTTATCATTTATCTTCTGTGTATTTAGAACCTGCTTAAGTGGAAATAAACCAAAATTCTGTTAAAAAAAAAAATTTGTTATGCTCAAGCAAACAGATGAGTCAAAAAAGCTTCAGCAGACAAAGTTATTTCATATTCCAAGTGCACTGAAATTTTACAAAAAAAAGAGAACAATGACAAAATTACAGTTGGTGAACGTTTTGGATGCACTGTTGTATAATGACAAATCTGTCATATTTTCTTGTTGCGACCGCTAGTTAAACAGCATCTTGTAATTCAGGATACAGCACAATAAGGTATGAAATGGAACAGTCATGAAAAGCCAATTTAGGAAACAAAAGCTGCTTAACTGATATCCATCACGTACCCTGACCATTGATATTCATCACATGCTGTTGGGTCTACCTGCAAGTGTAGTTAGCTAGCTGTTTAGCTCTTTTATTTTTCCTATTTTTTAGGAAAGCCCTAATAAAATAAAATAACTATATATATTACTTACAGGTTTTTTCCAACTCATTCATTAAAAATTTGATTCAAACCAGTCAAAATCTAGGTAAAATAGTAATTTTGTACCTGCAGGCTTTGATTTTACAGTGATCCAGTACTGAAGATCTGGGCAAGGGTCTGTCCATGTGCCAGTCAATGCAAGCTCAGGTTGTCAGGGAAGTGAATCTTGGGACACCGGACCAGGACTCAGGAGGCAAAGATCTCCCCAGGACTCCTTATAGGGCCTTGGTAAGTTGTTTAATTTTTCTGAGTTTTCAATAAATTGTTTTTGAAAAGGGGTATGGCAACTTAATCTCTTCCCCTTAGGAATATTATTATAAATTCATCAATGTTTGTCAGACGCTCAGGTGCTAAGGTGTTCTGGTAATACATACAAACACATTGCCAGCAACGTGCCTGTAGCACGCATATAGAGGACATTTCTCAAGTCTCTGATGTTGAATGTCTATTAAACTTAATGTCATTTGACTGTAAAATCCACTCTAGATCAATTATTCATCTATAAAAAGCAAAATAACAGCTATTGGACATACAAAATTTATTAATAATAGCAGGAAAGTAATGTTTTTCTTGTGTTTTTTCTGGGTATGTAAGTCTGAGTTTTATCTCATTTATTTCCTTAGTTAATATATTACTGAATAAAAATGACCATGGTAGGCTGTAGGTGCACCATCAACAAGCTTAGAAAGAGACTAGAGAAATTAATGTGTAAGAGACCTATAAATACAAACTAAATAGCCTCATCTGGGTGAGTACTAGGGCATGGGCTGCAAACAATGAGCAGGCTTGCACACACTTTCTAAATGGCATCTCCCATTGCCATTGTCAGAGACAGAATGAAAAGATATACACCCATTTTTCTTGTAAGTCTTATCAGTTAAGCTCCGCTGTCATGTGGGAGGTGCTTTCAATTTTATTACACCGAAGTTCAGAGCCTAATCTGAAAATTCAGCAGTAGTATTGCCAGTGATTGCAAATAGCTTGCTTTATCACCTTTGAAGAGTTGCCTAGTCCTGGTTCTAGGAAATTGTCTGGGATTTGCACTTTTTCTAGAGGAATCGTCTGAAAGCATCTAAAACAGGCAAGTCTTAATGAAAAGTTGTCAGTCTTAACACTGATGTTAACCAGTATGGTTTGCACTTTCTCACATTCATAGCTGTATAACCATTAGGAAAAAAATGAATGCAGCCCTTGGGTCATTTGGGGTTTTTTGCCTTTTGCCATCAAAATCAGAACATATTTTGATTCAACAGAATATCAGTGGTCTCGAGGCGGTGGGATGCGCATCCTGTAACCATCCTACACAGGAATGTGCATGTCCACAGCCCGCTCTGACAGAATTCTCACCGGAGCCAGCTCTTCTTTTGTTCTATCACCATTTGTGATTCACAGAGTAACTCTGTAATCATTTTTATCAATATAATTTTGTACTTCAAAAAGAAAATATTATTAGGGTAAGCATGTGAAAACTACTTTGGCATCATCCTTAACATTTCATTTCTCTAAGAAAAGCCAATGTAGAATGGCTGCATTTTTAATAGTTGCATAAGACCACTGGGGAAGAAAAAACAACAGGTCCAATGTGTGACAGACTTGCAGCACTTTACAGTACTTCATATGTGTGCATTTCAGTGTAATATATCACAAGCTGTGTCATGCCACACACCATAAATGTCGCACGACAAAATCATCAGCAAAAGTTTCATCTGAAAAGTTCCACTGGCTTCATTATGCACACCATGCATTAAGAGCTTGCAGGACAAAGTTAGCATATATAACGAAATACCTGACTACAATATGCCCTGATTTCCCTCATGATGAGATACCAGGAAATGTTAACTATGTCAAGAGCAGATCTTTCTCCTCCACAAAGCAAACCATTGCTGACTTTTTTAACTTTATATTCAATTGAGCTTTCTGTTGAAATCATCTGTGACTAGATTGACTCACTTAGTATTTTAAGCCACTGAAACTATAGCTTGTTACTTCCTCGTTTATCCTGAAAATAATTTCCTTGATTAAATTTATCTAAGATTAAAGTATTTTCACTTGTGACAGGCCTTTGACACTATATTTGATGACAGGCATGAGTCTTCTTCACAGCATTACTTCTTTCCTCTTTTGTCATCGGTAAGTACTTTTAAAGAGGGCCGGCCACATGAAACCCCTACATGTATGAACATAGAGAAGTGAAGAGTGAATCTACGATTCATGGTAAAGCCCACAAGCAATATTCAGGAGAATCTCAGGGGCTGAGGTGCAAAATTCATGTAAAACTGGGCAATATGGCAAATTCTTGGCAATATATATTCTTGTTTTGATTTGTAGGTGAAAAAGAGAATGTGAAAAAGCATCTAGACCTTTTCCTTAGGGGGCAAAGGGGGTGTGTGGTGTGAGGGGACAAGAGGGGGAAAGAGGAAAAAAAAGAAAAGTCTAACTCTGGGAAGTGCTTTAGACCTCAGCACCAGCCATTCAAGTCATGACAAGAAAAATCAAGTGCACGCAAAGTTATAGGGTCAGATTCTACATCCCCGACCACAAATGAACAGCACCTGACTACATCAGCAGCCCCTCTCAGATCACCAGGAGATGCTGAATAGGAAAGCCCAGTGGTTTAAAGGACTGGACCTCACAGTCCCATCTAACTTGTTTGGGTTTTACTCAGTCAAATTGCCTTCTGTTAATGAAAATAGGAACAGAAGGGACTCAACACAGGAATAACTCTACTGTTATCTTCCCTGACAAATGGCCATCCTAACCCTAAGGTCTTCCAGTAATGAGGATTCAACAGCCTCCCAGCTGACACAAGTCCTTTAATTACTACTGGGAGGTTCAACTGATAGCTTACTTAAATCTTCCTTTTTGCAGTTTCTCATCCTCTGTAAATGCAGAAAGCACTTAAGCCCTTTTTAATGCACCTTTTAAATATCATGGAATCATAGAATGGTTTGGGTTGCAAGGGCCCTTCAAAGATTATCTCGTCCAACCCCCTCCCGGGCTTGTGATTCATCCTGCCTTACTTAAGCTTTTTGGACTCTGGGACGACATGGGAAACAAGATTTCCTTTTATCTTCAGATTGCCCAGTTTGTCTTTATTAGCTTGAATCATGTGTGCTCCTGAATGCTCTTCTCACTTTATAAATCAAAGACTTAGAAAACTTAAGAATATGTATATAGACTGTGTCCTGAGGTTTTTTGCTTTTTCAGTTAACTTGGAATTATTTTTATTAATGTATTATTATATATTACTTGTTATTATTAGCTGCTTATAATATTTGCTTGGCCCAATATGCATTCCTATTTATCCTGTGTAAAACTTTTAGAGAACACTAGTAATTTTTTGTGTAAACACAACTAATGGCACTGTATTCCAAAATCAAGCATTTCTTTTGATAGTTTATCTATGCAAAGTACCTCACTGAGAAGAACAACCCAGCTAACTTCACAAGAGTGATTAATATAAAAGCCAATTCACAAAGTTCTGCAACAACAGTCCTTTAGGAAATCTTACAAATAATGACAGAACAAATTCCAATTCCATACATTTTTTTCAGCTTTGGGTATTTTGTAACATTTTAATAGATTTCTCTCTCATAAATATTTTACTTCATTATGATGAACACCACCATAGGTATATGTGAGGTAATGTCCATGCATAAGGTGAGAGCAGTTATTTTTGCTCCAAGGCTTTTCAGGTGGTCTTAGATGGATCTTTGCAGCTGGTGTGAGCTGAGTTATTTTAGGGCTTTTTCTTACTGGGGGGCTGTGAGTTGACTTGTAGTCTCATGTAACTAATTCAGGGTAGGCATTAGAAGAGTGTCAGCTCCGAATGGGTTAGTCTGTAACCTCACTGCACTGCAGGTAAAATCACCAGGACAATTAAAAGCAGAGCCGAAGGTCAAAGTATCCTCTCTGCTATACCATCATTAACATAATTTAATGAGAGGTTTTCGCACATAGATGGTATTGTGGTGACTCTCAACTAAGAAAATGAGTTAAATGTAGTGAAAACGTATCCTAACACATCAGCCAGCTCCTACGCCTATTGATAGCACAGACATGCACTCTCCAACAAGCTAGCCAATACTTGTGAAGAGCATGTTTTTCAACAAGGTACTCTGTGGTGAAATGACCAAGGGTGAGGTTTTAGTTAGTATTCAGATGTATATGTTGCACACCAATGTAACTTTCAAATAGCCTTTTAAGAAGTAAAGGCCCTTTTAGTAGGGCCTGTAGCGATAGGACAAAGGGTAATAGTTTTAAACTCAAAGAAGGTAGATTCAGTCTAGATATAAGGAAGAAATGTTTTACGATAAGGGTGGTGAAACACTGGAACAGGTTGCCCAGAGAGGCTGTAGATGCCCCATCCCTGGAAACATTCAAGGTCAGGTTGGACAGGTTTCTGAGCAACCTGATCTAGTTGAAGATGTCCCTGCTCATTGCAGGGGAGTTGGACTAGATGATGACCTTTAAAGGTCCCTTCCAACTCAAACTATTCTATGATTCCATGATTCTATGAAAATTTGAAAGAACTGTCTCTGTTATCACATCCAGTCCATTGATAACTGGCAATCACATTATAGAATCTCTTTTATGAGCTGACTGAAATCTGGCCAAAACCCCCAGTTGAGTTCTTGTCCCTGCATTTCCAACTGAAAATCACCCCAGATTCCATCAATCTGAAGGTTCGCTGTTCTTCTCTTTCCAGCCTAAACTTCAGATCCCTTGATAATCTGGTTTTGTGCCTGTGTTGTTCTTCACTTCTAAAATGGAGACCTCTTTTTTTGCTAAGCCAACCCCTTCTACGGTTACCTGCTGACTTAGTGTAGAGGCATACACAATAATTTTAAGTATATTGGCTCATGTACCTCAGTTGTGACAGAAAAAAATCACAGAATAATACTCTCTTTCTCCTGAGACAGGGAATGCCACATTCCTGTATCTACAGCCCCTGAAAACTTACACTGTACTGCACCATTGCAGCTGATACTGGACTTGACAAATTACAATAACAGCAGAGATTGCTTCCATAGCCTAAGCTGCAACTTTTCAATGTAATCTTCCTGTTGAATACAGTTCAGCTGTCCAGCATTGATGAAGATTCATGGACCAAAAAAAGGCTAATATTTCTACTTATGCCAAACACAAGTATAAGTTCAGAGAGGAGTGGCTGGAGACCAGCTCTGCAGAAAGGGATCTGGGGGTGCTGGTCGGCAGCAGGCTCAGTGTGAGTTGGCAGCGTGCCCTGGCATCCAAGAGGGCAAACCGTGTCCTGGGGTGCATCAAACACAGTATAACCAGCCGGTCAAAAGAGGTGATCATCCTGCTGTATTCAGCGGTGGTGTGGCCTCACCTTGAGTAGTGTGGGCAGTTCTGGGCCCCACAATTCAAGAAGGATGTGAAGGTGCTTGAATGTGTCCAGAGGAGAGCACCAAAGCTGGTGAAAGGGCTGGAAGGCATGTCCTATGAGGAGCGGCTAAGGACTTGTCTAGTTTGGAGAAAAGGAGGCTGAAGGGCAACCTTATTGCTCTCTGCAGCTTCCTGAGGATGGGAAGTGGAGAGGGAGGTGTTAATCTCTTCTCCCTGGGATCCGGTGACAGGACATGTGGGAATGGTTCAAAGGTACATCAGGGGAGGTTTAGACTGGACATTAGGAAGCATTTCTTTACCGAGAGGGTGGTCAAACACTGGAACAGGCTTCCTAGAGAGGTGGTCGATGCCCCAAGCCTGTCAGTGTTTAAGAGGCATTTGGACAATGCCCTTAATAACATGCTTTAACTTGGTCAGCCCTGGAGCAGTCAGGCAGCTGGACTAGATCATCATTGTAGGTGCCTTCCAACCGACTAGTCTATTCTGTTCTGTTCTGTTCTGTTCTATTCTATTCTATTCTACCAGCTGCACAGCAGAGCAATCATTTATTTGCATCTACCTAAACACTATCTGTCATGTAAGTTTTCCCAGAAAGAGAGTCACGCTACCCTGAAAAAACAGTCTACAGACAACTTCAGCGTGGCCTTGGTTGCTACACAGAGGAAACAACAAAGGAGTTGCTCTGCCACTCCTTGTTTCGTACACATAAAAGACAGTATTTCATGCTGTCAGGCAGTAACAAAACGCCTGTGTTCAGGGCAAGGATCTGGTCTGGCTTTTTTACAGCTCAGCCAATCCCACAGCTCGCGGCTCGGCAGGCTTACTCATTTCTACAGCTGCAGCTGGCACCTGGAAAGTTAAACAACCCGTCCGCACGGGAAAAGAAAAAACTGGCAGGCAGCAAACAGGACAGTGGATACAGGGGAAAGAGCTGAAAAGGGAAAGATAAGGAGAAAGCAGCCAAGTGAGAGAGAGGACGTGAAGCAAAAGAAAGGGAGGGCTTATACCTGGTGGTTATACGGAACTAAACAGCTTGAATTTGTTTAAGGAGCGTGACAGGAGGCATGGAGAATGAAAAAAACAGTTAACGTACATGGGAAAAACAATGGCTCTGTTCTGAGAGTGCCAACTGTTTACTTAAAGTACCAAACCCTTTTGCTAATGTACTTACCTCCTCAGTCTGTTCATTTTTCCCCCAAAGTGCCTTGGTCCTGCAAGCACTTCGAAGCTGGTAACTGTACCTAATGCAACCACTCCGGTTCCAAGAGCTGTCTGGGGGTTAGGAACCCTCTCTGTGGTGTGCATATTTTTCACAGAATATGCATTATTCATTATGTATTTTGAATAACTAAATGTGATTTTGATATATTCATGCACAGCCTCGATACACTGCCTTCTACTGGGATCTTCTCCCAAAAACCGAGTGGCAGCTGGGACCATGGTACAGTAAAGAATCTTTAAACAATGCAGGAAAGATTAACAATGTAATTTCAAACAACGTGAAATATTTGCATAATAGCTTCATATGGATCATAAATTAATTTCAGCATTTCATTACTAAGAAGATACACTGGATTTTCCACCGTAACACCATTTGCTAGATACTGCACTTGTCTCATTTGATTGAATCGCTTGTCTAAAAGAAGAAACGGTACTTTTCTAGAAGAAAAAACACAAAAACCACAGCTGCAATAAAGTTACCTTTGCTTTTGTAAGAATCAGATGTGGACTCTGCTGGTCTGATCTAAAGCATGTCCTTGTCCTCCACCCCTGGGAAGCCAGCAGTTGCCTGGCACTGCTGTAAAGCATTACTCAGCATGAGGAGGGAGTGGCGGGCAGAGCTGGGGGCAAGGCAAGGTTTCGGGGGAGTCACCAAGGGCCAGCCACTGTCCCTTACATCGAGGCCACTCGGCACAATCGTAACTTGCTACAATACTTGTGCTGACAACTATTATCCCTGAAAGCAAACACTCTGCCTCCCGAGAAAAGTTATGTTGGTTTAGAAGGTAATTTATTTGCTGTTAAAAGCTTATCAAGAGAATTTAGACAGATGTTTGTACTTTGAGAAAAGAACAACCTGGCGCATGCCGCACACTTTGGAAAGCCCCTTTCCTCACCAGGCACCAAAGGAGGGCTCAGCTGCTTTTATGGTTTGAAAAGCAAAGATGAACTTCCTCTTTGTTCTGGGGGGGTCGGTGAACTCTGAACTGCTGCTGTCTCCAAAGGGAAAACAAAGATCTAATGCTCCATGGATCCTCCCGTGCAAACTGATTGTAGGGGCAGAACTGCAGCTTGGTTGTGGGAGGAGGAGCATTCAGCAGCTGCCGGGTTAAAGTGGAGGAAAGGCAAAAAGAAATTCAACTTCAGTGGTCAGTGACACAGCTACTAGCTGTGTTAGAAACAAATTGATACTGTCTGACATTTATTTCATAACATCAGGTAAATTATTTCTGTAAAATATGAATAATAGAAGTTTTCCATACAAAGGAACCAAGGAACCTTCCTAATATTTAAAGTATTCCTGCTTTGATCGATTAAACAAGTAAAAAAAAGCCCCAAACTTTTTTATGATGACCGAGGGTCTTGTAGGATGTGCAGGACATGTAGCTGACCCACGGGAAGGTTATAGGCAACGTAAGAACAGATGTCTAACTTCTGGCAAAATAATTTGCAGAACAGCTGCTGTCTCTGTGGCTATTGAGCTCTGTGAAGAAGAGATGATTCTACTCATTCCTCCTGAAAACATGTAGGTAACTTCAAACGGAAATCGGTGCTAAGGATTTTTCAAAGGAAATTAAATTAGCTTTTTACTCTACCATATCAGCATTTTAAAAATTAGCAAATAGTTGTAGATATATGCATTTACTAACACCTCATTAACAGTGCGTTGGATAGGCAACCAAAAACTTTTTCAGAATTCCAGGGACCTGACTTCCAGATTAAGAAGAAAGTGGCAAACCAAGGTTCTTCTCTCACAGCCTTTTGATGTAAAGAAATACTTTCACGTTATGCTTAACCATCAGGCTAGGAAATGTAATATACAGCTAGAATTGGAATCTGCTTCTAAATCACCAAATGAAAAGTAGTGTAATATGAAGGCTCTCCGAGACATGGTCTGCCTCATTTACCTCAAACAGGAATTACTAAAAGAATTTCACACTACTTCTAGTAACATTAGCTGCACTAGCTACGCTGGCTGTTAAACCTGTACCAAACGGCACCCCTGCCCCTGAGATCCTGAAGAAGATCCCCAGAGGATCTCAGGGTGTATTCTTGGGCAAAGGTACACATTTCCGTTTGGTTACAAAGTGATCAGTCCAGCACAGTGACTCAGTGACAGAGCAGAGAAAGAATATGGAAACCCTTAATACTGTTCATTTGGTGTACATTCGTTTCTTTGTTTCTGCCTTTAGTTTTCTTTAAATTAAGAAAATTATATTAATGCAAGTGTATTAGCAAACTCTGTAAATTGTGTATTCTGAGTAAATAATAGAAATACATATACATAACTTCAGAATAAATTGTGACATAAAACTGTTTCCCTTGTGATCCCCATGAAAATTATAATTGTTGCAACTGATGTCGCGTGCAGTGTGAAATTATTTATCGTACACTGTTACAACAGTAATAAGGGGACATAATGTAACTGGAAAGACACCCATGAGGCCGGTTCCCTCGCTGAGCCCTAACAGTATTTCACATGGTATCATAACCAGCCGCTTCAGAAATTATTTACGACCATTGAGTGTGGTAGCTGCCTCAAAGGAGAGAGGATGTACGGGAAGTATATTTAATTGTTTCGCCATCATGAAGAATCAGGTATGCCTACCAGTTAAGCATCAGTTAATCAGGTGTATCCAGGAAAGATCCCTGCCAGATAAGAGTAGGAAGGATATGGCTCGGAGCTCATTAAAAAGAAGATCACAGGGAAGGTTATGCTAAAACAACTCACGGTTTTATTTTCCCACGAGACTGTATTCCCCCCCATCAATTACCCGTTAATTTATCGTTTTGTTGTCCCGGTCGCTTTGCGTGCCTCCTACATGCCCCAGATCGCTTTTCTTGGCTGACGGGGGGGGGGCGGGCGGGAATAAAAATCAAACTTTGAAAGGCGAAGGGAAATTGCGGCCGCCCGCCGGGCTGCGCCGGCAGCACCGCCGCGGCCCTCGCCAGCCTCCGCCGGCTCCCGCGGGCGGAGCTCGGGGGGGCGGGGGGGGCCGGGGCTCCCCGCCGCGGGCCGGGCGGGGCCGGGCGGAGCGGGGGCGGGCCGGGCACCACCTGCCCCCTCCCGGCGCGGCCGCCGCCCGGCACACTCCACCCACCCGCGGCTACTTGTGCGCCCCTCGACGGGCCGCCGCCATTTCCCCTCTCGGGCGGCCCGAGGAGGTGACCCCGTCCCGGGCAGAGCGCGGAGGAGGCGGCGGCCATGTCGCGGGGCCCCTCCGCCGCGGTGCGGCTGCTGGCGCTGCTGGTGAGTCCAGGCCCCGACGGGGCGCGCCTGCCCGCGGGGCTTCCCCGGCACCGGGGCCGGGGGAAGGCGCCGCTTTGCTGCGGGCGGGTCGGTCGTTGCGCGGAGCTGTGCGGGAGGGAGGCGCGGCTGCGCCCCGCCGGGGCTGCGCGGGGAGCGGCGGCGGCTGCACCGCCCGGCCCCGGGGCCGCGGGGGGCTCGTACGGGGCCCGCGGGGGAGAGCTCTTCCCGTCGGGGCTTGGCAGCCCTCCCGCCGCCGGCGGCTGGTGGCCGGGAACGGGTTTTCTACCGTTCTTTGGAAAGGAGATAAAAGTAGTCGCTGTTTGCTGTCCGAAAGCAGGTGGAGGCAGAAGAACCCGGTAAGAACGGGATCTCGAATGGGTGGGGTTTTTCGAGGCGGCGGGAGGAACAGGAGTGCAGAGAAGAGTTCATATTGTTGCCGTCTTCTTGTTCAACGTATTATCTGTATTAATGAATTGCAATACCTTTTTGAAGGAATAGTGCCAGGAGGGAGAATGGATCATAAAGTATGATTTAATGGAAGTCTTCATTGGCTTAAGAGAAACGATACCAAATTCTTCACAATCCAAGACACTTCAGGCTTTCTCCTTCCCTGCCCTCGCTCTTTTTTAGCCATCAGCCTTTAGACCTTCCATTCTATGAAATACGTTTTGGGGCTAAAAGCAAGGAGTATGTCATAATAAAATGAAGCCAAAGCGCCTGGTTTGTTTGATTTGGACTGATGCTTTCTAGCTGTTGCTAGATGTTTTACAGGAAGCTCTCCTTCCTATCTGTAGTGGTGTTCTTTAGCTCTTCACCTTTCCAGGCTGGCAAAATGCCTGCGGAAGTCGGGCTGCTGCTGCTCAGATGAAGGTGAGGGTGGAGGCCAGGCCATGGGCTGTGCCTGGGAGCTGCCAAGGCAGGGTTCGGTAACGGCTTGTTGCATGGTCAGGCTGGCAGGTGCTGTAGATTGGGACCTTGCTCCCTGAGCTTGGGATCCTGCAAAATCAGATTTGTTAGCTGGAGACCCGTTGCCTGATAACTTTAATGTTAGACTTGTGGTTGGCCACAAGTCAGCCAGCAACAATTAGCCCTGTTCTTTGCAGCAAGCTGGGAGTTACGGTTTGGTTGGAAAATGTTTTATCCTTGTTTTGTCCAAAAGAGCAATGGGAAGCATGCGGAGTGCTACTTGTACAAAAGTTTTCACCAATTTGTTCTGTAATACCTGAAGGCACACCATTGTCCTTTTTGGTGGGCTTGCACTGGCTCAGGACACTATTGGTCTTGCCTGAAGAAAAGAGGAAAATTATTTTTCTTAATCCTCATCATCCTCAGGCTCAGCTAAAGCTGGGGAAGGGTATGGTATCCTAAGAGTGAACTGAGTTCAGTGCCTGAACACCTCACTATCAGATAGAATATTAGAGCAAATAAAGCTGCCTTAGTTGGTTGATGTCAGGAGGGGGAGAGAGAGGCACTGCTGGGCTTTGCCTTTTTTGTTTTGGTGGTTTTTTTGTTTGGGCATTGTTTTTTTTTCCCCCCCCCCTAATCTGGACGAAGCCATTCATGTGGCAGGAAGTCTAGTTGCTTGTTTGAGAGCATCAGATTAGGGTCATTGATATCTTATGTCATGCAAAGATGGCACTGGTAATTTCAAAACCTTAAGAAACTACGGAAAAACAAAACCAGTCTAAAAGCGTCTTCCCACACTGTCTTCTACGTTAGAAGCATCGAGAACTGTAAGTTCTTCCTCTCCTTGTTTTTCCTGGAAGTACCTCTTGGTCATCTGCTCTCCCTCCCGGCCTGCAGGCTGCATCCCTGTATCTTCATCCCTGGGTACCTCGCAGAGGTTACAGCAGCTTTGCCCATGTTCCTGCCTCTGACCCTTTTCCAGGGATGCCTGGGCGTGCCGGAGGGTAGTGCACCCGTAGGGTTGGGCTTGACTTGGTGTGTGTCCAGGGCACACACCCAGAGATGTGGGCCTGCCGGACAGGCACCACTATCGAGGGTTATTAGACTGGGAGGTTTCTTGGTCATTTCTGAAGGGTGTGGATGTCAAGTCTCCGAAAGAGGAAGTCTTCGAACACTTCTTACATTTGAGTGAAAGAAGAGTTGACAGAGATGTATGAATCTTGCTACAAGAGTAGCAAAACTTATGTTTTCTCTGAACGCCTTCTGGGATTGTACTTCCTTGATGTTTGGGGTGGTTAGGCTTAGGCTGGGTATGATGAAATTCAGTCCAGAATACATTAGATCACTATTGTAATGTCAGAGCCAGTAGCAATTACTTTTCAAAATTCATAGAAACAAGTTAAATTTAAAAAAAAACCACCACACAAAAAAAACCAACAAAAAAACCCCCATGATGCTTAGTTTTAGAAAGAGCAAAGGTGAGATAATTCAAAGCAGCCTAGCTTCTATCGCCAGTAACATGTTGAAACATGGTAAAAATATTTACAAGCATCTGTGCATTGATTCAACAACTTAATATTGTTCCAAAAAGGGAGGAAAAAAAACAGTGCTATGGTGAGATAGGAAAGCAGGTGAGAAATACATAAGATCTGGTATTTTATCCATCCTATTGAACTGAAGTGATGTATTATTTTGGACACCAGACTTCAGAATAAAGTGAATCTGCCCAGGAGAGACTAGAAGAAAGCAAAAAATGCAATCTAAGTTCAGGATATCGTGTTTTATGATTCCTGAAGTGAGATTAAAGAACGGGGAGCTGAGAAAAGAAGGTGGGTAAGATGCATGATAAGTTTTCAGATATATGAAGGGTAATTGCGAAGGAAAGGTAATTACACTGTTCAATGAGAGCATTATCAACATGGCAAAGAAGGAGATTTGGCTGGAGATTAAGACATCTCAATATAGGTGTTTGAGTTTCTGTTATGGTAGATGGAGATGCAGTGGATGCAGAGTGCACCTATTTGGTTGGATCAAATTGTGCTTTCGAAGCAAATCTCCAGAGTGTGTGAATCTGATCCCTCCCACGTAACACTGCATTGGGAGATGCAGCCGTCTGCTTGTGGGTGTGTGGTCTGTGGGACCAGGCTAATTCTAGTCTGAAGTAACAGCCACAAAACATGGGTTATGTAGTGTTGGGTTCTCAGCAGCAGCTGCTTTGCTCTACAAATCCTCTTGTATTGGGCTTACAAAGTAGACGTAGCTACAGTCAGTGGAGTCCAGAGAGAAATAGGAGATGTGGGCTGGCTTTGGGGTGAACTGAACTGCTCTCTGATGTCCTTGTCTGTATTGGCTATATTGCTCTTGAGTATAACACAAGTTTAGGCACTTAGCGTTCATTTAGACATGTAAATGTGTGCCTTAATCTGAAACTGAATCTCATCCAAACAGCAATATGCTCAACTTGCGAAGAGCTAAAAATTAGGATAATAAAATTAGGATAAAAATTAACAAAGACTTTTCCATCTGTAAGGTTAGCTAGGCACCACCTTAGGTTAGCTGGTGAGGCTGTGGGACCTCCATCACTCGTTTTTAAGAACAGGTTAAACAGTTGTCAGGAAGCACTTAGTGTAGTTTGTCCTGCCCCAAGGCCAGGAGATGGACAAGTAGATAACTTTGGATGGTCTCTTCAGCCTGCTTCTCTAAGTGTGGAAGATCTCCACTTGCCCATGGTCTTCAACACCAAACTGACTCACAGGATGTGCGAGATGCAAATCTCCTGACATGCAGCACGCATGAAAGACCACGTTTCTAGGACTTACTGTTTCATAGTGTAGCAAATACGGACACGTACCTTCTTGCTTGCTCAGTCTGCATCTTTACATTATAAAACTAAGCTGTGTGTTCAAAATCTGTCCTTTAGTCACTTCCTGACTACACATGAACATGGATTAGGGCAAGAGCAGCCTTGCACTCCCTATACACGTCAGTCACTCCCTTCTTTCCCCTGCTCTCTCGCCTACTCCTGCTGCTTTCCTGTAGTATTTCATTCCGTTTCTATTACTTCAGGCCTCAGGTTTTCCACCTAGTTTTCTGTAACCATCCAGTTGTCTTCTGACAATGCCTTCTCAGCTCTGTGTCATCAACAGATGTCATCAGTTGATGTCTAATTTTTGTGCCAAGGCTATGATCCACAGCAAATGATGGGCAGGGCTTTCCTAATCTTATCAAGCTGTTTAATAGAAGGCAGCTCTAGGATATTAAAAAAAAAAAAGGGGGGGGGGGATTTAGAATTCAACACCTGTTGGATATGTGACTTTTCACTTTTTCTTGAAGAAAATGTCATTGGAAAGTGCTTTTCCCCTTCTTAAAGTTTTTGGATCCTTTAAAAATTTTCCAATTGAAATGCAGGATCCCTTTATATATTTGTTCCAAATGTGTTTATGCATCTTGTAAATAAAATTGCCATTCTTAAGCACCTTTTATTGATGTCTTGAAGTCCCTTATGAGATTGCCCATGGGCTACAGATTGAAAACTACAAAAGCAAAAGTGTTTTTTACTGTCTTACCAATAAAACAGAATGTTTTGAGGCTGCTTTGCAGCGTTTGCAAACAAATTGATTTTTACTTTTAGTTATCTTAATGAAAGACTTTCTGTTTATAATGACTAGTGGGATTTTCTCTGCTGTCTTGATATGCATCTCAGTGGAAGACCTGCTTATTCTTGAACTTCAGACACTTCCGTTTATACAGTGGTTCTCAGGTTTTCAATACAAGGAAGCTTCTCACCTCCTGCCTCTTGTCTCCGTTCAGTATTGAGAAACACTTTTCCCTTTAGTTTACCAGTAAGAACAAACAAGGATGTTCATGAGGACATCTTGACAACTATTCATCTTCCAAAAGAGTTGCAGCTGTTGGAAAACCTTGACTATAAACCCAAACCCTCCTGTCACTCTTGCTGGTACAATCTCAGTAATCATAAAAATAAATTTTAAAAATCCATATAACTAATAAAAACAAATAAGATTAAGAATATTCATGAAAACAACTTGGTCTGAGGTGTAAGATCCTGTAGCCCTCACAATGTGTATCCGTTAGGGAACTTAGTCCTTGCTAATGTTTGTCTTCAGAATATATACATTGGGAAAATTGCCATTTGCAAAGCAGTTTTGTTGTGCAAGTCAAAAGAGCAGTCTGCTACATTGCTCAACACCGTCCACTACATTGCTGCATTGTGTGGGAAAGAGATAACGTCTTAGAAAAAAAAAAAGCTGTCATCGATGCAGCAATCAAGGCTGAGTCAGAGGGATGGATAGGGAGAGACCAGTCAAAGAGAACGTAAAGAAACACTCCCTGACTTATTTCAGTAGGAAATCACCTTTTCGGAGCCTGCTTTGCCTTTGGCATTAGTATATATAAAAAAAAAAAAAATCACCTAAGATGCAAAATGTAGCTAGATGTAATAGTGCTGAGAACAATAAAAGTATTCTTTTCTCTACCTATGCAAAGCTCAAAAGTTCTATTTGTTGGTTTCACTTGTAATAACCTACTTTTTGTTGTTGTTGTTTCCCAATGCCTACGTTTTTGCACCATTTGAGGCTTTTTGTTACTTGCGGGGGTCTTCAGTGTGTGCAGAGTGGGCATAAACGCAGGGTCTCTGGTAATTTGGTACCTTCCAGCTAGGATGAGGCACCTAACTGAGGTGTTTAAAGGCATACATAGCTATCCTGGTGCATGAAGAGATGGGCAGTCCCAATACTGGATGTTGGCATGTAAGGTTTTGTCAGAGCAAGCATGAGTTGCTTGCTAGCATGCACATGTCTCAGCCTTGTTTAAGTAAGGAATGTACGTATGCCATTTATCTTTCCAGCAAGGTGCTAAGTAGAGAGCTGCTTCTGTTGGTTACACTTCAGCAGGTGTTTTGATTACTCCTTGCTTTTAAACGTTATTTAACCTGTTTTGTTCTCTGATGTGGTTGGTAACCCACCACAGCCTGTATAACCCGTGATTTGCCCAGAAGAGGGAGCTTCTCCAGAGTGCTGCTGGCAACCAATGCTTGCTTCAGTCAGTGGCAAATTCCCATTGTTTTGGAATAGTGCAGCATTATTCAGCACTAAAAAATGGTTGTTTAAAAGTGACTATAAAGTCTGCATTTATTGAAAGGAAAAAAAAAAAAGATTAATTGCTTATTATCTGTTTCCTGCTGGGAGAAAAGTGGAAAATTTAATAATTATATAATTATAGTGTATGTTTTTAATATGAATGGTTATGGGTGAATTTTTCAGAAGCTATTATGGGTAAATAGTAAATATTAATTGATAGAGGTCAGATGCCCTCTTCCTTATGGCTTTGCTGTTCTTATGAGGGTGGTCATGTCAGTTAAGTTTTAGTATGGCTAAAGTGACATAGAATTAATAATGATTATCATAACTTCCATTGCAGATCTGTTTGAATTATGGAAATGGACTCCATGTGAAGGTAGGAAATAATGGAAAACTGCTTTTATTTATCAATGCCTGAAGAAGGGCTCTCTGAGCAAAGCATCAAAAGTGTGCCTTACTTTACTTGATAAATACCTTGCATTTTACCGTTTTCTGAAATGTGAAAGCTATGTAATGAATAATGGAATGACAACCAAAATGTAAGTGAATAGATTCCTACATCCATCAAACAGTGATGTTCAGCTTTGAGAAACTTCCCCTAAAATATTAAGTTTGTAGATATCTTATTTTAACTCTCTGTAAATGAAATCAACTACAATTTTATGGAGGATGTTAATTGGAAACATTTCCAGATGTTAGTCTGGAAGTCAACAGACACAGTAGGGACTAATCTGGACAGAAGGATGAAGGGTGTCATACAGAGTGAGCATGAGGGGTAGTTGAGCAAGGATAGCAGAGACAGTAGATGGGTTGAATAGAGGCCTGCTGTTTCATGGATTCTGTTTCAAAGAGAAGGTTGAGTACGAGGCAGTATTGGTGGCAAGGTAAACAGGGTAATAAGGCAGAAATGGTCGTTCAAAACAGCCTTAGTGCCAAACTCCTTCCCACATCTGATAACAAGCAGTTAAATCTTCCAGAACAGGTGTATCTTCACCAACCTCTGGTCATGGGAACTTGCTCATGTATTTAAAGCCTGTCTTACCTAATTCTGTCTTGATGAAAAGACTAGTGTAGTTTTCCTCTTCAAACAACTTGAGCATATAGCTCTTAGATTGTGGCTCGGAAGGCTAATGCTGTTCTGTGATTTCAAAGTTACTAGGTATTGAAAGAGCAAAAGCTATTCAGAAGTCTGGGCTAGAGCAGCAATAAAGCATTCATCTGAAGTGGCTAAATATAATGCTGACTTTCAACCTTGTTTTTTCACAGGTTTATGATCGAAATGGCAGGAGTGGCATGTTGTCTCATCCCAACAGCCTAGTTAGACAGAAGCGAGAATGGACAGTCCCTCCGGCTTTCATACGGGAAGAGGAGGACAACTCCTATAAGAATCCAATTGCTAGAGTAAGCCCAGAAAAAGAGATAAATACAGAATACACATAAAAATAGAGATGAAAATATAAAATAAGGGTCTGGCTGCCCTAAACACATGCACAAATATTTCTTTAATTTTAAAGGACTATTGAGTATCAGTTGAAGATTGGCACTTGTTGTTCCAGACTTCTTTTCCCTTCGTCTTTCTCCACATTTCATTTGCCCCCATCCATTTGATCAGCCAGTTTCTTCCTTCCCTCACTCCAGCTTTTCACCTTATCAAAATGGTGTTCCAGCCTTTCCTTGCACTTGTATCCTATCCCACTCTCTTTGTCCAAGCAGTCCCAATTTTCTTCTCCCGCAGACCTCTCCACTCCATGGTTTCCAACTGTTGCATTGCTCATCATGTTCCTCATCTCCCTGCACCAGATCGTCAAACAGAACATTCCTGCATTCATCTCAACATCTCCAGACTCAAAGGAGAGCAGGGAAATGTGTTTTAATATTTATTTTTGTTTGTTCATTGCAAAAACACCAAAAATATTTTCATTGCGTTTTTAAATGTGGTTTTATTTACTGAATGCTATTTAATCTGTTATATTCCTGCTAGATACATTCTGATCTTGAAGATACAGGTGTAGTGGTAACTTACACTATATCTGGTCAAGGAGTAACAGAACCCCCTTATGGATTATTTGTTATCAATGGAAAGACTGGAGACCTGAACGTAACAGGAAGAGTTGACAGAGAAAAGACTCCAATGCTGCTTGTGAGTTGAATAGTAACTTCTTCTTTATAGGTGCCCTCCTATCCATTTTTTATTTTTTGTTCAAATGTGTTTGCTTTGATTAGTTTTAATTTTTCTGCATATTTGTGTGTGTATACATGCTTAGAAGCATATTACATATGCTTATATAATGCTTAGATTTTATTACATATATTTTATATTTCTATATATTACCCTCACTCATTGGACTTGCTTGTTTCTGTCTGTATTATTTCAGCTCAGAGGTCATGCACTAGATAAGACTGGAGCAAAACTGGAAGAGCCAATAGACCTTCCAATTAAAATTGTGGATATAAATGACAATTTTCCAGTGTTTTCACAGGAAGTTTTTGTTGGTTCAATTGAAGAATTAAGTGAAACAGGTAATGTTATTTTTAGAATTGCTTTTTTCATTTAGCTTTTCCCAACACATGCAAGGGCACAAGTGAATATACTCTTTGCAGCAGCATACCTGCAGTAACAAGGATACATTCTCTTGCTTGCGTAGGCCAGGTTATCCACGTGTCAATGCAGAAGTCTTTATTCAGAGCTAAGCTGTGTGGTGTGATTAAGGGAAAGCGTCCACCTAAAGGCAACAGAGAACAACACTTCCTCTTGTGGCACCTTTGCTTTGGTGTCAAAGCTACCACAAATTCAGGAACCAAAGTCCTTCAGCAGGAATTGCAGGGAAAATGCAGTCTACCTTCTGGCCTAGCAATCCCAGCCTATTTGGGAAGGACTCCACTCTGCCATGCTCATGAAAAGCCCTGCTTTATCTATGGGCTGGAGAGGTACTTTGCTGTTAAGCACATATAGCTGTGACCTAACCCTCAAAGAACAAGTTATTGGCAGTGTACCTATTGATGTCAGTAGACACAAGAACAACAGATTACTTCCCAGAAGATAAGCTGGAATAAAACAACCTAATAAATACCTGACATTGTGTCCATTTCAGTGTTATGATAATCTGAAGACACAAATTCTTGACCATTTACTTGGGTGAGGTATTGAGTTCCCTCAGCTGTCTTTCAAGTCAGTAGCAGCCATATGGGAATTGCTCTTTGCCTGAATTCCAGCTAATGTTCAAACTGTGGCACTGGATGCTGAGGTACGCCTTTTCCCAGAGGACAAAACCCCTGTGCCATGAGTTAAAAGGGGATTGCACCATGGGGACCGCCATGTATTTTGAGTAAAGCTGTTGGAGGGCATCAATACAGAGCAATTGTTTTAATAACGTTCAGGTAGAGGAGGTAGTAGTGCTCCCTTTAGAATAATGTGTGATGTAAATGTAGCTTGTTGTTCAAAAACTTTTTCTTTCTTTGTATATCTACAGTCTTCTGTCACGATTTTTGAGAGAATTCAACCTGTTGATTATTTCTGGTGCATTGAATTCTATGACTTACAGATGCGTGGATACAATCTTCTTGTTTGCTAGAGGGTTTACTTTTAACATGTACTGTTTGGATTTAGGAACACTTCTTCAGCTTTATTCATTAAATAAGTAAAGGCAAGAGCATCAGAAAATTGTGCAGTGCATCTGACAACATGCTCTTATCTTTGACATTATAGTAAAAATACTTGCCGGTACATGGCAGTGTAAACAAATACTGTATTTTGTTTGTTTTTTTCCAGGTACAATTGTAATGAGGGTAAATGCAACGGATGCAGATGAACCAAACAACCTAAATTCCAAAATTGCTTTCAGGATCGTTTCTCAAAGCCCTAGCGCTGCATTCAGTATGAATAAGGATACTGGCGAGGTTCGAGTAGCAAAAATAAACCTTGACAGAGAGGTAAAAAAAAAACCCTCCCATTTTTAATATGTTAACAGTGTTTTTCTGACACCTGTTGTGTCACCTTCAGCCCTGCCTGCCAGGGTGAAGAGCTGGCCCTCTTACCTTCCTTCACCTCCCTTGGGATTAAAGCCTTGTCTGGCTGATGCATGTTTTTCAGGGACTGGGGCGAGGGGGGGGTCCAGAATATGGGATCGAGGTTGTATTCCCCACGTCAGGTCCCTAGCACAGGCACCAGCCCGTTGGCTGTTGCTTTCTGTCCCTCCCGTGCAGCCGTTACATGAAGCAAGGGGTCATTTCTTTCTGCTGGAGAGCACATGGCAAAGACAACCCAGATCACCATCTGCAAAGCTGCTGACTGCGTCTAGATTTTTGTAGGCTGCTATGCAAATCGAAGTGTAAAGAGTTAGGACGGGTGCTGCTGTGAAACAGCATTGAAAGCCATGTATTGCCAGCAGCTTTACCTGTGCTTGCATGAATTTTCCCTGGCCAGCAGATGGTGTTCTGGATGTTAGCTCTGCGACTGAGGGCAATGGCTCTGCCTCTAGCCCTGTCCTGACATGCAGGTGTCACTGGTCCTGTCCCTGGTTATGGCCGCTGAAATTTTTTCACTTGCCACCTAAGTACAGTCTAACTCTTTGTGGGGGAGATGCAAAAGTCCCAAATCCTTTTGAGACCCTCCAGCAGAGCCTGTCAAGGTAGTTGTGTGTGAGATTTACTGTTAGCTAGAGAGAAGAGGAGTTATAATTGGCCACGAGAGGGATTACCAAAATCTAATAAACATAATACAGGGAAGGAAAAAATTTTTAGCCTGGTTTAAACACTTTTTTCTTATTGTGGCAGACACAAAGTAGCTATTCTTTGGTGGTGGAAGCAAAAGACCGTGGTGGTGAAATAGGTGGGAATGCTGCAACATGTTCTTTAGAAATCAAGATTTTGGATGTCAATGACAATCTGCCTGTGGTTGAAAGTCATACAGTAAGTACATTTATCACAATATTTGGCATGTTCCTACACCTGCCAGTATCCCATTGCTTAATATGAGGTTGTACAAACTTCCTTGCTCTGGTGAAATGAGGTAAATCATGACATCTTTTTAACAAAGGGTGTTTTTCAATTGCAGTTTGAAGGAAGCATTGAAGAAAACAGAGCAAATGTGGAAATTCTACGAATAAAAGTATTTGACAAAGATGAAGAGTTTTCGGATAACTGGCTGGCGAACTTTTCATTTGTTTCTGGCAATAAGGGTGGCTTTTTTCGTTTAGTAACAGACACCCAAACAAATGAAGGAATTTTGACTCTTGTGAAGGTTAGTATATTCTTCAGAGAGCCTTCTTTAAATACTAGCATAATTTATTCCCTTTAAGTTGACATACAAATTATTTATATTCAGTCAGTATGTAAGCTGTAAATTTACATGGTGGACACTCCTCCTTTGACATATTCTTTGTTGGTGTATTCAATAATTCCCTGCAAAATAATAATTTTGTCCAGCTTTACTATTTACATTCTGTGTGATCTCAAATATCTAGCGGGGCAGAAGTCCCCAAACTTCCCTTGTTGTTTGGGCAACAGTGCTAACAACTAGGCTGTAAACTTGCCCATATTTTTGCTCTGGTTGCTGATCTCAGTTTAAATTTCTTTATTTCCTGTGGCCACAGATAACATTGCAGGCAACACCTACTCCATGAGCCGTGGGCTACAGACTGTTTTATCAATTTCTATAAATTGAAATTGTGAAAATACTTTCCATAAATGGAAATTTCTATTTTATGAATTTCACTCCCTTTTAGTCCACAGGAATGGAAGATGCATAGTGCCCTAAGTACCTTTTTTCTTTTTCTTTTTTTTTTCTGCTGTGGTTTCCTTATCTGAAAACTGATAACTGTAAATATTGATAAGTATTATTAAGTACATGAATTGGTTTAAAAATAAATAAAATTGGAAGAACCAAGTAATATTGAGCACTGATTCACTGAAAGTAAAGAGAAGAATATATGGGTAGGACTCATTGCACCTACCTTAAATTAGTTTAAATTCAATAATAAAGACATATCTATGGTGCCATCCATTAAAAATAGAGTAATCTTCCTTATGTACTTTTAAAGAGTTTGAAGCATTATGTATTGAGAGTAACATGTTAACCAACACTTACTATTAAACAGTTATTATTTAATTAAGGATGCTACAGTATTATTTAAATAATATTATTTAAATATTAAATGTATGAATGTTGTCTAGATACCAGATTCTGTCAAATTCTGAGTGATTGTTTTTGGTTTGTGTTTTTTTTTTATTGCTCTAGGAGCTGGATTATGAAAAAATGCAAAGCCTAAACTTGGGCATTGTTGTTACAAACAAAGCAGAGTTCCACAAGTCAATTAAACGCAGTTACAAAGCACAAACAATTCCAATAAAAATTAATGTGATTAATGTGCGGGAAGGCCCTGTATTCCCTGGTGGCACAAAAATTATTGAAGCAAGTGAGAAACTGGAGATAAGACAGGTTATTGGACAGTATCAAGCCTATGATGAAGACACTGGAAAAATAGCAGAGCGCATTGTGTAAGAATCCTTTTACAATCATCATAACTGAGTATGTCAGAAATCACAATTTACTGTAAAAATGTGCATATTGAACTGAAATAATTCCAAAGGCAATGGTTTTCTACTACGCATAATTCATACCTAAAACATCATTATCATCATCTTCAATATTCTATTATGCAGAAAATAGCTGACGTGAAAATCCTACTTGTTTTGTTGTATATGATGAGACATGAGCGTTTGGGCTGAAGTTGTCTGTGCTTGCATGCTGTTTGTCATGCCTGTCTACTTTTGAGATATTTACTCGCCTGACTTTGTCTGCAGAAACATTAGGAAGAAATACGCAGAAACATCTAGTGATCAGATAGAAAGGGTGTAAAGTAGATAAGTCTGCGTGTGTGTGCTTGGATTTTGAATCCTAGCTCTTCAGCTAAAATGTTGTTGAACCACCACTGTGGCTTTTACAAACGGTGCAGACCAGCAGAGGTGCGTACCCAATGGTGCACCCCTCTTCCCCATGCCTGTAATACAGTCTGTCCTGGGTGGCTGCTGCTCAGCTTTTGCTGGGAGCAGGGATGGAGGAGAAGAGGATGATGACCAGCAGTGCAGCTCCCTCTCGTGCTGCGGTCTTGCTCCCTGAGGCTACTTTTTATAATGCCTCCACATCTAAATCCTGGCTCTAGTGGGAAAAGTAGGTTTCAACATTCAGGGTGGGTTTATAATCTTAGGTTTATAGTTGAAACCAATTTCAGTGGCAGGAGTGTCAGACCTCAGACCTAGGGATTTGGTCTTGGCTTTAAATGAAGAGTAAACATACTGTGAAGCTGCTTTTTCCGCTGATGGTTGTTTTCCTCATTATAAATCTGTACATCTTTGTATGCAACTTTAATCAGATACATGAAAGGAAGAGACACAGCAAACTGGATCACAATAGACTCGGTCACAGGTGAAATCCAACTTGCCAAAAAACTTGATTATGAATCGTCTCATGTAGTAAATGGTACCTACACTATCACCATGTTGGGTGTAACTACTGGTGAGTTGAGAGAGTTTTGTTTTCACACTAATTGGTTTGTTTAGGGTTTAGTTTGCCTTTCTACAACTATAGTTGGTTTAACCTCCCTGTCTTTAATGGCCTAAAAGTTAGGCACCTAGTGCAGTTTCCCATAGGCTCTGTATTTGGAGGAGAGACACGGGCAACTCATGGAAATAAGATGAACCTTGGAATGGTTGCCAAGGTGCCTGTTTCTCTTCTTTGACTAGATGGAGGTTAACTTTTACAAAAAGTTTTGCAAAGACCAAGTCTGATAGGAACATCCCTTGTCAAGGTGGAAATTGCCAATATCTCAGTATGCTTATTTTCAGAGTCCTAAGTTTTCTTGAATGCTAAGCAGGAAAGACTCCCTGAACTTCTTGTGTATCTAATTAGAATTTGCCTTTTATAATCTGCATGTTACTGTGTAACCATACACAGGAAATACTACTTTTTTTTAAGCTAAAATAGTAAATCAGCTTGCATTCAGAAGAACTTTGTCAATATGTTTATTAATGTTAGGAGTGAAATACTGCTCCCATAAGCTCCAGGGAGAGCTCTTTCAACTTATTTCAGCAATGTTTGTGTTTTGGAAAATATTAAGTTTTTTACTTTAAGATGAAATTCTTGCACTTTTCAAATCAATTTAATTTTTCATATTTTAAAATCTTAGATTTTCCTAAGAAAACAGTCACCGGCACAGTCATTATTCAAGTTAAAGATGAGAATGATAACTGCCCAGTTATTGTGAACCCTGTGCAGACTGTGTGTTCAGATGCAAAATTAGTTGATGTTACAGCTAACGATTTGGATGGTTACCCAAACAGTGATCCCTTCAGCTTTGCTGTCATTGATGAGCCAGAAGGGACAGCAAAAAAATGGATAATTGCATCTAGAAATGGTAAGAAAATATATATTTTAATTACTTTCAGTTCTTTGGAGTCCTAGTGTTGTAGTTTGTTAATTCCAGTTAAACTGACAGTTTGGCTTATCCAGACCAAAAAAACCCCATATATATGGAGTCAGGCATGAAGACACATCACTCGCATTCTACTCCCTTCTCTCTAATGGCTGTAAAAGCACAGACATGTGTTCTGGGGCCTGTTGCCTTCCCTCGGTTGGACCATCTTTTGCCTACCTTGATGACCCAGATGTGGTGACCAGGATTTTGTGGATAATGCTGGGATCAAGCCATTCCTATCTTTGCACAAAAAGCATGCAGTGATGGAGGATGCTTTTTGTTAAAACTGAGCTTGGAGATACGGTTGTGTTTCTGGCTGCAGTTGCTCTAACTTCCAAATAAATAAATATGTCTGTACAGTGGGCCTTGAAAAGGGGGAATACAGTGTAACCTGTTTTAAGATTGTCCAGCACAGCAGAGAGAAAAATAAATCAGAAATTTATTTATAATTTTAATGACTATTTCAAAATGAGATGAGCATTTTCTTCTTGCATTTCCATTCTTATAAGCCTGGGAAATGCTTGAAGGAAATGCTTCAGGTAGATCAAAGGTACCAGAAAACACTTTTTTCTTCTCAGACTCATTATTCTCTCCTCTGTAATCCTACAGCATAACACTGCAAAGCAATCAGCAGAGTCATCCTAATGGCCAGGTTTGGGACCAAGAAGGAGTCGTCTTAGTTTTCCTCACCCCACTTGCAGCCAGACTAGCAGTAATTATGGGGATCACAGCTTTTCCAAATAGGGTGGCATTCCCCAGTGGGAACATCATCTGAGCATCTCTTGCTTAGTTGTGTCCTTGATGCAACATGGCCACAGGAGCAGGTGGTATGTTGGCTCCCCAGTCTCTGCCTGTGACCTACAACAGATTATCTAAAGACTGAAGCCGTTTTTTTGTGAATTCAGCCTTTAGCTATCCGGATGACATGAAGGTTAATGCTATATAGGCAGTTGGGCTGTCTTCCGTGATAAAGTTGTTGGTGGTGTGAAACTCTCCACAATTATCTGAGACTGCAAGTGAGCATGGCTGCTTTGTTACCAGCATGAATTTCCTTGATAAAAATAAGAGCACATATGCTGTAGCAGCAGCTAATTATACTTAATTCCACTGCACTGGCTGGACTTAACTGGACGGGGCTTGTTGGGAGGCGGTGAAGGTTTTATTTTCCTTAGTTTACAGGAGTCACCTTTTTCTCCACTCATTTCTTGTCTCTTCTTTTTCTTTAACCCCCCCTTCTGCCTCAGGCACCAGCATACAGCTGGTACCACAAAACCTGAAGCTGGGCAGAACTGAAGTTCCCATCCTAATAAAGGATTTCCAAGGGTTAAGCTGCACTCAAGCACAGTCTCTGCAACTGACTGTTTGTAAGTGTACGGATAACGGCGTATGCAAAGAGAAATTTATTGGCGCCAAGTCAGTGGGTCTGGGACCAGGAGCGGTTGCGCTAATCATCTTGGCGTTTTTACTTTTGCTGCGTAAGTTATCATTTCATATTATCTCAGAAGCACTGTAAATATGGTCTGCAAGGCATCAGGAAAGAAACAGTCCAGCCCCCAGGTTTTATC
This sequence comes from Harpia harpyja, assembly GCF_026419915.1. Taxonomy (NCBI): domain Eukaryota; kingdom Metazoa; phylum Chordata; class Aves; order Accipitriformes; family Accipitridae; genus Harpia; species Harpia harpyja. The sequence goes on from NC_068944.1 coordinate 30,951,180, forward strand.
ATCTTGATATATTCTGTATAAACTCCTAGTCTGTCTGAAGTCATGGCAAATCCCCACCTAATTTTGGTAACATCAGCATTTCACCCTCAAAGGATTTCAAGCTGTGCATTTAAAGATTAATACGTACAACTTTAATATTTGTTTACGGCACTGTAAATAACAGGTGAGGAAGTAGTAAGGAATCATTTCAGTGTTCCCACACCTCCCCATGTGAACCCTAACTCTTCCCACTCAAATCACAGCGCTCCCTCCACTCTCCCTTGCTGCAGACCCAGGTCTGGTGCCTTGCTCTGAGCAGCATGTGACATTGCTTTTTGGTGAGACAAAATAGAAGCTCAAAAATAACAGAAGAATGCTTGTAGTTAGGGTATGGCCATGTGTACCAGTGCTGCATTTAAAATGGCAATAGTTTATTGTTTGTACTGGTAGCAGTCTAGCTGTGGCAAAACAAAGTTCATGCCATGTGAATATGCTCTGCTCCTGAAATTGGATTGAGTTCCCCAGGCAATGCTCTAGATGTGTCATAGGAGTGGTGAGGTGGAATTTACATGATGCCATGTCGTTATCTACTAGTAAAAGAACAGGAAGAGTTCAAAATGCTGAGGTTGTACAGTGATATTTAGGGCTTGGGTTTGGTATACGAGGTATTTGATAGAAGTATAGCTACATAGATGCGTGGTCATCTGCAGGATTGAGGCCCTGATGGGTTAATTGTCAGTTTACTTTCTAGGAGACCAGCCAGGCACATGTTTCTAGGAAATACCTTGAATAATTTGGAACCTGTTTTCAGTCTTTATCAGCCCTCTTACTGATCACTAGCTCATTAAAGATACATTTTGGTATGGGAGCTGGCCAAACTTCGATACTGGCTGTTAGCATGCTTTGACCCTAATAATCACATAGTTAATGTCAAACTTCTGTTTCCCTGTAGTTATTCCACTGTTACTGCTGCTGTGTCCCTGTGGCTCAGGAGCGAAGGGATTTGGTGCGATACCAGACTACAGTGAAGCAGTGTTGCATCAGTGGAACAGCGAAGGAGCAGCTCCTGCGGAAAAGGCATGTATCCCTAATAGCATTTCTCTTTGATTTCCATCCAAGCATTCAGTTTGGCAGTTGGCGCCTCTTCCACGTTACAGGCTGATGTTTCAAGGCTGTACAGCAGATTTTAACTGCACATGAACATTAATTAAAATTAACCCTGTGAGGCTCAGTGAAGGATATGCATGGAAGATGAATTCCACCAGCAGCTCTAGAAAAACCAGCCATAGTGTTTAAATCCTAAAGTAAAGGGAAAGCAATCAAGCAAATGTTGATGGTATCTGAGCAGAAGATAGGAGTGTGGGAAAAGCATGGATGCTGTAAAGAGCGAAGCATTTGCAAGCCTGGAATGTTCAACACCCCTTTGGGAGCATGGTAAAGTAGCAAAAGAATGGGTTATAAAGCTTAGCTTCTCCTCACTAGTTTAAAGTTTCAGGCTGCATTTTAAATTAACATCCCTGTATGTTTGCCTTCTTAAACAGAGGAAATTCTTAATTTAAAAAAAAAAAAGGCAGAAAAAAGTGCAAATCTGCAGAGGCAACAGTGAATGCCAAGAGAAGTTTGCCCTTTCTTGTTATGCTACAAAACCCAGTTCTCAAAAAAAGAGCATGACACTGGCGTGCTTTTGCACAATAGCAAAGAAATAGAAGTAAGGTAAAAGACTTTGATTTAGGGCCAGTGCTCACACCAAATTCTTGTTAAAAAACAATTAACAGGGAAGCCAAACTGCTAGAAGAAAGGGCCAGGCAGCACCATAGAGGCAGCAGGTAGTGCCCACTCCCCCACTTTGTGTCTGAGGAAAGCTGGCCAGAGTCTGTCTTGGAACAGCTGAGCTCTCTGGAATTTTGCAAGCCTTTTTTTGGTGGGTTTGGTGGTTTTTTTTCCCCCTGCTTTCACTCCCAACCCTTTGAGTTACAAGAAAACAATGATCTATAGAAACATTTCCATGATCTAACTTGGGAACGCAGTTGTGGAAGCTGCACCCTATTTCAGGAGGCCTTTTACTCTTTGCAGCAACATGTATAAGTGCAAATTCAAACAAGTTGTAAGGCGGCACCCTCCCAGGTCCCACCCAGTCCTGCTGCTGGTTTGGTGAGTTCCGTGTGCTAGAGAGTGCAGCTTTCATGTCACATCCTAATTTGTGTTATTTATGTAGCCAGTGCTAAGCTTCATCCCACCCACTGCAGTGGGGAAGTCAAGAGGAGCGACCAGCGGAGCAGCAACGGCAGTGGCAACAGCAGCAGGAATGAGTGGAGAGGAAACTGTGGCAGGAGGCGGCAGCTCTGCCTCTCATGTAAGAGAGCATTGCAGCACTATTACCAAGGAAGGATGGGAAGAGCAAAGACATCTCCTTACTGGTGCTGAGTGTGGAGCCATGGCAGCTAGAGGTGCTGAAGGCATGGCAGGTGTAGAAGGCAAGACAGTGGTGGCTGGAGGAGGAGTTGTGGTGGGAGCAGCAGGAGCCATGAACGAAGAATTTTTAAGAGACTACTTCAATGACGTAAGCATATGACCCAAAAATAACAGTATTTTGATATTTACACTTAGCGTTGTAAAATATGCTGTTCATGTTATTACAAACACAGATGAGTAAATATGTATATACAAACAGTCCTGATACAATGGCCAATGTTGTGTGCATGTGGAGTTGGGGGCATTAAGGAGTTTTGGATTAGGCTCACATGTGGGACTTGGAGCATGACAGTGCTCCATCTTGTAGCACTGTGTGTTTACAAGGTCTCTCACAACGAGACGCTTCTCTCGAGGGAGGTACTCGGGAATGGGATCCAGAATATTCAGCAATGACCAAGGAGCCCCTTGCCCAGGAAGAAGCCATGAGAAGGAGTGTGATCTAGATCTCAGGGACTTAAGCACATTAAATGGGCCTGTAGGGAGGTACCTATGACTCATCATGAGTCATAGCTACAAACTTTACCATGGAGCAGGTTTTTGAAAGGTAAGCCATAGATGCCATACAGTAGAGGGTGGGTCTGCATTTTCAAAGTAGCTGATGAAGGAAGTGGTGCTGGACTTGTCTCTTTGCCCAACAGCCTGGGCACATGTTGCAATCCCCTGTCTGACTACTTTTTCTTTTTTTTGGTGACCTAACCATTGACCAATAGGCTATTCCTACTCATTGCAGCTATTCCTCTTTGCATAATGTACATCATTAGTCCTTAGGCTGGTAAGCTCCTTATAGTGAAAGCTTCACTTCCATATGCCAAGGAGTGTACAGATTGTCCATCACCTGTACAAACAAAACATCCTCACACCTTAGAGCTGGCTTATGATGGGGTTCTGCAGGGGAGTAGCTGTGCAGGTTTGAATCACCACCTCAGGCTAAGGAAGGATTTGAGTTTAAGATACTTGTATGTCTCCTGAGTGCTCTAGCTACTGGTCTTCTAGGTGAACAGATGCAATAGTAGCAATTCTGCTCTCCTTCCACTCTTGGCACTTCCTAATATTAAGACATACTTTAAGTATAGCTGCCTGCTGAAGTCCTGCAGGATGGCTTAGTAAAGGTCATACTACAGTACTCTTTACCACTTCTGGGAGGCTAAAATATCTCAGATTATAGGGGGGGGAAAAACCCAGACAAGTAACCAAACCAAATAGTTTCAGACACATGCTGATTTTTGTAGAAGCATCTCAGGTAATGTGCCTACTTCCAGGATCACACACAGATAAACATACAGAGTCAATTTGGGTCTGGATATATACCATACCACACAGATGCCTGAGAAAATATGCACTCTAGAACTTCAAATATGGTAGAAAAGTGGTTCTGAGCGCAAGCCAGCAACCGTATTGGGTCAAGCTGGTTCAGCAGGCCCAGAGGATTTGGCTGTCTTCACTCCAGGAACTGGAGGTGATGTAAGCATGTACACAGGTATTTGTGCTAGTGCTAGCACAAACTCCATTGCAGACACTGCTTTCAGACTGAGCTGGCCCTGGAAGCACTATAGTCAGAACTATTGAGCCTTCCTTGTTGCAAAGTGGCCTGCATAGAGCCTAAAAGTTTATGTGCTGGACTATGTTCCCATACTTACCAAGCTATTTAACTTTTTGTTTGCTGTTGGGCTCCTTGGGTGTGATCCTGCAGGCTATGCTAGTGAAAAGGGCCATGGCAGGTGATAACATTTCAACATGTACTCATAAATGTGTGTTTAAATGTTAGGATACTCTCAGGCATGGTTTTAGCACTCTCCCACAAACACCTAGTTAGAGGTGAAGTTCATTCACTGAACCAAAATAAAAACAATCTTTTTGTGAAGATGGAGCAGTATCACAAATGGCACAATTCCTGGTAGGAATAACAGCAGGTGGTGATAGTACCCAAGGTTTTCAATTTAATCTCAGACTTCCCTTCTCATCAAGTGGACTGTCAAGTTCAGACTAACTTCAAAAAAGCAAAAAGCCCTTTTAGGTACTGCTCTCACTTGGTTGACGGTTTCTGTGGGTTCAGTTAAATTTTCATATTTTAACCTCTTTGACCAAGCATTCCTGATTTTCAAATTTATTAAGTCTAGAGCTGACATTAATGAACTCTTGCTTGCTTTTGTTTTCTGTCTGTAGAAAGCTGTCTCTTTTGCGGAAGAAGACGAAGCCCAAGCTGCAAACGACTGTCTCCTGGTTTATTCCCAGGGAGAGTCAGGCTCTCCCCATGGCTCCATTGGCTGCTGCAGCTTTATTGAGGGTGATCTTGACGACCATTTCCTTGATGATTTAGGAGACAAATTTAAGACTCTAGCAGAAATATGCATAGGCAGAAACATCAACATGAAAGACTGTAGCTCTAGGAATGAATCAGGTTTAGGTCTTAATGACGCAAATTCGTGGTTCTTGGATCAGCAAAATGCTTCCAGCTCCAAACAAGCTTTTGCCTCGGGCAGTCACTTCCAGCCTGCCCCGCCAGTGCTTGTGGGTGGTGGCACAGGAGAAGACACCATCTCCACGGAGGTGGTCACAGAAACAACCTTTGCATCCCGCTCTGGGCAGCACGATGCTCGGCCCCTTCCCACGGCCCATGCAGAGACCAATTTCACAGTGACAGAAATGTCCTATTCGGCAGGGGCTCCTCCCCATTCGGGCACTGTCTTTCTAGACCCCCAGTTTAAGGAGAATGTAGTGGTGACGGAGAGAGTACTGGCACCTGCATCAAGCTTGCAGGGTATGGTGGAAATCCCTGATTTGCCACGGAGAAGTAACGTGGTGGTTACGGAGAGGATGGTGAAGTCGGAGGGTGCCGGGCCAGGAGCCCTGACGGTTCAGGATCTCCCCGACTCCCAGTATGTCGTGGTGAGGGAACGGGAGAGGGTGCTTGTGCCCACTGCAGAGCAGGGCTCTCTCAGCTCCCCCACTTTGGCAGAGGGATGCAGCGTGGTGGTGAACGAAAGGGTGGTGACAGCCTCGGGGACGCAGAGCAGAGCCGAACAGGCGGTGGGTGCCAGCCTGGGAAGGCAAGTGCACGTGTTGATCCCAGACTCCCTGCTTAACCGGGCAGGCTCTAACTTAGAGGGGCCACCTCCTGCCAGCGCCACACTGAGCAAGTCTCCCAGGGTCACCAAATACAACACAGTGCAGTACACTTGCTCGTAGCCTGGCCCCTTGCAGGGGTGGCGATGTCTGGCACCCTTGTGTCCCTGTGCATCTTGGGCTTTTTCTTGACACCTGAATTTGCTGGAGCTTTCAGAATGACATGGACTCGCTTGCGGTAGTTTGTATAAATAAGGATTATGACCGGGAAGCTAGTAAGGAAATTTGCTGTTGTTATTATGTAACATTGCAGCGATGCTTTTGAAGTGGAAAGATGTGGGAAATACTTTTTTTTTTCCTTGTTTGCTATTTTTGTAATTGCTTTCTATTAGTTAGTGTAATAATACCACACAACCACAGCTGCATAATTATGGGTAAGCAAAAAAAAAAAGTCTAAAATCTAGTAATGGATAGTAGTGTGCAAAGCACAAGTTAGGTTTCTGAACTGCTGTTCAGTCTGTCTGCTGAAGTTTCCCCTAAGGGGCATCAGGTTCTCATTGTGTGTTTGCCATCTATTACCTTGTGGGCTGAGCAGCTCCTGAGCTGCAGCTGCAGCTCTCTGCACCTTGGCGAACTGCTAAGAAATCTCTCCTTCCTGAGAAGCCCAGGCCACCAAAGCCAGTATGTCCTCAGCGCAGTGGTGTGTTGATCTCCTGGAGGGACGTCACAACTTTGGGTTATCAGCGTTTGTACCTTAAGCAATCAATACTTGCATATTAGCACAGGGGTTAAAGAGAGCAAGTAGCAAAAAAGCTGAGAACTGCAATTTTTTTGATATCTTGATGTAAAAATTCCATTACTTGGTGTGGGTCTAGGCTGACATGGACAAGTAAGCATTTGCATCATACAGATTTTTCACTGGTTCCTAATTGGTCCTTTAATAATGTATAAGAAACAGCCAAAACTTACCTTAGATGTAGAGCCAGAGATTCAGTCATTGGCTTTGCTGGCAAAGTTTATGGCCCCTAGACATCTGTAGGATCTGATGTACAAGTGCAATTAATTAAGTGATTTTACTTCTGTCTGTGAACTCACAGATACAAGCACAGAAATGCAGCCTGATGTGTGTGTGTGTGTGTGTGGTTCTGCTGGCTGCAGTACCAGAGCTCCAGTGGCCTGTGTAGTGTGGCATAATGGCAGCTTTCCTTAGCTCTGACAAGATGAAAGTGCCCTTCAAGTCTGCAACACTTAAGATTACTTTCCTTTCCATGAATTTTATGTGGTAAAAGCAGAAGACAGTACTGCACTGTTTGGCACTATGTATATATGCGCATGTAAATATTTGTATGCAGTTTGAAACATTTTAAAGTTAATTTTATAAAGGAAAAACTGTCATACACTCCTTATGTTTTCTCAAGAGTAGAAAGAAGTATTTTAGATAAACATGGTACCAATACCTAATCTCGTACCTTTAAAATCAGCAAGCTGGCCATATGGTACTGCAAAGCTTGTGGACATGCAGAACTTTCTGGTTGTCTCCATCTCTCCTGGAGTTTTCCTGCAGCTGCAGTGTTATGTTTTCCACTGATATGTTTTGCCTTTGAGTAGAAATGCTTTCAGTGTATTTGATTTTACTGATAAGGATGTAAAAGTTGATTCAAAAACATAAACATAAAAAGTAGGAACCATGGCTATGCTCAACAGGGTGCATCTTGACAGATGGGCCATTACATTAAGTGGAGGAGTACTTCCAAGCAAATCAAACTGTTCCCTTGCTTGGACCTGTTGGTTATTTATCTCTTAAACTTCATTTTTAAAGTATGTATATTTACTTTTAAGTAAGCATGCAGTTTTAAGTGGTCACCACTTTTTCCTGCAGTTAGAGGGAGTGAACTTATTTCTTACTTTTTAATGGAGTATTTCTGTGGGTTTATGCAATCTTAAAATAAAGAGCTCTACTGTATTTTTTTTTTTTATTCTTCATTCAGTTTTAAGACAGCTACCCCAATGAAAACACTGACTTTCTTGCTGCAAATAAAAAGTTTAAATATGGAATGAGGATTGAGATTTCCCAAACAGCCTGAAGGAATATCTGAAAAATGCAGATGTAATAAAAGTTGGTGTCCTGTCAACTTACAGATTCTGAAAAAAAAAAACCCGTGAATTCTGCCTGCTGGTTAAGTGCACTGAATAATCTAAGAACTTGATGGAAGACAACAGATCTACTGGGCTTTGAGTCAAACTCTCTTAATCAGTTTATACTTCCAAATGAGGGCATAAACTGTTGTCTCAGTTTTATAGTTGTTAAAACATGTAGTTGTTAAAATCCAGAAGAAGTAAGAGTCAGGACTGTGTCACAGAAATCCTGACTTCCCTGTGTATTGTTTATATATGAGCTTTTATCACAGATTTGCTAGTGGTGTAAAGAGTCTATTTGAATAGATTCGTTAAGAGTGAATCTCCATGATTTGGCTTAGTCTTGTATCAAGACTTCAGATGCTATCAGCATGTGCTCAAGCTGGCAGAACATCCATCAGATAAATAAGTCACTTCTCATGGAGCTGTGTTTTGTGATGATGGTGGCTGGTGGGAGGAATGTAGGACCCAACTAATGGAAACGCCTGGTTAGTATCTGACCACTAGATAACCCTGAGACTGGGACTAGCCCTAAAACTTATCTTTGTGAGAGATACCTCATTCTGACTTCAAAAGTAAAAATGAAGTCTGTAATTTTGTTATCTAAAAATAACAGAGCATAGTTATGCTGACATACCAGCATGACAGGGACTGTATCCACACTGTTCTTCTGTGATTTATGTTTCCTGCAAATCCTCACTAAGTACATCAGACTCCACGAGTATGAAGCAGCCTGACACAACTGGGATGCGGCTGTCCACAGCAGGAGGGCAAGTGGAGTGCCTGTCCCGAGCATCCACAAGAAAGTTTTTCCTTTGTCATGCCTCAGCGTATACCTGGAGCTAGACTAGACTTTGCAAGACAGGATGATGTCTTCCAGGCTCCATTCTTTCCTGGGAATTTGATCATTGTCCACCATCAAAGACTTAAAGCGTGTGGGGGCTATCAGTAGTAAATCAGTTTTTAAAAAGTTAAATAAATCAGGTGCTCTTCCCTGGAGAGTCATGGCAAGTGTTTATGGCCTTGAGGCATCCCAGGAATGCATCACTCCCTCTGCTTGTGCTGTGGTAGCAGAGCTACTGACTCTGGCTGTCTCCTCTGGCTCCTTCTCCCCCCTCGTGGCCTTTGAGCTCCCTGTGAGCTCAAAACACGGTGACAACTATCTGTTCTTTGTGCCTTGTGGGTAGGAAAGTTGGCTTCTGGCACTGGTGCAAGCTTTCAAATGCATTCGTCCAACTGAACCAACTTGGATGAAAATCAGGAGGAGGGGAGGGATATCAAACTCTTTTTGTGTGTGAGGACATGAGGCTGGGCTGAACAGGGTCCTCAGAGGGTCAGAGTGCCAGCTGGGTGTGGGTTTTGAGCGTATCTTACCGCACACAAGCTAGGAAGCTCAGCCCATAGGTGCCTGAGCTCCTGTAGCTGCTCAGTGCCTCACGCAGGATTTGCCAGCGCACCCTGAGCTGCAGGGCAGGCCCCCTGCAGGACCTGTTCTTGTAGGCACGACAGGCAAAATGGCTCCTGTCTACCTGGGCGAGTGTAGGCTTCGGCCCAGGGGCCATGCACAGAGGTGGCTGAGGGACCGCAGCTAGCTAGCAGGCGTACCCCAGGCCTGCCCACACCGGCCTGGGCTGCAGCCTGGTGCTGGGGCCAGACACTGTGCTGTGTGTCATAGCTGGGGGGGGGGGGGGGGCAGAGCCAAGGACTCGGGATTTGGGGCCTTTCCTTGAGGGATTTGAACCTGCTGCTCTCCCAGCCAGGGGTGCTCCATTTGGGAATGGGGCACTGTGTCTCCTGCCCTTCAGCCCACAGCTGTAGCTGAAGCCGAAGTGCACGCTCCGTTACAAAAGCTGCTGTGAATGATAGAGTTTGTGTGGATTCAGGGCACAAGTGCACAGAAAAGCAAGCCATTGGGGGTTACTGAATACACAGAAATGGCTTCCAGCTCTGGGAAAAGCTGATAGCTGAGACTCCTGGTGTGAAGACCCTCTTCCATAGGCATACCCTTATGGTGACCGCTGATGATGGGATACTGGATGAGAAGGACTCTTGGCATGATCCAGGAGAGGCTCAATGTCAAGGGAGAACAGGACAGCAGTCACCCAAGACAAAAGGACAGTAGATTAGGGAGGTGACTGGACGTAGCGAAATGGGGTGTTTTGCTTTCCCTGCAGAGAGAGCAATCACTGAATAAAACTGATGTGGGGCAGGGCCCTGATTGCCAGATAAGCTGTGCCCAGTGCTTCAACCCTCTAGTGAGAGTCTCTGCCAAGAAACAACTGCACAAATGTAGCTGTTGACCCTTGAACCACACAAAGCCTTTGCACTCTCCAGCTCCCAGTTTCTCCAGGTGGCCTCACTTAAGGAGCCAGCAGTGCAGGTGGTCAAGTCTCCCTGGCACATCCTATTGCTCAGCACCCTGGCAGCTGAAAATCAAACTCGGAACCACCCCAAGAGAGGGATAGATGGCAATACAGTCTATGCAGAACAGATGGCTGAAAGCTGCTCCCAAAATGTGGGCACTTTCTTTAACTTCAGGTGCTGCTGCACAGAGCAACACCGTGTCCATGGCTCTCTGCTGACTGCCTGCCACAAAGGACAACTCCCTGGGCAGTACCGAGTGCTGGAGGGTCTTTGGTTTTGCAGCCCGAGAGGATACAAACAAAGTTGTACCAGTAGTTGGTAGCAGCGACCCATGCTATGCTCCTCACTGCACCACCAAAGGAGGCAAAGCTGCTGATGTAATTTTGAGACAGAGCAGGGCTGGGTACCTGTTCCCTTATTGCATGGGGGTGGTATGTGGGGAGGTTATCCTCAATCCTCCCCATTCATGGAGCCACTGAGGCTGTAATGAAAGGGGGCATGAGGGTGGGGGCCACAGCTGAAAACTGTATTTTTATTTAATACTAAGCAAATTTTTTGACATGCCAAATGCTGAGGGAAACTTCCATCATTACCTTGTATTAGCTGAGGAAGCCCAGGGAGAGAGGGGTTCACACTGTGCAGATGTTCCCTCTACTTCATTATTTTCTTTTAGTTACTGAAATATGGGTACAAAGAGATAGCACTGGTTTTAAAATTGCCCTGAAACTCACTTCCTTGAAATGTATAACAAAATGCCTTCAGCCAAACGGTGGGAATGCCTCCAGAAAGTGCTGCAGATGCGCTGGGGGAAAACTGCATGGCAAACAGTTCGTTCTGCAGGGCGCTGAGGGCAGGAGGGTTTATAGCCCTCCCGCCTCAGCTCCAAGCTGGTTTCTGACCTACAATTCAAACGTTTCATCAGAGTATTTCTCATAGATCTGTTATCTCTAGCAAATAAAATTCAGAGATGAGATATCACCTCCCAATGATTAAGCAACAAACTGCATTGATTCCCTGGCTAACGATTATCCAAGATCTTTGGAGCGTGGCTAAAGTTTAAACCCTGGGGGAGCGCAGGAGTTTGAGAGGACAGTGCTGGTACCAACTGATGAGTCTCCCTCAGGCCTTGAATCCAGCCTCCCGAAGCAGCCAACTACCCCTCTCCAGCTGGGGATGGGGTATCTGGGAGCAGCTGTGGGACACAGGATGGTGGCAGACACTGAGCTGCTGGGAGTAGCTCAGTGGCAGTGACATGGCACTGGGCAGCAGGAGGGCATGGGCTGCAGCAGTGCCTGGGGCTGGGTACCAGGGGCAGGGCTGCGATAGCCTCCCTGAGCAACCTCCAGCCTGGCTGGTTGCCTTTGCTGCCTTCTCCTGCCACTCACACAGGTCAAGCTGGTGCCTTCCGCGCTTCCCTTGATTTCTTCCCCTCGATTTCTTCCCCTCGTGGAAAACTCCTCTCTAATGTAAGGCAGATTTTTTTTTTTTTTTTAAGTCTGCAAGCATTACTAATTACTCCTTTCATCCTTTCTTGAAAAGGAAACTAAAAGCAGAGCTGCTAAGTAGAAGGAATTAGGTACTTACGGCATCAGTTTTTAGATGGAGCCAAATCACATCTCCCAGATGATGCATTGCACCTGATGTAACTCGCATCTAACAACACAGCTAACGCTAGCAGGGAGAGACTTGTTCTGTGCGCAGGAGCGATCACGATTTTACCATTTATCATCCTGTGATACAGCTAACACTTTTGTCCTGTAGCCAGCAATCTTGACTTTTGCAGCAGCAGGAAAGACAAAGCCTCTCACGCTCCTTTTGAATCAGGACCCCAGAGAGGTACTGTCAAAGTAATAGATCTGTTAGAGAAAAGCTTCTTTGTCATCCGTCCTGCCTTTGTTTTGTTCCTGCAAGCAAGATGTGGGAGAGCTGAAATACAGATGCGTACAAATATTTAATTTTCCATAGTCCTGGTAACTTGGAGAGGAGCTATTCCTCCTCCCTACACTCTGCCTCACTGGAATAAAATATTTTTCCCTGACACAAACAAAACAAACCATATCCACTTAGAATTCTGTGTAAGGTTTTTCAGACATCTCTTAAAACAAACAAGCAAACTAGACTTGGTGTCAGATGGGTAAAAGTGTGGTTGCCCCCTAAATGCCCCAAATACTCTTTTGCAGGTTAAATACCACCATAATGGGTGGTACTAGTGGAATTAGTTCGGAGCTGAGCTTACTGCACTTTGCATAAATGGCTGTCAGCCGGGGCAGGTGAAGTCCAGACTACAGCAGGTAAACAGCTGGAGCAGATCTCAAGGACGTGTCCTGAACAAGGGGTGGAGGATGATTCTCACACTCCTGTTCTTCAAATTAATGAGCATTTAAGTATTTGATACCATGTGAAACAAGGCCAAGCAGAGTGACTTTAGAGAATTCTTGAAGTTGTGTCCTGGTTTCAGCTGGGGTAGAGTTAACTGTCTTCCTAGTAGCTGGTACGGTGCTATGTTTTGAGTTCAGTATGAGAAGAATGTTGATAACACTGATGTTTTCAGTTGTTGCTCAGTAGTGTTTAGTCTAAAGTCAAGGATTTTTCAGCTTCTCATGCCCAGCCAGTGAGAAAGCTGGAGGGGCACAAGAAGTTGGCACAGGACACAGCCAGGGCACCTGACCCAAACTGGCCAACGGGGTATTCCATACCATGTGACATCCCATCTAGTTTAGGAACTGGGAAGTGGGGGCGGGAAATTGCTGCTCAGGGACTAGCTGGGTGTCAGTCGGCAGGTGGTGAGCAATTGCACTGCGCATCATTTGTACATTCCAATCCTTTTATTATTGCTGTTGTCATTTTATTAGTGTTATCATTATCATTATTAGCTGCTTCTTTTCTGTTCTATTAAACTGTTCTTATCTCAACCCACGGGTTTTGCTTCTTTTCCCGATTTTTTCCCTCATCCCACTGGGTGGGGGGGGAGTGAGTGAGCAGCTGCATGGTGTTTAGTTGCTGGCTGGGGTTAATCACGACAAGTTGTTAATTAGGATGCTTTTATCAAAGAAAGGAAGATAGGATGGAACTGAACACAGGTCTTCTCTCACATGAAAACTTCCCTTAAAACTTGAATAGAGGCAACCACCATTATAAATGCTGCTAAATTTTCTGGCTCGCTCTGCTTATGTTACTTTATAAGATTAGTTCAAAATACTTGTGAGACACTCAGAATCAATTTTTTTTTTTAAACATATAGTTAGAAAAAAAAAATCTTAGCTGCCTTTAAATCCTAACTCCTTCCTGTTGTGTTCTCCTCCTTTAAAATTTCTCCTCCTTTAAAATCCAAGAAAATTCCTGCAAACTTGTTTAAAATTAAAAGAAGACATAAGTACCTTGCACTGGTTGAGCATAACACAGTATTAGGAGCTGGGAAAGAAACCACAGTAAAACTGGACTCATAAATTAATCCAGGTCAGTGTGGAAGTATAGTTAGCTACTCAAGGATTAAGGAAGTCCTTTAAAGGAGATACTTAAGCAAATGTTCTGTTAAAAAAATCCTAAGCATTCAAGGCCCCCACTAACCCACTTAGAAGAGATACATTTTAGTGTATAATTTACCAAAGATCTCACCATTTCATAGTGATCCCCTTCCTACACCCCCACTGGTAAACTCTAGTGTTGTCTGGCATCCCACTGTACTGGTTTTGGCTGGGATAGAATTAATTTTATTGATAGTAGCTCCTATGGTGCTACATTTTGGATTTGTGACCAAAACAGTGTTGATGATTGATAACACAGAGATGCATTAGTTATTGCTGAACAGTGCTTACACAGTGTCAAGGCCTTTTCTGCTTCTCACACTGCCCTGCCAGCAAGCAGGTGGGCAAGAAGTTGGGAGGGGACATAGCCAGGATGCTACACCCACAGCGCAAAACCCAAAAGGAAGGGCAGAACATGGTGTTGTCCCAGAGTGTCTTTACTTATTTGTCAGATATCCTATTCAGGTTTTTCACTGAGAAGGAGTATTCTGCCCTATGACAAAACAAAAAGAATACTTTTGAAGCACATGAATGGAACAGAAACATTCTCAATGTAATCTGGTGTAAGGAGCAAGAAAATAATTTGACGTAGAAAGCTCCAGAGCAGTGAGGTTCTGCTGTAAACATGATTTTAGGCTCCTGAAAGCTGATTTATTGCATCAGCCGAAGTTTGGGATTAGCAGAAAAGGACAAAATGACACAATATGTATTGGTGTGGAAGAAGGAGAGCAGCTGTTATTTTTGTTTCTGGAAGAGAATGTGCTGAACGTACCGCTCAGTCTGAGCTTAGAAAATTATCTGCTGTGTGTTAGAGAGAAATAATCTGTGAGGAATGTTTGCTGCACTGGAAGGAATTTGTACGACAAATAAACTAGCAGTTAATACCACCAGGGTTCATTTCAGAGAGAGCCTCCTTTGAAAAGCCCTGCCCCTCAGATAACCCCTCTTTGTTTCTCTCCCACATCTACCTTTTCCTGCTGCGCTCTATAGCCAGATTAAGGGATCGACAGGAACCGAAATACTCCACTGTGCCTCCTACTCGTCCAGCAGACTCGGTGCGTTTTTTGTTTACAGGAGTTGGAGTTTGACAATAGCTGACCTGAGCGCATTAAGTTTGTTTGTGGAGCATCAGGAAAGAAATCCAGGCTTTCAAAGGGAAGGGAAATCTGCCTTCAGCATTTTTTTTTTCTTTATTTACCCTGGTGACAGAATGATTTTTAGTTTTTTATGGCTGGCTCTGCCTGCCCCAACAGATAAGCTTCTGAACCACGGTGACACAGGAATGGCAGGCATTCTCCCCGGTGTCGTTGAAAAGAAAACTGGTTGATTATCTTCATTACTCACAGAGGAGCAGCTACCCCCCCGGAGGCACGCAGGCTGTAAGGCGTTTCTTGAAGCAGAACCGTTAGTTACATCTCCCGTTCTGTCCAGGAAAGCGTGATGCTCGCTTCCCTGCCTGCCTCCTGCCTGCAGCGGGCCCGGAGCGTCCTGCCCCACCGCCTCAAAAAAAAAAAACAAACCCAACCCAAAACAAACAAACAAACAAAAAACCAAAACCACCCCAAAAAAGGTATTCCCCCCCCGCGGAGTGGGGGTGCCGGCAGGGGGGCGGGGCGGCCGCCAGGCGGCAGCCCGCGATCGCGCGTGTGTCCCCGCTGGGGACCTCAGGGACGGCGGTCCCCCAAAACGCGGGGGTACGGACGCCCCTGAAGGGGTGGGCGGCCGAGCGGCTGGCAAAAACGCCTTCAGGGCCAGCAGCGCCGGGCGAGAGCCAGCCAGGGTTTTCCAGCGTCCCTGCGGCTGAAAGGGTTTCGGGCTGGTGAGAAGGGCATCTTCACTGGCATTAAAACGTAACCAGCTGTGCTCAGCGAAGCCCGTGGGAGTAAGAACAAGGTCCTGGACTGCAATGCAGCCTCTCTGTTCTGGTGTTTCCTTTCGCGTAGGTAACAAATCCCTTCCAAAGAATAATGATTTTTCCAGCTTTGTCATTGATCTCTTAAATAAGATGTTCTCTGGCAACATACCAACACTTTCCTGTTCTCGACGGACGAATCCCTCAGGAAGCACTTCCGGCGTTTTTCTTTCAGAAGTTTCGGCACGTTTTGTAATGAAAAGAAAAACAACACTTAACCTGATTGATAGAACTGCAGCTAACAAAAGGTGCCCTGGGGGAGCAGTAAGTTCCCTTATTGGTCTTATCATCGAGTAATGCCGCAGCAGTCTCTAGCAGCACCTCTCCATCCCCCTTTCCTTCACTCTTCTGCCTCTCAACTTTGCATGGTTTTAACCTGAGGCAGCTCTGCCAGTGTGCTGGGTTTATACGGGTGATGAGTTAAGCTACAGGGTCCCAGCATCCCAGTTCACTGTGTGGTGGTTTCTGTATGACTGTCACCCTAAGTCAAAAGGAACAACCGATCAGTGACACCTTTAGAACAGAGACCTATTGTGGATGGTTCGGTTTTTTTTTTAACAGCAAAAAGCAAGACGGGATGGAGAAAAAATTTACACGGAACAGCACAGGATATGCCCTCCCTCAGAAAGCTAACAATCTTGTTATGTGTGATGCAACACAGTATGTTTTTCACTCCTTTTCTCTCTCCTTGCTTCATCGGGTTTCCACAGAAAGCTGTTTGTCTTCCGTCGGTGCTTCTTTCTTTCGTGGTCCATCCTGTCCATGCCACTATGCTGGAAGAGTCATAAAAGAAGACTAGACTTGGTCTAGGGTCAAGACTAGACCCTATTTGCCACAAAGGCAATATTACGTTTGCTTCATCAGGCTTCACTTGGTAGTTTCCTCAGCATCTAGGCAAGGGCACCACGAGAGGGTCCAGCAATTCCTTTTCCTTCTGAGCAGAGCTCAGCCTGGGATGAGAGGCAAGTGTAATTCTAACAGGAGTTGTGGTGTTAATCACAGCAGTCATATAGGGAAATGTAAGTAATTACGAGGTCAGGGACAAATTAGTCACCCTGTTGTAACTGGATATTCTGACAAACAGCAAGGCTGCCATAGTCCTAGTAATTTAGTTTTCATGGGTGCAAGAAATTTAGTTTTTGCTAACTCTGGTCAAAGATGGAGTTTAGACCGCAGATGACTAATCATGAGACAGTAGGATGTCTGTAGGCGTGAAAAGAGAATACTTTCTATTTTTGAAGGGTATTTTTCCTCCGTCCAGAATGACTTCAGATGAAGGGCCCTACATGATCTCAGGCAAAACCTTTTTTTTCCAAAAGCAGACTGCTCATGGAGGCAGCAGTCAAAAACAGTGGTTGTGTGTATCACTGCTCAAAAGTACACGCTGGGGCCTCTGCCTGCTCGCTTCTCTGCTTTCCACCATCTCCACATTGCAAGCTCTCCCAGGCCCCTACTTCTGGAGGGATCCCTGGGCACTGCTGTGATGAAGTTGAGGCTATCCGTTCAGACTGAAATCCCCAAAACTTGTGTCTCAGAGCTGAAGATCCACCTGGATAGGAAGGAAAGGGAGCGATCTCCTGTCCTCATCCAGGATGCTGTGCCAAAACAAAAGAGCCGCAAGGGCAGCAAACACCTCCTGCAGCTTGCTGCTAAGGATGAAGAGAAATCAAAACCGATTCTCTTCTTCAAGTCTGAAGGAGACCCATAACATATACGGGAGAAATCTGTTCTGGGGTAGGAACTGCAAAGTGAATGTTTGCCTTGTGTTTGATCATCTGAATTAGCACATCCCAGCAAGAGGAGTTCCATTTTTGGACCAGCTACTCTAATCCCTAGCTACCCTGATGGGGTCACTGAGCTAAAACCAATCTTAGCAAACACAGTGTCCTGTTTGAAAATAGCACAGTTACCTCCAAAGAGAAGTTACATGCAAAGCTAAGGCAGAGGGGGGTGACAGGAGAATTACACCAGCTCTTCAGAAAAAAGGACAGTGAGTATTCGTTCCTTCTAAAATTTGAAACAAACAAACAAAAAAAACCCAGTGTCTCCTTTGCAAGGGGCTCTGTAAAGCAGGATATCCATCAATCATAAGGCCTTGAGCAGGCACATGGGCAGCACATGTTTAATGTCAGCTAGAGTTTAAAACACAGAGACTGGCTCAGAAAATATTATTTCAGTCTTGTTTTTTCTTGAATTACTGCTTCCCTGGGAGACTCAAGCATAAAAGACATCATTGAAAATACCAGTCCCCTGGAAAGCAGGTATATTGAACTGCCCACAGAACTGCTTTTCTATACATTGCTACTTTCTGCTTCTGTGTTTTATTTGCATGACAATCTGTGTCCATCACGTCCTGACAGTCTATCATTTTGTTTACCTCTCTCCCTTCACACATCCTTCCTTTCTGGTTTTTTTGCAGCTCTTGTTTCTCACCATCCCTCCATGCCAGTCTTACCTTTTACTTCCATTTTAGCCAGGCAATTATTCTCCTCCCCTTCCCTGCTCTTATTAAATGCTCGGCTCACATTCCTTCCTCTCCCTCAGTCACAGGGACAGGTCCCCGCGCAGCTCTGTCCTTCTTTCTGTCTCTTCCTCGGACGGTTCTCCTTGGTGCAGCTTTTCTACTTAATCTAAACTGCTTTCCTACATGAAGAGGACTTTGCTCCTCATGCTTCTGTGAATGCACGTGCTGTGCACGACCGTCCCCTCCTCCCAGCTGACAAATTACATCTCCTTCCCAGACTCCCTTTCTGTCTGCATCCCTGACACCAGCCAGCTGTGCTGTTCCCTGATTTTTTCCATGCCCTTTTCACTGGTTCCCCCTCACACCCCACTCTAAGCAATTTCTGCCAGAGATTCACCTTTAACATTTAATAATTACCTTTGCCACTCAGGCTTGTTTCTTCCTCCACTTTCTGAAGCTGCTTGACCACTTTTGCTTGAGACAATAGAACCATGTCAGCTGGGAAAAGAGAAAAAGAAATGGGGAATTTCTGAGTGAAGGAAGAAAATGGGCAACCTCTGAAAGATCTGAACTCTCAAAACCGTTTTATACACTCTTACCTGCTTTCTCCCAAAATAAATGGTTCAGAAGGACTAGGGTAGAACTTTAGTTACTGAGACACCCCTAAGAGCAGAGGCCCTTGGGGCACAGAGGCTGAGTGTGGAAAGGGACGGCCAGTTGTTCAGGACCCTGACCAGACCCTGAGGATAACAGATCTATGGAGGGGTGAGGGTGGGGTAGGAACACGGCAGCTAAAAATCAGTTCTCAAATAAGTAACTGAAATGTATAATTACACAAGAGCACTGAACAGAGGTTTCTGTTAATCTGTGATCCGATAATCTTCTTTCATTGCCACGTAGCAACAGAATTACAAACTGAGGATGGAAAGCCAGGGTGACTTAAAATTCCTCTCTTTGCTGAGCAGAGAGGAGAAAAGGTCCCTCTCTGGGCAGGCACAGCAGGTTTTCCAGGTACTGGCTGTATTGTGCCTTTCAGCACTATTATGCAGACACCTGAATTTCAAGTTGCCCAAAGTCCAGTTCAGCTAGGCAAATAAAATTGTTTATAAGAATTAGCAAACCTTACTCACAGAAACACAGGATTAATCCAAACAAATACATCCATGGACTGCGTGAAGATCATACGTTGTAAGCAGGAGGAATGTGGAGGAAGGGACCAGAAGGCCAAAACTGCTGCACTGGAAATTACTCTTTGTTGACGCGGAAGTCATGGACACTGCACACAATCAATATGATCAAGCGGATGCCACTTTATTGCCAAGATAGCTCGGTTTATATGTTCATTCTAGTTACTGTTCACGCATAAGCAAATTAGAGATTGGTTAGCATGAGCTGTCCACGCGCCTAGTTACACCTAATGATTGGTTATATCAACACTGTACACGCGCATAAACATAAGGCATAACTGGTTGTATTAACTAAAACATGCGAAATTTGTCTCAGTCTAATTGGTCAAGATAAGCTGCCGAATTGAGGTTCTTTGTGCCAAGTTCCCTTTATCGTGGAATGCACACCTGTGTTCTAATTGGCATCTTTCTTTTTTTGTCTTCTTGTTTATTCTGTTCAAGGCCTTCTAAAGGCATCTGGAATGCTCTTACTACCGTTAGCTAAATATGTGTCCACAAGCAAAGCGTCCTTGAAGCCTGCTGCCTACAAAACATCCTTGGCTCACAAATTGATCAATTCCATCGAGTCTGGATTGTTCACTATGTGCCCATTACTTTCCAAGTATCCCACAACTCTTAACTGGTTGATAAAAACAACAGTCACCACACCTTTTGGGGGATCCACAATGTCACAGAGAAGCTCAGAGAATGGCACAGGAGAGCGTTATCCTGCTGCAACGATCCTTACCCAGAGCCACTGGCCTTCATCGTCCTATCTTTGAGAGAGACTCTACACCCAACAGAGTGCCAGCCTACCTTAGCCCTCTCCTATGTTCAGCTATTTTCATGAACGTCACAAAAAATGTTAGATTTAGGTGCCTACCACCATGCTCTTTACATCTCAGCCTCTTCTTTCCATCTCCTTCTTACCTTTTTTTCCTTCTTCTTCTTATTTTTTTCTTCTCCTGTGCTTTTTAACTAAAGAGTCTGGAGCACCAGGCAAGCCATCATCTTTAGCAATGTTGCTATGATTCTTGGGGCAGAGAGGCAGTGAAAAGACATGCAATAAGCTGCTCGACAGCCAGGCTCAGCCGCATCTCAGAGTGGCTGGTAAGACTCCACACCCTGCTTGTCATTCAAACCATCAGCAGATTCTCCCCCAGAGTCCAGCTGGGATGCCTTTTTCTTTGCATGCGTTGTGATCCTCGGAGTCAAGACTCCAGTGACAACAGCTTCCTCCCACCTTGAGCAATTTGTTCCCTGTACTGCAGAAGGGATGTGCTCCCAACCCGGTGGTGCTGCCCAGCAGCAGAGGAGAGAGGGAAGGTATTCCAGCCAAAGGGCAGCAGACCCAAGGGTGCTGTTAAAATGAAAGTGTAATTTAATATTTATATTTTAAAAGGATTAACTTTGCTTTGCTGGGTTTGTTTATCTTCAACCAAGGGCATGGCTTTTTTTTGATTTTTACAGTGAAGTTTTGCTCTGAAACTGAGCAGCCAAGACCTGCCTATGCCAGACCCATGAACCCTGTAACAGAGTCCCTTTGTACCACAACATGACTCTAACTCCAGGTTGCTGGAGCCATTTATTCCCAGGCCAAACCAACTGCAGTGGCTGCAGAGCTCCATGACCGCCGGGTGCCCTGCCATGGGCCACGGGGCAGGGTCCCCTTGGGAAGGAGCTGACAGGCAGGGGAATGGGAAAGGCAGAACAGGGCACTCTGCTACCTCTCCTCTACTTTATTGGGTGGCTGGGTGAAAGGAACAGCCAGAGGAGTTCTGGCTTTCAAAAGAGCCCAGGGGGTGATTTCTCAAAGCAGTTACACCTGTGTTGGTAGATGTTACTAGAGTACATCAATCTATAATAGAGTACATCAATAGAGTCATTCAACCGTATCCTGGGCTGCATCCAGAGCAGCGTGTCCAGCAGGTCGAGGGAGCGGATTCTGCCCCTCTGCTCTGCTCTGGTGAGACCCCACCTGGAGTGCTGCCTCCAGCTCTGGGGTCCTCAGCACAGGGAAGACATGGACCTGTTGGAGAGGGTCCAGAGGAGGGCCACAAAAATGATCAGAGGGATGGAACATCTCTCCTGTGAGGACAGGCTGAAAGAGTTGGGGTTGTTCAGCCTGGAGAAGAGAAGGCTCTGGGCAGACCTTATAGCAGCCTTCCAGTACCTAAAGGGGGCCTACAGGAAAGCTGGAGAGGGACTCTTTTATCAGGGAGTGTGGTGATAGGACAAGGGGTAATGGTTTTAAACTGAAAGAGGGCAGATTTAGATTAAATATTAGGAAAAAATTCTTTACTGTGAGGGTGGTGAGGCACTGGAACAGGTTGCCCAGAGAAGTTGTGGATGCCCCATTCCTGGAAGTATTCCACGTCAGGTTGGATGGGGCTTTGAGCAACCTGGTCTAGTGGAAGGTGTCCCTGCGCATGGCAGGGAGCCTGGAACTAGATGATCTTTAATGTCCCTTCCAACCCAAATCATTCTGTGATTCTATGATTCTACTTATGGACCTCTGCAGGAAATAAACCCACCATCCACAAGCCAGTTGGATGTATGCAGCATGCAGTTGTGCATGCCACTTCAGGCAGAGGGGGGAGAAAGTTTTTCCCAACTTCTGCATGCCAAACCTGGGGTTAAAAAAAAAAAAAAAAAAAAAAGACAAATTGCTCGACAGAAAGGAGTGTGACTAGCAATTAGACACTTTGCCTGCTGTTTACAGCCTTCCTCACATAATGGTACAAAGAAGCAGCAAAATTAGTATGTGTTCCTCTTTTTATGTGACTTTTCATACTTTGCAGAGGAACTTCAGTAGGCTCATCAAGCTGATACTAACAAAAGATCTACAATTCTGTCTATAGTCACATATTCCCCAGATAAGAGTTGTGATCTGGAGTTATTTGCTGGTTTTCCCCATCTCAGTCTATGGTTGTTTCATCATTTTTCAAAGACTAAAGCACCTACTTGGTGAGTATCGTCTTTACAGAAAAAGCTAAAATTTACTTTTTCTCTGTCACCAAGAGCTCAATAGCTAACAATGTTAAGCTCATGGGAAATCATCAGTACAAAGTAGTAGCTGATAGTGTAGTGAAGTCTAATATTGAGGACAGAGGGAATCTTTTAAACTGTGTGAAGGAAAGCAGAATAAAGAAAATAATCCAGAGTGCGTGAGTCTTTTGTCCTCTGTTGGGGCAGAATGCTAATTAGCAAGGGTGGATAAGGATTTCAACCTGTCATTTCAAAGCATTTTGAGGGATCCAGGTGATCCTAAGGACTTGCCTATTTGGCCACACTTGAGAGATAGTTAAGGCAGTATGTGAACATAAAGTGTAGTAACTATTCTGCTAGGTGTGGACAAGCTGCTAGCCTCAGTGCCTTCCCTGGCCTACATGAAAGGGGATTAAAATTCCTTTGAAACATGCTTAGAGGGTAAAATCACAGAGATGAAGGAGATTGAATGAATTTAGTTTACCAGTACATATTTCCCTAAGCTGTTTTCCAGTGGCTCCAATATTATAGGCTGTGATGCAGTTTCAGGAAGACATGGGATGCTGTGTGCACTGCATCGTGTAGTAGCAAAGGGACCATAGTGCTGCCCCACAAACAGGAAGGGTACTACCTGGCAGATGCCTTTGGGCAGGAGGTCTTGTGCAGTCCCCATATAAGTTCTGGATGAATGCTGGGGTGATGAGGAGCAGGAGTGGTCCATGAGGTCTGGTCTGGGAACTGCTGTTAGAAGGGCCAGTACAACAATCACAGTTCATACTGTAAGGACTCCAGATTTCCTTGGATTACTTTAGTCAAGCAACACTGAATTCCTCAGAGATTTGAAACACCCAAACTCAACCTCTGGAGGAAAAAATGTCCCAAAAGGTAAAACACAACCTAGGCATGTTTTAGTGGTACATTCTACAGCATAATCTGCATTACAGAATTTATAGATTTTAAAGCCAAGCAAGGAGAAGCGTTTAGACTAATTGCCTGCATATGAAAGACCTATGGCCTTGTATTGAAGTCGTTGGTATATAGCATTCAGTGGACAAACACCCAGCATCAAGGGATCCTTTGGACATCTCTGCTACTAGCTTGAATTGCTGTTAGCAAGGAAAATGAGCCTTCATAGAAAGTTGCTTGAGACCTCCACATGCCATAACAGTGAGCAGTAGGAATAATTCCCCAATAGCTCCATGCTCATCCAGCGCTGTGGATCACTCCACTTGCACAGTGTTTTTTTACACAATATTTAAAATCACTGTGTGGACTCCAGGTTTGTAAAACAAGCTGTTGGAGTCAGGAACTCAAACTTCCTACCTCTCTGACTTGTGTACAGATATACAGCTTTTTTCCTAGCTATAGCAGAGATCTGTCTGGCTGCTGTAAGCCAGCTACTGTTTCACCCCCTGGACACTACATACTGCATGGCACATAGAGGCTCTGCTGGATAAGGTGGTTGTTGTTCTGCTTGAGTTTGTCATAAACACACAGCAGGCCTCTGCTTCATTATTATTACTGATAAAGCATCCCTGGATGCACAAAAAGTCCTGAACAGTCCTGTGACTGAACAGTTTCTCAGCAATGGTATGTGGTGGGCCCATATACTATGCAGACCAAGAAAGAGAAGCTCCCCAGGAAGAGCATACACAAACACAGGGCAGGGATAAAATGCATACCCCAACTGCAAAAAGCAGATTTTATAATAGCTGTGATTGTAGATCTAGAACAGTGGCACAACGGCCGTACATACAGCTAAGTTGTAGCCTCAGCTGATATATATTTTATTTTTGTGCTACAAGAGGTGTTCTGAACCTAGTTCAGAGAGAGTAATGAAAGAAACTGCTATTTTTATCCTCAGCAAGTGTTGCACTGAACTATTCACAAGCTTACACTCCATAAACCTGGGCATGTACCTGTCATGTGATTAGCATTCAGTCTCCCGGCTTGACTGGCAGTAGATAAAGGGGGTTATAACTACAGAGGCTTAATCAGGGAAAAGTATACACATGTTGCCGTTGTTCATCCATTTAAAGCAGCAATCTGTGTTTGCAGTATGTAAGGCAGACAGCACTTCATACAGAATGCACACTGGAGAGTTCGTGTACTTACATAGATGAAAATATACACAAGCTAGATTTTCGCTTACAATATACCAAGTCATGACTGCCAGTTAATCTCCTGTTGACTCATGTAGCCCACAGCATTTCAAACTTTACAAGTGATTTTTGTCCCACATAGTACACAAGTAGCTTGATTTACTGGCAATGTGGTGAGAAGCACTAGGAATCTCAGAGCTACTCATATTTTTATAGTATGCGTTCACCACATATTTCCTACCTTGCCCACAGAGTTAGCTTTCACATGTACTATGGGTATAACCAGCAACAGCTTTTGGCTCAGGTAAGCTAGTCTAAGAACAGTGGCTGGTCTACAATAGCTATTAACTCTTTTCTTCTGCATATGCATCACACTGTTAGCTGGTTCCGCAGCATAGAAGCGTCTAGCCCTTCTTTAACAGGTTTTCTCCTTGAAATGCTGTAGTATAGTTTATTCTTGTTCTTAAAAGTTGAGGAAGAGCAAAAAGACAAAAAAAAAAAAAGGAAATCCAGATGTTATTACTGTATTGTACATAGGGGTCATAATCTGCTCTGTTCTTGCCCTTTTGAGATACCCTTTTCTTTCTATCCCTCAAAAGATACACGGTTGTTTCCTCTCAGATCCATTTTCATGTGGTACATGTTTGTTTTTGCCAGACCAGTGACACTGGTAAATGTACTTGGAAGCTGATGCAAAAGTTCAGTGAAGCCCGTGGTAGATACAGGAACACTGTTTATGAGAGAAAATGATTAGTACAGCATTTCGTCAGAGCTTTTGGCAGGAAGCAGGCGCTGGTTCAATTAATAGAAAGAAAGGCATAGTGTGTGACTGTCACTGTAACTTGGTAGCTTCCTGCTCGACAGCATGCCCAGGGGATTTTATTCCAGGGCAGATGGGGATTTTATCCCGAGGTGGGGCAGATCAGCGGGAGGGATATAGGGGCTGGGCAGCCCAGGACACAGGACAGTGTCAAGGCACTCATGGGCACTCCAGTGACAGTTCACATCCAAGCTGCATCCAGATGAGTCCCTGTGGTGATCTATTATATTGATCTCCACTAAAGAAAGAATTGAGTAATTTAAATGACATTATAGGATGATTAGCCATTAACCAATGGCTAATTTGGCCCTGTGTAAATTTGAAGAAGCTTTTGAAGAGACTACCCAGGTGGCCCTGCATGCTGGAAAAACAGGCATTTCCACACACCTATTTGTATTCAGGTACCAGAATAAAGTGCCTTAGACTCAGCATTTTACAATCTTGAACAGCAAGATGCTGAGCAAAGTACATAGCTGCGACAGCTTTAGCAATACATATGTAACTTAAGAAAAGATTATAATTTAACCCTACAGAATCTTTTTAATGGTCATAATATCTAAGGGAAGATTTTAATTGTCATGTCTGATCTAATTATTCATTTGACATCTGCAGTCCACTGAGAGTAAACTGAGAATTTATGGAGATTCCCTTCAAAAATGTCATACACTCTCAAAAGAGCCTAGCCAAGACCCTATGAAAAGAGTGGCCTCTGGTAATGTTTTTTGCTATCAATCAGAAACATTTGCATCATGTTGTAGATTTACTGTGTACCTCTCACTGTAAGAAGGGGACAAAAATAAATTTATAACCTAAACAATCTAATCATTTTGCTAACAAAGAAATTTACCTTTCAAAACATTGATCTCATGGCAAGTTCCAAGCATCTTTCAGCAATAGGAAAGGTTAAGGCATCAGGGCTGACACAAGGTTATTCAGTTAGCTTTGTGTATGAGTTGATTTGGGGTTTTTTTTTGCAAGCACTTGTCTAGCCTGATGGGTTAGTATGTAAACATGAATACATATTAAAGTTGAAGAACAGAATTTTGTTTTAGAGGGATCACAGGGACTATAGAGTTAGCTAATGAAGTAGTACCTCATAGTGATCAGTGCCCAGTGACCTTGGAGTTTAAACACTTCAGAGCAAAAGCCTGCTGAGGTGAGCAAGGTGCCAGGTGAATTCATACACTACAAATACCCCAAAGGAACAATCATCTGTTTAGATGTTTCTTTTTTTGGACTTTGGGCTATGTCCCAGGATTCTCCTTGGATGTAACCTTGAAATGATCAAAACCTGTGATTTTATACCAGAAACCCAACCCAACCTATCTGTCTTCTAAATTGTTTGCTAACAGTTTACACTTCCTGATTTTCAAATTGACTGGATTTGATATAGGATACAAGCCAAGGATGATTTTCTTATTTTTCTGTTTAAGATCAGTAGTGTTTCCTTACTTCCCATTAAAATAGCCAGTGTTAGTCCTATAAGCAAAGAAATTTGAGAATGATCATTAAAACTCTAAATACAGACATACTCCTCACAGAAAATCTAAATGGGCAGCAGGCTGACAGACATGCACATACCACACACATGTGAAATGCCACTATTTTTTAATGCAATTCTTTACAAATTGAAATTCAAGCTCAAACAGGAACCTCTCTGAGCACATTTTTTAATTAGAAAAGTATTATCCCTAGCTTTGCAGAGGGGGAAGATGTTACATAATTAGCAAATAGTGAAATCAACACAAAATCTCAAAGTTCTTGACTCTAGTTCAGAAAATTCAGGCAAACTTCTTCGAGAGGTAAATCTCAGGTCTTTTCCTTTAAGTCCCTATGGAATGTTACTCCAGAAAAGTGAAAGAAGGTGTCACATTCAGGTATCTATACTATAGAAAGGATTTTTTCAGAGCTCAGGAATTCATTAATTCTTCGGAAAGTGCTAGGGAAATCTACCCAGATTACTGAATGGCTTTCACTCCAAAGTCACAGGAGAAGCTTACAGGTTTTTATGGTCAAAGTCAGATATTCCAGCCTGTCTGAGCATTTTATCATGTAGAAGCAGTTGCCTTTCTAAATAACATCAAATAGAAGGGAATGGAGCAGAGAATAAGGAGCTTATCTATGTAAAACAAGCATTAAGTGTGTGAGACTACATGGAAGAGAGAGAAAAATACTGTAGCACAGTTGGAAAAATCCTTGACATAAACAAGAGTATTAGCAGGACATGTTTGTTCTTGACCTGAACACTGTAATGCTTCCAAGCAGGGAACATGCTTTCATTAAAAATAGGCATTAATTCTAATTCTTCAGAGATGAACTTCAACTGATTTGGAATTCAGATAAGCCTTAAAGCATTCACATATTTGAGGATTATCTAAATTTTTCCATAACTGGGGGTCTCATACTTCTTGCTTTCCATAAGGCTGAGGTTACTCTGCACACCAGGCACTCTTTGACATTCTCTTCTCCAGCTCCCTCATCACCCTCTATGCTGGGTGATCACCCCTTCTTCTGGGTTTTGTGTGTCTCCTAGCCCCCAAATAGCCTTATGCTGTCTCTGTATTAGCTATGTAACCCTACTGTTTCTTCCACACCAGGATTCCTAAATATCTCTTTCTGAGGAGTTTTCAGTGACTCTGTTTACTCTTTTCTTACAGTAGGGCTTTTATGCTATTGCTCTCTGCTAAGGCTCCGTGTTGCACCGCTTTCTTCGTGGCATGTATCCAGCTAGCAGTCTCTGGGAACTGCCCTGTTTGCTGCTCTTCATGGCAGCTTCCCTACTCCTTCAGAAGGCCTAGAGTTTCCCAGCCCCACTTATTCCTCAGTGCTCAGCACTTTGTCATTTCACATTCCCATAGTTTTTTATCTGGGTTAAGTTATTCAGTTTATACGCTTCAGACTCCCATTCCACAGAAAATGTTTAACAACAATAGACAGACAAGAGTCAATCAGCACTTGTTGGATGCTCAGCAGTTTCCCATCCCCTTTCTCCTTTTCTCTCCACAATCACATGTTTTGATTCTCCACCAAGGGAAAATCATTCTTTTCAGCCAGCTATTCCAAATTCCTGAGTCCTCCCATACATTTTATGGAAAGCATTAGCATATTGTGCTAATAGGTTGAGGCTGACAATGGAAGGAGGAAGATCTACCTAGCATTGGTTTCACCAGGCTATAGTAATTTTAAATTAAGTTCACATGGGATTTTAATAGAATTCTCTATAAATTCTAGACGCTCCATGGCCTTCCAGATCAGAGAAATAATAAAGATTTTTTTTTTACCTTCTCACTGAGTCCACCTGTATCTTAGAACTTACAGAAATAATCTAGTTATCTGCAGAATGTGTGAACAGAGGAGATTCACAAACACACAAAGTCTAATTTCCCTTCAGAATGGTGCCCCTGTCAATAGTCAAAGGATCCCTATCTAGGCTATGTATGGGATGGTGAGAGTTGAAAAAAACAGCAAATGAAGGACAAGAAAAAAAATTCATGTTCGGGGTTAGAATTTTCCATGCTCCTTATTCACTTTAAAAACCAGCTGCCAAAAGGTCAATGTTATAAAAGAGGAAAGTAAAATAGATAATATGGACAGCTGAAATATACTATCCCTGTAGACCTGATTTTTCAGAAACTGTTACCTTGCAGGAAGACCTAGGAAAAATAATAATTTTTTGAAGTCATTCTCCCATGGGAGAGCAATTTCACATGCAGGCAGGTGCCAGTATCATTAGTTCCTTGGCATTATTTCCTTGCAGAACAGCTGATGATAGCAAATGACAGGACAGTCTACTTGCACTAGAATACAGATAATTTCTCTTCGTGACATACAAAGCTTTACTGCTTCAGAGAAATATTTACAATGAGAGCAAAATAATGAAGTAAAGTGTGATTATACAGATCTAAGAGCAGTATTTACCTTTCCAAGATCTGAATACAACCCACAAGCACTAGATTGCAGCATGATTCGTTACTGCTGGGCACCTTGCATTGACTTTTACATGCATACAAAGTGAGTGTAGAATTCTACCTATGTATCAGCCTGCTTTACTGTAAGTACAAAGGGCACTTTGATCCTAGTTCAGGAGATTACTTTAATATAGATTTTTTCAAAAACCAGCTTTGCCTAAAGAGAACAACTGCATAAAGCAGCCTGAAGGCATGAAAGCCACGGGAGAATACAGTCCATGACTTCTCTCTAAGACCTTCATCATAATCCTATTCAAGTTAAGAGGCAAAATTGCTTTTTGTTAGAATACTGTGAAATCAGTAAAAACTAAGTGTCCCAGCTCCTGAGAACATAAGTGTAGACTCAGGGTTGTTTAGGACATGGGGAGAAGGAAATGCCAAACAGGGCTGTTTCTTTGTCTCTCAACTAGTACAAGGTACAGTACAGACAACTTTTATGTGATGCAGCTGGAGAAACCCCGCTATACCACGCTTGTTCCCCCACTTGAAACCTTCTCCCAACTTAGGTTGGGGCTGAGTTCACCCCTGTAAAACCTCTTACCTAAATGTACATTTCAGAGCATAACAATAACATTTCCAGCATAATAAGAGTTTGGCAACTATAATGTTAGCTAGATGTTAGCATAAGCTACCGGTTTATGCTAGTTGCCTTGGCTCCTTCTGGGGTACGTGGAGCAAGAGAGGACTCCTTTCACTTTTCTGAGACCTTTATCTTCCCAAGGGGACAGAACTCTCCAGGTGTCTTCCCAGTGACTAAGAGGAAACCTCAATGTCTACCTGAAGATTAGGCAAGATGAATCCTTAGGAACTTCTGATGAGAGGCAGCATGTTGTCAGATCCTATCTAAATTAGGTTTCAAAAGAAACATTGCTCCTTGTAAACAAGCAAGGGAACTGCTTGGGAACCTGTCTCCCAGCGTGGACCATTAGCACTGCTTGAGCCAGACAGAGAACAAACTCCATCACCCATACCAAGTCTGCATCTATATGTGGTAACTGGTCTTCAGAAAGCATTGAATACATTGAGAAGAAACATGGAGCAGGTGCAGAGAAAGCATTGGGGTATTATCATGCACAACCTGAGGGCAAGTTAAAGAATATCTCCTGGAACTGGGTGGACTTCTGGGCAAACAAAGGTCATTTACATTATTCTGTAGAGGGGTTTCTACGAGTCTAATCTCCCCAGGCAAGGGTCATGTTTGTGTCCATTACTTATTCTCTTTGCTCTAGTGATCCTGTAGTCCTTCCATTGACTGCAATGGCAGTGCTATTCATGGACTAACTCTAGGATTGGACTATTTACTAAGCAAATAGTCAGAATCAGCAGATTTGGAGTCATATGGGCACCCAATAAGCAGCCTGTTTTGTTGTAGGATTGGGTATAAAATCCCAAATCCTCTCAGCTCCTAGCTGCTGGCACCAAGGCTCCCTAACAGCAAACAGAATGGCCTTTCACTCTGTGCTCTTTGTTTTCTTAGCTGGACTGGTATTTTTCTCTGAAGCTGCACCACTGGTGAGTCTCTTTTTATTCAAACTCAATCATTACAAGAATGATAATCTAGATTTTCTAGATGACTAGCATCCTCCTCATCCATGAAATTCTGTAACCATTAGGCTTTGCTGGAGTGCTATTTTACTACCATTTTTTAAGTAGCTTCTTCAGAATTCTTAAAACTACTTTTTTTTTGCCATTTACCCATCTATTTTAGGATATTATGAAAGGGTCAGGGATCTAGGAGGTGTGACCTTTTATTTCTGTCTGTCAGTTCGTGACTTGCATCCCGTATCTTCACTATAGAGGTAGCTTTACCTTCTTCACCAAACAAGTACATCTCTAAAGCACTAAAAAAATATTTCTGAAGTATGACTAAGGATTCCATATAGTAAAATGAAGTTTAAGAAATAAATATTCTTACAGTCCTTAGGGATGTCGTAGATATTTCTTTGTTGGTTTCCTATGCTAACATACCCTGCCTGCACTTAACAATAACTTACTATTTTCTTATTTGGGACCTCATTAAAAATGTATACTTTATAACATTTTCCCAGGGTCATATGCAAATCTAAATATTTATCAAGCAATCTGTTTGTATGTGTTTGTGTGTGTGTCTGTGTGTGTAATAAAGTGATCAGTATAAAGTTCTAAGATACTCTGCTTTAAGAAATAGATGTTTGCAAACTAGCTTTGAATACCATTTGGCAAAGAACTTGCTTTTAAGTCAACGTTAATTCTGTAATAAGAATCCATCTTTTCTTTGAAGGAAGGTTTTTGCAGGGCTGGTGAACAGCTCCTATACAATCTCTTCTGCTTTCCCCAAGGTCTCCCATGGCTCTGTTGATTCCAAATGCCCTCTCATGGTGAAAGTGCTGGATGCAGTCAGAGGAAGTCCTGCAGCTAACGTAGCTGTTAAAGTCTTTAAAAAGGCTGCAGATGGAAGCTGGCAGGACTTTGCTACTGGGTAAGTTATGTAGTCTTATGGAGCCATTTTCAAGGTGCCTCGGGCAAACAATTGAGAAATAAAGGGAATGGAGCTCTGATCAAAAAAGCAATATGTTTTCTAGCACGTGTCACACTATCACTGTTAACAGCAGGTGAATTCTGGTCTAAAATCCATCAGATTCAAGTGGAACTTATCCATGACTGATATACGTGCTCATAGCAAAAATATGTTGAGATGCTCATCTTATCTTTGTAAGGGAATAGGTTTAATAATTAATTTTTCTCCTAGCTTCAGTACTATCTTTCCTTTCTATAAAAAAGAAAAAAAAATTAAAAGCCTATTTAACAGAATTTTGTAGGTAACCCAGACTAACCTACTATCTTTATATGCAATGGATATAGAGCTTTATTTGCAGCAGTCACATACAAAATCCTCTCTGTAAGCTTTGTCTGCATGCATGCAAATAATAAGCGCATTAGCCTTCTCCTGTGTAACAAACGTGCTGGTTGGAAGAAACTCTTTGACGAGAAAGTTTTAAAGAGTCCCACTGTAACACAACACAGAAGCACAATCTCAGCATTTGGTTGTGATCATTTCTATAGAGCTGCATGGCTTTTGCTAGAATGACAGCTTAATACTTACAAAGCATCCTCAGAACATCACTGAGGGGCAGGCAATAATACTATTATCTTCAGTCTGTGGGAAAAGTATGGGTAACAGAGGAATACAGTTTACTAAAATTCAAATAGGTGAGGTATTCAGGCATTTAAGTTTCATTGTAACAACTCATCGAATCAGATTTTTAAATAAGTCCAGAGAAATCTCTAGTAACAGCAGGATATTCAAGCACAGAATGACAAGCACAAGCATGGACAGGAGCCACCAGAGAATCCAACTGCCTTTTACTAGGATTTTTATAGCATGATTTACATAAAAGCTGCAGAAAAAAAACAGAGGAGAAGACTACAAGGAGAGAGATACCTTTCTCTCCATCTGAAGGGTTTCTTTTTATAAAACTCAAAACAAAAAATACTTTTCCCCATTGAAAAGGAACAAGAAAGTTTAGGAGATTGAAGGAGAAACAAACACCTCCACTCCCAAATGCTGAGTGTTAATCTAGGAACAAATGACTCTTGGAATGGATTTATACACTTTAACGAACAGAGAAACCCCATGAAAAAATTATGCATTGTTTTCAAGGAAAGCGGAGACAAGGATAATGTCTTGTCCTTAGTGAGTATTTCTGCCATTATTAGGAAACCCTGAATATTTCAAATGTTTCATCAAGTGCTCTTGAACATGTAATACAAAATACAATTTACAGGGGGATAAGATAAATGAAACATCAGTGTTACACGTCCTCACTTTTTCAGCATAACAGTGTTTTCTTGTCCAGTTTGCAATGCTGCTCTCAAAAAGCCCAAGGAGACAAATCCCACAGTTCTTCTTAGCCAACCTCTGTTGACAGTTTAGGTCAGTACACCCCTGAGAAAATCAAATCACTTCTTCTTAAATATAAATTGAGATTAACCCTAGGCAAGTGAGAAGCATCTTGCTGGGGGAAGGCAGTGGAGGAACATTAAACCGCAATTTTTATTGCAGGTAGAAATTTTGACCTTTCCGTTGACTTGCATCTTAACCAAGGCTGCTTTCAGCGATACCATTGACTTTAGCTGATGACGCTCGTTTGAACTTGGTGTTCAAACGTGATTGCAATTTTTTTCTTTTGGGAAAACCAGAGTTTCTCTGTGTTAAACCAGATGAAAATCTGAATGCAGTCAAGGAACACAATCTGTAACTACTCCTGTCAGGTTAATAATATCTTGAAGTTACAGTACCTAGCAGATGCATATGGAAAAGTTACATTTTGTACATATGTCTATAAAAGTTATTTTTTTACCTTTTTGTTTGTTTTTACTTTGCTAACACATTTTAGGGAATTAAGCAAATGCACCTAGCAACTGGTGAATTTGGACTAACAGTATTTAAAAGGCAGGGAGGAAGTTCACATAGCAACAGCTGACTTTATTAAGAGGCTTGTTTCAAAAATTAGTCTAGCCAAAAATATGCAAGAAGAGATAACCTGAGCTGAGACGCACTCTGAGGAAGGCTTTAGGGAACACAGACCTGGGAAACATATGATTTGGGTTCTATGCGAGCTCCTCCCATGACTAGCTTTGACCTTCTCACTCCTCACAGGTTTTTGGAAATCTAGGTCTTATCACGTAGTTCAAGAGTTGCATTCACCAAACATAGTTCTCATGTGACCTAGGTTGTAAATCATAAAAAAAACCCCCAAACTGCAGCATATTTGAAGTGGCTCCCCCCACCCTCTTTTTTTTAAACTCCAAGATAATAATTCATGTTCCTGAGATATTTCCTCAGCAGTCTGCATCTGAGGGCAGAGTTCATCTCAGTGCAGTATGTGTCCCAAGACTGCATAAACATCATTGCACAGTGTACATTTAACCTGGTCACAATATACAACTAAGTGAAAAAGAGGATCAGGATTGCAGCCTAGGCTGGAGCCATAGTAGCTTAACCAGTGGTTTGCAAATTTTTTGCTGTAAAAGCACAGCTTTTTTAACTTAACTGTCCATCTTACAGCAGATGCTGGCAGTCCAGATCCTATTAAGAATAAGCAACCATAAGAAATAATAGTATTTATTCCCCCACTCAGACAGAAATACTAGTCCTGTTCAGAAGGAATCACTTGTAGCATTTTGCTACCAGGGCCAAATGCAGGGCATCCTCTGCCTTGTGCTAATCCCATCCAGGCTCTGAATCGCACACTGTCCTGTTGGCTGTCAATGCAGCAGTAATGCTGAAGGGTTTGCTTGTGAGATCACTTGCATTGAATGGCTACCACTTAATAACTAAAATTAAGAAAGTGCCATTAACTCCTGGTAGTAGGCGAGAGTCTTCAAGTGAATTCTTGTTTCGTTTCCCAACTGTTCTGGATGGTTAACATCTGCAACTTTGGGTCAACACCCATCAGCAAAAGCACCATTCAAGCTGCATTCACAGTTTTCTCAAACTAAAACTTACTTGTTTACCTGAACAAAGATTTTGAGGCAGACACCATTTTTCTGTGTAATTGGTTTGTGTCTAGACTATCCAACTTGTATGCAGATGTATGTGAATTGCTGACTTGTACTCTGAACACTTCTGCAGGATCTCAGCAATTCTGTTTCATGGTTTCAAGGACACTCACCAATAAATTCTCCCTCCTTTTACCTACTGCCTTTTGTTAAGGCAATATGGGTTAAACCGGGAAGTACTAATTAAACCAAGAGAAAACAGATGTGTACACTTCACAAATACCCTGTGAGCCATGTTTCAAACAGGGCTTGGATTCTCTGCAGGTTTGGTCTACCCTGGATACAGCTGATTTCACTTGTATTGGACCAGTGAGACTTTTGTCAGTCTTCAAAGTGCTGAACTTGAACTATAAGAAAACCTGAAAATTAGCATGGGATTTTCAATCCTGCTATTTCTTAATTTAAGCAAAAGCTCTGTCATTCAGACTTTTTTCATTCACCACCATTAACCAAAGCTGACAAATACGATGAAGGAGGAGGCAGCAGCTGGGAAAGAAAAGCTGCAATAGCACAACTGATTCTGTCTCTGATAATCAGCATGTCACTCCTTTCTCCCCTCCCTCTCTTCCTCCTCAACCTTTTCTGTTTTCTGCCTAGACAGCTAACCCTTGCCATAAGACTGGAAAGTTCCACCAGTTCTTCAAGTCAAGGCTTTCTTCATTTTTCCTTCAATTACATCATATGTTTATGAAGTGCTATAAATAAGTATTTTCAGCAGGAAAAAAAAAAGAACTAGCAAAAAAATCAGAAATAAAATAAAAGGAGGGAAAAGAGATAAATGGTGTTTAGGTGCAATGCCAGCTATATTTCCTTCTTGCTTCTGGAATTCATTCACCGACAGTTTATTGTTATGAGCTGAGTACATAATCTCTCTGAGTTGGGAATTCCTATT
Organism: Harpia harpyja; assembly: GCF_026419915.1. Classification (NCBI taxonomy): domain Eukaryota; kingdom Metazoa; phylum Chordata; class Aves; order Accipitriformes; family Accipitridae; genus Harpia; species Harpia harpyja. Next base: position 30,986,571 of record NC_068944.1, read on the forward strand.
GCTCACTTATATGGCACCCAGTGGAAGAGGCCCCTGCTCTTTGACCAAGGCATTGTAATTCAAATTAATAAAATCTTGTGATGCCAAATTGCTTCTTCAAGGCGCTACCACTTAGGATCACATAAAACCACATCAGTGTATAGGGGTAAACCCTATAGCCTCAGTGCTAATAACTAGCAAACGAAGTAATTTTCCACTAAAATCTCTCTTCTCTCTTTAACTGTAATTTGAGATTTGGCATCTTGCCTTTCATCATGACAATCCTTTTCCTAAGCCACTAACAATTGGTTCCAGAGGGCACTTGGTACAAGTTAAACATGACATTGAAAGAAAGGCCTTAACTACAACCCCTGCCATAGCAACAAAAATGACAAAAAAAGCCACCCAGCTTTGATTTGTGATGTATATGGATGAGTTGGTAGCAAGGACAGGCTCTGCAATGTGGAAGCATACACTACATAGAAGGAGGGAATTATTTCAGATGATTAGAAACCATTCAATGTAGAATTTGGCTGTGCAGCACCTTTCCTATTTAATATTCCATTGTTTCTGTTTAGCATCTAAATGACAGTATAAAATATTTATGTAGATATTTTACCATTACAGTAAAACCACAGAGTATGGGGAGATCCATGAGCTCACAGCAGAAGAACAGTTTGTAGAAGGAATATACAGGGTTGAGTTTGACACCAGCTCTTACTGGAAGGGACTTGGCCTTTCTCCATTCCATGAATACGCTGATGTAAGTATTTGCAAATATATCCAATAACCTATATACTGTGTAGTGGCATCAGCTGGTAGGAACCAATACAGTCCTTTAATACTGAAGGAGCAGCATCATTCAGTGAAATGGTTCACTGCCACATAACATTGGGAAAATAAAGGCAGTATATAGCTGGCTAAGCCAAAGGAAGTAGCCAACTTCCCTGAAAATACTGACACAGCTCTTCCAAAGTGGAGCTGTGCCCATTCACCCATTCAGACCGGCAGGGACCTTTGTTCAAAAAGAGCTACATTATTCAAAAGTACATGGTGTTTAAAAAACAAACAAGAAAAAAAAAAGACTGCTTTTATTGTTGTTGAAGGAATATAGGGATTTAGAAACCCTAATTTTATAGGAAATAAGCTATTCTTTAATCAGAGGTACTCCCCCCATACCAGTCACCTGAAAATCCCTGAATTCTAGTATGACCTGTAATTACAGGAAAAACCAATTCTTTCTCATCTGCCTTTTTAAAAAAATTTATGCTCAGTACTGAAATATCCAATAGAAAAAAAAGGCATAAAAATATAAAGAAATAACCATAGTGGGAAAGGAAAAGTTGGCTGTTTCATTGATACTGAAATTTCATAAGCAGGCCAGCAATATAATCATGTTTCGTGCCTCCCTTTGCTTTCAGCCCTACACTGATTTATTGTGTGTTCTATTCTATTACATTTATTTAGCACTTCCAAAAAATTTGTTTCAATTCTTCAGGCTTAATCTGCCATTAAATTTAAGTTTCCCCAAATTAAGTAGTCCAGAATGGCTACAGGTTGTGTCGTAGAACATTTTAAACCACAAGTTTATGAAGCTCTGTGGAAGACTAAAACAAATGACTGAGGCCCAGGTCCATAGAAGTCTGAGGTGCGGCTTGGGTCATTTAGATCAAATAAACAATCCTCAAAAATATTCCCTAACCATTTGGATCTCTGAAAGTTGCTGGGGCTTACAGAAGGGCTTCACCTCAAAAGGTACATAAAAGCGCCTGGTTGAGACTCTTCCAGCTAGGCTCTTGAAGAAGCCTTCCTTTGACGTAATAGCCTACAGGTCAATAAATTAGCCTGGGAAGCAGGCAGAGTTCAATGACTATCTATGTACAAGGTAACTGAAGCCTACAGTCCTCACATCCCAGCAGCTTAGACTTTGGCAGGATCGGGATGTAGGAGGGAACTCTCTAGTCCTCTTGTAGAAAGTACGTCATGGTTCAGAAAATAGAGCAAATATTAGGCTAAAGAGAGCCAAAGAAAGTGGGACCTTAACCCAGGTGATGACACTTTCCTGGGAACTAGGTGTCCCAAATTCCAGGGACTGATTTGGAGAGCAGCAAATTTGAATTATCTTAGGACAAGGGTCTCTCCTTGTTCTGGGAAGTCTAGCCACTCAGTTCTTAATGCAAGAACTGACCCATCACTAGCTGTGTTAAAAACAGGAGAGAGGCACTGAAGTACAGAAAGCAGCTTTGGGGTCCAACTGCCTACCTTGCTTGGACACCTCACACTAGATGGGATTTCACCTCTCTGTCTTTCTTACCAGTCGTTTGAGATACCTCCCCCTCATCCTCCCATTCCACATCACAAACTAGTTTGCCTGGCTCAGGTGTAGGTATCTCCACCTAGCTTCACCACAGCCAAGGCTCTTTGTGGACCTCAGTCCTCACAAATTTCTCAGTCTTCAGCAATCATCACAAAGTAATGGGGAGCATTACCTATCAGAAGGGTAAAATCATTGACTGGACAGAACTGGCAAAGTATTCTGCAGAGGAAATGGTGCTTCCTAATTCTTAATAAGGTAGTTTTGAATGTACATTGTTCATTGTGATCACAAGTTTTCTCTTTTCCAGGTGGTGTTCACTGCTAATGATTCCGGTCACCGCCACTATACCATTGCCGCTCTCCTCAGTCCTTTCTCTTATTCAACCACTGCTGTTGTCAGTGAACCCCAGGAATAAACATGTACTGTCGCTACACAAACACCCTCCTCTGCTAGAACTATCTAGGCTTTTAGGAGGAAGGTTTTTCCTACTGCTAATGCATAACTTTTTGCTACATTAGTTTTTTTTCCATTTTGTAACCTGGCTAACCTCAGACAAGTCAATAAAATGTTACTTCTTTAAAACAGTTTGGATTCTATTGGTTAAGTTTTATTGTGTTCTAAGGTGTCATGTTTTGCATTCAAGTGCAAAGGACATCTGGAAAACATGCATGGCATAGTACTTGATTTGGTTCTGTCATCTTCCTCCATCACCTTAAAAAAGTCTCACCAAATGCACTGGCTCAAAGTGAGAAAGTTACAGAGTTATGCTACCACCTTAAATAATTTGACCAAACAGATGTACTCAAAATAAGAACGTCATCCATGCTGCTCATAGTTTACACACAGAAGAGATGGTCCCACTATCAACTAGGTCACAGGGTAAATGGGAGAAATTCTGAATACCTAGCAGCAGAACAAACAATGCAGAAAGACTGTTGAAATATATATATCCAGAGAGCTGAAAGAGTTAAAATTTGTGTACCCTTACTTAAAACTTCAGGTAAACCTCAAACCTTTGTCATTTCAAGAGGAAAGTTTGCTTCAGAACTTCCTAGATTGATTGAGCAGCAATTTCAATTAGCCCCATTTTTAACAACTCTGATCTTTAACCCAGCTGGCTACTGTATTCAGGTGCATTCCAATTAAATCTCTAGTAAGTCAAATCTCTAGCCATCATTAAAAAAAAGTCCTAAAATAGAAGCATCATCTTAATATTCTCTTCATATTTTTAGAAACAGGAAAAGGTAAGCTGTAGAGTGACTGTGATTCAATAAACTGACCAAAGACTTTGACGGCTTTAGCAGCGATTTCTGTAGACTGATGGCCTATTGTATTTAAAATAACCTGAAGCAGAGGAATTGTTTTTTAACAGGATTACAGAAACTACAGAGATAGTTACTGAAAGCATGCCATTCAGAAACCATCAGCACTCATATGCCACTGACCTTGGAGTTTATCTCTACACCCAGAGCCTGCTTGGGATGACTGCATACCAAGTGAATTCACAACTTACAAAAGCTTGCCTTTAACGTTTCACTATTTGGTTACCTTTGTCCCCCGATTTCTGGACACTACCATAGTTACACAACTCCTGTAAGCAGTGCAAATAGCTTCAAAACAGCACCCATCTTAAAGCATGCAGATTTCATGGGATCCTGCTATTCCTGGAGGTTGAACACCAGTAGGTTTGATTTGCAGTGGGCCATGCCCAGCCCTCAAAATAGGACATAAATATGTTCATACAGGTGTAGTCATAAAAAAAAAACAAAAAAACCCAACCAAAAACAAATCAAAAAACTACTCTGCATGTAGTCATCCACGTGATGACAGGATAAACCTAGTAAGAGAGTGTACATACATGTGTTTAACCAAAGATCAGAAAGACAAAGTTTAATTTCAAGAAGTAACATAAAATGAAGCAGATGCTTCTGGTGGGAACTGACTTGCAGTTGTACAGGGAAAGTCCTGAACTTGTACTGAATCTAACGGACAAGTAAAGCGATAGGACATAAAAGACTGCTTAACTGTGCTTCAGAAATGGGTATGTAGGTATCTGGTTATCATGCTGGAAACCAAAAGTAATGTATTTTTCTTCCAGGGGAATGCATAAGATAGCTAGATAGCCCACACATTATCCACTTGCCTTTTATCAGAGGTGGGGAGAAGGCCACCACAGAGAGCAATCTCTTAATAGGTAAACATGGGTGAGTCAATTATGCCAAGCCATAACCACAGAGAAATTCTCACTGAAACTGAAACTGCTGAGTTGACAAGGAATTTTAATTTCTCACAACTATGAGATCTATGCAGCACTATTCCTCAACAAAAAGAGAAAAATAAAACAGAATAGACATTGTTTCCAAGAAAACAGATCACTGCAGTTGAGCTAGGCAATATTCATAGTATTTCCACAGGCAATGATAGAAGAGACTTATTTTTGCAGACAAGGTTCATGTTTGTATGGGTTACTTATTTTCTCATTGTTTACTAAGTAAATAGTATGAATCGGCATGTTGAAAGTCATATGGGTTTTCTGATAAGTAGCCTCAGTTTAGGGGCCTTGATATAAAAATTACAGATCCCACCAGTTTCTACTTGCTGACACTGAGACTTCCTAGTGGTAGGCAAAATGGCTTTTCATTCTGTATTTCTTGTTTTCTTAGCTGGCCTGGCATTTTTCTCCGAAGCTGCACCACTGGTAAGTGTCTCAGTATTGAGGTCCTGCATACTGATGTAGTCCCAGCTTTTCTGCTTTTCTTTTTTTTTTTAATATAATTAGTGTAAGTGAAAAATACAATATTCCATTTTATTGCAATTATTTTTATTTTATGGTATGTATTGACTGTAGTTCTCTCCAACTGCTCTTTTTCTGGTCCTTCTTTCTCCTTCTCTAGTGATTAGCGAGAGGGCTTTATGGTTAGAGAAGCAGCACTTGTCATTAGACTCAGCGACTACGTGAAAAACAATTTAAGACAAGAAAGGAAAAAAAAAATCATATTCACTACACAAAAGCCTTGGGCCTGTTGAAAAGTAACTATTAGCCCTTATAACACAATGAACAAGCGCCTGTCATGAGGGATTTCGTTTCCTGTCATGAGATCCATGCTCGAGAATTGCCTTCTCTCATCCTTTCTCTTACTGCTCTACCCACTACAGCTCTATCCCATGCAAGCAAGAAGGGATCTCAACAGTCATTGACTTCAAGCAAAGAACAGGGCCAAAGCCAGGATCGCACTTCCAGAGGGCTCATTTATTCCAGCAAAACAAGCTAGAGACACAGATGCTTCAACCTGAAATTCTCCTAGAACAAACTTGTCCCTCTTTCTCTGCCCCCCTACTCGTTCTTCCTCTCAAGCTTTGATCTTTGGGAAAACTAATACCTGACTAACCTTTGTGAGGACACAGACTTTCATTGAGCTCCCAGGGTGTAAAAGCCAGGAAAATAGGTGGTGGCACTAGAGCCCCCCTTGCCAATGCTTCAAAAGAAACACTAGCAAGGAGCCAGTGCATTCCAGAAAGGGAGCCTGAGGAGTCAGGGCGTACAGGCGGTATGGACACATGCTGGTACCTTGGTCTGATATAGGACAGGGTTCCTGGCCAGTGGGATATTCAGGATGTCACAGACTCTAAGAGGGGATGTAAGAGAGGGCTTTTAGTTTTTAAAATCTATATCATGATTCATTTTGCAATGATTAAATGGAGATCAATTGCTATTTTGAGATAATCCCTGATTAGCACCTTCCACAAAGCTCCATCTTCTCACTTTTCATACACAGAATTAGGTAATGGAACATCAAAGCTCTGATTCACCTCTGCCTTTGAATAGGTAAAACATAAGGGCATAACCACTGCCTGTGATGAACATATTGGGAGTGAAACTACAGCTATCCCATCTTTGAAGTAAGGTTTTCCTCTCCTATCCCTGCATAGCTTCCAGGGGCTGACAAATCTGATCCAACGTGCTGTTAGGACAGAGTCCGTATGTGGTGCTTATTAAGTTTACAGCAAAGATAACTCTATGGCAACAAGACATCAGAGGCCTTCAAATCCAGAAGCTGTGCTTGAATTGCCACTCCAAAATCCAGAGGAAGAGTTGTCAGATTTTTAAACATTCCTACTACCTTTGATGATTTAATTATTTGCAGTTGAGGTCACAATTTAGTTACAACTTCATCCTGGAGATGATGTGTAGCTAAGCCATGACAAAGAGAAAACAGAAACGTGTTCTCACACACAGCCGCAGTGCCTCCTCAGCGCACATGGCTACAGATGCCCCCGACAGCTCCTAATACCCTCCTTCCCAGTGCCACCATTTCCAGCCCCCAGAAAGCTTCAGGCTACATTTCTGCAGTACACAGTGATCTTGCTGAGGAAAATATGGTATATTCTGTAGATCTAAAGAATAACATTCCTTACTGCTTTATTATGCACCATTGCTTATCTTTCTTACAACATAAAAATTCTGTCTTCCTACCTGAAGGACTCTGCTGACTCCAAGCATCCTCTTCTTATAAAAATTCTGGATGCAGTCCGAGGAAGTCCAGCTCCAAATGTTCCAGTTAAGTTATATAAAGAAGCTGCAGATGGATCTTGGGAACTGTTAAATTCAAAGTAAGTCATACCAAAATAATGAGTGAAAGAAGGGAAAGGAAATGGGAAGATGCCAAATAGTTGAAAAAACAGTTTTACATTCTCTAACATAAGACGTCTCCTTTACTCAGAGGAAAGACAACATACTACTGAATGAATTTGCTGCAGACTGTCTTTTAACTGTGCTACAATTTCAACTACCAAAATGGTTTTATAATGCTTTATAATTACTGTGAGCACAAGAAAGTATTTTAAACTATGCTTTAATTCAATCATCGCTTCTCTTCTACTTCATTACAAAGGACTGTATTACTTTTTAGTACCCAGCAATGAACTACTGCATTGTTAGCAGAAGAATCAGGCAGACTCTTCTAGTTGTTTGAAACTAAGACCCTGGTTGAGAATCCTACCTTTATTGGCTCTTTTCCTTCTTTCTAGATGGACTTTCATTTCATACACCACAGTTTTAAAAAGAAAACACAGAACTGTTTTTGAACACATACCACATCATAATTGATAGCCGCCTTTGCTTCAGGAAAAAGGAAATCAGCCAAAAGGAAAAAATTTGGGGATAAAACTTTCTCACCTCCTCCCTCACAGAGAAGCAATTACATCTAAAATAAGAAAAAGAATCTCCCAGATATTTAAATGTTGCCATGTCTTTTAAAAAAATGTAATTGTAGAATTTCAATTGTAGATGACTTTTTTCAAATCACCCTCAATTTTAGTATTTATTAACGCTTCAAAAAACTCAAAAACAATTTTTACTTAAAGTATAATCTGAAATGAAATTGAAAAAAATTCTTAGGGGGTACACAGAATGAACATTCTTTATTCAACAAGGAACATCCCATTTCCACACTTATCTCCTCAAGATAGTTGCAAAGTCTCACCGGAGACCTCTCCAGGTCTGTTAACAGTCTGTTCTACCTAAAAAAGGGAGATAGGGCTCCTAAGGGCTAAAGCTGACATAGTGCAGGAATTTCAATAGTGGGATCCCTGACTCAGATGCATTTCTAGAAAGTCCATGAGAAACTGTACGTAAGTGGCTCTTTGGTGTCATAGAGCAGTGGGCTGGCAGAAGCAACAGTGCTCTCATACGCATCCTTGAAAAACAGCTACAGTGAAGGCCACACATATTTGTACAAAGTGGGGAAGAACAATCTACTCGCGTTGTCCTACTTAAATTGCCTCCCAGCCCTCAAGTGAGAAGATAGCTTCACACATACTCTGTCACTGGAAACGCATGAAATTTTCCATTAAGAGGGTGTTCAGTTTACTTCAAATCTGAGCTTAGAAGCTTTATAAAAAGATACTCAGCTGAACAGCTGGATGTTGACTGAAGCCTTAAAAACATACTTAACATTTGAAACAAAGAACAAAGTAACCTTAAGATAAGGTATGTGGAAGTCTTGATAATACTAACACAACCTTTCCAGCCTTGTTAATTTGTAAATAATTGAATGTTAGCAAGAGATTCTGAAATAACTGTTCTCAGTTAAAGATATGTTTGGTTTTAGCTAAGAAAGCTTATTAGAGAAATGAACAGTGATCTAACAATGATCAATCTACAACAAAGAAAAACAGAGACATTTGAATGGATAAAAAAAAATCTGGTAACTGACTACAGAGCATCTTGTATGATACAAATGGTGTTCTATGACTTCATAGTTATAAGCCATATTAAAGCACAAATCCTAAGTAATGCACTGGACAGTGACATGCAAACCATTCAATTCTTTATTTTTCTCTCCATGCAATTTGAATAAAATATGTTCAGAAAAAGATTTGGCAGCTAGAACACAAAACAGTGGTTTATGACTACTAAAATCAGGCACTAGCAGCACTGTTATTTGTGGATAACCTACCCAATCAAAACCCTAGTATTACATAACTTATTTCACAGAAATAGGTTTCAACCAAGAGACATGTTTGAGAGACAGCATTCAATATTGGTTCTGGAGCCCTAAATTGGTTGGCGCTCAAAGGCGTATAGTTTTAAGCTAGTACCATGGCCTTGGATAGCACTGATAGCATCTTCAAATCAAACAAAACCATCTGTTTGTTGAGGATGGAAAACCAACTGATCAATACAGACAACAGGGAATTCCATAAGGCTACACTGTTGGTTGACCTACAGTCATTTCGAACAGCAGATCTCAAACTTCAAAAAGCCAGCTGTAAAAAGTACTCATACTGATAAAACAACTCAATACATTTAAATGAGAAAGAAAACTATGGAAAAATCAAGAGTTGACCCTATTTGCACAGTAAGTGCATCATAGAGCTTCCACATTGCTTACAGCAGTGTTGAAGTTTTCCCTCTGAGTTGGTTCATTTAATTAGCTCCAAGACTCTGCCAAGAGTCTATGAACAACAATGCCAGCTTTTGGCTCACCCCCAAACCACGCAGACTAGTGACATGGCAGGCAGCCATGTGCTGTGGCGATCATGGAAGTAGCAAATGCCAAGACAAGCTCTGAAGCATCCATAATACGGATGGACATAAGCCATTCCAGATCAATAGAAGTATTCATCACATTACTTAAGCTACACAACATCACTAAAGTTCAATTGCTAAAAACTGCATTTTTCTCAGGCTTTTAACCAAAATTTAAAAGTGCATTCTTCTGCCATCACACAGACAAACCAATGACAACGGAGAGCTCTGTGAGCTCACAACTAAAGAACAATTTGTAACAGGGATATACAAGATTGAGCTTGACACAGCCTCTTATTGGAAGAAGCTGGGCTTGAATCCCTTCCATCACCACGCTGATGTGAGTATTCATTTTCTCCTGTACTTTAGTTGCAAAGAATAAAGATACTTTATATGTCTAGGCTTCAATTACTAATTGCACGTGTTGAACTTTCTTTTCACTCTCAAATATTTTTGCATTAACACCTTAAATCCAGTCTCAAAGCTTTGAACAACATACTCATGAGAGAACCTAGTTACTAACTTCCCCGTAACTCTCAATAAGCTCTTAGATGCATTACTTACAAAGACACTTTCCATCCTTCTACCTCTACTTAAGCCTGCAATTCTTCCTGTGACTATTTCTAGATGCCTGAGGGAGAACAGCAGGTGGAATACTCTGTTAAGTCTCTTGGGAAAAGGATTTTTCTGCCTTTTGGATCCAGTATTTGTATGGCTGCAGACAAAGTTTATAATTTAGATGTTTAAAGATAATGGAAGTATGAACTGCGTTCTAGATGCTTAGATCCTCAGTTTACCATAGAAAAAAGTATATCCGGCCTTTTTAGTTTGCATAGGACAGATAAATTGGTTAGATGAAGGTGGTCCAAACCAGGTACCAACTGAGGCCAGCTGCAGGGTTTGGGGCTCCTTGGGGGCTGTCCCCTTCCCCTCCAGAGCATCAGTCCTTTCATATGACCTTTCAATAGCAGCAGCAGTCCTGTATGAGGTGTTTGCTGGACTGTGACAGACCAGTGAGCACCACCAGCTGTACAGTTTGCAACTGGTGCTTGAAGAGCCATTCATCTCCTTGGAGAAAAGGTGGCAAATGCCTGGGTTAATTTTTGTTTCTGCCTCCCTGAAATGGATGAGAAATGACATTCTTATTCTAAGCAATAACGAGGGTTAATGCTGGACAGTCTTGCTTTCTGTGATAACTGAAATAAAAGAGGTAAGATGAAAGACTTACAGCATGCAAGTAAATTGATTATGCATCAAGATAATGTTTAAGTCTATATTCCAGACTAGAAAATAATTTAATCCAGAGTGCAAGAGCCTCCTTTCTCAAAAATAAGCCTCAGAAGGGATCACGTTTTGCTCAGTTCACTGGTTGTTTCATATGCATCTTTTTTATTAATGTTGAAAGGAGCACAAGCTACACATCATGGAACGTCATTAAACTGTGTCTATTTTAAAAGTTGACATCCACCATCTCACAACACAGACTTATCTACTATGTAGAGGGATAAATGAAAGGACAGGACATGAGCTGATGGGGGAGATGTTAAAAGGGCTGTTGTAAATGATCATATGTTAAGTCATTATCATGTTGTGGCTAAAGGACTAATGCAGCCCTTCTCTATCTACTAGGTATGTAAGTAGGATTAAAGAAACTCATTGCTTCACATTTTGGCCTGATGATAGTTACTGTAGCACTATGTTTAATTCTGTTCCTCAAAGTTCAGGACTTCATAAGAGCAGCAAAAATATCCAAATAGTTGAAAGAATGCTTTTTTTTTAATCAAGGCAATCAATGGGGTTCAATGTAGATCTTCAATAGGGAAAAAAAATCTTGTTGTCATTTATGAGTACCAACAATGAAACAGTAATTTGGATAATAAATATATTTGATAAAAATCTAAATAACAAGTGACCTGTATGGTTTTAACCAGTGGAAAAACTGTGACAGGAAGCCACAGATCACAGGGATCAAATCACCACAAGAGAAGGTATTTCCAAAGCTTTGTGGGAGGTTAGATAAAATGATCACAATGGTTCTATCTAGGCTCATATCTAGAGATCACTTCTCATTTGTCTTGTATTTGTTTTTCCTTTTTCCAGGTGGTGTTCACAGCTAATGATGCTGGTTATCGACATTACTCCATGGCTGTTCTCCTCAGTCCCTATTCTTACTCAACTACAGCAGTAGTTAGTGAGCCAGTGGAATAGAAGCTGACATTAAGCATGAAAATTTAGATGTGTAAATTAAAATTTCCATAAATGATTAAGAACTTAGTTTCTGACTGTATCAACAGTTTTAGATTTCATAGTAGATCACTAACAGTAACAGTCGTTCATTCACTTTGTTAACTTTAGGAAGAATGTGTATTGACCTTATTTTCAAATACTCTTCAGAATAAAAGTATTCTGTATTTCTGTATTCTGTAAGTATTGCTCTTCTGAATAAAAGTTTTGGGTTTAAAAAAACACATTAAGCTTAGAGAAAATGCATTGAAACTCCATTACTGGGATTCTGAGACTAAACCACAGTCTTCCGTGAAGTTAATAAACTACACTCCTTCTTGCAAAGGAAGCAAACAAAACACATGTGAAAGGTGTCTCATGGAAAGTAAGCACACAGGAAATGCAATCCACCTCCTACCACCATCTATACTTTATTACTAAAGCCCACAATCGATGAAGTCACATGGGACTACTACCCAGGGCCCCACATAATCATCAGCTAAACTCACCTCCCAATTCTGATTTTTAAGAAATAGAAGCAAGAGCAGCTTAAAAGTGACAGAAAGGTAGAATAGCATTTAAGGATGCAAAGGCTGCTACCCATACTTAAAATGCCTTCCTTCCTGCTTTCCAATATGTTATAACTGATGATACTTTCAAGGAGAGTCCATATCCAGTGCTGCAGAAAAAATATCCATCAAACATATTTGAAGAAGTTTATTCATATATTTTCATAAAATTCTGCAAATACCTTTGTCCCCAGTTGAAGCACTCCTAAAGATGACTTGCATATCTCTAACCATCAAACACTTTTGTAATAGCTGCAAGATACAAAGAAAAATAAGGAGGATAACTGATGATTCCTGAGAAAACCAGCTCCCCATTTAATGCCAGAAGAAATACGGCTGAATCCTTCTATTTCCCATTCTTGTAATCCATATATAAGGAAGATTAATCCTACACAGAAATAAGTATAGAGAAAAGCCATTAGAAGATTCAACAGAATAGCAACCCTGTCTTGGAAAAGTATGCAAAAATAGTGAGTCGTTTAGCCTAATAAAACCAAAAGCTGAAAGCATATAAATACCAATAAAGGAAAAATGATTTCTTGGCCTAAGGCTTGATCCCACCACAGCCTAACCTGATGTATGACGTGGCCAGATAGCCCTTCCTTTTGTTGTTACTTCAAGGAACTGAGCGCTAGAAAAATGAGCACTTTGTCTATAAACAAAACACAAAGAAGATATGTTCTCCGCAGAACCTCAGAATAAACAAACCAACACAATCTTTAGAACATTATATTTCATAAAAGACAATGATAAAAAAGTACAAACATTTTCATGAACAACAAAAAAACCAAAATTATGATAGTACACAGGAAATTCCCAGCATTTGTTTCAGTGCATTTTTCATTAAGCCTATCTTACATACCTCTACAAATAAAATAATCTTAAGTACACTTCCTCTTGCTGATATGCAATGGATCATTTTAATATTTTTAAATAACTGTCTCATTAGTAACCCACTACACACAGTCATTAGTAAACATAACAATAGAAAAATAGACTGGCAAGATGCAAGAAAAAGGACATTTTGCACTTGCTTTTCAATATACTGTCTATTGCAAAATGGATTTTATATTTTATATTCTCCTACTTATATTTGAAATACAGCAAATGGGCTTAAGAGTATCTTAGCATATTAACCAGATTCCACTGTTAGTATTTCTGTAATGTTTTTACTTGTTAATTTGCAAGACCTTCAGAATCTTGTAAAATACTCCCTCTTTCTTCTCCCTCCATGCTCACTCCTTGAAGAGAAGAGATTCTTAATTTGCCTTCTCAGCAATGCAAAAGCCAATGTGATTGGCTTCTCTCTACATTTTACAAGAATCATGAAAATATCAAAAGGAATGTGCACAACTCAGTTCTGCATCGCATTTATTTTGTTTGAAGGCACTGTCTATGTTAAAATTCACTACAGAATAGTACTGAGTTCAGGCAGGTAGTATACAAACACTATTTTGATGTAATTTAAGATGGCAACTTTTAAAACTTCCCAACAAAGTGATAAAAAGTATTTAGAGAAGAGTGTTCGTTAACAATTCATAATTTAACATCCATCACTTTGGGGGACCAAAATGTAAACTTTTTAAGAACTCAGTTATATGTCATAATCCATTCACATACTGGTTTAAATCACATTTTTCTAAGACCATACATGATTAATCACTTAGAGCTGTAAAGTTATATTAGTTCAGCCACAGCATATGTGTAATATAGTATGTATATATGTATATATATACACATATATATGCATTAGAATTTTTAAAAATTGCACATTAATTTCACAGAATGCCTAACAAATGGGCACAAAAGCATGCTTCAGAAAACAGTACAGACCTACAGTACCAAAAGATGTTTCATAATCATAGGTGTTAAATTGTAGGTGAACTTGTACTGAAAACCAGAAATCACTTCAAAATTACATCAGGTATTTAAAAATTTATTCAACAGTTCTTAAAGAATTGTATTAGTCTGTTATGAAATAAGACTAACTTTATTTTGGAGATATAATTGTTCATACAGTGTATTAATTATCTCCCCTTTAACCATATGCTTCAGAATATTCTATACACTCAGTTATAGAAAAATATATCAGGAGGTGATCAAACCACTTAAGCATGCTTTTGAAGGATGTTTTGTTCACTTTATGCTCACTTTTTGTTACTTTCATTGCATTACATCATTCCTAAAGCATATTAGATTAACTGGTAGATTTTAAGGTAATTCAAATATGGTTTAAAATATCCCTTACAATTGTTCTCAACTACTTAAATTAAATCATTACATTTCTACTAAATATTTGGCATACCTACAACTAAGCTCATAACTTTACCGAAGAATGGCTAAGGGCAAAATTTGCTGCTGGGATGTCAAAGAAATAGAAGGTGTTTATGGCAAACAAACTCAAATGTACAAAGCACCACACCATCTGTGGCAGCAATTCAGGAAACCAACACACAGTAATGAGTTAAAGTTAGTATGCTTTGTCAACACTCTTACAGAACACTCTATGGATAAACAATCCTTATTATATACTGCTTTCCATTCTTCATGGGAGCAGAAGTCAGTCTTTGGTTCCTAAAGAGTTGAGTAACTGTGACAAACAAAACAGTTTAATAGATCTTGGTCAATATCTTTGCATTAACATAGAAAATAAATGATCCGGTCCTTTTCCTTAGTATTAACAAGGGATGTAAAAAAATATTAGGAAAAGGTAATAATGCTTAGCAGTGGGATACTTTTAGGTAGCGTAACATTACAAGCAAACAGAAAATAAGATATGTTTTTCATTATAAGCCAAAGAAAGAGGCTAGTTACTCATACATATAACACCACAAAAATAGAGAAACAGACAGGACCAATCCTTAGTGGGACTGTGCAACCTCAATCTCATTGAAAGTCATCGACTTGAGGATACTTAGTGCATCATTGAAGCACTCAGCACTCTACCAGAATAGGCCCTTAAATAGCTATATTGATTAATATATTATGAGTGGAATTTTAAAAAGCACTTGGGATTGGCCTGCTTTCAGTTCCGCTTATGCCATCATCAGTGGAACAGTCTGACCAACACCATAGTTCTGAAAATCCCACACTGCAAGCATTAGAACTATTAGAACTATGTTTTATTATTTTCTTAAAAATCTAACTTTAATATTCTTCCAATGAAGACACATTTTTGGCTCTTCTGATTTTGGAGGAATAAAAGTGCTGTTTACTAGGATTTAAAAAAAAAAAAAGAACAATACCAAAATACTGTACACACCCAGACACATTGTTTTAGGCATTAAAATCCCTGACATTGACACTAGTGGCACACTTGGAAACAGTTAAGAGTTCCTGTAGATCATAATACGCGACAACCGCAAGATTTTCCATAATACACATGCAATATGCATATAAATAGGATTTAGATGGCAGGCAGGGTATCATACAATTTTGCTGGCAATAAATAAAATTAAAAGCTTTCTTCTAGCAAGTTCATATACGAAATTGATTTTTCTATATAGATATGCAGGAGGCCTAGAGCTCAAAACTAGTATAACAGTTTACAGTCATAGCTGGCCAACAATTAATATTTCCTTCATTTCACATAAGGTATAACCTTTTTTTAAGCATACTTACATTTTACACTTGTTCTTTCATGCTAATAAAAACATTCCTATAGAATTCAAACGAGAACACACTCAAATACATATTGAAGCATAAAATATTGAGCAATTTAAAAGCAATGTACACACATTAATTTACATCACATATTTACAAAACACATTTTAAAAAGAAACAAAAGCATTCGTTTAAATACATGAGGCGGGGGCGGTTTAGTATAAAAAATTCCTGGAAGAAGAGGCCTCTGTTCCTACTTCCAGAGAAGCTACAAGTCTGTTTTCTGCAGTTTATTTAGTTGAGTGGTTAAGATAGAGAATATGAAGAATGAAGGCTTGAACAGTAGTCTCATGCTGTAAACATCTGAGTGGTAGCTGCTGGCTTTTCTTTCAGAATGAAATGCATGATACATACAATCACTTTACTTCTCATCCCAAAGATGCATCATCAAATGGTCAAAAATCTCTAATTCTAAGCTGCTGTTTGTTGGTTTTGTTTTACAGTGCCTATCAGTAGCTTCCAGTGTTAAAAGTTTATTCTGGTAGGGTAGCTTGTCATTCCACTTCCATCAATAGTCTCTAACAGGAGCAAGTTCTGGTATGAGATTAACAGTTATATTTTTATACAATCTACTGACAAGTACTTTAGGAGTATATATTAAATTGTTCAACCCATCAATATACTGACGTTCTCTGGAATACCTCAGAAGTTTATATCTGCAGAGGGAGTTGGAAGAAGAAAACATGAGAAAGATTTGCAAGAAACAATTAAAATGATGTTAGACATGACACTGTAACAGTCATTTCATTTTGAAATATGCTTTAAATTCTGAAACTACCTCTCAGCCCTTTGAAATTACCAAGTTACCTACCTAAGCTTTAAAAGCAAGCCACTTTCTGTTTTTTAATACACTTAGATTTTATGTTCACATACATAAGTTAACATTAAGACTAAATAACAAAGAAGGCATTTAATATGTATACTTTTTATCATCCAAAACTAAACTTATTTTTAAAGAACATTCAATTTCTTCATGTTCTTTTGCTATAAAACTCAGCTATGGAGCTCAGAGAAGATTTAGGAACATTCAATTTAAAAATTATGAAAAAAGCAGAAAATAAAGACGTTCCCAGAAAGAGCCATCCATTGATAACAGAATTGAGCAGTATTTCTAATTATCTGAAAACACATACCATAAATCTTTTATTTGTGTTTCACATTCTAATTTTTAGGCGTAGCTCATCTGCTGCATTCTGGTTGCTATTCCAATCTAGGGCAGCCAGAACCTGCTAGCCAGTTAAAGTGTTTTGCATCTTTGTAGCAAAAGAAAGGAACCCCGAAAGAAAAAGTTCATGTCAACGTAAGCAGGAAATGAGAAGACCTGTACCTCAGAAAAGAATGAAATATGATGGAAGAAACCAATCCTTCAGGAGTTTTGAAGTCAGTTTTCATGCAGGAGTCATTTCCCCTAGCTGTACTGCTTCCTTTTGCAGAATATCCAAATTAACCAACTAATGGAGCCCTGCCAGCACTACTGCCCGAACTACTAAGGAACAACACCACTCTGCATCAAAGATTATGAGGATAATACCTTCTGACACAGAAACTCAGCCTCTCTCATGGTTAAGTAAGAAATATCTGAAAATACAAAGTTTAGCACTAAAGAGGGAATAAGCACTGACTGCTTATTTGTATGTGTGTAAGAAAAAATTTTACATCTTTAGCTCTAATATTTGAACAGTTCTCCATCTTTCTTACCGTCCTAAAAACTGGACTTCACCTCTGTGATGATGAGGAATGGATTTGTACTTCCCTAAATCTCCCTCTGGTCTTGTTACATTGTATCCAGCATAGTGAACCCTGCAGTATAATACATGAACATTTGTACGGAGAGTATTAAAAAGATGTTTTTACAAGTTATAGTAAAAGTGAAAAATATGCATTAAATCTTTTAAAGCTAAGTCTTTACGTTCACTGACATTCTCTCCCTGAAAGAACCAAAACACTCCTAACACAACTAAAAAAACTTGCAAAAACCAGTAAAGTGTGAAATAATAATAATAATTTTATATTTAGTATTTCCTGCTTTGTTCTTAAAGCACAACAGCATAAAAATATGAAAATACTACGGAAAAAGAACAAAAACATACAAACTCTTCCTTTAAAATATATCTTTTTATATATAAACGCATGCAGACACTTCAACAGTTTCAACAGTTCAACTGGAACATTTTACACTTGTTTACTGTCAATGTAGTCACAAATTAACCTCTCCCTCAAACACTGCTTCTAAGATATGAAAGATACTTAAACTCATGCTTACTCTACATGTCTGTGGGATGGTATTCCATAATGCTAGCAGCAAGAAAGATTAAATTAAAATCAAAAAGCAACACACAGAAGACTAGAAGAAATGGGACTAAATATGCTTAATATTGTTATCTGTTGTTATATCCATTATTTGTTACAAGACCTGTCTCTCAAAAGCCTGTTAACTGTCCCCAGGCCAAGAAAAAAGAACGTTGTACTTATCCCTTCAAAAGGTATGTTCTTTAGAAATGTTAGAATTTTTTCATTTAAAACAAATTTTTAAAAGGTAACAACTGACAGAAAAAACACTTAATTGCTCTCAAAGAGGGAATACCACAGAACAATGAGAAAGACATAAGCACTGAACACTCACCTGTTCCAAAGATCGTCATCTTCTCCACCCCATCCCCAAAAGGCATTTGGAAACCCGTTGATCTTCTTGAATTGTTCCACTGTCAGGCCACTTACACCACCAAAGAACTCATTGTATGGAAGACTGAAAACAAAAGACAAATTCTGTATTATTAGCTGAACTTAGATAGGTAGCCTTCTCTTTGAACAATAACTTTCAAAAAACCAAGAACCCCAAACTAAGGACATGAACAGATGCTGAATGTATTCACTATGGGAAACTGGTTCAGAGATCGCTGGCATTAAGTAACATACATGAAAGTTAAACAAAATGTTTGCAGTAGTGTCTGATTTGCATAAAAGGTACTCTTAAAGTGTAGCTCAAATTAGTATCACCACATGAAAGTGGTGGTAAGTCTATCACATATTTCAGATGGCTAATTCAGACCCATAGCTGAAGTGTTAAGTGAAGTCCTCTAATGTATTTTGACACTATTCAACTGAAAAAACCCCTCTCTTTAATCAACTGAAAAAATTACAAATCAGTAATGCATCAATTCAGTAATTTTAATTCATAACTATACTCTACAGAACTGGTAAAACTTGAGAGGAACAGTTTAACAGTACATATTTAACCACAGTGAAATACATACTTATTCAAAAAACAATTTTCCAGTTTTTAGAAGCTAAACTTTTGAATCAAAAGGGTCTATAGACTTTTTTGTCAGTAAGCATACAGTAATTACTAACATATTATTAAGTAATAAGCAGTTGGCCAACACGAACAGCCACTATAGCTATATAACATAACACACTAAGGCCCAGGCAATGTGATTTCCAATTCTCAGAACACTGTCAATCTAGAAAAAAATGATAATATTTAAGTATCTATATTTAATTCCATCAATACTGACTTGCATCCTTAACCCAGAAGCTGCTACAGTGAAGTGTGTTCCTCTTTCAGAAACAGCATACAATTTCATCAAATAAAAGTAATCAAACATATTTCCCAGGAGATGCTTCCAAATCTGGAACCTTCAAGGAGTTAGGACTATCTACATAAAAGATTTACCATTGCTTAGGACACAATTGCCACACTGAAGGACAAATAACTCCAGAATGCGAGGGGAAAGAAAAAGAAATAGAGAGTCATGTAATTTCTGATCTCTGTGGAAACAGAGGATTCAACCAAATCTTAACAGCTTTTGGGGAAGGTTGTTACTATATATCCCGTTCAACATTTAACTGAAATAATAGGTGTTCTAAAAACCCCCCAAAACCCAAACACCACCAACCCAAAAAACAACCAACAAAAAACTACCAATAACCCAAAACCAACCCACCAACCAAAAATAAAAACAACTGGGGTATGACAGTTAATGGAACTGTTTGAGGTTTTTATTCATATGTATGTATGTGTGTGTGTGGTACACGTGCCCTTTTTTGTATATATACATAAACATATTTTTTTTATATTTCATAAATATGCATCTACTTCATAAACATATTTTGTAAATATTTATCTGTATTTAGACATTTTATAAATTCCATATATGTATATATAAATACCTAAAGTATGTATTTTATAAATACATATAAAAATAGAGGAAATCTCTTATATAGTTATATGTGTTTGTTTATATCTTTTTAAACACACATAAAATCTTTAAAGGTTTGACTGCTAATTGGCTGACAACCTGAAGCCCAAACACAGAGTTATGTTTTCAATGCATTGCTTTTGATCTGTCAGGTTGACTAGGTTGTCAAGTTGATCAACTTCACAAAATTTCAGGATGGCAAATACACAGATGTAGCAAGCAATAAGCTACAGCTTTATGTGAAGTGATTGGGAGAGTGTCATGAGAGTGCGGAGTGTTAAAAAGGAAGTGAAACATCATTAATGTAAAACGGGAGAAGGAAAGGAGGTAACAAAACAGCAGGACCCACTACGTTAATCAAATGTCAATAGAGACTGAATAGATACAAAATGGTCTAGCAGTAACAAAATCTTCTGTTTAAAAAGCAGTACAAAGCAGAAATAAATTGTACATTTATGAGATAATTAAGACATTTTTCCTGTTGTATTTTGCTGCAGGTCATCTGCTTATCTTTGTTAACACCACTGCAAAGGCTTACGTAGCCAGAAAAGATTGCCCCTTAACACATATAGCCTTTTTTTTTCAAAGATAACCTCACTGCAACAAGTTCGACAGTGAAAATTATAAATAATATATTCAAATTAGGAACATATCAAATGTAGACACTAAACTTACAACTTCCTTTTAATAACTAGATATTCATTTATGTAAATAGCATGGTAGGAGGCTGTTTTATTGGTTTCACCTACTGTATATACTGTCACAAAATTCATACTTTACACACTTTAAAAATGTTTCTGGGTCTTTAAGAAACAACGTGAACAAAGCTAATTACTTACATATACATGTATTTGTCTAGCTTTGCTGCAAAATGGCGTGGCATTTCTCCACATCCATAATAATTTCGGTCATTTTCAGGTAAGTGATCCACATCATGAAATATTATGCAGTCCCAGACAGCATCCTTCATAGCCTCTTTGAAGCCAACATTAAAGAGCATTGCACGATTAAAAGGTTGTGTACCTGTCTTCAAACAGAAAACAAAGGAGACATTGTAAGAATCAAGAAGAAAGAGACAAAATTTCAATACTATGAGAAATACATCCTCTACCACACAAAAAAAAAGCATCGACAAAGATGCCTGTTATTGCTCTAGCTAAGCAGAGCAATAGCT
The DNA here is from genome assembly GCF_026419915.1 of Harpia harpyja. Classification (NCBI taxonomy): domain Eukaryota; kingdom Metazoa; phylum Chordata; class Aves; order Accipitriformes; family Accipitridae; genus Harpia; species Harpia harpyja. Next base: position 31,007,725 of record NC_068944.1, read on the forward strand.
CTGGGTAGCACCAACTACATCAACTGTATTTCGTGATTTTAGAAGTCCAGCTGTTCTCCCCTCTTACACAAAACTAAACAGCACTAGCAACTTATAGCACTACAAACTCTGAAGTATCAAAATATGTATGGTTCGGATTAATACAGCATGACATTACGAGTTAAAGAAATACTGATGCAAACTAAGAAACATTACATTTTGTTTCTTGTGAAAACAGTCAAGTAGAACAGAATAGACTATTTCCGTTGGAAGGGACCTACAACAATCATCTAGCCCAACTGCCTGACCTCTCCAGGACTAACCAACTTAAAGCATGTTATTAAGGGCATTGTCCAAATGCCTCTTAAACACTGACAGGCTTGGGGCATCGATCACCTCTCTAGGAAGCCTGTTCCAGTGTTTGACCACCCTCTCAGTAAAGAAATGCTTCCTAACGTCCAGTCTAAACCTCCCCTGGCACAGCTTTGAACCATTCCCACATGTCCTGTCACCGGATCCCAGGGAGAAGAGCTCAGCACCTCCCTCTGCACTTCCCCTCCTCAGGAAGCTGCAGAGAGCAATGAGGGCACTCCTCAGCCTCCTTTTCTCCAAACTAGACAAACCCAAAGTCCTTAGCTGCTCCTCATAGGACATGCCTTCCGGCCCTTTCACCAGCTTTGGGGCCCTCCTCTGGATGCATTCAAGCACCTTCACATCCTTCTTGAATTGTGGGGCCCAGAACTGCACACACTACTCAAGGTGAGGCCACACCACCGCTGAATACAGCAGGATGATCACCTCTTTTGACCGGCTGGTTATACTGTGTTTGATGCACCCCAGGACACGGTTTGCCCTCTTGGATGCCAGGGCACGCTGCCAACTCACACTGAGCCTGCTGCCGACCAGCACCCCCAGATCCCTTTCTGCAGAGCTGATCTCCAGCCACTTCTCTCCGAATCTATACTTGTGCCCAGCTTTACTCCATCCTAGCTGCAGAATCCAGCATTTCGACTTGTTAAATTTCATCCCATTAATCATAGCCCAATGCTCCAATCTGTCTAGATCCCTCTGCAAGGCATCCCATCCCTCAAGAGAGTCAACAGTACTCTCCCAGTTTGTTATCATCAGCAAACTTGCTAACGGTGCATTCAACTCCTGCATCCAGATCATTGATAAATACGCTGAACAGAACCGTCCCTAGAATTGAACCCTGAGGAACACTGCTGGTGACTGGTCACCAGCCAGATGTAGCCCCATTTTTTTGTCCTTGAAAACTTACAAAGACAATAGATTCAAAGAGGCCATGTTATCACCTATAAAATATTAGCCTGTATTTGAAGAAAAGCAACATGAACTTTCCTTTTTCATTCAAAGGATTAGAACAGCAGAGTAACAATTTTTAAATTCTGGATTCATCCAAATCTTGATAAGAACATCAAGTCCCCTTTAGGAAGGAATCTGGAAGAGTCGCTTTTCAATTAAATGCTGTTACCTGTTCAACAACATAGAAGGCAAATTCCAGCCGCTGCTTCTGCAACATAGGTATCAGATGACGGAAAAAAATTGGAAGATGCTCATGGCGATTCCGAAAAGGAATAAGGATCGCCACCTTCAAAAAATTACATACATATTAAACTATTATATTAGCATTTTTAAATTCTAATGTTTCAATACAGATCAAGTTTCCCATGGCTTACATAGGCTTTTCAACTTTTACATTTAAACTGGCTTGGTGTTTTACACCTTCATTCCTGCTAGGAAAGTGTGTTGGAATTTTGCTCAAACAATTAAAAAAAGAAAAAAAATTCTGAGTAGAATATAAATAAGATTTTCCTTTTATGTTCACTTGCTTCTAATTATACTTTAAGCAACATACACATAGGACAAGTTTGCATCCATGACAAAATGTTTAGTAACAACAGTTAGTGAACATTTAGAAGTTCCTGACAATCCATTTCAAGTTTTTCTTCAAGCTTTAGTCTCTTCTTGAGCACAGATAGCATAACACATATCGTATAACACAGTACGTATTATATAAAATATACAGCAGTAAAAGACTGAGTGCTTGCAATGGTAAACTATTCTTATACACTAACAGAAAAAAAACCAGAAAAGCAGCATCTCACCTTCCATCGCGGCTTACAGTCTTTTGGTTTCCAGTGTCCTCCTGGTTTAATGTCTAAATCTTTTGAAAACAGTTGCTGAATTTCATCAAAACTAATTTCACTCATATTGACATCGATAAGGCCTCCTAGAGGTAAAAAAAATTATTTATTAATTTCAATTAAGACAACAGATCTAACACTATGTGGTATATCACAGAGAAATAGCATCAGGAATTTGTAGCTACACTACCTACAGATAAAAAAGAAACAATTTATACTACCTTTTTAATATTCAGTTTTGACAGAATGAATTTCAATATTTCCCAATATAAACATTCCTTCAATAAATCCTATATGCAAAATACTCATTTCAGAGGACACAGAACAAGCAAAGTTATTTGAATTCTATATATATTCCAGAAAATCAGAGTCACCCTTCAAGTACCACTGTTAACCATTCCACATCATCTGCACTACTGAACTGATACTCAAATTCTGGGTGTCTTCCTACCTGCACTTCCACAGAAAAAGAAAATGTATCATCACTACACTCAGCAAACCTCCTCAATTTAAACTCTTGATAATTACGCACATTTCATGTACAGCCTTCATCCACTAATTCACTACTGTCTGCATCAAACCTATTTATAGCAAGTTCCTGGACTTGAGAATTACCACTGATAGAACAAATTAGCCCAATGGGAAAAGTATTTGCAAATGGCTACTGCTGAGAGTGGAATTCACTAAGATATTGAATAAAGACCACAGTATGGTAGGAAAAAAAATCAGGTTAGTACTTATTATGAGAAAATATTTACACTTAGTTGATAGCTAAAAGTTGTCAGTCATTATGTATGTGTATAAATTTCAAAACTGGAAATAATGATTCATAGTAAATACCCACAGAAGTAGAAGGAATCAAAAAAATCTGGGGAGAAGAGTAGTGTAACACTCATTAACCAAATGCTCAAGTTGTTCTTCAGCAACTACTATGCTAGATCATCAAATAAAAACTTGCAGTAACCACCCGAGAGATACCACAAAATATTCTACTTATTTTTGTTTAAAAATTTAAGTCTTTTGGTGAGAGTTGGAAATTTAAAGTTAATGAAAGAAATCACTCCCATTTTCTCCCCTGTGCCCATACTCAAAAGATCCTCTTTGTGTCCAAAAGATTGCTTCATGTTTTAACACTGAATTGACTAGCTATCTAAATCTTTTGGAAAGATCGAAACTTTTGCAGCATGCTAGGAACAACTACTGTTTTCAAAAGAAGGCAGAAGATACTGCAAGAGCTATTTTAGTTTTGCACATGATTATATGTAGAACTACTTGTAAATGTAGAAGGCAACTTTAAAAAAAAGGAAGATGATAGAGAAAAAAAGGATCAGGAACAGCACAATAAGGAAAAGATCTTTTAAGAGCAGATTTAAACAAACACATATTTATTTATTTATTTTAGAAGAAAAAGGAAAGCTGGCAGTTCCTGGAAAAACACTGTATAAATATACACCAGAACAAGCTAATCCTACAGAACTTTAAATACAAATAAATAAATAAATAGGTAAATAAAAAGCTTAGATTATCATTATGGTTGTAGCTGAAACTTTTCAATAACCTGAAAAAGAAATCTTACAAAAAGTAGATACAAGGGCAATCAACAAAGGGCAAGTATATGTAGAGTATAAACATGTACAAATTAAATTTTAAAAAATAAATAAATCACTAAATCAATTTCAGCTACCAAGAGACAGAGAAGCAACAAGAGCCTTTCAGTTTATTTATAGAATCTAATAGGAAAATAAAGATAAATAAAGGTCAATTACTACACCAGAAAAGGAAGCAAACGACACATGATGCAAAGGACTCAGGTGCCTTAGTCTCCTGAGAAAAGTTTAGATGTGATCAGATGCTTACGGAGCTTAAATTAAAGGAAAAAAAAAAAAAAGAAAGGAGGAATGGTAAGCCAGTATTTATATAAGGCAGGTGCTTCTAACTTCATGAGACATGATGAAATTCCCTCGAGACTGTTTAAAAAGTAGCTATAGTAAACCCTGAAATATTGGTACTATCAAAAGTACACAGGAGATGGGCAAATAGAAATCAGCAGTATTTCCCTGCCATTGGTGGGGGGCAGGAGAAGAGGCATCTCAGTAAATATCTGGCCTTATTATTCACTACTTCCATTACTGCCTAGTATGTTGCAATGAAACATATTTACACAACCTGCAAAAAAAGAAAGCTGAGGAAGCAGAAAGCATTTTGAAGAACGGAATCAGAAAACGAAGTAATTTCAACAAATCAGATACATACCGAAATCAGCAGAGTGAAATTAATAAAAAAAAAGTATGGATTGTTACTGAAGGAGAAATGAAGCATACACACACAAAACAGGAAATACCTGGCTATGCTGCAATGTGCAGAAAGATATTTTGACAGTTTATAATGGATTGCCTATTAACACGAGGCAATAAACTGTAATGCAATTGCACAAAAATGGCAAATGTCATTCTGGAATACATTAACTGCTGTTATATGAAAGACAGAAAAGGTAATTACTAGTTTGTTTTGTAACCAGGGTTTTAGCCAGTTATGATGTTTCAAAAGGAAATCAAATTAGAGAAAGTCTACAGTACAAAAATCAAGAATGACAAGAGCTTTTGAAACTATGTAGTCTAGAAAGGCTGAAAGTACTGGTTTATCTACAAAGGAAGAGGCTGACAAAAACTAAGTCTTTTCCAAGACAGTAATTTGGTACATAGACGGTAACCAACTTTTTTCCAAGCATCAAGGGCAAGGAGAAATCCGACCAACTTGCGAGGGGGCGGGGGTTGTGAACAAACCTAAATGCAGGTTGAGTATCAGGTTGAGTATTAGGAAAAGCTTAACTATTCAGCAAATGGAATATTAGAATATACTACTTCTGGAGACAGTAGAACTTCCTCCATTGATGATTTTTTTTTTTTTTAATACAAAATAGATTTTTCTAATATCTATTTTAAATGGTTTAGGTATATTCAACCCCAGTGTACTGAGGTGATCAAACTAGAAGATCTGGATATTTCTTATGCTCATTAAGAGCCAGTTCTTAGACAAACCATGAAGTGACTTGGGCAGACTGCTTAAATATTCTTAACATGAGGGTTTTATTTCATGTAACTGAAAAAACTGATCTGCTTTCCATTTACCTCTCAAGTCAGTATTAAAATTATGCTGATTAGAGATTCTTTTGTACTGCTTCTGTCTTGAAGTAGAGGTGTCTTGCTTATGGATTAGCACAGCAATGCTCAACCAGTGGGTTAGAACCTGAAAGACTGAGTCACGCACAAAAGGCACTAGCTGTTCCTATTTTAAGAGCATACGTACTTGCGACAAAACATGATTTTACCATACTCCTTTCACGATACAAATTTGGCAAGTTGACGTAAAGAAGAGTAGTTGACTTCTACAATAACCTTAGACTATTAAGCAGGTCAAAATATATATGATTCAAGAAGCCTTCTTCCCTGGCTATCTCAGGACCACCTACAACATTTCATTGCATTAAATCTTCAGAGAAGTTTTATTTAGATTATAATTAAATACAGAGATGGTGATTAAAAAGGTATACATGAAAATCAAAGGGTGAGACATACATCTCTTTGCTGAACAGTAATTTATCCAGTGAATTATTTTCTACTAAAATTATGATTTCTCTATTAAATTAAGCAGGACAGAAAAAGTACAAAGAGATTACTAACAAAAAATATGGAAAAGAGAGCAGCAAGAAGGAGACCTATAGACAAATTTGGGTAAATTACATATAGCCAATGAAGTTGATAGCAAGGATGGCAGTGTAGAATGAATCCCTACTCTGGCAATTCTAAATACCTGTCAGTGCAAACAAATCTGCATCAATGACTTAAGATAATATGCTATAAGTAGGCTGACCTACTAAGGTACCCTAGTATGTTCTAACTTGCTTCATCCCTCCACTCCTGGACAGCAGACTAATACACAAGTAGAACAGGTAGCAGAAGCCAATGCAGTTTTGAACTAACTAATCTGGCAGAATTCAACTGCCAGATCCCTTGAAAGTTTCATAAAAAATACTAATTTATATGCATTTTTCAATCAGCATAATCATCATTCTTGTTTCTCTGGTTATCGAGTTGACATGTTTCGAACTTTTTGTTTCCCAAAGTAGCTAAAATATTTATTATTGGAATAATTTAGCTTTATTTGTTTATGTGTGCAGTATTATAGAACTTCCACATGATTTTGAAAGTCAAAACCTATTTCTGGAGAGAAAGAGACTGAAATAAGGATATAATCACACCATGGTTAATTGCTACTTGGATTAAGACAGTTTTCTACATGATTTAAGCTCATAAGCAACAGCAACTGATTTATACTTTTGGCTCTATGTCTGTAGATTTACAATGTAAGAGACAAAGTTTAGAATTTGGAGGTGTTGAAAAGAAAAATAGATAACAGGCACTGTTACTGTACTCTTCACTGGATAAACTTCTCTGTTGAGATTGAAAAAGGAGTTATTATGGAATCTAGATTAGCCTAATAAAATCCACTATTTTTCTTTGAAGAAAAAATGAACAGCAACTCAATTTGGCTATCAGCAACATTGTTTGGTATGATATGGATTTGAACTGCTATATTAAAGACTTAATTACTTGCTCATGCTGAATGACAGCCCACAGCTTAAGTCAGGTGTTAGCCTAAAAGACAAGAGGTTAAAATTCTGGAAGGGGTCACAAATATCTTCAGGAACCATTTCATATTTTCTCTTACAAGTAAGTAGTTTACTTGTTTGATTTTAAATATAGCAAGTAACATAAACATGTTAGCATAACAGATACTAATGAACAGCCATTTCTAGTAACATATTTACACTATTTTACAGAGAGTTGTTGATTCTTCTTCCCTAGTTGGTACATTCTGACACCAAATGAGACATTTCAATTTAACTAATTAGCTTTGAGATCTATACTAATGCTACTATTAATTCTTCACTCAAAAATATTAAGTCTGTCTACAAAACATTTACTAGAACTTAAGTAACTCCATGGATTACTGACTCAAGTTATGATTTCTTTCAAATGCAGAGCACAAAAAATTCATTTATATTTAATCATCCCTTGCTTCCTATGGCAACTCTGATAATGTAACAACAATTCCTAACATAGAGAGAAAAGCTGAAAATTCAATAGCAGTTTCTAAGAAGGAACTCTGGTTTAGCCAAGGGACTGCAATTTTATAAAGGTTAAATATAAGAACTATCTCTAATAGCAAACTATCAGTGGTGAAGGTCAAGGTAAAGCAGTCACCACCAGGAGTGATTTGCCTCTTTCTTTCTAGTGTTCAAAACTGGTCTCCTACCTAATACTACTTGGTCTTTAAGGATTGCTTTCTCTACAAGCTGGAAGAGAGCAAACAATGCCCAGAATTTTGGCTGAATCTGAACAATGGCAAGTTTGCAGGAAAGGGGAATTCACATGAAAATTTAAAATTCTTAACAAGAATTTTTGAGAATATTCCCAAAGCTATACTTCATCTACAGAAAGAAGATAAAAAAGTTATGCCAACAGCCTTTCAGCCACATTATTATACCATTATACCAAGTTAAGGACACCGAATTACATCAAGGAACTCTTCCAATCTCATTTTGTGTAACTGCTTTAATTGTGTGTAATACCTGCTTATAAGATCTACATACACTGGGATACTGCTATGTAGGACAGCTGTGATATTATAGGTTTTATAAAAACCCAGCAAACCAGAACAGCAATGGTGCCAAAGTACTCAACGCAGTTTCTTAATTCTGCATGACACTCCTCTGTAACTCAATACTTTCAAACAAAAGAATTAGAAGTTTAGATTCTAGGCTTAAAGACAAATAAAGTTAGGGTTACCTAATCAAGTTCTATTTAATAGCTTGGGATCTTAAACATCTGGGTTTGAAAGCTTAATTTTAAAATTTCCTGAGGATCACAGCTTTTCACTTATTACATAAGTACTATTTCCTTATTATGACAGGGCTTTAGCACTCCTACCTCCATCAGTTCCACTTCACTACACCATCTTGTTCAGTTTCCTATATACTGAGGTAACTGCAATTAGCTGATGAAGATTTGAGAACTAGTTTCTGACTCATGAATCTTTGTATTAGGAATACCATTTCCAAAAAGAAAATTTTTAACTATTCCTCAAAATATGCAACTCTGAATGGGTACTTTTTATGAAGTTAGAGTATTCCTACATATTAATAAAAACATTTAGTATTTAATTTGTAGAAAGTAAAATGATTTGTAAATAAAATTTAAAACACATTAGGTGATTAGTAAAGAGGCCAAAAGCTTTAGTAACACAATAGTTACAGGCAAAATTCTACTAAGCATTATTGTCCATTCTCAGATGTGTTTTATTCATTATTTTCTGCTATATTTGTGGACTCCTTACAGTTATATTTTATATTAAAATAACTGTATTTTAAGCACAATCCAATGTACTAGATAAACATTAAGGTCAGTTTAAAACTTACTCATGTAAGGCAGCTTCTCTGGACAAGCCTGGTAAGGAGAGTAAGTGAAGTTTTCTGGAAGATACACTGTTGTTTGAGCAACACAGTCACTAGAATTGTTTCCTTCAGGATAATCTTAAAAAGAGGAATTGATTTTTGTAAAAATCTATGTTATCCACTGAATTTGTAACATATCATCATGCAGGTGAGAGCATTAACTTTTTTAAGTAACAAATTCTTAGCAGCATAATTAAAAAACGTTTTAATGCACTAAAGGAACAATCATAAAATTAAGATATCTTTGTTACAGCTATGACAAATATTTCCTACTAAAGTGAACTGATAAACAGTAACTATTTGGCCTTCACTCCAGTTACAGAGAAGTAGGACTTGGGTTTAGGTCTTCATAATCAAGCTATGTCATTAAGGTTTGGCTTTTTTTTTTTTTCCATAAAGCTCTTTTAAAAATGAAATTAAATAAGAAATATTCTTACCTGTGCCATTCAGTGTAGCATTTTTGTTAGTGTACAATCTGATCATGTGTCCTATTGTTTTTACATTTTCTCTCAACATTATACCACGAGCTTGCACCATAAAGAGATACGTGTTTGCTGATAAAACAAAAAGCAATTTTGAATTTGAATTAAAATAAGGTATTTCCAAATTATTCTAACATTCATTTATAATGTGTTCAATATTTGTTACTATGTCTGAATCCACGGCTAGTGAACATTAATCCTTCGAGATGAAGATCCACAAAGAGTGAAACCTAACAGCAACAAAACAAAAGAATATAATGGATTCATAACCACAGGTCTCTATAAAAACTCAAAATGATAAAATATCAATACATACTCTATATGACACTTTCATTTCTATTTAACTTACAAAAAGCAACTGACAGTGCCAAGAAACAACTGAATTTACCAATAAAAAGGTTTTCATATGTAGATACATCCCTTATATATGCATCTACATATACATCATAGCAACACAGGACAAAAACCACCTAGAAAATCTTTTAGTCCCATAGAATAGTCCCCCTTTTCACTCATTAGTTATCACAACTTTCAGTCAAAATGTACTGCTATTCAGTCACCCCCAACAGCTGTTTCGTTATACAACTGCTACAAATCACTGCCAATCTCAAAGTATTAGTGTTTGACAATTATATGTGAAATATTTATTATAGGCATCAAGCATGAGTAAATCAACATTCTGAGTAATTAAGCAACTCACTAACAACAACAGCATGAAATATTCCTCTGTCTCAGCCTTGCACTCGAAGCCACAAATTTGATCTCAAGACAATTCTTTGTCCTAAACAGAAGAGAGTAAATTGGAAAAGAAGCCGCATTTATGTCTGAGTAAGCAAATGTCTATCCAGGACTCACAGAGCTCAAAAAATAATGTAAAGGGAAGGACAAATTCCCTTTGCAGAACAGTATTTACTCTAGGTAGCAAACAGGATCAAAGGTATCATCTGTCACTTCACCTATGTTAAGCACCCATTTTTCTGGCAGATATTTGGCTCGCTGTAACTAGTAACCACCCTAACCAAAGAATCCCCTAGACTTTGGAGGAAAGAACTAAACACACCAGGAAAACAACAGATTAATCTTAATCTGGCCTAAAGAGATTAAAGAAAATTAGAAAATTATCTCAGGAACTCCACTTCATCAGATGACCCAGCACCAGTGGCATGACACAAGTAACACCAGATCAGTTGATACCTTCTTACAGCCCAATGCAAAAAGATTAGAGCTACAAAGAACTGTTTATAAAGGACTGGGGCATTTCCAGAGGAAAATACAGTGACTAATTCTACCACATGAGCAAACAATACTACTGACACCCACAGATAGACAAATATCAACAAAATCTTTTAAGGAATAGTATTTGCAAACCCTACAACAATGTTTTTGTTTTAAAAAGAATGAATGGAGGGGCTCTCCTGGCTTTCAAACAACTCCTTATTAAAACAAGGAATATTATCACTTAAAAAACAGGCTCTGAACATGTCAGATGCTATGCATGGTGCGTAATTCTCAAACTCTTGGCCAGCATGACTAGCTGTTTTGGTTAACAAGAGTTTACATGTTTGTGAAAGTTACTCAGCTGCTAGGATCCTGAAGTTGTCTCAACAGCCCCTGGCCACTAAAACAGAAACAAAACAAAACAACTACAACCTTGGCCTGATGACAGAGGTAGGAAATCCAACAAGAATGATTCTTACTGGGATCCAAGACAACAGATAACATTCAGATCTCCTTACAGAAAACTTGCACAAAAACTTCTCAAAATTTTAACCTAATTCACTGTAAAGTAGCACTCTGGGGTTCCAATTATTTTCTTTCATTCATAGTTTTCCATTCAAACTCTGTTTTTTAGGGTGTCTGTATTAAACATTTCAGGGAATCTGTACAATTCTTGAGTTCATATGTGAAGTCATCTACTCAAGAACATAAAAGCAGTTTGATCTGTTCCTCCAAGAACAATTATTTACCTTCAAACAAACAATTTCAAAATTCAAGACTTCCCTGAAAGTAAAATTGGATTTCTGCCTTTCAAGTAGGACAAAATTTTCCTAATTAACAAAGAATTACTTTTTTCAAACTTTAACATATTTCAAATTGGTATCCTCCCTTCTCTTTTCCCCACGTATTACTGTACAACTCTTCAATATCTTCTTATTCCAACACTAAAAGTTGTTTTTTAATATAAATCTGTTAGTAAATACTGATTTCAGAGATAACCTCTGGAAGATTTTGTGCTATATTCTCCTTTTTAACATGATACCAAAAGCCGAGTCACTTGAGTTTTTAACACTGCAGAACAGCAGGTTTACAGAAACATAACTTTAATTCACATATATCAGGTGTGGTGGGTTGACCCAGCTGGCAGGTAAGCACCCACCCAGTTGCTCGCTCACTGCCCTCCATTGGGATGGGGGAAAGAATCAGAAGGGCAAAAGTGATGGAAAAAAAAAACAAACCACCCAACCAAACTCACCACCAGGAGACAGATGCCCTGCCAGTCCCCAAGCAACAGCTACTTTGGGGGAAAAAAACTCACCAGTTTTATTGCTCAGCATGACATTACTTGGTATGGAATACCTCTTTGGTCACTACAGGTCAGCTGTGCCAGCTGCGAACCCTCCCAACCTCTTGTCCAGCCTCAGTCTACTTGCTGTGGGGGACAGACTGGGAAACAGAAAAGCTTGCAAGCACTGTGCAGCAATAGCTAAAACACTGTGTTTATCAACACTGTTTTGGTCACAAATCCAAAGCATGTGTCTCCGAAGACCTGTGCTTAGACCTCTTTCTGATAGCCCATAAATCATTTCATTAGGTGCTTCTTGTTCCTTTTTCATCATCAACACTACAAGCCCGTATCTTCAAACTTCCTAAGAATGATACCACCTTTCTCAATGAGAACGGTCAGTGCTTTTTCTTCTACTTACATGTTCACCAGCCTTGGAAATTTCTTTCTGGCTGCTACCAAATCACATTGATTGCAAACACTTCAGCCGTTAGACAGATGTCACTTACTACACATGCAGTGACAGAAATTATGGACACTGTGCAGCCAGCGAGCATACTCTCCAGCATTGCTCCCGATATGCTTGAGAGCAAAGATTTGCTCCAGAAGTTACTGCAAGTAATATTAGAAAAATCTACTCAAACATGTTACTGTTGCAGTTTTAGGAATGTGATACAGTACAGAACTGAGACTAAGACCCTCAAACAAGTCCACAAGAAAGTCAAGAGGGCTGTATAACTGTTCTCAATTCCTGTGGGAAACTTTAGTGTAGTCCAGATAATGCAGACATAAACCTTGATAAAACAGATTTTTTGCAAAAGCATCTGCATCTCCCCTTTGTTCAAGGACAACTTCCTTCTTCTGACAGAGGAGAAAAATTACAACAAACACACGAGACCTTTGTGAGAGACAAAGCTAGAAAAGGCATTTCTCTCAAAAGCTCGCATCATGAAAAGACAGAATTAAAAAAACAACCAGGCAAAGTCTGCTGCCACCTTGGCTTAAGTATTCAAGAGCTGCTCTTGCTAACAGGAAGATCTACCTAGCCTTGTCATGTTTTCATCAAGCTATTCTTGTAGTCTACCCCAATCCAACACCTCCTCTTCCTGGCTGATCTGCTTGTCAACTCACCATCCAGCTCTACCTAAATACATAAACACAATGAAACATCATCCTTCCTGTGCACACTTTGTCCCAGCTACCTGGGTCCCCAGCACAATCATAGTTACAAGGAGTACAGACCTGATCAGTTTACCCTATTGTCATTCAACAGCTACTTAGGTAGTAGCAGATGCTTCAATGCCAATTAATTACTTCAGAAGCTAAAAGCACCAGGCAAAAATCAAAGATATTAATTTAATCCTAAAAATAAATCTCATCTACTGGCACAGGTTTGTCGGCAAAGACCTGTTGAAGAAGAGCACAGTTCACGTCACATCAACCAGCAGCAACAGCAACAAAGCATTCAAGATAATCTACAACAGCCAGAAGCATAACACAGAAATACATCTTTTCTCCTAGTGTGGTGAGGGAAGATGACTAACAGAATACCAAGGGCTGCAGTTTGATGACTTCCACAGCAATCCTCTTTTCAGCTGTCATTGGTACTATAATGCTAGTCATCTTCCTGAGCTTGGCACAGGTTTCCACAAACGTTACCTATGTTGTAATGAATATGACCCTTAACATGCTGGGGTGTCCCTCAAGTGCCTGTATACTAATGCACACAGTATGGGAAATAAACATCACGACTTAGAGATCTGCGTGCAGTTCCAGGGCTACAATCTTATCGGGATCACAGAGACATGGTGGGATGGCTCCCATGACTGGAGTGTTGCAGCAGAGGGATACAGACTGTTTAGGAAGGACAGAAAGGGAAGACGAGGAGGTGGAATCACCCTTTATGTGAGAGAGCAGCTGGAGTGCATGGAGCTCTGCCTGGGGATGGAAGAGGAGCCAACTGGGAGCTTATGGGTCAGGATTAAAGGTGACATTATAGTGGGTGTCTGCTATAGTCCACCTGACCAGGACAAACAAGTGTATCATGCCTTCTACAGACAGATAGGAAAACAGGCTCACATTCACAGGCCCTAGTCCTCATGGGGGACTTCAACCACACCAGTATCTGCTGGAGTGACAACACAGCCAGATAAAAGCAGTCCAGGAGGTTCCTGGAGTACACTGACGGTAACTTCCTGACACAAGTGACAGAGGAGCCAACCAGGGGAGGTGCTCTGCTGGACGTCATACTCTACCAAGAAGGAGGGGCTCACTGGAGATGTGAAGATCCAAGGCAGCCTTGGCTGCAGTGACCATGAGATGGTGGAGTTCAGGATCCTTGGGCAGGAAGGAGAAGGCAAAGCAAGCTGACAACCCTGGACTTAGAAAGCAGACTTTGGCCTCTTCAAAGGTCTGCTTGGAAGAGTCCCACAGGATAAGGACCTTGAAGGAAGAGGGGGGCAAGAAAGCTGGATAATATTCAAGGATCACCTGCTTCAAGCTCAAGAGAGCTCCATCCCAATGAATATGAAGTCAAGCAAAAATGCCAAGAGGCCTGCATGTATGAACAAGGAGCTCCTGGAAAAAAATCAAACACAAAAAGCATACAGAAGGTAGAAGCAAGTACCGGTAACGTGGGAAGAGTACAGAAACGACGTCCGAGCACCCAGGGATGCAGTTAGGACAGCTAAAGCCCAAATAGAAATGAATCTGGCCAGGGATGTCAAAGGCAACAAGAAGGGTTTCTGTAAGTACATAGGTTACACAACGACAACTAGGGAAAAAGTAGACCCATTGCTCAACAGCACAGGGGACCTGGTTACACAAGACATGGAAAAGGCTGCAGTATTGAATGCCACCTTTGCCTCAGTCTTTACTAGTGAGACTGTCCTTCAGGAATCCCAGGTCACAGACACCGACGGGAAAGGCTGAAGGAAGATGTACCCTTGGTGGAAGATGATCAGGTCAGGGAATACTTAAGCAAACCGGGCATACCTAAGTCCATGGGCCCTGATGGGATACACCCACAAGTGCCAAGGGAGCTGGCAGATGTCATTGCAAGGCCACTCTTGACAATCTTTGATTGATCGTGGCGACTGGGAGAAGTGCCCAAAGACTGGAGGAAAGCAAATGTCACTCCTATCTTCAAGAAGGGCAAGGAGGACGACCCAGGGAACTACAGGCTGGTCAGCCTCACCTCAATCCCCGGGAAGGTGATGGAGCAGCTCATCCTGAAAACCATTCTTCAGGTACATGAACAACAAGAAAGTCATCAGGAGTAGTCAGCATGTCTTCACCAAGGGGAAGTCATGCTTGGCCAACTTGATAAACTTCTGTGACAAAATTGCTGACGTGGTAGATAAGGAGAGAGCGGTGGACATTGTCTACCAGGACTTCAGTAAAGCCTTTCACACTGTATCACATAAGATCCTCATAGACAAGCTGGATGAGCAAACAGTGAGGTAGATGACTGACTGACCAGGCCCAGAGGGTGGTGATCAGCAGCACAAAGTCAAGTTGGAGGCCAGTGACTAATGATGTACCCCAGGGGTGAATACCAGGTCCAGTCCCATTTAACATCTTCATTAATGATCTGGATGATGGGGCAGAGTGTACCCTCAGAAAATTTGCTTATGACACAAAACTGGGATAAGTAGCTGATACACCAGAGGATCATGCTGCCATCCAGGGGACCTGAACAGGCTGGAAAAATGGGCCAAAAGGACCTCATGAAGTTCAACAAGGAGGAGTGCAAAGTCCTGCACCTGGGGAGGAACACCACCAGGCACCAATATATGCTGGGGACCACCCAGCTGGAAAGCAGCTTGGCAGAAAAGGCCTTAGAGGTCCTGATGGACACCAAGTTGAACATAAGCCAGCAATGTGCCACTGCTGCAAAGGCGGCCAATTGCATCCTGGGCTGCATGAGGAAGAATGTTGCCAGCAGGTCAAGGTGATCCTTCCCAGTCCTCACTCAGCAGTGATGAAGCCACACCTGGAGTACTGTGTCCAGTTCTGGGCTCCACACTACGAGAGACATGGACATACTGGAGAGAATCCAACAAAAGGCCATGAAGAAGACAAAGGGACTGGAGCATCTCTCCTATGAGGAAAGGCTGAGAGAGCTGGGACTCTTCAGCCTGGAGAAGAGAAGGCTCAGGGGGATGATATCAGTGTATATAAAGGGTGGGTGTATATGTATATAATGTATATGAAGGGAGGATGCAAAGAAGACAGAGCCAGGCTCTTTTCAGTGGTACCCACTGACAGGACCAGAGGCAATAGGCACCAACTGAAACACAGGAGGTTACCTCTGAACATCAGGAAACACTTTTTTACTGTCAGGGTGACCGAGCACTGACACAGGTTGCCCATGGAGGTTGTGGAGTCTCTATCCTCAGAGATACTCTGAAGCCACCTGCACACAGTCCTGGGCAACTGGCTCCAGGTGGCCCTGCTTAAGCCAGGGGTTTAGACCAGATGACCTCCAGAGGTCCCATCTAATCTTAACTATTCTGTGATTTTCTTCCACCGTTGTCTTTCTTCATTTGTACCAACCATCACTCCTGTCACAGTGCAAGGCAATGCACAAACCCGGAAGGCAAAATTTCACATTTAACCAAAGAAAACATCTAACAGTGTAACCACTTAGAACTAGGTTTATTCATATTCTCCTTATTTCACTGTACATGGTCCATAGTAAGTAAGAAACAGCACTTCTGATTCAAGAAACATATAGAAACCAGACTGTCACATAATTTACAAGGCAAGCAAATGGGAAGTGCAGTGCAGGGTATAAAACAACACACCCATATAGGGCACCTTGGAATAAATACCATACTTAATGTTGCACCTAAAGCAGCTGCAGTGTGAGCATGAGCTCATACTAAATTCAGATGAAATTTTCACTAGCAACTGATCCAGATCTGTATCAGCAATCATGGACACACAGCCACATGTCAGTCATCAAAAGTCCTGGGTTTAGGGCATTATTTAAAACTCATTCTGATAAAGCTATCAGCACATTAAAAGGATCATCCTGTATTTCAGAGGAAATGTTAAAAATATCATATGGATCATTTTTTGTCTCCAGTATTTATAGCTCACTAGCTATTAATAGTTTTATGTGTTAGACTGAAGAAAAGACCGCTGGGGGCAAGGGGAATGCATTAATTCTTAAAATATAAAAACACCTGTTAAAATGGCTCAATCTTTTACATCAGGTAGCTTCCTGTTTAAATATTCATCCGAGGACTATTTACACCTTTTTTAAAGAAAAAAAGGTCTTATTCACAGATCTCTCCATTGGGGAATCAAGCTCCTTCCAAGCAGTACACCAAAAATTAAAGCACTTCTCACAACACTGCATTAGTTTATCATCCCTTAGCTTCACAGAAAAAAAGCACAGAACTCAGTTTTATATAGAAACTTAGTAATTTATCATGCTGTACACATATACCAAAGCAAAGCCAAAACAATGTGCCATGCACTTAGAAGCAATCAATGTAGTAAAGTATACAAGAGAACTGAACTTAAAACCGGATCAATGACTAACATTCTGAAGAGCAGTAGGAAGATAGAACTGTCATTATGTTAACAAGATAGTAAAAAAAAAAAGCATTAATTAGATTACAAACTATGATTTCTTAAATGCCAAAGGAGAAAAGATGAACAAACTTGGAGATAACATTTCATATAAAATGCAGCTTTTATTATACAAAAAAAACCCAACCCCAAAACAAAAACCCCAACCCAAACCCAAAAACACACAAGAAAAAAGCCTTATTTCAAAGAACCTTTCAAAGCAATTAGCAGAAAAAGTTAACACCCCCCATACTTAAAAAGTGAGAAGATGATCATCAGAGCAGCTGTAGCAACATTATATACTGATCTTCCGGAACAAAATAAACCTGAAAAGCTCAGATAGGAGATACTTCACAGAAAATCCAGGGACGCTGCAAAATTCAAATGCAATGAACACAGCTTTACAGAAAATCGGGTCTTGCCAAATGAGCACTGCCCTTAAAGTTACTTGTCTGCTAGTCAACACATGTTTTCATAGGACTTCTGAAAAGCACATTCAACGCATTGCATAAAAATTGACATGGATTCGAATGGGTTAACAGAAAGTTCTCCACTAGTAATTGTAACTGGGGAATCATCTCATGAGGACATTTCTAGAACAAGTCCCACATGGAACTCTTCACATCTCAAGGTTATATGGTATTATTCTCAGCAATACTAGAGTTATAAATACACTATTGGCAGAGTTCATGCATGGCAAATTAACACGAAAGTGTTAAAGATTAAATTCTACAAACTAATCTAAATATACAGTAAGTAGACCTCAGCTGAAGATTGCTTCTAAAACATCACAGTCACAATTCTTTGGAGGTAGGAATATTTTCCACAACTACAGGACAGGGACTTTAGTCTGTAAAACAGATTCATTAAACAATTTTGCAGTGAAGGACGATACCCAAAGTAATGTAAGACTGCTGTAAATTGGTTCCAATTTACAGCGAACATAGCTAAATCCTATAGTAAGTGTTCAACTGCCATAGGATTTTATTTATTTTTACACATTTGTTGTTAATCAGAAGTTGTTTTTAAAACATATGCAACAACTAGAAAAAAGCAAAAAATTTTATTCCTTGAAACATATTTTTTACTTGATCTGTCGTTGCATATTTAATATCAGTTTTACACTATTTGTAATTTAACAATAAATCCAAACATTTCATAGGGGTGGTGAGACTGCATTTGAGTCTGCATATGTGTATATCCTCATAGTGAAAATATACTAGAAAGATACAGATCACCTCAATCTGCTGAAAATATCAAAAAGATCACATCAATCTGCTGAAATTATCAAAAACTACTGATGTTTCTGGAGGCTAATAGCATCATTCATATGGTGCAGATGGATGAACCTGTATCAGCTACAACAGAGAGGCTTCAAAATTGGTTTTAGTGGTGGTGTTTTTTCAATACTCCAGACAAACTCTGTATACTCATTGCCACAAAGGACATGCCAAATGGATGAGTCCTCTGACTGCAAGTCTGAGAAATTGAATAAATGTCAGTTCACTGTTTATTGGAGCCAGTAAAAGAGGAAATCTCATTGATCAAGTCTCCATTTATGAGTGAAGAAAAAAAAAAATCAGAATTTCTTTCTCTAGAAATATTTTTAAGCATGATAAATGATACAACATTCAATACAATTTCTAACGCATTTCATACTATTTTATACTCCAATCTTGGGCTATTAGTTGATTACATAGCTAGTCAGAAATAATTCAATAGCTAATTCTGAAACAGTGTCCTACAGAAATTTAAAAATCTGCATTGCTGTAACCACCACCAATACAACTTATATATTTATTTGGTTTGGTTTTTCCCTCCACTCAAGGCAGGTTCAATGAGGAAAGTAAATACTTTCCTTGAATTTCTAATATTTTAGCAAAGTTTCAACTCCCAACTTTAAAGTACATAATTAAATTTCATTATGACATTTGTTCAGAGAAGACTGTTCTAGGCAGGCTGACTTTGGACATGAACAATTAAATGGTTTTATAGTGATATTTTAAGCCAATTCTTCCAGAATTTTGTTTTAATGAGTTCATTTACTGAGAAAAATAGAAAACTGTAGTACCTGTAAATCAAATATTCCAAGTATTATCATAAATTAAATTAAAAAAGAATACACATACCATAAAGGGAAGGTAAAGGAGGAAAACTGCAAATTTAAGAAAGTGAACTGACCATTGGGGATACCTTGCAAAAAAAGCATCTTTTGTATCTGAAAGTCCTGAAACCAATCTCTTCACTGCATTCACAAGAATCTAGCACTGGATCCCACACGATGCACAATCATCGCATGCTGCTCCCCATAATACCATTGCATAATGTGAATACCAAAGATTACCCAAAACAAACTAAGAGCTGTAGAAAAGCAAGCAGATATAGTCACTTGCAGAAACAGTCTTATTAACAAAAAGCCAGTAGATAAGCTACCTTTCACCACAGACAGATGTGGAAATAGTTAAAGCTTTGGCCAAGTCAGTAAAGCACCATAGTTCAAATAAATGTTTCCAGGGCATACAGTTTCTCCTCCTCGACAGATGAGGAGGCCACGTTCAAATGACCGGCTGGCTTAAGTGAAAACTCATTTCACATGAGGTCTCACAATTACTTTGTCCTTGTGAAGTTAGCTGCACACCGTAAGTGCCTGTATTTTTTTTCCTTTTCTGACTAAGAGCAATACCACAAAATGAATACTCCACGGAATCTTATGCAGGCAAGTTCCCTGACTAATAACGAAGTATACCTAAGAGCTTTAGGAAAACTTATCAGATAAAGATGCAAAACAACTGGTTCAGAAAGAAATATGCATGTTTAGTCAAAGCTTATCTGTTGGTAAAAGTGAAAGTCATGAATGACTGAACTGCAATAATTTATTCAGCATCAGGTGCTAGGAATGACTGTGCTGGGCCAACATAATGGAAAAATCTTTGCACCTCCCAGACTAAGGCAGAAAACTTACCCATGAAACCACCTGAGCTCATAATGAGCTCAAGCCATTAGAATGCCAGGGAACTTTTGATCACTGGAAATCACTGATCAAGCAGAAGAATGCATAAGCCTCATACTCCTCTTTGCACAAGGAAAAAAAGGAAGATCCTATTCATCAGAAAGTTGACTATAATTTTTCTGTTAAAGGGTTTGGTTGTAATTTGTGGAACTGAAGTGAAAAACTGCAATGCGAGCAAGAAAAAGACCACTACAGCTAATGAAATTACTCCTGCCTCCAAATGAAGCCTTTAATAACAAGTGAACTTTAATAAAGGAACACAGCTCCCAAATAACATAGCTCCCAAACAACAACCAGGTCTGTTGTACAGACATTTCCCTGCAGAAATTACAAAACAAAGAGACAGACAAGTTTCATTCAGTCAAGAAACTTGTAAGAGACCCATGAGAACAATTCGCTAGAAAGGACTAAAAGAAGGCGATGGCAGCAAAAAAAACAGTGAAACCCTTCCTACCACATCCTGCAAAACCCATCAGCCTTTTACCAGATGACACTTCAATACAGCAAAGGAGGAGAGTAACAAAGGATTTGTTTTGTTTTAAACAGGCTAGCTGTATTCTTTCTATTTCAGTGCAGCCCTTGAGTTGCATTGAACCTACTGCCTTGAAGACACAGACTCTATTACAAAATCCTCAGACAAGGTATTACCATCCACATATTGTTATGGTAAACACAGTCAACAGTATGCTGCCTTGTATTAGCAACAGCATAACCAGCAGGTCGATAGGAGCAGCTACTCTCCTCTATTCAGCAACTTGTGAAACCATATTTGGGGTACTGTGTCCAGTTTGGGGATCTCAGTAAGAGACAGACATTAACATAACCAGAGTAAACCCAGAGGAAACCTTCCAAGAGAACATATGATGTACGAGTAGACACTGAAAGAAATGGGTTTGTTCAGTCTTAAGTAGAAATGGCTAAGGGGAAGATGAATTTTTTTGCTGTCTTCAGCTATGTAGAAGTGTATTGAGAAGATGAAATTGAACACTTGGAGGTACACAGAGAAAAGACACAAGGCAATGAACACAAGGTGCAAGATGGGAAATTACGATTACATACTACAATTTTCTCACAGTTGTCAAACACTGGAACAGGTTTCCCAGAGAGACTGCAGAATCTCCATCCCTGGAGTTATTCAAAACTCAACTGGACATGGCCCTGAGCAATCCGATCTAGCAGAATCTGCTTTCAGCAGGAGGTTGGATCAGATGACTTCCAGAGGTCCCTGCCAATCTAAATTATTCTATAAACAAACAGCAAGTCTTCAGAAATACCACAACTGCCACAGATGCCAGGAACAAAGACTATTAGCACAACAGCTGAGCCCATATCTAATGGGCTCAGCACCTGGAAGCACTGGCAACCATTTATCTTGCCGATAGCATTTTCAGCTCTTTCCTCCATTTGTGCACAAGTTCAAAAAGCAGTGATATCACCCTTTCCTATTAGGAAAATTATTTCCTAATCACAGAATAGGAAATAAATTGATACCAAATTGTGAGCTAAAACCAATGGAGGTGTTTCCAAGTTCCACCTAGCCTGCACAGCTGCTCTTTGGTTAGGATCGCCAGAGTAGTAAAGTTTTAATAAGAGAAGCAGAAGACCAGAAGAGAGAAAACAGTAGCTGTTTTTTCCTCCTCAATCGCATTCCACCATTCAGGATTTCTAGTTACTGATCAAAGACAGACTGCATCTTCCCTGATCACTGCACTGTTCCATAACCAGTTCTTATGAGAACTACAGAGGTCATCATGTCCAAGCTGACCAAGTCAGACTGCAATTTACTACAATATGGAGAGCTCCAAAGTACTCTTCCACCCAATCTGGTAAAGCTTCTCTGCTGGAGACAGACAGAAAGGAATAACCCAGAGATGAGTAAGAGATCACTTTCTGAGATCAGTTATGTTGTTCAATGTGATTTCAGTTATGATGCTGATAGAAAATCGGAAAAACGAAGAAAAAATTTCTCTGGCAGTACTTGGATTGGCTTGGCAGTGAAATAAGATCAGCACATGCTCTCTCTTGGTCACCACTGCCTTGCTACTTTGTCTTATTCTCCACATCTTTGGATCCTTTCCATGATGTAAACTTGAACCTAAATACATGTTCTGAATAGCTGTCAGCACCAGACATCGACTACTCAAGTGCCTTTTATCGTACTGTTATCTATAACTGAAAAAGAATGTATTGATGCCAAAGATCCCAGCTCTCAGCTAGCTTCTTCAGTCTCTAACTGCAGTAAACATGGATATTTGTAACTTCCAGTGAAGTTTCAGAATTACAGGCAATCTTCATTGACTAATTCAAAACCAGCAACCTCAGTCTATATCTTTTCATTTCATGTACAAGAGAAGGAGCACCAGATGAAGTACTGTCAGAAAAGTGGTCTTTCTGGAGAAGTAGCACCTGTTATCTGCTTCCATCAAATACTTGAGGCTATCACATAGAAGTATCATTTAAACATTTAGATGGGATTTTCATATTTTAAACATTTAAAATGTTTTCCACCATTTTACCTTGCAATCCTATCCCTCTAGGTTTTGCTTCAAAACATCCACTCAATTAAACAGGGAAAATTAAAACCAGAAAAACAGTTGTCTTCTCTAATCAGCAGTTAGAAATCAATCTGCTTCTGTGTTTGAGCTCCTCTGACTATCAAAAGACCACCAGGGTGCTGAGGTAAGGTTGCAGCCATCTCTACCTCATCCCATCTTCTGTTTTTACAGAAGAGGGGAAAGGAGGCATGTGAACAACCCCAACATAGCGTATGAATTCTTCTCAACCATACAAACTTTGTATTTTTATATTATATGGAATATTATAGGTCTTGGTCTCAAAACACAGAGCACTGTCTGAAAACCTGAAATTTAAATGCTTTTCCTCTCCTCATATTCTGAAATACATGGGATAACAAAAGTTTCTATTTCCCGAAGAACTAACAGTCTGCAAGGCCTCTACCAAAAAAAGTGATATACGACTAAGTACTGTACAAATAAAAACATTAAAATATTAGATAGAAATATTAAAGACCTCAAAATAATTAAGATTTTTCCCTCTAAAAAAATTGTCAGTATTCTAAATTGACCCAAACGGCATCTGTCACAAAATCTGCAATTTCGCTAAAAAAATGCAGTAACTCTATTTTCCAATTAGCGTGAAGGAGAGAGGGAATGTGATAATGACCTCTTTGAGAATTCTCCCAGTGCTAAGGGCTTACTTGTACAAACATCTCCTCCCTTTGATAAGCCACAAACTGCTTGCTAGGAGGGAATTCCACTCTATTAGCCCATAAGAATTCAAATTTTCACTCAGCTTTGACATCTCGGGAAGCCATTCTGCTACATAACCCACTTATTTTTCCCCTCCCACCTTCCAGTACACTGCTGGTCCATCTAACACTTGGGAGTCCAACTTCTCCCTCTCTTTTCAGTTCCTCTGACCATCAGGAAGAGAAACCAGCCAGGGAGCAGCCCCAGTTCCCTACAACACAATTAGAACATTCCTCCTCCCTGCAACTGTGTCTTGTAGCTTGTTGAGGGAGAAAGTGTTCTGATGAACCAAAATATCTTCACTAAAACATATTTGTACACATAAATTATGACATATCGCAACCATTTATGACTTAACTGCAGAATATATTTCATGAAAAGCTGTTAACAGGTAAGGCAGCTGAACTTCCATAAGCAATCTTAAGCCCTCCTCCTCACCACACACACAATCAGCTTTGACTTAGATATACCTATTTCATCACACTCAGGGGAAAGCAGCAAGTACACTGAAATATTCTGTTCTATCGCAATATGCAAATGGCATGAGCATACAGCATAGGATTATTAGATTAATCATCTGCCTATAAATTTGGGGGGTGGGGTGCTACTGGATTTTTTTAAAATCTTCCATTCTTACATTTTCCCCAAGAATACTGCCAGAGTGTCTGTTGGTTTTAAGATAATATTTAACCTTCTTTCTCTCCATTCTACACAGTAATATTTCCAGGAGCAAATTCCTGGCAAATCAGCACCACATCTGCAAGCTGACAGGCTTAGATTACCAGCGTAAAACTTTCCTATTGCCCTTTCCTTCACCATTTTCTATATTCTGTCCCCCAGTAAGACCAGCACAGCATGGCAGCATTTCAAACTGGATCCAAGAAGTGCTGCAGACAAAGAATAACTCCAATACTGTAGGGTTTTGATTTAAGCTGGATGAGTTCACAACACAACTGCATACCCAGTTAGGGCAGCACACCATTGAACAGTAGCTGGAAAGAGTGTAATCTCACAAACTCGTGTAACTACTGAAGATTTTTGTATTGTTAAACCACAGCTTGGAAGGGCTAACTGCAGTATACGAGATAGCCAGACAGACCAGTTTGAGTATTATTTTTTTCTTAAGGTTGATCAGACATAAATAACCTACCTCAAGAATACTTTTGGTGCATACTGTTGATTTCATTTCACTCCTGGTACAAAGGAAACTGAACAGACATGTAAACCCCAATAGCTGAGCAGCAAAATGAAGTCAGGAAAGAAAAGTCTCATCACTAGAGGCTCTGATTCTGAACAAGGTACTGCATAAGTCTTGTTTCATAAGAAGAGGACATACTTCTAAGAAGATACCCATTGAAGAAGAAAAATTTAAATAATGAAGTAAAACTCCAGCTGCGTACATCACGTAAGATGTTGAGTTTCACTTATAAAGATGCAGAAACTGCACTTTGCTTTCTAAATCATACACCAACTGCTTGTAATTAAAGTCTACTCTGATATTGCACTAGTGTCTCATAGAACTAAGATGTCTAAATGGACCCTAGCAGCATCATTCTCTCACTTACAAGACTAAATTACATCCCTTTCAGTGGGGAAACACTAACAGACAAGAAACTCAAGAACTCCAATCCACGATATATACCCTAGTATTTTTTTATATTTATTTGAACTGTAATAATAATTGACAGGCATGTCAATATTGTATGAAGTGCTATGAGTATGGGAGAAGTCGTTGCACCTTGAACGGGTTTACAAGCTAAAGAGAAGATTGTGAGCAAGAGGAAGCCAAACAACATAAAGACACCAGTCAACAGGAAACAATTCCTGCAGATTCAGTGGTCAAATCAATGTGGATGTTTTATAGTAACGGCTGCAGAGGGAGTTTTAAGCAGTGAGGACAAAGAGCGAAACGGTTTTACAGGTATTTAGGCAGCACCTGATAAGCAAGGAGAAGTGCAGAAGAAAGCGTCAATGTTCCCTAGGAAAAAAAAGTAAAACACTGCTCAACCAAGACACCCAACAGAGTAAAACACCACAAATCGCCATGCAGGATACCGCTTGCCTTAGCTCAGGGGCAAAGCTAACCAGTTCTGAAAGGATCATCCAGCGAGAGAAAGCCTGATGGTCTCCCAGAAACAGTGGAAGAGCAAACTAAGGAAAACAGCACGGTTTTTTGTCTGACCCAGACTCCCACAGTTATTTTACATAGCTTTTCTTAAAGAAACTGTTCGTCTCCCCTCTGAAGCGGTTCTTCCAGAAGTGGAAGTGGAACTGTAAAAACCTGTAAAGAGAGATCCCACTGACAGAAGTAAACAACAAATATCCAAATTGGTTCTTAATTTCTGTTCACATGTGCTTTATTATTAATGAAGTTACTAATGATGTAAAAGATGAACGCATTCAAGTGACTCCAGGAGGCAGTTTTGCAGTTCTTTCCTGGTTTCTACCGTTAATTTGTAACACGATGAAACGGTGAGCTGCTTTTTTGCCTCACTTTTCCGGCCTGGGAAGCAAGAACAGCATTCACCTACCTCGCGACGGCCGATGAATCTTCTAGAGCATTTGAAACCAACAGAACAAAGATGCGAGATTAACACACGTTACCGCCGCCCCGACCCTCCCTCGGCAGCGGGGGCTCGCGTTTCGGCAGCCGGGAAGCCCATCGGCCGGCGCCGCCCGTGCCCCCCCCCCCCCCCGGCGGTGCCCGGCGTGACAGGCCGGGGGAGGCGGGTGCGCACCGCCGAGCCCCCCCCGCCCCCCCGCAGCGCCCACCCCCGCCACCACCCCCCCCCCCCGCCTTCCCGAGGGGGCGGCTCCCGACTCACCGATCCCGGGGGCCACATAGATGAAGTAGAGGCAGGAGGAGGAAAAGGAGAAGAAGAAGATGAAGGCGAGCATGGAGCGATTGGAGATCCGCAGCACCTTCCGG
Organism: Harpia harpyja; assembly: GCF_026419915.1. Taxonomy (NCBI): domain Eukaryota; kingdom Metazoa; phylum Chordata; class Aves; order Accipitriformes; family Accipitridae; genus Harpia; species Harpia harpyja. Next base: position 31,034,159 of record NC_068944.1, read on the forward strand.
AGCAGTGGCATCCTCCCTCCGCGCCGGCGGCCGGCCGCTCCGCTCAGTCCCGGCGAGCCGCGGCGGCGCTTCCCAGAGGGAGGCGGCCCGCTCCTCCCATGGGTCGGGCAGCCAGAAGGTGACGAGGGGGCTCTGCTCGCTCGCCCCCTCCCTCCCGCCGCCTCCCCGGGAGCGGGTGGGCCGGTGGGGGCCGGCAGGGGCAGCGCCGCGGCTCGAGGAGGCGGGAGGGCGACGGCGGCGCTTTGTGGCCGGCCCGGCCGCCCGCCTTCCTTCGCGCTGCGCCTCCGGCCGGGCTGAACCCGCCGCCGCGGCTCGCAGGTGGCGGCCGGAGCCGGGAGGGGCCCCTAGCGCTGCCGCGGGGCTCGGGGAACGTTCCCGCCGCTGCTCATGCCGCCGGGCGCCGCGGCCGCTCGCTCTCCCGCCTGCTGCCCTCTCACAAGCAGCGGCGGCGGCGGCGGTGGTAGCGGCAGCAGCATCCCCGCTGCCGGCGGGCAGTCACCTCCGCGCCCAGCCCGGCCCCGCCGCTCCCACCTCCTCCCGCACCGGCGGGGAGCGCGCTGCAGCCGCGCGGCGCGGCCCGGCCCCGCCCCACCCCGCCCCGCCGAGACCCGGCTACTGCGGCGGTTGGAGCGTGCGCGAGCCCCGGCGCGGCGGCGGCAGCGGCGGACTGCAGAACTGCGGCGGGCGGGCACGCGCCCGCCCCGCGCTCCGGCGGAGGGGGCCGGGGGGGGCGGCGAAGGTGCAGCCGCTATAGTGCGGTGGCGGCGCGCGCGCCGCCCCGCCCTCCGGACCAATGGGAGGCCAGGGAGAAGCGAGCCCGCGAGCCCGATTGGCTGGTGCGTGGACGGGCGCTTGTATCACCGGGGCGGGGGTAGGGGGGCAAGGCGGGCTGGCCCGGCCCGGCGCGGCCGGGGTCCGCCGGGGTCCGCGCGGCTGTCACGTGAGGTCGGGGCGGGAAAAGCCGTTGTGGGGAAGCGGGTGTTGAGGGGAGAGCGGGCTCCTCTCTCCACGAGCTCCGGTTGTGCCTGGCCGTCAGGCGGGGGATACCTTTTCCGTGTCCCCTGCCTCGGCCTTTTGCGGGACATGGCGGGGAAGGGCCGGGTCCCGCGGCGGGAGCACCGCCAGGCCTCTCAGGAGCTCGGCCTACCCCGCCCTTGCCCGCTTTTCAGAGGTGATGCTGTCTTCCCCCTCTTCCCCTTCACAGTCGGTACTGCCCCTCTGCCAAGTGCCGTCACAGGCGGGTCTCGTCGTAGTTGAGCCGCTTGTGGTGCAGAACGGTTGGAAATGGGAGTCAGGACTAGCAGACTCAACAGTTCTCCACAGGGCAGATTAGAAAGCATTTCCTGCAGATTTGGCTACACTTGTGCTTTCAAATTTTCTGAATTCATATGCGATAATCTACACACTCCATTAGCAGTTTGCTCTTGAGCCAATTGCACGAAAAAGGTATTTTAAAAGTCGGTAACATAAGCTTCACATCAAGCAGCTGTTCTTCTTTCTTGCTACAGCAACTAACCTTGGCTACCACAAGTTGCTAGGTGATAGGGTCAAGTCAGCGATCACTCTGTTCCCCTGCAGAACGCTGTCACCGATGGGAAGATGTGTGCCATGCGCTTGGCACTTGGCCAGGATGTGCCTGAGTGCACCTGAGATGGCAGCGGGATCCGGTTGCATAAGAATCCAGGTCTGTATTGTTAACGTGTGTTGAGTTTATTTAGACATAGGGTAAAACAAATGGAGATACGGAATTGCTCCCCCCCCCCCGCAGTACTATTTCATCTCAGTCATTATACTTGCACTATCGTTTTTATGCAATAGGCGTTACTGATAGCTTCATTTTGTTTTACCCAGTACGGCTCATGGTCAAGTAGAGTTGTTTAAGCTGAGGGGATGACCTTATCACTTCCTTCACTTCAGTCACAGGTGAACAGCTTCCAAACACTGCAGGCTTCCATATCAATATTTTTGTATCATAAATGTAAAAAGCCTAAGTCACTTGACATGTAAAAGTCTGAGCCAGAAATACAAGATTATTGGTTAATCAGTAAAGTAGTGATGCAAGTAAGTCATAGTAATAACAAAACTGCATGTTTTCTTAAAAGACCTTTTACTTAAACAGTCAAAAAGAGGTTACTCTATCCTCCAATCTTGCCAGATCTTGAATAGGAACATTTCTATGTACAGTAGAATACAGTATACACAGTAATGATCTATACCCACATCATGGAATTTCCTGATTGTCACTTTGATGCAGAGCATAGACATAAGAATTTCCCAGTAAGAGTTTCCATAGGAGAGAGATTAATTCTGCTCCTTCAGTTCTGAAACAGAGATTTGTCAGTAATATTTTGACGGATGTTATTGCAATGGGTATCAGATAGATGGATAGACTGAGTGATGCATTTTGTCACAAAATTGTTCCTGAATTGCCAGTAGCGGCTATGTAACTGGATGTACGTCATTTATTTTATTGAGCAGAGTGTAAAACTAACTATAAAAATACAACATCGAACTACTATATACATATATGACTTACTTAAATTTTAAGCATCAGCTGACTAATATAGAGGGTCCCTATGGACATGAACATGGGTTTGTGAAGCAAAAATGTACTGTATCTTTATGTCTTGTTACTATCTCACATTAAAGTAAAATTTATTTTATATGTGATGCAGTGCTATTACTGCTTTATTTTTACATATTAAAGCTATTGATTTACTGTGTCAACTGTAATAACTGAGTATTAATTGACACATGCTTCTCCAGTATTCCACTTTTATTAGTGGTTTTGATATTGTTTTAGAAGATTTGATTGTATGCTGTGAACATAGAGAAGGACATTAGAAGATCAATACAATGACAACTTGCAGAATCTTGTCAGAGACAAGAGTGAGACCCGTGATACATGAAATCTTAAGACTGGCCCTAACTTTTGTGTGGAGGAACATTAAGTGGTGCTGTATACATCACTGTCTCTGCATAACTAAAAGCAAGTTCCATGTCTTCAGCTCAACAGTATTAATTTTGTTTTAATTGCTTAGACTGTTAGGTGCACTTTTCTAAGACTTTAAATGCTGCTGTGATGATCATGAGAAAACCTGCGGAATAATAACTTAAATATATAGAGGCATTTGTGGAAGAATATCAAAATGGAATTTCAGAAGATGGATGTGTCATGTTTAATTGAATCTCCAGCAGCAGGACGCTGCAGGAGCAGCAGCATGACTCACACACAGTTGTGGTAGATGACTAGGCCCGGGTATCTGCTCTGAAGAGAACACTTGAAACATCCCCCATCTTCTTTAAATATTACTTTCTTCAGTAAAAAAATTACTGCACAATAAGTAGATCACTTCTTTGAATAAGTCACAATATTGCAATTTACTTATTATTGTAAGAAAAGAAAATTCCACTGAGTATACATTGCTGTTTGCTTTATTTCACCCTGCAATGGAATTTATGCAGAAAAGTTCTTAAAAAATTGTAGCTTATTCTGGAGGAAGATTATAGTTCAAAAAAACTCCCTCTTCATTCCTGTTTCCAATCTAACCATCCAAAAGTGAATTTTCTATGGATCAGCAAACACAAAATCAAACAAGATCTTGCCAGAGCACCAACTGCAAAACCATCAATGTCTCCAAAGCTACAATAATCAACACATCTGTCAGTCGTTCCAAAAGGTCATATATTTCATCAAGTCCAACAAATGCTGCTATAGGAAGTACATGCGTGAAACTAAACTAACATGCTTCCCAGGCTTCATTGGCACAATTGTGCATGACGATGTTCTGTTAACAAAATCAGGCCACTGATATGTTGGAGAAAAGTAACCACTTTTTTGGACAGGCGAAGAGGGAGAGGTTTGATGATTTTTCATCTGGGTCCCTTCTGGAATCCATTTGAAAGAGTGACACCCCAAACCATTGTGGCTTTATAACTGTGAACATAGGGTGCTGTGAGACAACGGGCAGGAAGGTATGCCAGAAGACCTTGAGGGAAGCAAATGTACCTTAAACTACTGTAGTCACCGAGTGTAGAACCTGAGCCTGACACAAGCGTCACTGAAGCTGTCAGAGGTTCCACTATCCAAGGAAGTAGAAGGTGGTATTCTGCTTAAGTAAGTCATTTGTTAGAGCTGGGGGTTAAAATAATACACGTATGAATGTGCTGCCCATATAACATCCAGTTTTAAAGTCTGCAATACTAATTTAAAATCTCACATGTTTATGTTATTTCTTATTGCTCATACCCAGTCTTGAGTCAGGTGTAGTAAACTATGGTTTAACTAGCTGGTTTTTTTCTTCTGTGTAATGATCTATCTTGAGTCCGTCTTTCCTTCAATTAATAATACTCCTGTACACATTGCCAAGTTTTACCTGGCTGCCTCCATATTCTGTATTGTTCAGGCAGAAAGATTGCGTGATTCTGTCACAACTTTTCTGTTTAAAACACTTTTTATCAACAATAAAGTACTAAATTACCACATAAATAGCGCAACTTTTGCATTGTCTTCTTTGTTTCTGCAAGTTTAATTATTAACACCAACAGCATTTTGTCTTCCTTACACCATACCTTTAAATTCCAATACAGTCATGTTTATTTGCTCTCTGGTTGCTGTCGCTTTGTCTTCACTTTCAGCTAAGCCAGCCCAATTGCCTTATTTACGCTGTAGTTAATAGGCCAGCAAGCAGAATGATTCTTTAACACTCTTTTTGCAAGAACTCTCACCTGCTCACACCACCTATTCCCCAAACAAGCCCGGTGAACTGCAGCCAAGCCACAAACCTCCCTTGGTTCCAAGCAACCCCCTGAGCCACAGGCAAAAGTATGTGATCAGCTTTCTCCTCACCACAGGGAATTCCACGAAGTCTTCCCCATGGCTTGGCTTCTTAAATCTTTTGCCATCACTGCTTTAGTTTTCTTTCTTGCCTTTTCTGTTTTCCTAAATGGTAGTAATAAAAATTGATAAATGAGCATAACATGGTTTCATTCCTAATCCTACATGTAGCAGTTACCTTGTTGGTATTGTTCATAAATACTCTGTTTTTTCATTTACTTGGATTTAGCAGCTTGATTTTTATTAATAACACTTTGTTATACAGGGCAGCAGCATTTGGGGATCCTGTACAATAATTTATATGTAATCCTTCTTGCGAGGTCAACAAGGAGTTAAAACGCCTTGAGTTAAAAAGTTCAGGGTAAGAAGCACGAGAACAGGCCTGACAATTCCAAAAAAATGCATGGTCTGTGTAAGATTTTTAAAGATTAAGATAAAGATTAATTATGATTAAAGATTAAATCAAGTTGTGTCAGGGTGATCTAGACTGTAATTTAGCACAGAAGGTTAGTGCCCTTCAACGTGGCACACAAACACATAAAACTCACACCAATAAATACTGAGAACTAGAGTAATGTGCTTAAGTTTTGGGTCATGTGGCTTAACCTCATTACATCAGTTATAATCTCATTATTAAATCAAATGTCAAATTGGAAGTATTTTGAGAATGTTTTGGATTTTTCTGGTAGTACAACTTTGGACCTGAAACATATTTTTAATAACTGCTGTCTCCAAAAATACGTTTGTAAGTGTGTTGTAGTTGCTACCATGAAAGAGTATTATCCAACAAGAAGGGTTGTGAATCTGTTTTCTTTCACAGGTGGAATGAAAAAAAAGAAACATTAGGCAAGGCATTGTATTCTTTGCTCCCAGCATTCCTCCCATATGTTTCCCAGGCTGTGATATTTTGCAAAATCATACTCTTTTATCTTCAGTTAAGTTAGTAGACGACAACTAGGTTCATATTTCACCCATATGTAACTTTTCTAGCTGATACTGCTTTTTTTGATTTGAAGTAGATCCAGATGCCATTTCTTATAAAAAGCCTCAATTACTACTTTAGGAAGGATGACCTCCATGGAAAGAAAGGCAACTTTTTCTAAGCTAATCTTGAATCTATAGCTCACAAGCAGTGTCCGTTCTAGAGCTAACCCAGGCAACATCCAGAAGAGGGAGGAAAGCTGTTAGTTTTCATGAAGAGGCTCACCCTGGGTTCTCATGTTGTTTTAACACAACAGAGAATCCAAAATAAAGTCATTTCTCTCAGTAACAATTAAAACAAAAATCAGAAAAAAATATTTTTGGAGGGGAGGGTTGCTTTTGAAATTTTAATGTTAAATGTTAGAAAGCTAATTCCATTAAATTCATTTCCTAGCCGTTATATATCCATCTACCAATAACTAAGATGCAAAACTCCTCAGCCAAGTTGTAACACCCAGTTTTATAAAGTCAAGAGACAGGAATATGTAATAAAGTATTACATGCCATATTAATACTTTATGAAAGAAAATAGAGCATGTAGTTAGGGGGCAGGTTAAGTTTTGAACTCAAAAAATGAAGTTAAAATATTCCTATTTAAGAATTTGTCAAGAATTTTCTGCCAGCAGAAGGGCAGTTCATCGAAGCCAAAATATTGGAACATACCAGCTTAGGTGAAACTTTTCTTCGAAAATGTGTCTGAAGTTCAGAATGCCTTTTCAGAGGATTTCAATCCTTATATCCCTCATTTCAGGTCAGTAGCAAACAGACACTAAGCAACAATTTGGCAATTGCAGAATTTTGGGAGCAGGCGTATGTCTGTCTGCATGTGTGTGTGCCCATTCTGCTACAGAACGAGAATGTTTGCAGACCTTGCTTGTACAGGGTTGGAGTTTGGTGCCCTGTAACTTTTGTCATTTTTATATTTTGATGAAATCTATCATGATAAGGAAGTTTTAACTGTCTTATCTTTCCAATGATAAAGTACTTGTGTTCAATCAATTTCTCAGAGTCAGTTCAGAGCAGTTAGTAGTTTATATCACTAACAAACTTCTGTAGTACTGAAAGGGACAAATAAAGGGAGGCACAGTAAATAAAAGAATTAATTGTCACCTTTGGATTTACAGATGAGTCTTTTACCAAAATCAATAGGAACGGGGGATTGACATTTCAGGGTATCATATGATCAAATAAACCATTATCATATCATTACACATCAGCAAACTCTGAGGCTGAGTATGCCTCTTGCCTTTTCCCCCATAGCACAGATCAGAGCTGCAGAACACGTGTTCTTCTGCAGTCCTTTATTGATATTAGTTAAAGAGAGTAAAGAGAGACCTGTGCAATTAGATAGAGGGGATAATCCCGTCACATAACCTTAGGCTGTCTCACATAATCAACCGAGAGAAAGAAGCACCTAATCTACATTTTACAGACTCTACTGTTGGCATAAGGAGCCTCAGTTCACTAGGCTGTGTGTTTATTCACTATGTCAGAGGTACATGAGATATCCAGAATGACAAATAATCATTACTGTGGGAAAACATTCATTGTCTTAACCAGTGCTGTCATGTATTTTAAAAAGAATGAATCTAATAAGGATTATCATCTTGAGATTAGGCAATTTATAAATTTTTCTGTGTCATGGATGTAACTATTTTCTACGCCATAACATTGTAAGCATCTTATGTGGAAAAGACAGTACCTTGTGTTAGATCATGTACAGATTCCTTTAAAATGGTACGTGGATAGTTGTTTGAAATCTACACAGCAAGGATAATGTTCTAGTAAAAAATATTTTTATTGCTGTAAAAGTGCAGTATGAAGAGAGATCAATAGAAGAGTAGGTTTACTATTTGGGTATCATGGGAGTTATTTCACTGTAACATGTACAGGTGAAAAATAAATGCAAAAGGAGACATAATCACCACTAACTAATATCAAATACTATTTTTACAGAAATCAGAATTTAAATGGCCTGAATTACTGACATCAGAATTAGTCTGAAACCTCTATTTGCTACATTTGGAGTAATAGCTGTCCCTTAAAACATTTCTGAAAAAGGAGTGTGACTAAGAAATCCTAAGAGCAGACTGCAGGCTAAGCTTACACTCTTGGACTGCTTCCCTAATCTCACTTTTAAAGATGTCATTCAAGTCTTAAAAATCAGAGTACAAAACTAAATCATGCAGTTTGGCTGGTAATCGCTTCAGTGGTGAAATAAATTAATAGAAGATTTTGTGGAAGGCTTGAGGACTTTTGCTTTGCTTTGTTTTTTGTGGCTAAAATCTTCTCTTCAGAGACACAATTCCTTTGCATATATAAATAGAAACAATCTGGTCCCACTCTTTCTACTGCAATTAGGAAAAAAGCAATCAGAGTTTGTTAAACAGACTTCAGAGAGAGTAGAGTCTTACGTCTTAGAAGACAGATGTTTTCTGATTAAGCTTTCTATTGCAGTCTCATTTAGAAATTGCAGAAGTCACAGATAACTTTAGCAAAGGTTGGTGCAATTCCACTGCTTTGTTCAGTTCTCAATACCAGCTTTAGTTTGTGAGACAGTGTTTAAATAGTTTGAACCTTCTTAAGAGCTGAAGGAATGCTACTGTCCTCAGAAAAACTCTTTGGTGTACTGCAAACCTAAATAATAGAGTCTAAATTTTTCCTAATTGTCATCTTGCTACTTTTCTGATTATGCTATGCAAAAAGGGAGTGCTAAAAATGAATAAATGTATTTTCATTAATACAATCTCATTTACGCAGAAGGTCATGTACTGACAGTTGTGTAGAGATGGTGATGCTGAGCATAATTGTTGTTGCTTATACTTCCCACTACAAAATCTCCATTTATTTGCTTATGATTTAAGTAATCATTAATCTGTTAAGATAAAAAAATTCTGTGTAACGCGTATTTTCCTAGGTTGAACTTTTCCCAAACCTAGGAAAAAATTCTCTATATAGAAGAAAAAGAAAGCAAAAATCCCCCAAGCTCTTCACCTCTCTTGCTCCTCAAGAGAAAAACAGCAAGACCATTTGGTCATAATTTAAATTATCTATATTTTGAAAGAGAAATAGTGGCCTTTTACACCATCTGTTTGCTCAGTCATGGGCATGAACATCTTCCCAAATGTTGCCAAATAGTAAGCATTTGAAAAAATGCAGCTGATATCTTAGAACAAGTGAAATTCTAAAGATTCTGCCCCCACCGAGCATGTGCCAACCTCTCAGAGTTTCAAGAACTGACAATAAAAGTATGTTTCCCTAAAAAGATTAAAGAATATAATGGTATTGCAGTTCCTCCTTGGTGAAGTGAGACATTCTGGGAGGAAAGGATATTATATATATTATACCTGATACAACAAACACCCAGTCTTTGAAGTTGTAGAAATAGTTACAAATTCCAGTGAATGTTCCAGACCCCATAAGAATACCAAACTGGAAGGTGGGGTTTTTTTAAATCATATTTAGGTCTAGATTTAAAATAGATTTTGAATCACAATTCTAGCTTACCTTTGTTAGAGTTAGCTAAAACTCCTTACTTCTGTGAGTAACTTTCCTTGCAGTGTATTTCTAAGTATGTCTGACTGCTTATAGGTTAGTGGTTATCTGCTGCATCATGCCACGAGACCTCCTTTCCACTCTCCAGGCCATAGCATCAGTCACAAGAAATAAGGCTAAAAAAGGCTAAAATAGCCTTTGGCATAACCTACAGGAACCTGAGACCTGATCTAGGACTGTACTACTATCTGAGGGCCCCCAAGGCTCACTACAGTTTGGGTTTTCTTCTGCTAGTGATACACTTCGTATCCCAAAGTTAACAAAGGACAAGTATCCTACACAACTCTAAGGCAGTTCTAGGATAGCCATCTATTCCCATTATTTATTATTGGTATTGCAATGGTGCCTAAAAGTCCCAGTCACAAAGAGAACCCTAGGTTTGTCCTATGGTCTGTATAAATGAAAAAATGAAAATAAACCCTACATCAGGAATTTATGTCTGTCCTACGTTCAGTGTCTGGTGCTTCCATTATAGGTATTTATACACACACACAGACACACACACAAATGTCTACAGCTTGCAAAAATATAAATCTTTTCATCTACTTCTCAAAGCTGGTAATTTATCTTGATCTGAAACACAATGGCAAAAATTAAGTTCATGGAGCTCCATATGCTTAGTAAGAACAACCAAAACCTGCTATGGATATCAGTCTGCAAAAAACTGATTAAATACAATAATTGTGTATCGTTGCTCAAGAGAGTTTTTCACAAGGGAAAACTTGGTAAGATTAATTTTTCCAAGTTCCCATGGTAAAAGCAGTAAGAAATACTAAATTCTTATGAGCTGTGGTTATGAAATTATTTTTTGTGTTCTCAAATATAAACAATAATCAGGTCTTACATATATTTAAATTTATTTAGGAATAAAGATTTAAAAAAAAACCTAAAGGAAGAACAGCATCTTAGAGAAATTCTTGAATCTGAACATTTTCTGAGCATCTACTTTTTTCCCCAAGGTCTTTTGGTAGAATGACATTGCAAGCATTTAAATACAAACTGGTAAGAAGAGAAAATGAAAGGATAAAAGGGAAATAGGTTCTGCATTTCAGAACACTTTTGGAGAGAATCAAACAGACCAAAAAATAGGTACGAAATTATATTTAAATTGAGGATTAGTGACATGGCACTAAATGCACATGCAATCAGATAAAGGCAATCTGGAAAACGTTTTGTGATAGGGGGAGAAGGTCTTTTCATTCATAATACCTTCCACATAGGAATGTAAATGTTCTCTCTAGTTTACTTAACATCTATTTTCCATGGCTAACACTCCTCTTGGAAGAGAATTCTGAGGTTTAGTGATGGTAGGGAATAGGACTTGACAGCATAGGAAGGCAGAGATTACCTAATTGTTACTGGGTACTATATTGAAAGACTAACATCCTTCTGTTCTGCTTTTTTTCTATTAGACTTAGGATAATCTTTATTTGATTTATTTTTGAGTTAGCATGTTCTTTGTTTGTCATGAGGTTTTCTGCAGCTACCCGTTTCATATCACTGGGTACCTTCCCCACAGTTTTCAGCTGATTGCCTAAATAAAAGGTTCCAATTCAATTCTCCCAAGGGAAAAAAATGCAACTTCTGTGGAAAGCAAACAAAAAGTCACAGGAAAAACTTTACAATGCAGAAACTATGCACAGAACAACCAACAAATACTGACACAGTTACCCAACATCTATGTGGTCTGTTCAAGTTTCTAGTTATTTCTTTTCCTTTTTTTTTTTGTCCTAGTTTTGTTACTTAGGTGTTTTTCAGTGCACTTGCTGTGACATTTGTGCTTTCACTGATAGTTTTTTAATTGCCTTCCTTTCTTCCATGATGTTTGTTTTCTTCGTTTCTTGTTTCTTTTTCCTGTATTGTCTTCTCAGTAAATACAGAAGTTTGTAAATAAATATGTGAACAAAAGAAGCATTTGAAAATAAATAGCCCTGTAACACAAAATAAAATTAGTAATTTATAGTATTTGTGGTTCAACAGAAAATACTTTCTAGCTTTAATTTTCTGAAAATCATGTGTTCATTTTAGTTATTCCTGTATTTGGTGTGGCTTAGTTCAAAATCCTTAGCTGATGATTTTAGAGCTCCTTATGTTCAGCTAAGTCTAGAAAGAGTTTAAATGACCCAGATGTCCTAAGAGGTAACACTAAACTATCAAATTTCCAGGGCTGTTCTCATTATCCTAGATGCATAGGGGATTTGCAGAAAGGTGGAGATTAAAATATCCAGAAAATATGCTGTTTCAGTCCTGCAGGGAACTTTGTGATGTTTGTGTCCACACAGGTTTCATTGATGGATCAGGAATTAAGTAGGAAATGTATTTTTCTAAGTGTTGTATAAAAAACTTCTCTTTTTCAATGGATAAATTCATGCTTGCAGTTCTGATCATTGCACCTCCAAAGACTATAATTTAAAAGGGTAGAAGGAGAAGTGAAAAAAGAGAAGCAGAGCTGTGGGTGACTTTCATACAGAGGAAACTAAATGAGTTGGGATACTTCAGTTTGGAATCTGACAGCTACAACAAGGTAATTAGTGAATGATTATTCATTTTTTTTCCTCCAAATGCAGAAACTGGGAATTCTCCAAATAAATTATTAGGCTGCAAGTTTAAAGCATAAAAAAAGAAGTATATTTTCATACAATTCAAAATTAAATTTTAGAGCTCACTGCCACAGGGAGTTATAGGGAGCAAATGTTAATGTGGTTTGAGAAAAATTAGTCAAAGTCACAGGAGATACATTTAATAATTACTGATGGACTCAATGGTTCTGTCTGAATTTCTGGTTCCAATAACCCCCAACGTGCTGACCACAGAAGCTGAGGAGTTTCTGTGGCATGGAGAAGCAAGTGTATCCACCCTCTTTCTTGACATAGTCCTTCTGTCTGGGAAAGCACAGTGAGCTAAATGAATACCAACCATTATGGACATTTAAAAATTTTGCAGTATGAACAATCACAGCAGGTTAATCAAGCAAATAAAGTGTTGAATTATTTTCTGCAAATACTGCATTTCGGGACATTTCCTAGACATGCATTAGCTGTTCTGACAGGAAACCAGAAATCACTTGAGACTCTCAGCTGCTGTAAAGTGTCACAGTTCCAGTAAGCCAAAAGATCAATCAGCATATTATAGAAGACAAACAGAAATCCACGCTTTAGCAAGGGTCAATATTTGCTGTTGCCTCAGTCTATAAAAAAATAAAATGTCATAGTGTCTGAATAGAAGGGAATAGTCTTTAAAAATAAGAAGAGGGAAGGAGCGAAACTAATCATTTTTAATACAGAATGCTTCCCAGTGAGAAAGGAAGAAAACTGTGCTAGAGACAGTACACACATTAGGAATAAAAAAGAGGAAAAAAAAAAGGTACTGTATGGCAAAAGGAAGGTGTATTCTTAAATAGCATCATTGTGCATATACTGCTGTAGTTTCCAGCAGAGATAAATAGAGCATTTTTCTGCAAAGCATCAGGATAATATGATATCCATCTTTCAATCTTTGGAAATAGACTGTGTTCTTATATTAAAGTATTGCCTGAATAGTACATAACCAGCAAAAATATAGAAAAAAACCCCTTTGGTTACCAGACAGCTGAAGGAGAGAAAAGCACCCAGTTCTCCAGGATGCTAAAAGCTAGAAATTATTTAGTGGTGAATAATCAATGTGAAACCAGCAGCCTGACTCCATTACCTTATGCCATGTAGGTCAACAGGAAAGACAGAGAGACAGATATTTAAATTAAAGATTATTTTCACTCAGCTTGCATAAATGCAAATCGTACCTATGTTATTTGCCTCGTCCATGAACAAGGCAATGAAGTTTCACATTTCTGGCTTTAGAATTCTGAAATACATAAACAGCTAACTTAGAATGAGATAAATAGCTTTCAGGAAATATTTGGGGTTTTTTCTTTCTCTGTCTTTCTACTCAGTGTAAAGCCTAGGCAACTTGTTTAAATATTAGCAATTCAATCCCATCTTCAGAGTTAAGAAATTTTACATCTGTCATTTTTAGACTTTTCTAATAGATGGCCAGGGAACATCAGACTCTTCAGAAAGACTGAGGGAAGGGTGAAAGGAAATTAGTATCAGCCAAAATAAATTGTGTGTGTAATAGTTGAGAATGGCTGTATGTTGACTGAAATTCATTATAGGGCCATTCCTATCAATAGAATGAGGACTTTCTTTCACAATGACTTCTTCTGATCCCATCATCTTCATCGATTGCTTTCAGTTGGCCTTTCACACCTACCATTAGCATACTGCAGTACCATTTCTAAAAGTGTGTTTTATTTGCCATGTATATTTTGTTGCATTTCAATTTCATGTTGCAGAGTTCCTGGGAAAGAACATTGAATTCATGGTCACAGGTCACACTTCATAACCTCAAGACACTCTTTAATAGACTACAAGGTGACTAAAGCATAAAAGACACTCTAAAAGCACTTTATGGGAGTTACTTGCAGCAAGCATCAGTTGTTAATGACCCAACACAAAATGTCATCTAGATTCCACATATTAATGATCCCTTGTAACCTAGGTAACTCATTTTAATTACATTTGCAGGAACAGAAATGCCAGCTCTTTATGATGAACCAGAAAGGTGGTGTTCTTAGTAATAAGCCAGCCTAAAAATTAACTATAAACTCCAATAACAGACAACTGACATGAAAACTTGGAGCATCTACTTTAGTTGTATGTCAAATATTCTTCTGTTGTCTGTTCTTATTATACTCATTTTTTCCATGAAAACAAAATTCCCTGAATGAAAATTATTAACAGATAATGGATACATCATCATTAAAAATTGCAGGATTTTTATTTAATTTTTTTTAATAAGACATATGCCTCATTTTTTCTTTAAAAATCTCAAGTACCTGGTTTGGAAGATTAGAGTCCTTTGAAATATTGTAATATATTAAGACAGTAGGAGAGAAGGCCATTTGAATTGAATTGCAAAGGAATGATGTAGGTTGTCTTGTAAGCTGACCGAAAAATTACCTCTGTCAACATTTATTAGAATCATGTTGCTAATCCTAACTCCATCAATCTTTATGAGACTTTTGGAACACTTAGTTTATTTGTCATTTAGATACCATTGCATTAAAATATGCTTATACATCCACTCACATGTATATTTGTTTTTAGTAAAGATCAAGTAAGTAACTGGAGGTACCGTGTAGTATCTGAGAAGTATTGCTGAGAAGTAAGCAAGTGGTTAAATTCACTAGGTTAGCCCCAAATCTACAAGTCTGTTTATTTCTACTTCATAGTGTTAAGGAGGTAAAAGACAGATTTCTCAGGCTTATCGTATTTATTACGTTATTATCAAACAGAAATTGAAATCTAATTGCAGTAGTCATTTTCACACACAATGCAGGAAATAGAATTTGCCTTGAAGAATTTTTTGTTTAATAGGAAGGACCTTGTTGCTGCCTTCAAATGTAAAAAGAAAGTTAATCGAATCCCAAAGATTCTAGACATCCCTTTTCCCTTTAAAAAAAATAAAATTAAATACTGCACTGTGTTTTCTTATGTCTGTCTTTTGATTTAAAAACTTCTTTCTGCACCGTTCAGTGGGAGGAAAATCTCCAAAACTTTTTTCAGGGAAGTCATGTCACGAAGAAAACACAATTGTCAACAGCTGAAAACCAGACAAAGGAGTATTATTCCTATTTTATAGATAGAAAAATCGGAGCAGAACTAAAAAGTATATGCAAAATTCCAAAAATAGACAAAGCATAAGTTCATTCTTCTTTTTTGAAGTTTTTAAAAGAAGTGCTATCTGCTGACAAAGTAGATTGTTCTCAATGATTATGTACAATCCCCCTTTTCAAATAAATGACTTGTGCTTCCCCCCCTCCAATAAATTGGAGGAAATTCCCAAAATACGGATAATTTTATTATCTGTTAATTTATTTCTGGATTTGATTAGTCCATGTTGTGTCTGAGTTATTTAAATGTAAAATCAGTAGTATTACAAATTAATCCCATACTTTTCACATATTTGTTATATTTCTCTGAAAGATGAGACCATTTTTTCTGGAAAAGATGCTGTGTGCTTGGGTTTGACAAAGATGAGTTTATTTCAGCTGCAAAGAGGACACAGGTAATCTGTTAAAGTGGATAAGCTGTATGGTCAAACATGGAAAGCATGGTGAAAAGCTCTGGACACTTTCATTGGCAGGTGAATTGCAGGAAAATATTTAAAGTGTGGCATTGGGACTGGAGATGGAGGAAAGCAGTGGTTCAAGCAGCTGCAGCATTTTTTTATGGACTTTTGTTGTTAAATGAAGTTAATGAATGGTAGTTAGGGCACAATGCTTAACCTAAGCCCCAGCACTTCTGAAACGTATAACCAAATGGGCATAATAGGGAAGACTGCAAATTGGCACATAAACTTTGATAGCCAAGTTAATGAACAGCACAAACACTGGTTATTATTTGAAAGTGGAAGATGCAATTAATGTTCCTGTGGCACAGAACAATTCTAGCAATTAAGAAAATCTTTCTGTGATTTTAAGGCATAGTGCCAAATGTACTAATATCTTTCTTGTCTAGAAAGTTAATGTGGGATGTTGCTTGTGTGTTGTCTATAACTTGGCTACTGGGCACTGAAAAGCTTCAGATTTAGACTACCTGGCTTCCCCATGTTTATAGTTTTGAGTGTTGCTTGTTCTGAAAGTGGAGAGTTTGTGCGGAGCCAACAGTCCTCCAAAACGATCCAGTAAACTCCTTCAGGTTCAGGCTCCCCAGTATTGCCCCAAACAAGAGGGTGGGTAAATGAATAGTTCAGAAGATCACTGAAGTCATAAACCTGTTTCTCACTCAGTTAAACCAGTTATCAAGATTAACTCTGTAATGAAAATATAACACTAGCATTTCCCAGATATGAAAGGTATCAGGTAAGTTTTCTTTAACCATCCATGAAAACTCTGAGAAGACCAGCAACACCATTTCTCAATCACATGTTTATTTGGTTACCCTTTCTGTAAATTCAGGCAGAACAAAAAAATCATTCTGCCTGCTGAGAAGATTAAACATTACTCATAAAGGACCTTGTCAGCTAGGACCTCAAAACATTTTTACGAAGGTATTGTACATAATAAAAGATGCTGCATTGGTTACACAAGTGGGATATTAGAAAATTAGGTTCTGTTTAACATGCTTGCTTGAGCATATTTTCAAAACTGCTGAAATAGGCATAAAATTAGGTTCTGTAAAAAGATATATTCTTACTCTTTTCTCATTTCCAAGTGTAAATCGGCAAGAGGAGCTACAGAGAAGTAATAAAAACTCCCCCCAGGTGAAGTGGATATATTTAACCTCTGCAGGAAAGACCATAGCAACTGACTTTGGAAAGGGAACCACGTTCTGTTACCCTGCTTGCACAATACTGTGCCTTGCTTCATTCTGTAACCAATGAGCAATTAGGCCACAGACACAATGAAGTGGAAGTGTTGCACAAGTTGATTGCTATATGAGCAAGCATATGCTCATGTATTATCAAGGAAAAAATCAATTCACATCGAAGACTAATCAACTATAGCCTTGAAATAAAACAGGAAATAATTAAAGTTTTTTATCTGGCAAAGGTTATATTACATATTTCAAGACAGTCACACAGTGCAAGCTCTTAAAGGTAATTATATATGCACATCTGTTTATAGGGAACTGAAAACATCAGTGTCTCCTGAGCATACCATTCCCATGAACAGTCACTCAGGAACAGTATACCCCTATAGGAATCAACCCACAAAAGTAGCGTACAGGACGAAAGATGAACTTCAACTACAAATACTCGACTGGAACATGAGCCATTCCTCAGTTTTTTCTTTCAGAGGATAGCAGCAGTTCACTGCAGAGAAAATTTTCAATAAAAATCAATTCCAGCTAAAGAAGCTTTCTGATTTTCTGTATTTTTCTGCATCTTGCTAGGTTTATACGACTTCTCTTACCACCTCAACACTGCTCCAGCAATTAAATCAGCACGGGGCACTTTTTTAATGCAGGCAAGAGAGGCAGGCAAGAAAGAACCACTTTCTAGAAAAAGTGTGGTGTATTTGCAAATGCCCCTTTTCTCCATTAAGCTACTTCTCCTTTGTTCTCATCAGCCTTGTCCTTTTCAACTTGTTCTATTTTTTGTTGAGGAGGAAGGGGGTGGCCGGGGCTATTTTTAGAAGTACTGATTCACAGTCTTTTATGCTTCCCTATTCCTATCAGGCTAAGATGAGTCCTTGTTATTATTGGAGTACAATTTCTGGCATACACCACAACAATACAGTTACAGCATCACCTGAAATTACCTTAGGAATTTGCCAAAACAAAAAGACCCACACATTTAATTAGAATGTTGTGGTTTCTTTTTAATGGGTTAGATTCATAATTCAGAGTTTATTTTAAATAAGTATTTAGTACATTCTTTCCTTCCAGGTTCAGGGATATTATAATTTATGTCCAAAGGGGCTCTCTTAATCATTTGCATGAAGAAGGAGATCATATCAGTTAGCTTTGTCAATAACCTCAACCAGTGTGAAACTAGCAGAAGGAGGAGAGACAGAAAGAGGCACTGAAGCAGAAGTTATTTCTTAGTCTGCAGTATTCATTAATATTTTGATTCATTTTTGTTCTCAGCCAGTCGAGTAGAATACATTTTATTTTTATATAGCTTTTTACTGCACAAATCTCTCTCTCTGAATTTCACTTACACTTAATTTATAACCTCTGGGCCAGGCTCTTCTTTCACATCCATCTTGTGCTCGGAGCTCCATTAATTTCTGTAGAATTACTCCCAATTTCAAATGAAAGAAGAATGCATCTTCCCTTCATTCCCTCTCCATTAGAGCAGAGAGGGAGCAGCAGCTGTGCTCCTGCTTATGCTCTGCAGGGAAACATCTTCTAATTCTGTCTAACGTAGTGAGATACCAGTAATAGTGTTACTCAGTTTAAATAGGAATTACAGAACTATTAAAAACAGACAGCTGTGCAAGGTGTTGCTTATTTTAGTAATTGTACATTCCTCTTTGCCAGGGAAAGCAGGAACATCATATTCAGAACAGTTCATCCCACTTATCAAAGCAAAGGGAACTAGCTTTATCTCCATTACATCCATAGTACACAAAAGAATCAATACTTCTCAGCTGAAGTTTTCTCATTTGGTCCCCATCATCAGTCAAAGGCAGTATGAAAGCTAATTCCATTATCAGATTTAAGGGAAGCCGCCAGCCCTTGTGATTGTCTTCAAGTAGCTGGCTCATGGATCTCGATTACATCTAAATGCTGCAATCTTGCACAAGGATTGCTCTTAGTCATTATATTGGAATAAAACATGTTCACTTCCCAGTCACTTTGAACCCCACTATTTTTCAATAAAACTAGTCTGACTTAAAAATCAGATATGGAGAGATGAACAGTATTAATGGGGAGTGACATGTTCTCCATCTGTATTTCAGCTAAGAAATGCCACAGCATTATACCTGGGCAGATTGAAGGACAGAAATTAAACTTCCTCTTATGCACTTGTTGTGCACCCAGGTATAACTACACTGAGAAACCCTGAATTACAGTCACAGAAAACCTTGTGCCAAACCACGCTTGGGCATGGCTCAAGAGCTGAAAACAAGAGGAAGCTCAGGGAGCAACTAAATGTAGGGTCTGATTAGAGTATACCTATAGTTAATTGACAAATCTGCGTATGCTGGCTGAACTTAATAAAGACAGATGTTTTCTAAGAAGATTCAATTCTGGTATTTTTTACTTGACCTGGGAACTAGAAAGTCATATAATTGCTTCAAACTGTTTGAGGTGCTGAACATCCTGTACAGCTTAGCGTGTGATGCTTATTACAGGATTTGCTATTGCTAACTTCTGTGAAAGTTTTCAAATGGCTCCCACCTGAGTTAAGAAAATGGAAAGTCATGATTTAAGACAACTGCAGCTAGGCAGCTTGCCTGCCGGTCAAGCAGAATAGCTTTGCAGTACTGCGGTGATGTGGAACTGATCTTGTTCTCCTTTTAAAGAGATGAAAAATATGTAAATGTCTTTAATATATATGGTAAGCCCAGGATATTAGCAATCTTTTACTTTAGTGTAATGTTCTTGCAATAAGCATTTTCCATGGTCAGTGAATAAAAATGGTTCAGGCCATTAATTTCCTTTCAGCTTATTAAAAAAAAAAAAAAATCTAGCAATGCAAGAAGATGAAAATATACAGTAAAACAATGCTTGACCTGGACTGCCAGACAGTTTTGCAGTAAGATATTAGATTTACCCCAGATTCTGGATAAAGGAAATAAATACTCATCATGAGCTATCTGGAGGTAACTTGGACAAACCCGCTCACCCATTTGCTCTTTGTGGCAGCCAAACCCCCCTAATTTTAGCTTTATGCACCCACACAGAGAGTCTAGCTGATTTCAGCGGGGAGCTGCAGAGAGCAGACACCCACCCATTGTGCCAGCACTAGACTGTCAACTCAGTATTTATTAACATGAACCTTCTGGATATATTCTGTTCTCTCCAGATCTCAGTAACTCAGTGATTTGTGTCTGTCTGAGGAACAAACAAACAAGTAAACATAAAAACAAAACTGGTAAATTTAGAATAATTAAGGAAAATAGCCTGTGAGGTTCTCTCCTCTAATATGAGTCACATTTCCATGTGTGCTAGTAACTAGTATCTGAATCGTTTTTTAAAATATGTATTAACTGCATCATTCTTTCCTAAAGAAGGGCTCATGACTGAAATAAAGAGCCAGTTCTCTCTGGCTGCTGAAGACTTGTCAGGCTTCACAAGCTTAAAGAGAGCTTCACTGCTCCATCTATATTCTTGGGTTTTTCCTCCACCACCACCACCCCCCGCCCCGCCTGCACCCTACCCCTCTGCGCTGCAGCATGGTGCAAGGTTGCAGCCCGTCTGCTGCTCTCGGGTAGCAAGATGTAGCAGACCAGTGACCGCCCTGGACAATCCTGCCTCTTATGGGAAAGAGGTCGCTGCTCTGTAGTAAGTGGGGGATATATGCAGCCAACGTGTTGTAGGGAAGCTTTGCACTCAAAGGGGCCTTGGCACACTCCCTAGTGTGACCTGTGTCACAGGTGTTCCCTCATCTCTATTTTGATGACCTCATCACATGATTCAAATTGGGTAAAAAACCATGGTTTACCAACAGGAGCCGGCATGATGAGGCTTACATTTTGGGAGACGAATTTGTTAAGAAATCTAGAAGTATCAGGTGGCTGGGAAGTAAAGTTTGCATGTTTACGACAGCTTCTTCATATGCTTTTGCTTATACTTCAGAAAAGGGTTAGTTAAAAATCAGAAAACCTCATGGAATTGTTCCAGAAACAGTAACAACATAGGACATTTTTGTCACTGCAGTTACTATAGATGGTGATTAGCCAGAGATTAATTCCTCAAAAGACATTATACCGATTGCACATATTTCCAAATTTAACTTTTATTTAAAACATTTCTTACTGTAATATGGAGTGTGATACAATGTCAAATTGGTTATCAGTACAAAGCTGAGCACTGCAGTGAGCTGAAGGGCCAGCCTATCCAGCAATTAGCTAGGTAAATGAGTAAAATGGCATCTTCAGTTTCAGCGTGGTGTCATTTTGCCTCTAGGTTTTCATTGTCTTACTCTACATCATTTCTTTGTGGTTTATTATCCAAATGAAACCCCTAAAGAAGCCGGCCAGTGCATGCAAATACCCAGCTGAACACGCATTTTAGAATCAGTGTAGGCAAATTGGGCTTTTGTAGAACAAAATGTTTGGTAATTGGTGTGTCGTAAGCATTAAAAAGAGCTTTAAGAAAGCTCTTGATTCCCTGTCAGTATCTGTATCATCGGGTTTTAATATCCTGTGGGAAACAGTTTCTATACCTGCTGCAATGAAGTTCAGCTTTAGGTTTGCAGAACAGAAACTTATCCCAGGATGTTTTTACTGAAAATTTAAGGGCTTTTCTGCCCACACCCCTAACACAGAACACTATTTTTTCTCTGAAAGCCTGTCAGATCAGACCTATACTATCTGACACTGACATTTTCTGACCTTTTCTGTGACTGTTTCACTTGTAAGCAATGCCCACACAGAGTGAATCAAACCAAACATAAAAATACAGACAATCCCAATATATTCCTTCCAGGCTTCCAGTTCACATCTCATTTTCTCTGTTCCTGCCTATTCATTTGTAAATTCTTTGTCTCATACATTGCAGTGTTCATTGCTGTCACTTAGGAAATGCATAAGGGTGAAAAAAGTTTTGTGTGCACTGACTATGCAGAATGCCTTCTACCTGAAGCACATATTGGCTCTCCAGCCTTGCTGTATGTAAGTGTATCATGATATTGGACATATTTATCCTCAATGCCCCTGCATTTTATAACTCCCTCTACTCTGCAGATGGGAAGTTGAGGTATAGAAAGAGTAAGGGTTACATCTGCCAAAGGAACTTAATATCAAACTGTTCTAGCAGCCATATCAGGGTGTAAACCCTCATTTAGATTCTCTGCTCACTCATTGCCTAACCTAGAAACACATAACATCCCTGGATAACTAAGTTTGCACTATGAACGTCACTAGATACCTAACCGAGTCTTCCTCAGGATGCCCCAAAGCATCCAAGCCTTTCCACTGCCAAGTAGCTAGGATCTTGAGGCAAAATAGGATTCAGAAACTGAATGCTTCTCCAAAAATTTTATATGTCTGGGTTCCACAAAGTGTTCCTAGATAAATCTAACCAGAATGTGTTGAACAGACAAGACAGTGATGGTAGTCTTGATCACTGAGCCACCCCAGATCCGAAGCTGCAGGAATGCCAATACCAGTGCCACTGTAGTGATTGGTAATATCTCCACATGTTAAACAAATAGCAAGAGATTAAGTGAGATTTATCATAGGACAAGAGTAATGATGCATTATCAAAAGGCTTGGGAGATCCAGAGCAGAAAACATATTTTACCCACTAAGATCCCAGGTAAAATCTAGATGCTAAAGAGATTACCAATTTCAGGGCAAAGTACTAAATCTAAAACTTTCATAATGCCATCAAGTCACTTACATTTCAGTCTTAGCACCTGTGAAATAATCTGGTGTAGCTGTATAGTTGAGTGCTTCAAAGTCCGAGGGTTAGTATAACGTTACCTGAAATGATGAGAAACTGTCTGGGGAATACGAAACCAATCCTCATAGTCTTGTAACTTCAGCATATTTTCTTATGCCTTATAAATTTATCCCCAAGGCATTTTCACTATGGCACAAGTACTCTATGCATAGGTATCAGAAAATGCCACCTCCCTCACATATTCTTTTCCCCGTACTTTAATGAGCACTAAAATACTTAACAGTGATCTTTAGAGTATTGTGACTGACACTGGTTACCTCATCACTATTGCTTCAGTTCTCTACAGATTCAGGCAGATATATGTGTAATGATTATGTGTCCATTGTATTCTCACAGTTTGCTTTTAAATACTGCAATTAGAGAGTCGGCTTTTCTTTTAAAATTAAGCTGAGCATCAGGAGAATAATCTTGGGATCTGTGCAGGTGTCCTATCCTATAAAGGAAGCATTCTCTTTATTTAGGAGCACTGGTCCAGTGTGTGTTCAAAGGAAGAAACATGATTAGAAAAAAACTTTAATGTAATGAATGTACTTGCAGTTTTCAATGAGAAAAGCACAGTTCAATCTTCAGCCATATATGAAATTATATACTTAATGAAAAGAATTTGAATCTTCAATTGCATTAAAAATTACTCTTTGTCTCTACTCTTGGAGATAGAAATGACCTTTTATCTCTCTACCATCCCATTTGTCCCTCAAATTTCCATTCTCAAGAGCTTGTAGCTCTGTCTCCAGTATTAGACATGGAAAACTATGTTTGCATCTTGTTAGGATTGACTAAATACAGACTTTCTGCTGTTAATGTTAAACATGCATGAGATACCTTATGAACTCTTTCCCTGTTGCACCCTGCTCTGTGAGTCAGTAGCATGATTATGTTGAATGGAAGAGGACTGCTAATTATCATTCAAAAGGGAGGCTTTGTGCCTCTGTCAAACTGTGTTTTCACAACGTAGGTGAATTTCCATTCCTGATCAGGAACCTATTTTAAGGGACTTTTAACAATTTTTTTCCCTGAATATATTCCATATAAATGAGAAATGATAGATTATTTCCTGAACAATAAATTGATGTTGAAGAGTGGGATGCAATCCTAATTTTGAATTCCCAGAGTCTCAGAAACATGATGTATTTTGTTGCTTTTTCCCCTTACACTAATGCACTCTTTGCCTTTAACCCTAATTTAACTTGATTTTCTTTCAAGTTTTATTATCTCTAGATATGGTTTCCAGCTCTTTATATTTATGTCCTTCATTAGGGGGCAGCAAAGAAAGAATCAGAAGATTAAAGTAGTTTTTTGTTTCTATTTTTATAACTCAGCATTAGAACCTGAACTAGTCACTAGATGTCATTCTAACCCACCAAATAATTTCTTTGAAATTAGGCAGTTTTCTACCATAGATGCTATCTACCTGTCTCCTGAGTTTCCATTTAAAGCTAAACACTTACTCTACTGCAATCTCTATTCATTGCAGCTGCAGATAATTCAGTGTTCCAATGTTCTGACAAAAAAAAAAGTTCTATAAAATTGTTGGAGCTGAGTGATTAATAGCAAAAGCAATTCATGCATAACATTGAGTTGTCTGCTGAGTCTCATTAAATAATCAGGCACTGTGAGTTCACAAAATTTCAAAGATTTCATAAATTCTAGCATGTTTGTATATTGTCTGAAAATTCATACTGAAAATGTATTATTCATTATTATTTCATTATATCAGCCATCCCAGAAAAGCACAAGAGCAATATTATGCAACTTTGGTGACCATTATGCTACTCTGGTGAGTAGTCACAGGAAACAACCCTCTTACAGAATTCTTTTGTAGAAATAGTAATTCAATCTCTTTTCAAATTATGCATGTCAGAGGAATTAAACATCATTATGTGGTGGCATCATTCTGCAGTGGAGGAGGACTGGGCACTGCCAGGGGCATAATAGCAGGAAATTCTGGAGTTTTAACTCACTAGAGGAGGATTATCTTCTCGCTGCCTCCTTTTGCTCTTTGATCCCTAAGGTTCTTCCTCTGCTTGTTGATATTTTGATGTGAGTGTGATGGCCTAAAACATGCACTCGACATTAGTAGGTCAGCATGTACTCAGATTCAAGATTGAAGAGGATGAAGACAGGTCAGCCCGTTGTTATAATCTTTTCCCTTTATTTTTTTTTCTGTTTCTTCTTCCTCTTACTTTCAATCCTCATTCATTTCCCTCTGAAGTCCCCATGGAATAAGGTGGGTATTCTCCAGCTAGATCTATTCAATATTGCAGTCATTAAATTCCTCAAGTTTTCCTCCTATTGAAACATTACCTTAAGCTCCTGCATGTGACTGGATACTCTTTCTACAGATCAGAAGAAGAAGAAATTCCCACCCTTATTGTTCAGGGCTCTTTACTGGAAATTATACCCTACTCCCCCATACAGTAGAAGAAAATGTGTGAATCCCCAATCCATGATGATCAAATTCGTTGCTTCAAATGAACTAATCGATGAAAGAAGTCTCAATAAACCCAGCTGGTTTTGATTGAGGTAACCTAGGCAGAGCTCTTAGAAGCTCTTCGGTAGAGAGGTGGGGAGTAGCACGGGAAAGCGAAGAACAGCTGAGGGTAGTCAAGGCTCCGTCTGACATGGCTCAAGAAGGAAACAGTTGCCCACAGAAAATGTGGAGAAAAAAAGACTTTTAGGGAAAACTTTAATGCAAAAAATGTTTGTAAAATTCAATCACATCTGGAGAAAACCCAGTTTGTTACATGCACCAAAAGTGAACTGGACTAAGCACAGTGAGAAATTCACACGTTGAGAGCTTGCTTCTCTGTTCATATTTTGTTCCTGGCCAATCTTATGACAGATTAAATCTTCCTCCTGATAATCCATGGACTACTGTAGCAGGAAAAAGTGGCAGAAATATTAAACTATGGGTAGAGTCTCATAAACAATTGTGCCTGTGCAATTAATTTCTAAGGTATTATATTGCATATTGTGCTTCAAGTGAACACAATTTGTACCAACTGATGACCAAAGCAATTAAAAAGAATGCCTAATAAAGGTAATGAAGCTTATACTAGTTTATATGGAATCTCTGAATCAGTGCAATTTCAAATTTGATAATTTAGGTAGATCTATATATATACACACAAACACATTTTTATAAAACATTGCAAACCTACAGGGTGACACCTGATTTACAGCTACCTAGAAGGTCCATGAAATTAGTTTGCTGCAGAACAATTTCTACACTGAAAGTTAATTTTTTTAATGGAGGACAAGGCGGCGACCTAAAACCTTTGCATTTCTATTCAGTTCTTAATTTGTGCAACCGCTCCTTTCCCATGAGAATTATGTTGTTGACAGGATATTGTTGACACATGATAAAGGAGGGGAAGGGGCAAATACTGTTGCAGTAAGGGAAGTGAACTTCTAGCCTATTCATATTTTATGTAGAAACTCAAAACTTGTACTTTAATCATTATTTTTAGAACAGAAATTAGCACAAATTTACTGTTGACAGTAGGTCACTGGTAGATATCACTGGTAGATTTGTCTCAAACCAGAGAGGTGCAAAGACTTTATTCATGCATGCAGCTAATTCTTCATTTCAAGAATTTTTATTTCCAAATATTGTCGGGCATAGAGTTCTCCCAGACTACCTGCACAGTGTTAGAGGTTGCTTCTAGTAATTAAAAATGGAGTATGAGGTTTCCTCTCATCTTCACTTCCATGGATTTCCTCTGGTGAATGTGGAGTAGGTGCTGCATTTCCTAAACCAGCATGACAGTAATGTATGATCCTGCTGCACATCTGGAAGGTGTATTCCGAATTTTGCCTTCTTGACATGGGACCCAGCCTTTCCGGAAGGAGGCATCTCGATACTGCCTGGAACAATCCTTTGTGTGGGTCAGACAGGGAGCAGGCGTTGATTGTAAAACTGTCATTATGATTTTTGTTGTGTATGGCAGAAAACAGACTGTATGCCAGGAATAGCCCATGCCCAGTTCTGCACGAAATTTTTAGTTGAACCACTGAAATATTTCAGGGTTGTAACTGGAAGAGTTACAGAAATGAGATTCCATTACATAAAAATGTTTCTCATGCTATTTGCAAAGAGGACAAAGGAACAGAAAGTCTGAATGCAAGAACTACGAAGAAGAAAAAGAAGCCCTTTAGATACAGTGAAATGTTTTTGTCTCCCAGCCTTTCAATGAGGCAATACAGAGTCATTGTCCTAACCTGAATGACTTGCACTAATGCAGTTTGAAACCAGCAAAGTTAACTGTCTTAAATTATTCTTTCTTAAGTCATAGCTTCTTTTTGATACAACATTCATAATCTTATTGAAAAAATCCTGGGTTTAAATTATTCTCCTAGCAGCACTTATCAGAAGCTAAACAGGAATCAAAGAGATTAATTACATAATTTTCAATTGAAAGATAGTAAAATTGTTGCATAGTTTTACATTTTTATTTGTCACCCCTTGTCACTTTAACGTTGGCAGCAAAATGATTATACCC
Organism: Harpia harpyja; assembly: GCF_026419915.1. Lineage (NCBI taxonomy): Eukaryota > Metazoa > Chordata > Aves > Accipitriformes > Accipitridae > Harpia > Harpia harpyja. The sequence continues at coordinate 31,061,155 of NC_068944.1, forward strand.
TGGACACTTCAATCTCAGCAATTTATGGAAAGTATCTCAGAAATATCACGTGTTGAATTTAAAAAAATCCATCAGTGTGGCATTATTTAAAAAGACAATCATTATTTCAAGCAATAATCATGACTGATTGGCAGACAAAACTTCATTCTTTTGTGGAAGAGAAACTCTCTGTTAGTGCAATTCAGGGCTTTATCTAACAATTGTAGAAGCCTACAAAATATTTTTTTTCTTTACACCTACACATAGTTAAAGCTAACTAAGGGCTTAAATGAAATTATGACATACACATGGGATTCTTCAGCATGTCCAGATTTCGCTGGTTTGAGCCATTTTTATATCCCTGTTATGGAGATGCTTCTGGTATAGCTGTACCAACACAGTTGTGTTGGGGAGGTGAAATATTTGCAGAAAAAAAGATTTTTCACCCATTTAGCTCTTCTACCTCTCCAAGACCTACAAGCAGCTAAGCCTTGCTATAAGCACAGTGGGCAATGGCATTATTTTGCTGGCCAGCTGATGTAAGTCTAGGATTTAGGCCAACACCACCCAGTCTGAGCGGTGTAGACAGAAGTGGTATTTCTCTCCACTTCTGGCAGACGTAGCTGTGTCATCAGAATCCTCATACTGAGAACAGAGATTCAGGCCTTTATCATAGGCAAGAATTTCCCATGCTGTCAATGTTAGTCAGATCAAGTGAAATTTTTTTGTGCAAGGTGGTTTTAAGACTTGGGCCAGGGCCTGAGGGAGACTTTAGAGTATAAATCAGTTTTCACTGGTTTATGTTATGTAAAATGTATTGTGAGTGCATGTGTGTGAAAGCTTTAGGACTTTTGATCTTCCTCCTGTGCAAGCGAGACCCAGTCAAGTCTCTTGGGCTACATGTATAATTGTCAAAATTATTATTACTTGTAATTAATGAGCACATGAAAAGATGGCTGGTTCTAATAACACACCTTGGAGTACCCTGTTCTGTTGTTCAATTACCTTGAGCCCTGTTGCCGATGATCATTACATAATTGCTGCAGCCCAAGGGATTGGGGCTCACTTGAGTATCAGGAACCTGAACTAGGCTAAGAGTATGTCTTCATTTTGTTGACTCACAGTGGTAAATGTATCCTGGTTGAACATGAGGAGATTGAAAAAAATGCCATCTAAGAGGAAATTGCAAGATGGCGCAAAACACCAAGGACAGGGAGGAGGTTCAGCTCATACTTTGGCTTCACCATTAAGATTTTTTTCATGAAGTTGCTAGCTTCCATTAAATTGCCACCTGGACAGGCATGCACTTTTTTTTTTTTTTTGCTTTTATAAGAAACTAAACACTGCAGTTCATTTCACTCCTTTGCATCCTACTGGAAGTTGCGTATCTCCCTCTCCTCCACTCCCCTGTGTCCTCCCTCAACTTATGCCTCATGCAAGGAGCTTTGAGTGTCCCCTGTCTCTGTGTGTAATTATCCTCCATCTCTTCAGCTCCATAAGATGGATATGCCCCCATACACATCCATTAGACAGCCCATATAGTCCCTCTCCAGCCTTTCCTTCTTCTGCAATTCTGTACTTTATTTGAGCTGGTTCTGGAAGGCAATCTAGAAGTTCACCTGCTCATTTTCAAGTGATTATTTGTAGCAACTCAGTGAAAGAAGGTGCAGAGTAGCTATGGAGTGGCTTTTCCTTTTCATAGAATAGCAGGAAAAAGCAATGTAAATTGTTCCTAATGGAGCTAAGATTACTGTTCAAGGTTATGGAGCCATAAAAGCTGTCAGGCTGGATCAGTTAAAAGTGTGAGCAGCTTTTCCAAAAATGGTAACTCTTTGGCTTAAGCCAAAGACCCAATGTGCTAGGAAGGACCTTGCCACACTACAACAGGGCAGTAGTTAGACAGTGAGGTTCACTCCAGGAGTGTGCTGGTACAGGGCCTCTGCCCTAGTACAGTCTATAGGACAAATGGAGGAAGAATTGTAGGAAAAAATGTAACACTTGTTAACTGGGCAAAGGAAAACTTACTTGATAGCTGGGGAAGTACCTCTAAAACCAAGTATCATACATTTGGCTTCTGTGTATGTAAAAATGATCCCTATCATAACAAAGAGAAAGGAAGAGCCTTCATAGTGCGGCTACTTTCCTTTGCAAAGCATTTGTCTTCTATTTTCCTAGAAACTTGCATGAGAAACTGGTTTGACCACTAGCAGAAAGAAAAGGAAGGAAGTGGTTTACCCAATAGTAATCTTTAGCCTGACTTCAGCTGTTATTACTCAGCACTAAATTGCCTCTGACAACAGAGGCAAAAATCAGTCCTGTTTATTTTTAAAGTGTAGCTTTCCACTGCTTCAGTTGGAGGAAAGCATTTGCTGTCTGTTGTGGCGTTGTGTTGTGCAGCTGGGCAGCCTGGTCTCACCCAGCTGAAGTGCGTGCAGGCTAACTCACAGCATCTCCTTCCAGACAGAAGAGGCCATCAATACTGCAGCTACAACACGTTGCTTCAGCCTAGTGGTGCCCACAGAGCACCGAATTGTTCAACTATGTAAGCCGAAAGTGCTTTAAACTCATCTCTTGGATTTTGCACTGAAATTGGCTCCGGGTACTTACACAGTTACAGCTGAAAGGCCCCTCACTGCCTTTGGCAGAGAACTACTGCTTTCCAGCTGAAAGCAATACCCAACAAACTGGGGGCAGACTCCGTGTGTCCAAAAAGTTGTATCTATCTTGTGCATTAAGAAGCCATCCATAAAGGAAGTCTCAACTGTCTCCCCACATCTTGTGGAGTCTCCTTACAGTCAGGCGGAAAGGCCGTCCAGAGAACCAAGCCTGCAGCACCTGAGTGCAATGGCAATGCTTTAGGCATTGAGCCATTTGTCTTCTATTTAACTGAGAGCGGGAAGAGTGAAAATATACATTTATTCTGCAAAAACTGATTTAAATTTTTAAAAATCCAGAAAGCTGAAAACTGAAGGCTTTGGTTCATGGGTCTGTAGCTCAAAATTAATTGCTAAAACTGCTACCACAATAAGATCAGTTAATTAGGGTGCTCTGGTTCCTTGAGCGCTAGAGGACACGATCATCTAACTTTGCTGTTTGTATACTGCAATGTACTGAAAATAGAAAATAAAAGTTACACATGACAAAGTATTGATTAATTGTCTCCAAAAAACAAAAAGACAAAACAGCATTAACCAATTATACAAATCTTTAAAAGACAAACTCATGGAAACAACATTTCCTTCTGTTGCAATTTCATTTGGAACAGCAGGCTGTGCTCCTGAATTAATTTTACAGCTGAGACACAGCTAATCCACAAATAAGCCTGTTACAGTTGGTGGGCATAACAAAAGAAATGCTTGCCAATAGGCGCACATGACATCTGGAGCTTGAAGACATTTTCTCGAGGAAGAGTATGTTTGGTAATATATTAAAACTTTGGGAGTAGGTACCCACAGAAAAATGTATCCGCAAAAAACCCATACCTACTATAAATCTTCATGAAAGGCACATGCTCACGGCAGATCTGCAAACATGAGAAAAACTACTTTTATGATTCCCACTGATATAAAATTGTTTATAAAGAAGTGAAAATTCATGCTTTTCTTATTCTTTAAATCAATTTCTTCTACAGAGAGAACTAAAATGATAGACTAATTTTAATTTTAATGTGCTACTGCTGAAATCTATTTTCAATACATCAAATACTGAAGCACAGAAGTCTTTCAGTTTGAACAGGATTGTGTGTAGTACAGGTGAGATCCTGGCCCCTTTGTAGTCGTTGGCCTATCTCCTACTATTTGTAAGGTGACCAGAATGTTATCCTGCATATTCGGGTCCATGTAAAACCTAAAGGTGATAGGTGTAAGAGGAATTTAGTCTGGAACACTTAAAGGTATTTAACTTTCAAGAAATTTGGAAGTTTCAGGAGTTTCACATCTGAAAAAGGAAAAGTAGGTTCATTCACATCCTCTCCCTGTCTGATAGATATGATGCCAACCAGGAGAGTAACCTCACTGTGTGAGGGTTGGCAATTACGCCCAGGCAATGTCAGATTTTTTAAACATCCGTAGGCCAATTCAAAGCCCTGTCCTTAGTGTGGAGATGAGGAAGAAATAAGATGCTATCAGCAAGGAAGACTACATCTGTCACCTAGCTCCAGTATGTACTGCTCTCCTAATTAAAATGACATTCAGACAAACACTTGAGCACGTGCTAATTTAGGTAATGACTTTAATAGAATGATTCTCATGCTTAAACATTATATGCATAATGAAGTGCTTTGAGAAGTAAATCTGTCACTCAAAGAAAGAAGTATGAGGTGATTTTAAAAAGCCAGTGGTTAGTAGTTTCTCAAGCAAAAAAAGATTTCTCTGTTGGTCAAACTATAGAGAGTTACACATCGATAGAAAAGATTCATTCTTGGTATATATGACTAAATTCAAGCCATGTGAGAATGGCTAATTATAGTCCCATTAAAACTATGTGTTCCACATCATTTAAGGAAAAATATAAAAGGATACCAGTAACGTGAAATTTAATGACAAGAAGGAAATTCCTAGTTTTTATGGGAATGAATTGCTAATAAGGTCTTTAATGTGAATAAATTGATGCTTTAATGCTAATTATTTAATTCCAATGTGTATGGTTAAACTTAACTGCATGTAAAGGAGCAACTATAACTTGAAATGTACTGGCCTTTGCCTAGTGTTCTGGAAAATGCACTGCATAGTCGAAACCATAAGACAACTGTGTAAAAGATTTTGATATTGTATCATGGGATGAACTGTATGATTGCTATTAAAACCAGTGTAAGCGGCAGGGCTCTGCATCATTTCTGCATTGCTTTGACAATGCTATCCCTACAACCCACAAAATTTCTAGTAAGCTCAAATTTTAAAACTCCAGTCCTGAATACTTATGGAGAAGTTTACATTAGATTTGCAACTGCTCTGCCAATAACATTTATGCAATAAAATATTGTTAATGATGCTAAAATATTTGGTCTTGGCTTAAGACATTGGCAAGTTCAATTTCAACATATTTGACTGCTTGTTACCTTCATGGGTTTCCGACAGAGGTGATCCAACCTCTGTTTTAGCTTCTGGAGCAGCACTGGAGTAATGTAACAGCCAGTCAAGTCTCCGACATCTCCTAGAAAACTGTTTGTTTATCAAGGACATGTAAAAAGAGGAGTCATAAGAAACAGCTGTGCCAGCTCTGAAACTTCCATATGCAAAACCTGCTGTGAAAGCTTTGCAAAATACTCACACATTTTCTTGTTCTTCCTTCAGGTTTGGATGTGATATAGTGGTTTTGGATGTCAGTATTTTCTCAGGAGAACATTAATTATTCTCTGGGCTCCACTAACTTGTTTGCAATAACCGCACAGCAAGAGGGCGATAATTTTGGACAAACATATGCCATTGGGACAGCTCTTCAATGTCTTTAATCTTCTGAGATTTGCTTATATTTTCCTAATGCAGGACTTGCACACAGCATAAAATAACCTGAATTAGTGGTGGGACTGGAAGTTGGCCCTTGCCTAGGAAGCAGCAATTGCATTTCATGTGGCCAAGCTGAGGTGAATCCATGCTGGTAACATAGTGTGAAGCAAGCACTGGACTGTTTCAGAAGAGTTAATTTCTCAAAGCTGATGGAAACTTTTCTTCCACGCTTATGAAGATCACGTATTCAACAATAATGTGAGTGTATGTACATCGATACAGAAGCTGGTTAGGGCCCATATGGTGTTTAAATCCCAAAGTAAGAGAAGCCTTGCAAGCAAAAGAAACCCTTTGACCAGAGAAACCCTCTCATCCTTTGTATGCAGCTCTTCTTTTTATCCTCAAGCAGTTTCTAGGTTTAAAGTCGTTTTCTCCTCTGCTGTGTCATGAAAGGGAAGAACAAGATCACGATTCCCTTTGTGAACTCTCTGAGCTGTCTCCTCAGCATCGAGATGGAGAGGTCATCTGCACAATAGTCATCTGCACAATTCAGCCTCTAGTTAGAGAGAACTTCCCAGCATGGGAGCAGCCAAAATCATGTTCTTGGGCAGATTTTTAAGATAGTCTTTGTAAGTTGATTCACAGATCCAGCCTTCAGCTATGAGAAAACACAGTGCAGTGCAGTCCAGAGTGGATCTGTACAGTTACTAACTGTAAGGTACTTTTGTTGTGGTTAGATCTCCCAGCAATTCCATGACTACTCCCTGAGCCTCTTTTAATGTGCCCCAGCAGACCATGATGCCAGCAAGGATTCATATGGATTCTCCATTTTAAAAGCCAGGATAATAGGAGTTCAAATATTTATAATAGTCCATGCGTACCATAAACTGGGGTGAACTCAGTCTGTTACGGCAGCAGTTGTTCAGTGCAAAGAAGCTGAAGAACAGTTTAGGATCCGTACCTGGACACTCCCATATGTAATTTAAAAAGCATATTAAGAACATCCCAGCTATCTGTTCAGTCTGAAGGCCCCTAGCAAAAGCTGGCTGATATCTAAAGGCCAAATCAAAAACCAAAATGTTGCAACATAATCAGAATTGTGTCAATTTTTTTATTTAAGTTTACAGTCAGATGTCTTCTCCTTAGTGTATCACTTTTAGCAGCCTTCCATTGAAAGACCTCACATTTAGCTTTCCTGAGTTGAAAAACTCAGCACTGCTAAAAAAAAAAAAAAAAAAGAAAGAAAAAAGAGAAATTGCAGTATTTGATGCATCATACCAGCAGTTTGGTTTGAAATTTTTTTTCTTTTCTGCAGAAATATTGCTTTCCAAGGAGAAGGTGCCAGTGATGAACATCTCACAGAGTTCCAGCTATAGTACCTTCTTGTTTTTAAAACCTCTATGATGTTGTTTGAAATCCACTTCAAGATATTTGAAATCCAGACTTGTGTAATAGTTTATGAAATAGCATTTTACAAATTCTAGAATTTTATAGACAAATCTAGTCAATTCAATTATTTTGGCAGTGGAAAACCTGGATCTGAGGAGAAAGATACTGATCTCTAAATGATTTTTCAGCATTCTCATGCACTAAACTAGAACAATCTTATCTGCTCGCTGCAAGAGGAACACTTATCTTCCTGGCAAATAAAAATCAAATTTCTGGTTAACTTACTTATTGAAGAGTGTCTTTAGTGGAAACACAGATTAACAAATTTATATGTATATATTAATAGCCATCTCTCTGTTCATCATCTACAAAGAACAGCTCTCATAGAGCACATGTAATATCCAAGTGACTCATCATGGAAATGAAAAAATAATATTGACTCATCCAAATTCATTGAAAGACTTTGATTCTTGCTCCTCTGGTTTCTTTTGTTGCACAAGGTAGAATAATTTTGCTATTCTCATTTGCTGATGATCTCTTTTTCAGAGGTCATGACTATTGCCTCTTTTTGCTATCTTAGCAGCCTTAAATTGTGATGTTATCAGGACTAGTTCCATTCATTTTTCAAAGAAATTGAAAAAAAAATCAATACCTTCACTATCAGCACCTAGCTAATAAAAAGTCTTGTCGATAGAGCATTAGCCAGTTAACTGTCAAAAGACATTGGTATGCATCTTGCAATTTCTCAGCTTTAAATAGCAGGTTGGAGCAGTCTATTAAAATACTTGCTTTCTGTCACCAAAAGAAGCATTAAAACTTTCTGGTAATCCAAGGCACACGTGTGTAGCAGAAGGCCTCAAATTACCCCTCAGAAAGAGTGGCTGTGAAAGAAAATTTGGAGAATGGGTAAAAACTTGGGAGAAAAGAACTGCACATTTGTAATACCTTATTAGATTACTAGACCCTCTGGTGGTTATCAGTTAACTCTGTGCAAAGAAGCTGTGAGATATAAAAAAAGCATAAATCAAGATAAAATAAGATGTAAGAATGATAAAATAGTAGGTGGCTCCTCTTTCTTGTGGCTGGCGTCTTCTCCGAGCAACTCTCAGTTTGCATAAGCAGCTTCAGCCTCAAGGACATCTGTATCTTTTTTTTACTTTTTAAGTGAACTGTTTGAACTGCTGCTTGTAAAGAGCAGACAATATTGCTACAGGTCGTAGAGTTTCTCCCTTGAGCAAGTCAAGTGCTTCTGTTTCTCTTGCACAGGTTTCTCAAAAGAAGTGTCTTCTACCCAGGAAACCTGCTTCCTAGATGTATGAAGTGATCACGTACACCAGACTCAGCTCCAGAGGGCAGAAGTCTGTAGGAACTGAGAAAAGCTTTCTCATCCTTAGAGGAGGATTTAGACTTCCAAAATTGTTCACTACAGGAAAGTTTTTCAGATTTTCAGAGCACACAGCAGACACATGCTTATCTGCTTAGCCCTATTACAAGTAAAATGCATCACAGGAACCAGAGCCTCTATCTGTAGTCATAAAATTCAATAGTACGCAAAGACTGAGGGGGAAACCAGAATGAAGGTTTTGCTCATCTGTTGCAGCAAGAGTGGCTTTTGATGTGTTTCTTTGAAGAAATGCATAGACTAAATTTCAAATGAAGAAGGTAAGTACATAAATTGTGCTTTTCAAAGTCAAAACTAAGTAGCACATTCTTTTCAGTAAAGTAGTTGTAGGATTATGAATGTCTCCAAAAACATAGATTTAAAGACAGCATTCTGTCATTGTTATTCATTATGTTAATCCTTCAGTTTTCTTTATTTAAGTTCATATTCTGAATCTTACTCCTGTCTGTATGATTTGGCTGTTCACTATGTAAGCAAAAAGTCAATCCATTAAAGTAATTTGCATATCAGAATAGTTGACTGAGGACAAGACGCAAATACTGAATTTTAATCTAGAGGAAAATAAAACATACCAGCAGATACTGAGCTAAATCCAAGTTTAGCTTTGGCCACCACTGAGAAATGTTTATAATAAACAAATATATGAATACTTGCCTCCAAGAAATTTTACTTCCTACTAGTCAGAGTGTGGCAAGTGTTCTTCAGCAAGAGAGTTTATTTTCATTCCAGAGCCTTGTATTTTTTTTGTTCAGGATTATTACACAGTTTATTATTTAATTCTGTATCTTGTCACCTGTTAAAAGTAAACTGTGTAATAGGTTCAAGAAAAGATATAAGAGCAACATTTCACTTTCTGTTCAACCGCAGTATCATTGCCTGTGTAGACACCCTCAAGAGGGATCGTTCTATGGTTTCCTTGTTTTAAATGAACTTGTGGTTGTGCATCACATTAGTTTAATTAGTATAAGTGCCAGTAAGTCAAACAGCTGTAACGGGTAATTATGCAATTACCCATAATTACTTCACTGAGATGAGTTATAATGCAAACATTCTTATTAAGCTTGAAAGTCAGGAGGAAAGCAGTGCATACAAGCATTGGCCTGGTATTAGCCAGCCATAAGATGTCTCCACATTGATTCTTGATTCATGAATGGGTTGCAGCCGTATGAGGAGACAGAGTCAAGTAAACGAATAGCAGTTTAATGATCTCAAGTACTCAAAGGCACACTGGAATTTTTAAAGAGTCATGGTAGTCATTTCAGTCTGTTGGAGTAGGCATTCAACTCAATGCTTAGGGCAACCAAGACTGCACTTCTTGGATAAAAGGACATGTACAAGGATCTTTTCCTCATGCATTATTTCCTACTGTGACATGAAAGTTGAAAAAAAATCTGAAATTATTTCCCTGGCATTTCCCTGGAAGATGCTCATGCTTGAGCTAGACAGAGACAAAATGAAAAGAACAGAAAGAATCCCCAGTTTGGTGCCTATTTTGATGAAAGAATGGAAAGCGTAAAGAATTGATACCACCTTCTGTCAACAGAAAGTCAATTAAGACTAACAGCTATTCAGCCAAATGCTGCTGAATTCCAGCATTTCTCATGTGTATAAGTGATCTGGGACTGGCATAACTGTTCTACTCATCCCAGAAACCACTGTGGACTAAAGAGAAACAGTGAAAATCTCAGCATGGGTTAAGAGAATGCATTAAGTTACACAAAACTGTGCCATGGAACTGCTGATACTAAAGAGCACTGGAAATGTCTGGTTTTGTCATTTTAATAAGAAACTTAGGGTTGCCTTCCCAGATAAGTCCAGTGACTCATTTAGGAAAGCCAAAACCTCTCCCTGCATTGGAGACAGTTATGAAATACTTCTACACAGAACCTCTTTTTGCAACCGAGTTAATTTTTTGAAACATGAGTTTACCACAGGAGCTCAGTTTTTTGTGTAATGGATTTAAAACAAACCAAAGGAAATGATTCAACAAGTTCAACAGTTCAACAAGGCAAGTGCCGGGTCCTGCACTTCGGTCATGGCAACCCCATGCAGCGCTACAGGCTTGGGGAAGAGTGGCTGGAAAGCTGCCCGGCAGAGAAAGACCTGGGGGTGCTGGTTGACAGCCGGCTGAATATGAGCCAGCAGTGTGCCCAGGTGGCCAAGAAGGCCAATCGCATCCTAGCCTGTATCAGAAACAGCGTGGCCAGCAGGAACAGGGAGGTGGTTGTTCCCCTGTACTCGGCACTGGTGAGGCCGCACCTCGAGTACTGTGTTCAGTTTCGGGCCCCTCACTACAGGAAAGACATTGAGCTGCTAGAGCGTGTCCAGAGAAGGGCAACCAAGTTGGTGAGGGGCCTTGAGCACAAGTCTTATGAGGAGCGGCTGAGGGATCTGGGGTTGTTCAGTCCAGAAAAGAGGAGGCTGAGGGGAGACCTTATCGCTCTCTACAACTACCTGAAAGGGGGTTGTAGTGAGGTGGGTGTTGGTCTCTTCTGTCAGGTGTCTGGAGATAGGACAAGAGGAAATGGCCTCAAGTTGAGGCAAGGGAGATTTAGGTTAGATATTAGGAAAAATTTTTTTACTGAGAGTGTTGTCAAACATTGGAATGGGCTGCCCAGGGAAGTGGTTGAGTCACCATCCCTGGAGGTATTCAAAAAGCGAGTGGACAGGGTACTCCAGGGCATGGTTTAGGGGGCATGGTTAATGGTTGGACTTGATGATCTTGAAGGTCTTTTCCAACCAAAATGATTCTATGATTCTATGATTTTTACCTGTAGGATTCACTGCTACAGGATATTGCTTCTGCTGATGCAGTGTCCCAGAGGGACTGGACAAATTCATGGAAGAAGACTCCACCAAGAGCTGTGAAACTCTATGATATAAATCTGAGCTCTGGCTTAGGAAGTGCCTTAGAGACAGACCACTGCAAGCAGACATGGAAAAGGAGAAGTATATATTTGCCTTGCCATGTTTTCCTCAAAGTATCTGCTCCTGAGCACTGTCAAAAACATGGTACTTGGATAAGGAGACCATTCATTCATTCACCTGAGTTGCATTAAAGAACTTATACTTTGGCAAGGGAGCATGGTGTCTCCCTGCTGTCCAAGTGCTGTTTGCATCAGTAATTTCTCTAGTTTTTCTCTTTTTCTCTAGTTAATTAAACAGTTTTCCATTCCGAGCAGGTATCTGTCACATTCAATTTAGAAAGAATCCTGCCTGTCTGCCCTGTCTGCATGCACATGCATGTCCAGCCCAACTTTACAAGGAGCACGTGCAAAATGGGGCAGTACCTCTACTTTGGTTCCATCTCCAGTCAAGATACAATGCTATTCAAATTACTGAAAATTTGTACCAATGTAGGGAGAAGTATTTTCCTGGATTTTGGGGTTTTTTTTCAAACTGCAGGCTGGTCTTTTCAGTTGGCTAATTGCTCAGGTCTCAGAAACTGGCTTTCCACAATGAGCTTGATCAATGCAAGCACCAGTAGCCAACCTGAAACATTACGCTGAGAAGTTTATTTTTTGATGTGTAGAATTAACAAGATGAACCACAAACCATCTAGCCAATGCTTTCTGGAGTACAGTTGTGCTCCACTTTTCTCTTGTTTATCAGGAAAAGAAGAACTCATGAGAAAAGGGATGCGCACTGAATTCAGATTTGGCAGTTATGGTGGTGCAACAGTCTTGGCTACAATACATCAATATTGTTTTGGCTCCACAGAGTGCAATGCAAGGAAGGAAGCCTTACTGGCCACTGACATCCCTGACTGAAGGAGTGCAGCAGACAGGATTTGAGGTGATGGCTAAAGTGAAGCGAGAAGCACTGCTACCTTCCTGGTCTAACTTGATACCAATGTGCATCTCAAGTGTGGAGAGGGAATTTAAGATCTCCACAAGCTTTACGTAATATAAATGGAGGAATTGCAGTCTCCTTTCCCTGTGTGGAGTTACTCCCTCTGCTTCCAAACCAGAGAAACTGGGAATGATGTGTACACTAATATGCTGGAAGTAGGGGCCTGAGCTCTCCAATAAATGGTCTGTGCTAAAACACTAGGTTGACGTTGAGGAACCAGAGCACTGGACATGCTCCCTTCTGTCTGCTCAGGTTAGAGGTGGTAACCAGATACAGAGCTGAGTGGGGAACAGTGACTTCAGTTCTTTTAAAGCATTCCAGTGAAGACTATTTATTACAGCTTGTAGCTTGCATTTCACTGTGGATATGAGAAGGCAGAAAGTTGATGGCTTTTTTCTTCACCTTCCACACCAAATTACAATCCAATACAACATAATGCCTGTAAACTGCAGTCCCCTAAAGTTCTTTAAAAATATTCTTGTAAGATTACTTTGGCTTAATCTATTTTACATCCACACAGAGCTAGGATGCTTAGTAGTAAGGCTGTCATATTAAAAAGTACATGTAAAAGTCAGAAAAGCCCACTGAAAGACACAGATTTTAAAATTCATCTCTTGCTTAATGCAATATGTCATGCAGTAGCATAGCACAACCACTGGGTAGAGACATAAGCCACTCGGAAAATTAGAGACAAGATGCTTGCTTGGAACAGGTCCAAGCCAACTCCAAGAGCCCAGCCTGGGAAAACAATGAAGTCTTTCACAAGAACTATAATAAATTGAGTATAGGTCTTTGGTACTTCTCTGGGAATTTCAGCTTACCACTACAGATTGTGATTCATGGTTTGTGGAGGAACAGGAACTCATACATTCACATATCTAAATTTTATTATCACTGGATTCTGCTGCTACCTTTCTTCCTTTCCCTTTCATAACTACTTCCCTCCACCTGCTCCTTATCTAAATGAACAAGATTTCTTGCCAGACAGGCCAACAGTATTTAATGCAATTTATAAAATATGCATTGCAAATTGTAACCATCTTAAAATAAAAACAATATGCATGAAAATATATAGGAAAAAGATATTACTTAGCTAGAAATTAACATAGCTGTGCTCCAATTGGCTTTATTGTGGCCAGTGTCTGACATTTTACTGATAAAGATCCGTTAAGCTGGCAGGAAAAAGACTATTTCAGACGAGAAAGACACATAAAATTATTAGATAAATATTTCTTGGCTGCCTTTGTGTATAATCCACTTAAATCAATGTAAATATTCATACTGACCTTTGGATAAGGTCCATCTGATATCTTAATGAGTTACTTTGTTTTAATATAACAGAATTCTGGATAAAAGGCCTCTATATCTTGATGATAACTAAAGAGCAGAATCAAACTAATCCCTGGCTTTGGATGAAACTGAAAGACATACTGATTTGTGGTTTGAGCCCTGTTCTCATTACATATTTTGCTATTGACCAAAGACAAGCATAGCTGAACAATTTTCACTGGTGATCATTTGGATAAGATGCAACTTCTTGATGGAGTTTGCTTTCCATCTGAGCATGTGGGCAGAATATGTGCATAATGTAGCACAAGGCAAAGGTCACCAGCAGAGCTATGGCTAGAGCTGGAAGCACATTTTGCAGCACAAGCAGTAAAATCATGAGCTAATTAGCCTAAATATACCTCTCTTAGGACCTGTCATATTATCTCCATATGGCATTGCACAGTCTGGTCATTACAGCAGACTCAAGCTTTGGAGCTAGCTGTACAAATTTGCACTGCGCAAAGCACATCAGTGTTGCCTCCAAGCAAAACCAAAAATGTTCTTCATTAAATTGAATTAAGATTAAAAGATTTAGTGGGACATTAAATATAAAGGGCAAAATTTTGCAACTCTATTTCTTTGCCTTCCACCAGGGTCTCCAGTTCTTTTCCATGTGTGTGTTGATGTAGACCATACTTTCTGCACTAAAATACCAACACATTTGCATGTACCAATGGCAAGTACAAAAGGGCACAGAAAGAAAAGAATATTTACTAGTCTATGTAATTAATGTTTAGAGAAAACAAGTGAGACAGTGGAAACAGATCTGAAAAGAAAAGTGGTTGCCTGAAGCTCATTACAACTGATGATTAAAAGTTGTTCCACCAGAACAGAAGAGCAGCATGGAGCATTACGCATCTACATCTATTTCAGTGTGCATATGTATACATGGAGAAGAAAAAGAAGTCTTACAATGGAAAATACCATTCCCTTCTTGGGCAATCATTGACAATTCAGGATCTCAGGAATTTTAATGACCATGGATAAAATTTCTGAATATATTAATTACATGGGAAACGAGAAAGCATCTTTACTGTCCACCTCGCCTCATTAGTTAACAAGATGATCTGCTACTAAACATTCACTAGATGTATGTACTTTCCTGTATCAGAATGCACAAAAAATGTTGTATACTCCCAAACGACCTCAACCTGGAGACATTCATAGAGATTTCATGTGGCTTTTGTACAATTTCAAAAAGTACTAGATGATGATTTGTAAACATAGAAAGTCCTGCACTTTGAAGTAACTGCTTATGGAATCCCATGCTGACTGGCAAAGGAGTGTTAATTTTAACACCTAAAATCAACCATTGCACTGCTCTCCTGGTGATGATTACACTTCTAAAACGTGTCCCCATTGTAATATACATGCTTGGGACTCCCGAAGAACCATTTTCTGAAACCCCCTTTTTGAATAAGTGACTGGGAATACACATGTATACTAAGAAGTGTTAGTGAAAACTGAGTCTTGTTTCAAGATACACTACCAATTACCCCCCAAAAAGCTACAATGGGACTGCAATGTAGAAGTAGCCATCTTGACTAAAAGGAGGCATGGAAGCAGAAACAAATCATTCAGAAAAGTAATATGGGTGTAAGGAGGGTAGGGAGTAGAATGAATATTATACATTAGATACTGGCATCTAGTAAATGAAGCTGAAGGAAAAGAGCCTAAAATTAAAAAAAAACCCAAGCCAGGAAATGCAAACCTGTGAGTCCATCTGCATTGTAAGTCAGGTAGTATAACAGTAATTTAAGACTCTGTCAAAAATAATTTAAGGCTAAAAATATCATGGCTGCTAGTCAATGGGGTTTCCAGGAAGCCAGACCTTCTCAACAATCACAGAATCTGCTTGCAAGCAGATGGGCCCCCAGGTTGGCATTTTGGCCTGGCACAGTATGATACAACAATTAGCATCTTAGCTATGAAGAGATAACTTCTGCTGATGGCAGTTTTCAGAAGGCGCAGACCAAAAGGACCATAAAGGGGATGTTTCTGAAAAAAAACTTGATCTGGTGAGATGGCCACTATCCAAATATATATGTATGTGTGTGTGTGTGTTTGTGTATATATTTGTGTATACATGTATACACACAAACACACACACATATATATTAATCCAGCCATATGCAATGTAAAACATGCAGAACAAGAGCTACATTGTCAGTATATGGGACTGTCGTGCCACAAAGGGAGAGCAGAAAATACTAGCAGAAGTTTGGAGAAAATCCACAGAAATACCTCAGAGCTCTCAGAAGTGTGATAAGGTGAAGAAACTATGTTTTGATTCTCAAACAGAGAAAGTTTATTTATGCAGTAACTTCAGTCACATAAATTACTATATGTAGAGCAACAAATTGACAGTAAATATCTATGTTGTACTGATCAAAACAAAATCTGTTGCAATTTGGTACTCATGTTAGTAGTACTTGTCTTTGGTTATCAGCTGCCTATATAGCTTAGAATCAAACAAATTTTGGTGCTTTTTCTTGAAAGAAACAGGTTATTAAATATATGAAAAAATGTAAAACTTTAAATCATCTTGAATCAGCTAGTTGCTTAATTAATTGCCAAAAACCTCATTAAGAGTCAACATGTGTGTAAAAAATGAGCACAGCGTTAAGGAGTGAGATGTTTTATTCTGATTGAAAAGTAATCATAGTCACTGATATATTTAGAAGAATATATAACACTGGGTTATAATCTGAAACCTTTACTGACATGAATCGAGGATAAGAAAGTATTGCAGGTAATTTCAGTCAAGATTAACCTGCCAGAGAAAGGTAATTCTGATTTAAATTTTGACCGTTCAGGTCAGATACAGGGAAAGGAGGTACACAGGCTCTACAGCAAAACTTCCTGGCAAGGGCTTTCAACCATAAGGATTTTCTACACATGTATATAAAATCCATCCTTCAGGTAGTGGAGTCACACACCTGGGAAGAGGGGTTGTCACAGCCAAAAATCATTCAGGAATGGTGGCCTCTGTGTAGGATAAGAACTTTCCAAAGATAGGGGCTTAATATAAAACCAATTCATCCTCCTTCTCTCCTACTGTTTAATCCAAATTTCAAAATTCTCTGGGGCAGGTGCAATTTTTCAGTACTTATGAGACAAATATAGGCAATATTTTCTATGGCATCATCAACCAGCTTGTTCGATGAAGCTCATGTGAGTCCTACTGCGGTGAAATCATTGTCATAGTAGTAAATTAACCAACTGAAGGGGTAGGGAAGTGAGATATGAAAAAAAATCTAATGAAGGGGGAAAGAAAGGAAGTATTTTCACAGTAGATCAATGAAAGCAGAGCAAGAAGAATGAAGCCTAAATGTGAGTTTAAAAAAATCCAAGCAATCTACCTAAGTCTATAAAATAAAAGTGGATCTGTGCACTGAAGAGGACACCACCTACCTTCAAGGATTTATCTTCATTGCCAACCAGTGCTCTAATGCTAGAGGCAGTACCCAAAGACATCAGTGAAAGAGTTGAAAACCAAGTACTGTTGCACTGCAGAAATACAAATCGATATGTCTTCCTATAGATGAAAAGGTGGATGGTTCAAACATACTGTGTTTAAGATTTCAAGATCAACTTTACATTTATCAGCAATTTCGCTGTCATTCTGAAAGCTCTCTAGGACGAAGCATCAGGTAAGAAGCATATTCTTCACCACTTTTGGGTTGCAGAGGCTTTGAGGAATGCAAGTGTTACGTTGGTTCAGTCTATTAACATGATACACATGTGTAACTAGTATAAATCAAAAAAGACTGGAAATCAAAATACAATTTTAGTGCTTTGGATGTGTGGAGGTAAAAGTGCCAAAAATTGACATAATTCTTTAATATGATATATGAACCACAGAACACATGGGTCTGCATCCAAAACCATCTGAAGTTAACTGAAGTCTTGCCATTAATTTCACTGGATCTAGATAAGACCTATGTCTTCTGACAACAGCTAAATATTAGTTTGGCAAGTGAAAAAGGAGTCCCCATTATACTTGGCTGTCCCTGTCTACACATCTTCCCTTGGGGGCATGTCTATACATGCATTATTTTAGTCCATGTAAATCAGCATGCATTAGACAATGTAAATTAGGACTACATTATTTTTGATTGATAGATTTCTGTCCTTCATCCCAAAACATGAAATAACATGATTATAAATGTATATAATTTCATTATATTTTTGTAAGTCAGCAAATTACTGTCCCCCTTTTACTTACAGGCAGTTGATTCAATATAAAGTCCCAGACTGAGAGATTTTTAACCACATAACCCTCCCTGACATTGATCATCTTAAAAAAAAAAATACAAACACCAGACTTGGTTTTCCCCCCTTAAGTCCTTCATATTCTGACCTGTGTTGGGAAAGGTGAAGGGGGTTTTCATATCAATACAACCTCAATAGGTTTCTGTATCTCCTTCACAGGATAGGGAATGGGCCTCTATCTTCATTGCAGTCAACTGCTGTTGTATGTATAGAAAGTGCACATAAACGCTCACAGGAGAATAGAAACAGTCCATAATGTTTCCATTTCCAATGTTGAAGCCAACAAGAAAAATAAAAACTAGCAAAAATATAAACAAAAAAAATACTAGAGCTCCTCTTAGTGCTAATATAATACTTCTCAAAAACAGTACTTTATTTACCTCCTTTGTGCAGCTTGTTTGCTCTGCGTTTACAAGCTGATTTGTCAGTAGTTCTGGGGTTACATGACATGCAATCCAGAGTTGTTTTAAAAGTTAAGTTATGGATGCTTTTTGTTTAAAAACAGAAAATCCTGTGAAGACTGGTTCAGACATCTTTTAAGATGAGCACCGTTCTCTGGAACACACTGGATAAAGCAAAGCAACATTTCTGATGGTCTTCACCCTTTCATAACCATCATCTTTCAGGTCTACAAAGACAGTGACAGTCTTCCACTTCATATTACAGGTCACTTCCCTCCTGCTTTTGTGATCTTAATGCGGATTAAATACCAGAGTAAGATAGGATACTCTGCAGACTGGTGCTATGTATCACAGAGAATAAGGGGAACAAACCACCAAATCTTACCAGGGAAAGAGAAAAACCTCCCAGCTGTGGGGCCCAACCCCTCATCTAGATTGTAGCCAGGAAAAACACTTATATTTTTGCACAGGAAGCCTAATGCCAGAACAACTATTAGCACTGTGAGAAGAGGAAGATTGGCTAGGAAACAGCCTCTCTCCTTGATTGAGCTGAGAGAGAATTATTCTTATACCAGCTTCAGCCCTCCTGCTTCTACACCCTATATGCAGCAGAGCACTCCATTTATTATTTTGCTGTCCAGCTCAAAATTCTGTGGCATGACAGGAGCGTCAAGAACATTTTTTTCCACCCAAATTTGTTTTCCTGAGGATTAGGATGGTATTTTGTGCTCATACTGTAACAACCCATAAAGAAGCTTCCATTACCAAACAATTTCTAAATTAAATTCTGCAATGCTGAAAAATGTATTTTTACATAAAAATAAGTGCGTCAGAAGGAGACAGAGGAGGAGGGAATGTGTATAACATCAGGATCTGCAGGATATGCCCCTTCCCACTGACCTGTTGAGAATGGATGGACCGCTGAGGTCCTCTAGTCCAATCTCCTGTTTCAAACAGGACCAGCTTCAAAGTTAGAGCAGGTTGCTCACACCTTATCCAGTCTAGCTTTGAATGTCTCCAAGGGTGGAGATTCCGAGGACCTTCTGCTCAACCTCTTTCAGTGCTGAACCACTTTCAGAGTGAATAATTTTTTTCCTTACATCCAACTGGAATTTCCCTTGCTCCTTCCTGCAATGTGTGCTCATTGACCCTTGTCCTTTCATTGTATACTTCCAAGAAGTCTTTGCTGTAACACCTCCATAGGTCACTGAAGACTGTGCTTAAACACACCCCTCCTTAGTCTTCTTTTCTCTAGAATGAACAAACCCATGGTGATAGTACAGAACCCAGCTTGAGATTATAAACTTTGCATGGAGTTAGCAGCTCAGACTCAATACTAGAGTATCACAACTGCTTGCCTTGTAGATTAGAGCTGGCTTGCATCCTTGTGGTGCAGTCCGCAGGCAGAGCAGGCTTATACTAGCCTGCAGTCTCTCAGGTTGGCAAAGCTGTAAGGATACTACTGAGTTTTTAACGAATATTTAATCCGGTGGCACTCACTAGAACAGAGCACAGTAATAACTAGTTTTACCAGCTGAGCAGCATTAGCAGGGAGGTAGAGTCTAAGCTGCTGGAACTGAGCCCAGACAGTCAGCTCCGGTAACTCTGCTTCAGTTTAAAAGAATCTGCCATGAGTCTTCGTAACACTGGAGAGGATAAAGAATCCATTATTATTAAGGATCTGTATTCCTGTAGCAGTTGGATCCCCCCGTTTTAGGTAAAGACCAAACCAACACAGAACAAAAAGTTGGTCCCCAGTCAAACACCTTGCAAGTACTGCATATTCTAAATGAGAAGAAAAAAATATGATTTAATTTTCCTTGAAGAGAAAAGTCAACACATTATAAAATACTGAAACTGATGTGCCAAGAGTACCTTGGCAACATTACAAAACAAGTTACTGATTACCAAAGAGACTAGTCAGTTTTTGTTATTGCTTAAGAAAAAGGTTATCATTGCTGCAGGAGAAAGCAGATAACATCCCTCCTGACTGTAATTTTTTCTAATACAAGCAGTTAAGCAGAATATGTAATTCATGACCTTTCATTCAATGAAGGACTAATTAGATTACATCTAATTTTAAAACTTCAATACCAACAAATTGTGTTACTTGATTTTCCAATCCCCTCTTTAATCATATCACTACCGTAGGCTTTTCTTGAGGTTATCAGAGGGTTTTAGGTATGATTCTAATCATACATTTTATTTCCTATTAATTTAACTCAGTGGAAATACTTCCCTACTGTGCTCTGGCATTCTTGATAGAGTTTCTGCCACTCCAATATCTTGTATATCAAGACTTGCTAGTTTCCTAGGTATTCGAGGTGGAATCAAACTCTGAGGAATGGAGGAAGGAAGAAGTACCAGACTGTTGGCTTTTGTAGCTACCATTTTCCATGAAGCTGGGGAAGTGAGCCTGCACTGGTGTGGAAAAAACCCACTATTTTTTCTGACCTGAATTTCATGTAGTAAAATGAAATAAGCAGCATCATTTCTACACCTGCCCCCCTTCCTGAATCAGTCACTATAGCATTTGATGAATGTGCCAGGTAGGTTTACTGCTTAAGATAGCACAGTATTTCCCAGAGAAATGTCTCCCAAGATTTTCTGTGGATCAAGCATAGGTCACTAGGAGCTCTGTGTAATTACAGACACTGTACAATAGCACTATTGGGACATTCTGGCTGTACTAACTTGACTTGCTTGAAGTGTGCTTTTGCACACACTAACAATTTTGGGTAGCAGCAAAGCATTACGGATCATTCTGTCCCCTTTAACTGAAACTAAGACTGCAGTTGTGTCTCTGCAAGTTTGAAGAGAGTTTCTCAACCTATCTATCATCTCTGCCAGCTTCCACTTGAATGATTGTTGGATAGACTCTTTGTTTCAGAATGACTGACGTTGTAGGAAGTCATTACGTGCATGGGTGCTTGCTCTAGGACTTTGGTTGGAGGCTTAGTCACAGTATGTTGGTTCTGGCAGGCATGATTATTAACATGAACACATAAAAATTGGCTTATTAGTATGATACGGTGACAAAATCATGAAACAACTATGTCACACATAGCAGCTACACACAGATCTCAAATACTTCATCCACTCTTCAGCTTCAGAGCATCAAACAGCATCAGATGAGAGGTACTTCACATCTATACATGGAGATGTGGAACAAACAATACTTTCTTCCTGTGTATCTTCTCGCCCACATCTTTTTCCTTCTTCTCCTCACTGCTTTTCTGAATCAATAAATTAATTTCACTTTAAAAATACCACAATTACAATCTTCTGACTTGATATTTCAAGTGTAAATGCACAGAGGCAATAGTGAATATAAGTCCAAGAGCCAAGAAAGCATTTCCATGCTTTCAGGTATCTGAACACCTATATGCATCTTCATTCTCAGAAATATATATTTGCTCACATACACAAGAGCTTATGTCTGTCCCAGTCAGGGTTCCTACATTATTTTCCTATTTATTGTATTATAACTACATTATTGCACCTGTCTGTTAAGGTGACTAAAATCCTTATAAAGAAAGGCTGGGCTCAGGGCTTCACTGTTCAGATTTCTTTGAGAAAACATCCCTCCGTAAAGCTGACATGCAGATTTCCACCCTCAGCAGACCAGTGCGTGCATTAGGCAGCTGGAGTCCATCGCTGACCACTCTCAAGCTTCAGGCAGATGAACCAGGCCTGCAGAGATGCAATTTTCTCATGTCCCCTGTCTCAAAATAGCAATCAGAAGTGCCATTCTTAAGTGGTGCCCTTCCCTTCCTGCCAATGTTATCTACAAAAGTAGCACCATTTGAATGTAAAACTAGCAGGAAAGAAAGACTTGAGAATTTAATACAACTACAGTTGCCTGAATACTCCCCAGGCTAAGTGCCCAGATCGGGCCAAGCTGTTAGACATTGCTAAGAGATGCAGCCAGGTTTTTAAGGCAAAAGGATCTTAGGTATTTCTTCTGGCAAGGCTGAAAAAGTGCTTGTCATAATCACTGACTTCAGTAGGTTTGTCCAAGACTTCCTGCTGGAACGGATTTCAGTGCACCTGCCCCACACCTTTGCCAGAAGTTCCCTCCAGGTAGGGAGAATAACATCTCAGAGCAGCACAGTGAAACCTGGCAGTGCTCATTACATCAGAGCTCTTAAGCTGCTGCTAGTACTGTAAGGAAAATACCTTGTTGCCACACTTGTGATGCATTAAACATCCAAGGGACTGACTGAGATGCTGGGTTCCTGTTTTATGAAAGGACACCCCCATCCTGTCTCAGACACCAACACCTCACTTGTCTGTGCCAGCAACTCTTCCTCTCACTGCTCATTTCCCTCAGCCTAGAGAAGCCTCCAAGGCCCTCGGGGGGGATTGTTGTTACGGTAGCCGATGTCCCTGCCTCCAGACGCAACTCTCAGACTTGAATCCTTATGAATTTGACTGTTCAAAATGTGTTACTGTGTTTATAGGCTACAGGGCACTGGGGAAATCAGTCCTAATTACTCCATTTTGCAAATACAAACATGTTCTTTTGTATTACTATGAAGTCATATTCCAGAGGCTCTGTGAAGCCTTGTACTTGATTAGAGACTGATAGTTCCCAAGTGACTCCTCAGCAGGCTTTGCCCTACAAATTCTTTTGAAAATTTTTGAACAATTTCAAGTTTTAAAGAGACAAAAAAGACCTTGCTTGTCTTCAGGGTGGATGACAGACAACATTGACAAGTGAGGAATGGATGGCAGTGTTTTGCTGTAACTCAGAACTCACTGCCATTCAATATGGTGCATCGCATGATAAATGCTATGGCAGCAAAATCAAAGAGTATGTCCCTTGCTCCCAGGTATGTGTATTCCATCACAACACTTCCCTGTGAATGTATAACTCCCTGTAGTTTTGTCCATGTGGCTAGGTAGATTTTAAGGTTATTCCTTAAAAGATTAGCTTTTGCTATCTTCTCAAACTTGAAACTGTTGTCCAAATATTATGCTACCAGTATCCACTAAGGAATGTTTAAATGGAGGCAATTTTTGTAGAGAGTATATGTGGCCAAATACTGAGAAGTGACAGAACCATACAAATAGAGCAGTGTTTGGGTGCTGACAGAAGTCATTTGGCCTGATTTACAAATACAGCTGTCACTTATTGACATTAAGGAGGGAGGTCTGTTATTTCAAGACAGGAATATGTTTATTCTGGGGCAAAAACTAGCAGCCCAGTCATCAAAGAATGATGGAAAAGACAGCCTTGGAAGCTGCTACCTTAAATCTAATTAAAAAAGTGAAGAAGAGTGTTTGTGAGGAAATGGTAAATACTGCAAGATTATTGGGTGTCCTGGGTCATGACCAGTTTAGTCATATAATGGAATGGTCACATTTTAAAACTGGAAAGTGCTATATACTGAAGCAAAGGTGAGTTTGTGCAAGTTTGACAAATCCTTCTGCATGTATACTAGAGGTTTTCTTTTATACCTGAGCTAACATACAGAATCTGTTATACAGAATAGATCTTGAAGGGTGGTTTGGTGTTTTTTTAATTTCTTAAGGAGTCTGATTGAAAAACAGAAAGTAAAAAACAGAAGGAAAATAAGCTTTCACACAAAACGCCACCATCCTTTTTAATCTGTTAGTTAGATCAGAGAAACTGGAGTTTGGGAAGGTTTAGTGTGCCAAATTGGCCTTGCTCTGACCCCTCAGCCTCATAAAAAATCTGAGGAGAGAGGGAGGGCAAAGAGAGAGTGTTACACTTTTCTTGTCTTTTTTAGCTTGCTATAGTTGAATAAAATCCTACATAGCCAAGCTTTCCATGTGTAATCTTCCAGCTCACTTGCAAGTATTCTGATTAGTTAGGAAAGATTCATGCAAAGAACTGCTTTTTTTTTTCCCAAATGCATTTCCACCAAGTCACTCATCCTCACTGTTAGGAGAATGTTCAGGGTGGCTTAGTAAAATCTCTTTTCTCATAAAATGCACTGCTTTGAATCAACCTGAACAATTTCTTTCCTCTTCAGCACTCAGGTGTTTTGACTTTGTTAATCCATGGGCAGTACATATAAAATAAAGTCTGCCTTGCCCCAGAGAATTTACTCTCTCCTATTTCCCTACACCAGCCACTGCGGTACTATGGTAGATTATGCTGTTCTTCTCAAATTAAAAGTTCTGGTATAGAAGAAGAGCTAGGTAGTACCCAACCACCCCTTTTTTAAAAAATTCTCTAAAATTCTCGTGGGACATGGGAAAGAAAAAATGCTCCAATATTTATTTTGATAATTCCCTTGCCTGTGAAATTCTCACTTTTACACCTGGTTTTTTGAACTTGTATCTGTGACTGTATCTGCTTATTAGGCTTCTAGTAGAGTCTGTGTCCTAGATCTCCTCACCCCTGGAAAAGGGCAGTGGGACTTTAAGATGAACTGATTGTCTGTTCACTTCAGTTTCTACATCAGAAGTCTCAGACAAAGGCATAGTGCATCAAACCCAATGGAAATGAGGAGACTTCCTATGCTCCTTGCCAGCTACAACTCTTGAAAAATTCCGATTAGGTATTCTACAGCTGTATATTTTTTAAATCAAAGTACCTTATAGAGGACTGTCAACTTCGATTAACTTCAAGGTTAAAAGTCAGGCAGTTTACCAGTGAAAAAGTGCTTTCCAGATATCTTTCGTACTCCACCTTCTTTCCTGCCAATGTACTTGGCAGGGTAATGAATTGCTGAGAGACTGGAAGCTTTCTGATTTTTTATTTTGAGGTAAACCAACAATTTGAACTGCCTTGGACCTGAAGCCCTCATAATTTTCTAGTCCCCAACTCCAGGAAAAGTGAGCAATTTTATTTCACTGAGAATTACACAGTTATTGGGAATGCATTCTGGAAAACCACCATGAAAGGAAATTAATATCCTACTCAGTCCATCTCTCACTTTCACCTCTGCTGTGACTATCTGTTCTTGAATAAGCCATATGTAGGCCCATGTACGGATTTCCATGGCAAGGTTTTGATAGAGGGGGGACTACAGGATGGGTTCTGTGAGAAGATGCTAGAAGCTTCCCCTATGTCTGACAGAGCCAATGACAGCTGGCTCCAAGACAGACCCGCCACTGGCCAAGGCCGAGCCTATCAGCAATGGTGGTAGTGCCTCTGGGAGAACAGATTTAAGAAGGGAAAAAAAAGTTGCTGTGGCACAGCAGCTGCAGCCGGAGAGACGAGTGAGAACATGTGAGAGAAACAACCCTGCAGACCCCAAGGTCAGTGAAGAAGGAGGGGGAGGAGGTGCTCCAGGCACCGGAGCAGAGATTCCCCTGCAGCCCGTGGGGAAGACCATGGTGAGGCAGGCTGTCCCCCTGCAGCCCAGGGAGGTCCACGGTGGAGCAGATATCCACCTGCAGCCCTGGGAGGACCCCACGCTGGAGCAAGTGGGTGCCCAAAGGAGGCTGTGACCCTGTGGGAAGCCTGCACTGGAGCAGGCTCCTGGCAGGACCTACGGCCCTGTGGAGAGAGGAGCCCACACTGGAGCAGGTTTTCTGGCAGGACTTGTGACCCCATGGGGGACCCATGTTGGAGCAGTCTGTGCCTGAAGGACTGCAGCCCGTGGAAGAGACCCACGCTTGAGCAGTTTGTGAAGAACTGCGGCCTGTAGGAAGGACTTACATTGGAGAAGTTCATGGAGGACTGTCTTCCATGGGAGGGACCCCACACTGGAGCAGAGAACGAATGAGGAGTCTTGCCCCTGAGGAGGATGGAGCAGCAGAGACAACATGTGATGAACTGACCACAACACCCATTCCCTGTCCCCCTGCGCCACTGGAGGGGAGGAGGTAGAGAAAATTGGGAATGTATTTGAGCTGGGAAGAAGGGAGGGGTGGGGGGAAGGTGTTTTAAGATTTGGTTTTATTTTCTCATTATCCTACTCTGATTTGATTGGTAATAAATGAAACTAATTTCCCCAAGTCGAGTCTGTTTTGCCCATGACAGTAATTGCTGAGCGATCTCTCCCTGTCCTTATGTCAACCCATGAGCCTTTTCTTATATTTTCTCTCTCCTGTCCAGCTGAGGAGGGGAGTGATAGAGCGGCTTTGGTGGGTACCTGGCGTATTAAGTATCAAACTATGAGTTGTTTCAAACTACCTTGCAGAATGCTAAAGAGGTAGGTAGGCTGTTTTCATGGTCTTAATAATATATTTAAATGTAAAGTGGTTGGATTAAAAAAAATCAGAAAACCCATATGAAATAGCTCTTCATTCGAAGAGCAGCCCACTAAAATCATACTATAAGTGAACATTAACCATAAGGAAAAAGTAGGACAGTTAGACAAAAGCAATTAGGACAAAACTCAGTCCAAACTGATTGATGTGCAAATGTACTGGACTGGAGACTTTATTCATGGCCACTGACCTTTTGGATAAAGTAAGTTTTAGTGGATATCAAAGAATGTGTGTTTCATTCTCTGGGGAAAAAAAAAGTACAACTTTTACTATAAAAACTAATCAGTAGTCTGTAGATTTAGCTGTGATGTTTTAAAACTGTAATGCACGTATTTTATAAAGATAATGAGACAATTTAACTGGGGAAGAACATCTCCTACTGGCAGCACGATACCAATTTACTCTTTTTTCAGACTGTAAAGGAGTCACAAGCTCAGTTAACATCTCCACTGAGCTGATAGCTTTCCCAACACCATGTCATCTGTAACTGGTATACAAGCTGGATATGAAAATATTCAAAATGTCAAAATATTTTGACAGGCCTTTCCATATTTGAAGTACCTTCCCAGTTTGACTGACATAAATTCACCATTTCTCTTTGAGAACTATATTCTTCCATACAGTGATCATAAGTTTTGGTGACTACCTTGTTTATATATATTGCCTGCTTTTAAGAATGCCTCCTTTTAAGAACATCATGGAAGACACTACCAAAAACTCTGCTAAGTCAAGTCACAGTCCATCAGCCACATTTTTCTAATTCACCAGGCCAGACACCTTGTCAGGAAATTAGGCTGGTTTATTATGCCCTGTTCTCAATAAACCCATTTTATCATCTTGCAAATCAAGATTAATAACTTGAGCAGAATCCTTCCAGCGATCAAAGTTCAGCTGCCTAAAAAACCAGAAAGCTATGGACTTTCTGCCTTTTAAAAATGCATAATGTTGATCCTTTTCCAGTCTTCCAAGACATTCCCTGTCCTCTATTAATTCTCCAGATAAGTGCTAGTGGTTCACAAACTATATTGGCTGTTTCTTTTAGTTCCCTTATAAGATGCTTTTTAATATTGCTTTGCCAATAAACTGTAACACATCTCCATTAACTAAATGTACTTGATTCTGCTCTTCAGCCTCTTGTGAACTTATCTCCCCTCTATAACCATTTAGTTAAAAGTATCTGATTGCATCAAATTTTTGAGAAGGCTGAAGCGTAGAAATAATTGAATTCTTCAACATTCTTTGCTTCCTGTCTTATCTGCTCTTTTCTTTTTGCTAAGGACCAGTATTTCCTTTGCTTCTCTTTCACTTTTAACACAATTTTTTTCATTAGTTCGTCTCTTACTATCTGAGGTCTACTATGCACCTCTGCTTTCTTTACATTCTTGAATTATTCCTTCATAAACACAGCTTGTTTTCACATCTGATATGATATCTTTCTGATTTTTACGTCTGTCAGGTTCAGATTTACCCTCAAAATTCCCTCCCGAGCAGTCTCATGGATGTATTGCTTTTTTGAAATCCATTCTCCTTATTCTATTGCTATTCCTCTGTAAAATTTTGTAAAAAACCCCCCCCAAATTAAAAAAAAAAAAAACCAAACATTATTTTTAACCTACACTTCCTTCCACTGTGGTATTTTAATCAATTCCTGCTTATTACTTGAGACCACACAGAAAATAGCTTAACCTCATACAATATCCTCCATAGTTTGAACAAGACTTTATGTCCAGCTTGTTTTGAATACTTTCTATTACATTTTTTAATAAATTTGCCTTATAAGTCTCTTTTTATCTCCCAGTAGTTATTCAACTAGTTCAAGTCCTTTAATTCACTTAGTGCTGTGGCTTTGTGGGTTGAAACCAAATCGCACACTTTCCACTTCTTCCCAAATAAGTGATTTGTAGCCAATTTCTTACCACAACCTCATACCTGTTCATTTTTCCATTTACCTTCATTCAATGCCTTTCAACAAGCCTTTTCTTTCTGAGACACAAAGCAGATATTTTCAATCTTGACATAGAGCACAAATCTCTTATTTTTCTGCATTCCTTCCCCAAAGAGCATCACGTTTTTATGCCGATAATCTAGTCCTGCAGATTGATTGTGCCACCTCTCTGTGATCCACTTATGTCACATCTTTCATTCTAGTTTCTTCTCATTTCCCAGTATGTGTAGAGGCATCTCAAAGGGCCAGTGCACTGCCCTGTTATTTTCCTCCTGACGCTCTTACAGGAGTGAGGCGTTTCTCCCATGAGGGAACCAGGGGACCTGCCTGCAATTCCCCTCTCCAACTTTGCCCCAGTGTTTTAGCCTAGATTTATATTTAGCTAACATTTATAAAACAGTGTCTGAGGAGGTTCTTCTTCACTACAGGAGATCATCCAGTGTTCAATATGTTAAACATACAAAGTAATTCGGACAGCTGTTAGCTTCTAACTTCCGCATTTAACAGGGTATTGGGAAAAGTCTGCTTTGCAAAGTGCTCTGGGAATGCCCATATTGCTTTTCGAGCAAGGCATAAGGGAAACCTGGATGTGTGCTTTCTCACAGAGCATGCAAAATGCTGCATGTTGGAGCATTTGCCCCTGCATTAGGGTGCATAAGTAGTGGGGTACTAGACAGTCTGGATGCTCCCAGAACCACTCAGCCTCGCTGCCTGCAAGCTCTGCACAGGCGTTTCTGTGAGTAACCACCAAAGAAATATGGGCAGATGACAGATGGATCTGAGAGCAATGTTGTGATCCTTTGCATCCCAAGGCTGCCACTGAAGAGCAGCAGAGGTGCACTCACTAGACCACAAGCCAGAGACTGTATCTGTGCTAAGGGCAATTTCCTTCTACAGTAGTATCAGTACACAAAGTGTTGCTGGGGCAGACATTGTTATACCAGCAAAACTGAATTTTGTACTAGTAAAATCATCCCATAATTCCCAAGAGATAATCTTCAGTACAAAGTTTGAGAGAGATCAAAGTCACCTAGCACAAGTGGTTTCCAAATTAAGGTTACAAAGAAGTAAGAGAGTGGAGCTACACATTGTCCATGCCACAGAAGTGATTCAACAGCTGCAGTTTCAGCAGACTTAGGTACGCCACCTTTGACAGTGCATGCAACATCCTACCACAGCACCTCAGGTTGTGTACATTTTTATTCCATCTCCCCCTGTTAAGTTTTCCCAGAAGATGCAAATATCTGTATGTTCTGTGAACAATTTCACACAGATAGTGAATTCTTCAATAAGAACTTTAAACTGTATTATTATTATTTTACTAATTCAATACCTGCTAGTAGAATTCAGCATGATTTCAAGCACTTTGAGAATTATGTTTGTTGTAGATAATTGTCGTCGTTTTTATTTGCTCCAAGGACAATTAAAACCTCATACTTCAGGGCACACTGCAGCGGCAGAGGGAGACCACCAGCTTTCCCAAGGAGAGAATTATGCAAACATGGCTTTTCAAAGCAGCTGGTCTTCAGCTGTCCCACCCAGAGTAGTAGCCCACCTGGTGTAAATAGTCTTCCATGGTGCAGAAATTACTGGAGAATTTTTAGTCCTGCATCATGCAAGCCATATTGTGCATGGAATTATCATATTTCCTCTCTGGCATCAGGCTCAAGGGATGTGCTTGCCAGAACCTGCACTCACAGAATAAAAAGTCTCCAGAGTTCATTTATGCAATGTCCTTTGTAAAGCTGCATAAAATGTCAAAGGAAGATTTCCTAACTTCTAAAAAACCTTAAAATTTTCAAAATTATGTTTTCTTCAACATTCTACAGCAATATGTACAAAGTTTTTTATTAAAATGTCTGTGTTAGAAAATACTTAAGGTTTTGATTACTGATTTCCTTTTCCCTTTCTACACTTTTTGTCTTTCTTCTTTCCTCCTTTAGGAGGACAGGCAAAGGGAAAAGGACAGGCAACTAGAAACTGAAAACTTCCTATTTTTTAACTTTCATATTTCAATAAAAAGCATGACTGAAAACATTAATTTTTGAAGATGTGCCATATGTTTTCAAAATAATTTGGTTGCTTTAAACATTGGCCAACTCAAGCCTATTTTCAAGTGGCCGGGAGTCCTGCAAGGGGCAGAGCCAGCCAACATAATTCAGACAAGCTGCCAAGATGCTCAAGGCTCTCTCCAAATTAAGGAGGATCAGTACAGTCAGAGGGCCAAAAAGGCAGCCCTCCCTTCCTGTGCTAAGCAGATCCTGATGCCAGAGCTTTAGACCATGCCTGTGTTCCCAACTAAAGGACTGTGATGCATCGGTGAAAATGCACACCTCTGAGTCCTACTTTACTGCCAGGGGAATTATGATGCCTAAAGCCAGTACAGCATAATAGAGGAAAAGCTTCTTTCTTTTACTTCGCTTCTAAAGTGTCAACATATTCTTTGCAGTCCAGTGGAAATAAAAATAATTAACATTGTTAATGACTTACAATTCAGACTCTTTGGATTCCTTGCAGCATAACCCTCAATTAAAATTTGTGATAGGCAGAATGATGTGGAAAATATGGTTCTGCAGAGGTCTGAACTATGTGGGTAATTTAATCTCCAATGGGCCTATGATAACCTTCGAAATCTCCAGAGTAAATTAAGTCTTCCCACACATGACATCTATTCACGTACCTAAGAACTGCACACCAAATCCATACTTATTTAACGTAGCAGCCTGAGATAGTTAATCCATGCAGAGATAGCCAATTCGGGAACATGTCCCAGAGGCAGGGTAAATGTACAGGCATGAAGATGCAGATAACAATACTACAGCCCTCATTTGCACTCTGTAAGACTTGGGAAGTGAGTGAGGACACGTTCCTCTTCTTTACCACTGAAATGAACTAGCCAAGTCTTCTAGTCTTCCCAGCGTGCAAGTATTGGGATTTTCTAGGCACATAAAACCCCAAGGCTTTCAAGTCAGAAACACATTGTTAAAGATTTAACAAAGACAAAAGTTGAATCAAGCTTTTGTGGCAGACCATAAAGGCAGAGGGGTTTTGCCAAGACAAAATTCCTGTTGATCTCCTTGCAGATCTCACATATTCCTTCTTTATACATGCCAGCCCACCTAACGGGATGGAGGTTTTAAATCCTCCATCCATGGCGAAAGAAAAGACATTGTCTTCATTTCTCTAACACTGAATAGTGAGTTTATTTCCAAAGGAATTCACTGGGGAAAAACACGATCGGCTACCTTTTGTTTTTAAGACGAGATAAATAGTGAACGCATAATTAAAATGATTTTCCTTTTTTGTCTCGTTGCAGTTTTTAGTGTATTACATAGATCACTCAGCAGCTCTAAATTTTGCTTCACCTTTCTAACCAGCTGTCACCACCCTCATATATCGTAGCGTATACAGCTTTTTAAAATTAGGTGATAATTATGTTCACTGTGGAGACATTCACTGGAAACATTCAGAAGATGCACAGTGTTACAACAAAAGGAAATAAGTTTCGTAACATAAGCCATAATGAGTCTGTCCTCTGTCAGACAGTACAGTCTGTACAGTGAGAACATCTTTCCTTTATTTCAGTTCTGGTTTTGTTTTTTTAGATAAATCCATTGAATAGTGATACCAGAGAGCTGGCACCAACAAATACGTTTGGGCCAACATAGCAATCTGCCAGTGCAGAGTTGCAAGAGCAAGACCACAGATGTAAGTAGGGAGCCGATAATTGAAAGAAGCAGAACAAAATCAGCTCCCATTCAGCTGGGCTGGGCTGGGACCAGACTGAAAAGAAAAGAGGAGCTAATGGTGTATCTTCTGGGTAATCACTCTGCCTTATGGTTTGGTTAACACCTTGGTTTCATTGACCTGGTCAAATTTGGTTTAGCTGGGAGTGCTGTTTATTTTGATCAGCGCTCTGGTGCGGGCACCGTGGGAGAATAAAACTGCTGCAGGATTCCCTCTGCCTCTCAAAGCAGCCAGCTGGCAAGGCAGGTGAAATTCACCCAGAAAATCCAAATTCAGAGCAGGCGTTGCAATGTCAGTTCTTCAAGAAAACTGAAAAAAAACTGCATGACAAAACTGTCATGCAGTTTTGCTACCACAGATATCCTGACTCAGGACTGTGGATTTTGTAGGAAAAAATGAAGGGAGAAAATCCACTTGCAATTGGGAATGGAACTTAAGCCTGTCCTGGTTTCAGCTGGGATAGAGTTAACTGTCTTCCTAGTAGCTGGTACAGTGCTATGTTTTGAGTTCAGAGCGAAGAATGTTGATAACACTGATGTTTTCAGTTGTTGCTCAGTAGTGTTTAGACTAATGTCAAGGATTTTTCAGCTTCTCATGTCCAGCCAGTGAGAAAGCTGGAGGGGCACAAGAAGTTGGCACAGGACACAGCCAGGGCACCTGACCCAAACTGGCCAACGGTGTATTCCATACCATGTGACGTCCCATCCAGTATAGAAACGGGGAAGTGGGGGGCAGGGATTCGCCGCTCGGGGACTGGCGGGGTGTCGGTCGGCGGGTGGTGAGCAATTGCACTGCGCATCATTTGTACATTCCAATCCTTTCATTATTGCTGTTGTCATTTTATTAGTGTTATCATTATCATTATTAGTTTCTTCTTTTCTGTTCTATTAAACCGTTCCTATCTCAACCCACGGGTTTTGCTTCTTTTCCCGATTTTCTCCCCCATCCCACTGGGTGGGGGGGAGTGAGTGAGCGGCTGCGTGGTGTTTAGTTGCTGGCTGGGGTTAAACCACGACAGCCAACACAGGTAAAAACTGAAAAGAATAAAGTATTTTGGGAGGAGAAATCGGCTGAGCTATGTCACCTACATGAAGCTGTGCAGAATGCTTCCTGATGCCTTGGACCTGGACCAAACTTTCCCTGCAGAAGTATTTAAATGGGTTTTTTGTCTTCCAGCTTTCTGGCTCTGCCTCTCTACTGGAGGTACAGCCAGGGCATATCGAAGGGCCCCCCCCCAGGTAGTTAAACTCTTTGGGGTTGGCCTGATGTAGAAAGATGTTTAAAACCCAACTGTGGTGAGCTGCAGTGGGGGAACCATGGACTGGATAGTGAGTGAAAAGCAAAGCGTTTTTAAGCTGTAGACTTAGCTAATATTTTAAAACAACACAGGCATTTCTGTTGTACACTTCTGTACATCAGAGAGTACACTGACTGCGACCACAGTCCATAGAGAAGCTGTCTGTGTTCGTGCATGTAGAATTGGAAAAATTGCCTGTAGAAAAAAATGTCATTTTCCCTGAACAGCAGGTAATCAGCATTCAGCAACAGCCTTGTCTCGGCATGAAGCCTGATAGGAAGCAGAGTGTCATAGCAGAGAAATAAGATAATTGAAAAGGAAAATATTTCAGCACTCAGGATGACTTCTGCCAGTCTCTCTGAACTAAATCTCAACAACTGACTGGCAGACAGTGTCTGCCAGTGTCTCTCTGTCAATGGAATAGGTTGGCCCTGACCCTCTTCAGAAAGTGAGACACATCAAACAAAAGACAACAAGACTCATCCTCATTTCAGCTCACAGCTATTAATTTTACGGTGTGACTCCTCCAAATAACAGATGCGTAGCCAGAGCTGTTCCCAGATTCCAAGTGATGGGAGACCAATTTCCAGCACCTTGACTCCTCTAATTACATTGACAAGTCTCCTGAAATCTCTGCTGTGGTCTTCCATCTGAAACAAAAATGCAGATGATTCTCAATAGCGTCTGTTGAGCTGAGAGGAGTGAGAGGATTAATTAGTTGCAGTTCATAAAACAATAAGATTAAAATCCATGAGTAACTGCAAAGTATAATTGGCAATAACGATGCAATCACCACAGTGCAAGAAGGACAGAATTGGTCCCAGATATTTTACGTCTGGAACAAAATATATTGATTGCACTAAGACCATGGACCAGGGAGAAGCCCAGATCACTAGCTGGCTTTTCAGCTCTGCTGGCCTGGGTAGCTGCCTGCTTCTCCCTGAGGCTGGTGCACTGGCAGAGGAGCAGTTCTTCAGCAGAGGATCATCGCCTCTAAATCTCCAGGAGTCCAATGGTCTCCATGGGTCTTACCTAGGGGCTGCACCGGCACATCCTTCAACTCGCTGGGGAGGGTTATGGCTAGCTCTGGTCTCGGGCCCTGTGAGATGTCCTTTCGAGGAGAGGGTGTGCAGCAGATAGATAGTGCAGTTTCAACCCTTCCCCTGCCAGCCCCCCCCAGGTCTGGTGTGGGCTGTGAGCTGCTGGATAGCGGGGCCACTGTGCAGCTGCCCCCACCGCCCTCCCAGGTGCCCTCGGCCATCAGGCATCACCCAAGGACAAAGGGTTCATCTGGTTTGACACCTTTTGAATGGTACCAAAACACCCTTATGATTCCAGACCAAGAAAATCCAAGGTTTTCACTTCAAAATTGCTGTATTGAACAGTTTTGACATTTCCAGCAGTGTTTTTCACACACACACAAAACCATTCAATGCTCTCACCTATCTCACAGTTGCATTCTGCAGTTCACTGAAAAACTTATCCCACACATTATGGTCTTTTTTTTGATGGGTGAAGTGCCCTTCTGTAGTCCCCTTCAGGGATGTAATGCTTTGATTTTGTGTCTCATCGGTGCACTGCTTGCACTGCCTGAGCACACAGAACTGG
The DNA here is from genome assembly GCF_026419915.1 of Harpia harpyja. Classification (NCBI taxonomy): domain Eukaryota; kingdom Metazoa; phylum Chordata; class Aves; order Accipitriformes; family Accipitridae; genus Harpia; species Harpia harpyja. The sequence continues at coordinate 31,096,016 of NC_068944.1, forward strand.
TCCAAAATGCAGATCCTGCTTGCTTATGCAGTTGATTGTCTCCCAAGACACATAGTCTATTTCTAGCCTTCCTAGGGGCACTAAACTTGTAGCATACCAATCATATATTTCCTATCCGAAGAGCCTCTCTTCTTGGCTTTTCTTTCCAGATGTCCTTTACCCATGACATGACAGGAGGAACATTGCCAAGTTCTCTGTTAAAAGCCCATCTCTAGGAAAAGGCATATTTCTCTTGCAGAGGGACCACAGCATGAGAAGCATGTACTGCAGTAATGCCTTTACTGCTTCTCTCCACAGATAGTATTTTTGTCTAAAAGGGAAAAAATAATGGAGAAATCCCAGTCTCCTTTCCAACCCCATTGCAAGAACATGTCGTCTTGACAGGTGTGTGCTAGAGAAAATCTTTCTTGGAACCTTGCTAAAATAAAGCCAGAGAGTCAACAGGAAAAAAAAATGAGACACATAGTATGTGCTTCTGGCCTCCACAGACCAGCTCAATTCCGATAGTGATTGGAAAAGCAAAAGCTATCAGTCACAAAGGTTTGACACTGCACACAGAAACTGGGCAGTTCACAGCTTTTTACTGCTCTGTTGGGTGTAATAAGAGTGCCAGGTGCCTACTGCAGAGCTGCCCAGGGGTGCTCTGAGTGCCAGGGAGCAGGGAGGAGGGGAAGAAAGATCCCAAAAAGAAATAGAAAGCTGAAGGAAGGCAGAGAGCAACAGCAGAGAGGAATGGGAGAGCACAGCAGGAAAGGACACAGTGTAAGGGAGGAAAAATGCCACAGGAGGAGCAAGATGGTGGCAGAAAAGTTATGGAGAGCTATTTCCAGCTCTTCTGGCTGAGATGGGATGTAGCCAGCTAGTTCACTTGCTTTTCACAACCTCTGACAGACTCTCCTTCCACTGCAAGGACATCACTACCCAGCACATGAAACGGCTAAAACAGCAAAAATAATGCTCCCAAAATATATCAACTGCCTACAGCACACATTGCCTGTCCACAGTGGATACAGAGCAAAGCCAAGAGCAGCACAAACCTCTCCACACTGCCTCCAGGCAAGTTTCTCAGCCCTCCTGTGGCAGTGAGAAAAGACTTGGTGTCTCCCACCTGGTTTGAAATCCTTCACCTGCACAGGAGAAAGCATTTCCCCCCCCAAAACTTACCATCCTCTGTAAGACAAAGCCATAAATGAATGCAAGAGGTAAATCCCGGGGGGGGGCGCTGAGGGTGCTGATTTTTTTGCACACTTTCAGTACTAGGTCTTTGCTAAGCTATGTGTGCACAATGAAGTCAAGTTATCTGTTAGCATTTGAGCTGTGCCTATCTGCATTGCCAGCCCTCCCACCAGGTGGGAATGACTTTCAGTCCCCTCTGGTCAGGAGCTGGCTTAGATCAGTGACCTTTCTGAGCAACTGAGTTTTAGCAAAACACTGCTTCCCCTTCAAAAAAGCATAGGAGGCAGGCAGGGCCCACTACATCTCCCATGCTATGCTACACTAGCAACCTCACTGGTTTGCCTTACTATTTCTGCCATTGACGCCATAAATGTTGCAGTCAGTGTACTTAAATATATTGTTAGCAACAAAAATGATAAGTCAGGTGAGAATAAGTTTTATTGTTTTATCTTTAAAAACAAATATTTTGTTTAATTTTTTTTTTAAATTTCAATAATCCTTTCATTCTTTCATCAGACCTTAATGCATAATAATAAAGAGCCCCTGCAATCGATGGCATTTGATTTATGCATACACTCACTAGCAGTAACTTATGACTAACCCTGATGAACAACAGATGGGAAAATCCAAGAACTGGCAGTTTTGAAAAGTTTTTTGGAGATTGTGGTTGCTACAGAAAAAGCTATCCGCACAAGAGGGAAAACTTCCCCCCCCCTCCCCACCCCATAGTGGGAACACAGTCTGAGTGCACTGTCATTCTTAATGTCTAATATACGGGGAATTCTCTGCAAAGGCACAATGTTCCTCCCATTGACTTATAAAAGGAGCTGGCATGGATTCTACAGTCATTTTTAAAACATTACATTTTCTACTCAAAGTTGAATGTCACCTTCTACGTAAATGTTTTACTCTGTACTCAGAGCTGACAGCCAGGTTCAGACAGTCCAATGCCAATTTGAAGGAACCTAAAAAGATACAGTGGGTTTTTTTCTTCACACTAACAAAAGGACATTATGTAAATATATGTTCACGTATTTTCCACTAAAAAAAAGTAGCATCTAGTGCAAGTCAGCCTTGGCTTCTACTATAGAGAATGCTAAAGTGAAAATGACTATAAATCCAGGCACGGAGACTCCAAACTTTCTCATTTTCTTAACATCCCCATGTAGATCTCTTAGAAAAATGATATTTGTGGTTTAGACTAATAGCTCGTAGTATTATCTCACTATGTAGCTAACAAGCAGCACAGCTCAAAGAGGAGTCACAGCACAAAAACACCCAACATTTTTCTAATCATTTTAAAGAGCTGCATGTTGCGGCTGGGATTTCAAACATCTGTATGGAAGCTGGGCATGCAGCCCCTCCACGCGATGCAGATTATAATTTTTTGTCTTTTGATAGCGTGACATTTTTAGGCTTTGCAATGATAGGCCAGTTAAAACCTCCAAACATACGCCTTTATCAGTGAGTCCTCCAGAGATTTATTCACATACTCAGCTTTGTGTATTGACGTCAATGGGACTTCAAGCGGGAAGGACCAGATGACCTCTGAACGTAGCTTCCACTCCTATTTTTCACCGATTCACTATCTGAAAAGTCCAGCATTGCCTAAAGATCTTCAAAGCCTGATCCCACCTCACCTGAAGTCAGAGACAGCAGTTTCAGTAATTGCAGCCCCATAGAACTAGGTTCCCGTTTGTGCCACGCTGCTGAGCCATGTGTCTTGGGAAGTGTTGGAGAAAACACGCAATGAAAGGACTTTCTGAGCATTCAAAGTCCAGCTGCCTTTTCTGATTGCTTTTTTGGAGTTCCGGAAGAGACACAGTATTTTTTACCTTGGGGAGGGTTTCTTTTCTGTAATGCCCTGTAAATGTTTTGTACTTTTCATTAGGTCGCGTATTTTAAACATATATGCATCATGGAAATCCAATAAAAAGTATGTTAATGATTATTAATATACAAAAACATTGAGGATAAAAGGAGGCTTCGGTGGGGGGAGGTGAGGGCAGTGTAAAAACATGCCAGAAAATTCTATGTCCCAAGTAAATAAGGCAAATGTAGTCAATAGCAACCGAAAATCCCTTGAAGTGGCTAATTGGAGACTTTCATAAACACAGCTGTTCCTCTTGCAGTCAGTTACATTTTCTTCAAGTCACCACAGAAACAGCAGCAAAATTTGTTGCTGATGAATCATTATTGTTACAAAGATACAGGTATTCCCCTGAGGCTTTGTTAGCGTCTCCTGGGGAGCATAGGATGAACTGGCCCTGCAGATGGCAAAGTCCCTGGGAGGAGGACTGCCTTATTGCCCAATGTAACTCCAGCTGGACAACAAAGCTATAATCACATTTAATAACAAAGCTATAGTAATTTTGGTTCTAGCCTGGCCAAAATGAGAGCCTGGCACTCCCAGCGTGCCCTTGCTCTCACGGCAGCAGCAGAGGATATGGTGCTTCTTGCTGGCAAGCCGTGAAATAGAGCAGCAGTTTAACCAAATCCTCCCTAACCAGTAGAAGCAACCATTTCAAAAGACCTTTCTCCAACACCCCTTCATTTTTTTTTCCTTCCTCTTCCATGGGAGAAAAAAGGAGCCCGAGGACACAGGAAAGAAGAGCTGTGCCTAATCTTACTCTGCAGAATTGTCCTTGTAAGCCAAATACAAGAATTCCTGGAGGACTGGGATCTTTGCTTGGGGTAGTGTTCACAGGTTTCAGTGGTTTCAACCAGCAGCGATTCTTGCTCCTTGTCGTATTTCTGGGCCAGGTCTTCACCCTCCTAATTCCAAGGTCCTATACAGGAAACTGGGAATAATAATGTCCTAGGGCAAGTTCTGAAATTACACCAAAAGGTAAACAAAAGTTACATACTATCTTGAATTACAAGAAATATTTTGATTTCATTCATGTGGAACGAGGTCAGAACCTGCCTGTTCATCTCAAAGCAAGGAACAAAGTGACCTATATCTCCCAGCAAATGCAACATATGCAGACATCCAGCATCACTTCTTGGAAAACAGGCATTTCAGTTAGCATCTACCTTTTCAGTTGCTATAACAATTAAACCAGCATAAGCTTGTCCTTTTAAAACTGTGCATTGAGTTATTTCTTTTGAACAGACAGAATATAAAATGTACATACTCTAGAAAGGGTAATAATGCTTTATGGAAAATCTCTCAATGGTTAGTGTATTCTTTTGAAAACAGAGTGGAAGGACATTACAAAATGCACTGAGGATTTGTCTGACATAGTTCATGATGTGAACACAGTTAGCACAACGTACTTAAGTTGGCATGGCAAGAGACATACAGTATTTATAGCATGTCCATGCTGCAGCAAGAGTCCCATCAAAGAGTATGAGAAAAAACAGGAAACAGTCTAGAAAATGGAGTAGTAGAAGGACTCTTTAGGAAAAGTTACATTCACAAATCCAGTATAACAACATTACTGTCAGAGGGCTTCATGCAAGCAGCTCTAGAGGTCTGTAAATGTACGATGCACAGGTAATGCTTCCAAGGTGATTTCCAAGGTATCAATTTCAATGCTTTTTTCTCCCCGCACAACCACCTTTACTGACTTCTTACTGCCTTGTCTCGCTTTTGTTTGGAGGTTGCTCTCCAAGGACACAGTTTCTTGAGGAGGGCATTCCATAGCGCTTAGCCTCTCCTGACAGCATTTTGGATAGCTTTGAAAGCATTCAAGAGTATCACTGTGCTTTTCACGGGGGAAATGAGAACGTTCTTCCACAATTGGCAGAGAATTACAGCTGGATTCATTTTTGTCCTTAAATGTTCTCAGACTGGTGTTCAAAGTTGATCTGTAGCTCTGCGGTGCCTTGACACAAAAACAACTTCTGATGCATAACTGTTGAAGAACTGTGAAATCTTTGGTGATGGTGTTTCGGAAATTGGGCTTCAGGAGGAGATAGATAACTGGATTGTAGAGTGTGGATGACTTTGCAAAGACAGCTGGCACAGCAAAGGCTAATGGAGGAATCTTATCTATCGATCCAAAAGCCGCCCACGTGGCAATGATGGCATAAGGGCTCCAGGCAGCAAAAAACCCAATGCACACAGCAACACTCAGCTTGCAGAGAAAAAGAGAAAACACTGAGTTAAAAAATTCCATGCATGAGAAAAATACCCACCAAAATAGTATATGCATAAAAATATCACCTGATTGAACCTCCTTGTTAAGTGTCCCCAAGTCTTCCATCATACCTCAACTGCTCTCCAAATGCGTATTTGTCTAGCAAGTTAATTCTGTCTGAAACTTAGTTGTGCCTGAAGCTTCAGAGTTAAAATGTATCTGCTACTACATTTCTCCTCCTCTTCACTAAAGTGCTATGAAAACTCTTTTTACACCTAAAAGGAAGCCAACCTAAAGAAAAAGATGTTATTCTGGGGAAACACTTGTCTGGATTGCAAAGCCATTCCTATCTACTGTCCAATTCATAAGCAATATTGATTTTCCTGGCTAAAGAAAGTCTTCCATAGTTTTACTATTGGTGCTCAGCTGGAGCCACACACAGGCATCTGACAGCAGAAAACTAGATTAATCCTGAAGGTGAATCAAATGCATTAATTTAAGTTAACTCCTACCACACAATTGTTTGTCCTAATAAACTCTATCAAGAAAGCTTTGAAAGGCTTTATTTAAAAAAAAATATAAATCTGTTGGGTTTTTTTATATAAATTATCACAGTGATACATAAAATGGAAGAATAAATATCAGATCTGCAATAAACATAAACCTCAAGAAATCTAAAGTAAACTGTAAGCATCAGCTTGTATAGGAAGACTAACCTGCTGGGCATCGTTCTAAGCACTTCTTATAACTGCAGTGCATACGTGAAGACAGAAACAAGAATATTCATGCTCTTGAAGAAGCTTCACAGGTCCATTTTTTTCCCAAAAGTGTGTATTTTCAAATAAGGAAGACTGTAGAGAATCCATTCCATTTAGAGTAGTATTGGATCCACGGGAACAGAAGAAAATAGGTAAGGAAAGTACTTTTGTTTTCAGCTGCTAATCATGCCACCTGCCTGAGCTGCCCTCTGCAAGTGGGAGTACAGAACTGCTAACTAGCTCAGCTGACTGCAAATCCACCACTTCTCTCAGTGGGGCTCTGCATATAGATTCAAGGTTGCAAAAATCATGGGGTTTTTTATTAAGACAGATGACATTGTTGTGTTTAGAGTGAGAATGAAAGAGGCCCTGAGCACTAACACCAGAGAAACTCACATTAGACTTTTAAGGCATAAAGAGCTCCTCCAAATGCTATTATTTTCTCCCTAAGTTTAACAGTCTCACAAATTTTATTTTGCAAGGAGAAATGCATGGTGATTGCCAAGAAATATGTATCACAAGTTTTATGAGGAATGTCTGTGGCATTTAACTGTTCTTTCTGTTAAGCTAAAATCTGTTTATGAATTTGTGTATGTCTCTAGAAAGCCATCCAGCTATAATAATAGTGACACAGGAGAAATTTCCCATTTATGGGTGATATGGGTGATAACCATTTAAAGCTCTAACCTGTTAGAGCTCACATAAAGTCCAAAGTTAAAGTGATTTGACAGAATTGAGGAACAAGGTATTTTGACAGAATGAGACTAGTTAGGAAACGATGAAGAGGCAAATCCACAAGATGGGGTGAACTTAATTTTTCTCTTTGTTTCCATAGCATTCCATTTCTTTACATCAGCTTAAGGTCTGGCTCTACCTATGGTTATGCTGCTGCCATATGCATGGGTTTTGTAATCCTCAGCTGTCCGCAGCCAGTATTCAAGACTGAAACTAAAAGCAGTCTCTGCAGCAAGTAATATGCCTTTGTCCTTTAGAATCACATTAAGAAGGAATGTACATTAGAATCAATTGGTGCATTTCCCAGATGACCTATTTATGGTAGCAATTAATCTTTGGGATTGCGATAGGCTTTACATTGTTCCTCTGAAAAAAGATTTGGCACATATTTTCAAGGAGCTCTCAGCCAGCTTCCCGAACTGCATCAATACAGTTCCTACAGCAAGCAGGGGATTAATCTTGCATAACTCGAGCTATCCAAAAGTTTATATGCTAAATCTAAGCCAGACTAGGTTCTTTATAACATCAAAGGAAAGAGAGACATATCTCCTGAAAGCAATTGATATTATTCAAAGATCTATGTCTAAAATAGATGCGACAGATTGCTCTCAGATCTTTGTCACTGACAATTTTGGGGCTGTACTTAAGACAACTAACTTTTAGCGAAACACAATTAGGCAAAAGGAACCCCCTTTGAGATATCTGAGCATATCAGCTGTACGTATACATACATGTATGTAGAAAGAGACTTTGTTATTATTATTTATATTGTCATGCCACATATTGAGAAGTCTGGAGTTTAGTACAACAGAGTTTGGACAACGCTTAACACTTTCTGCCCATGGTAAGAAGTTTCAAGCCAGGTGTTCGATGAAGTACCTCCATCTCCTTAAGACCAACAAAATGACCAACATGGTTCCAAGAAGACAGGTGTGAGGAGTGGGCTAAACAGTGATGCCAGCATGAGATGATTTTCATAAGCACAACAAAAGAGGGGCTTTTTAATGAGGTAGATATGGGGCAACTTTGTGAACTTTCATGAGAAATTCACCAAAGGGCCAAACCAAAGGAAACCTTTGTCTTTTTGTCAGCAAACAAGAACAGCAGCATTGCATAAGGACAACAAATGGGGAAACATTGTATAGCACACTATACCTTCAAAGACATGTCCTTTCATACACATTCTTGGAGACATGGTGTATTTGTATAACCATATCTTAGCTACCTCTGAAATACTACACATGCAGTGGTCAGTTTTCCTAAAATGATCAGAAAAAGATTATCGAATGTACACTGTTCCAGTGAATCTAGAGAGGAAACAAAGCATAACGAGAGAGCCATAAAGAGAGATTTCAATTACCTGCATATAAACTGGTCAAAGACAATAGCAGAAAAGTTTTGAAAGCAAAATAATTTTTTCCACAAGCTCTCTTACTGTAAGGGACAGAGTACTTGTGAGTGAGCATTCCTTCTTTCCTACTCGTTCATACTTAACTTTGCCAATGACTTCTAAAATATCAGTGCACAATACAGTGGTCAAAGGTTACCTAAAAATATAAGTAGCAGGATAGAAACAAAGCTACATCGGTTCTGGAATTCAGGCCTCAATAACCAACTAGAATTCTGTGAATATGTCAGAAAAAAAACCTTCACTTCTGCCTCAGGTATGTTATTTCCAATGATGAGTTCATTTTACCCCCGAAATGGTTGTTCAGAATAAGTGATCTCAGCTAGAACTAAATCTGGCCACTATTGTAAGGGACAACAAAAAATGTTTTTACAAATATGTTAACAGTAAAAAGAATCCCAAGGAGAATATCTATCCTTTAATGGATACAGAAGGGAACGTAGCAACCAGTGATGAGGAAAAGGCCGAGGTACTTAATGCCTTCTTTGCCTCAGTCTTTAATAGTGAGTCCAGTCATCCTCAGGGTACTCCACCTCATGAGCTGGAAGGTAAGGATGAAGAGCATAACATACCCCCCTTAATCCAGGAGGAATTAGTTAGGGACCTGCTACGCCATCTGGACACTCACAAATCTATGGGACCTGATGGGATCCATCCAAGAGTACTGAGGGAACTGGCAGAGGTCCTTGCCAAGCCACTCTCTATCATCTATCAGCGTTCCTGGTCAACAGGGGAGGTCCCAGAGGACTGGAAGCTTGCCAATGTGACTCCCATTTATAAGAAGGGTCGGAGGGAGGATCCGGGGAACTACAGGTCTGTCAGCCTGACCTCGGTACCGGGAAAGATTATGGAACGGTTTGTCCTGAGAGCACTCACATGGCAACTCCAGGAAAAGAGGGGGATCAGGCCCAGTCAGCATGGGTTTACGAAAGGCAGGTCCTGCTTGACCAACCTGATCTCCTTCTATGACCAGGTGACCTGCCTAGTGGATGAGGGAAAGGCTGTCGATGTTATTTTCCTAGACTTCAGCAAGGCCTTTGACACTGTCTCTCATGGCATACTCCTTGAGAAGCTGGCGTCTCGTGGCCTGGATAAGTGCACTATTCACTGGGTGAAAAACTGGCTGGATGGCCGAGCCCAGAGGGTCGTGGTGAATGGGGTGAAATCCAGCTGGCGGCGGGTCACGAGTGGTGTTCCCCAGGGCTCGGTGTTGGGCCCTGTTCTGTTTAATATCTTTATTGATGATTTGGATGAGGGGATTGAGTGCACCCTCAGCAAGTTTGCAGACGACACCAAGTTGGGAGGCAGGGTCAATCTGCTTGAGGGTGGGGAGGCTCTACAGAGAGATCTGGACAGGCTGGATCGATGGGCTGAAGCCAATCGTATGAAGTTTAACACGGCCAAGTGCCGGGTCCTGCACTTCGGTCATGGCAACCCCATGCAGCGCTACAGACTTGGGGAAGAGTGGCTGGAAAGCTGCCCGGCAGAGAAAGACCTGGGGGTGCTGGTTGACAGCCGGCTGAATATGAGCCAGCAGTGTGCCCAGGTGGCCAAGAAGGCCAATCGCATCCTAGCCTGTATCAGAAACAGCGTGGCCAGCAGGAACAGGGAGGTGGTTGTTCCCCTGTACTCGGCACTGGTGAGGCCGCACCTCGAGTACTGTGTTCAGTTTTGGGCCCCTCACTACAGGAAAGACACTGAGCTGCTTGAGCGTGTCCAGAGGAGAGCAACCAAGTTGGTGAGGGGCCTTGAGCACAAGTCTTATGAGGAGCAGCTGAGGGATCTGGGGTTGTTCAGTCTAGAAACGAGGAGGCTGAGGGGAGACCTTATCGCTCTCTACAACTACCTGAAAGGGGGTTGTAGTGAGGTGGGTGTTGGTCTCTTCTGTCAGGTGTCTGGAGATAGGACAAGAGGAAATGGCCTCAAGTTGAGGCAAGGGAGATTTAGGCTAGATATTAGGAAAAATTTTTTTACTGAGAGGGTTGTCAGGCATTGGAACGGGCTGCCCAGGGAAGTGGTTGAGTCACCATCCCTGGAGGTATTCAAAAAGCGAGTGGACAGGGTACTCCAGGGCATGGTTTAGGGGGCATGGTTAATGGTTGGACTCGATGATCTTGAAGGTCTTTTCCAACCGAAATGATTCTATGATTCTATGATTCTGTGATCTGTAGATTTGTTCTTTTATTTCATTAACTGACAAAGGCCACACGTCAGCTACGTACACCAGGGAGAACTGTGCATAAGTGAATATGACTTTGACACTATGAGACAAGTCAGCTACCCTGTGTGATTAATCACTGTGTGATTAATTTGATAATCTTTATGCTATACTTGATGGACAGTTGTCAGGTCTGGCCTTGGGTTTCCTCCTGTGAAGGTGATACCACCTGAGGCAGCAGTCAGCTATGCATCACTACACAACGAGGCCCAGGGAGGACAACAGGCATGTTAGACTATAGCCGAGCCTTTTCATAATTTCACTCAGGACTTGAGCCCAACTTCTCTCATTAAAGTAAGGAAAAGTATATTGCTTAATTTTAGGCTCAGCTTATAACACATAGCTGCTAAAATTGCGGTAGCAGCAAACTGAGCCTCTATAGACCACAAGGAAATCCAGTGTGAAGTTGTGTGGCTGATTAAGGAAAAATGTGACAATGTAATTTAGAAAAACATGTGCAGGCCTCGTAGAAAGGCATAAAAAAAAATTAGTTGTTATGGAAACTGTTCCAAAAGGCACTAAGTAATTCATTACAGTTTGTAGAAAATAGAGTCAAGGTTTACAATCCAAAATCCCTTAGTGTTAATGGAAAGATGATTTTAATGAACTATAATGGACTTTCTCTAATGTCTTTATTTTATCATGGAAATAGAAAAGCAGCTTCAGCTCTGAGTTATCTTTTCATAACTGCACATATCTATGGAAATTTCTAACACTTTTCCTTATCAACATGACCATCAGCAGTGCCCCATTGTTGCTCTGCAGTATTATGACTAAATGCCTTCTTCCCACATCTTGCAAGCCAGATTTTTATTTTAATTATTTGTATCTCCACACAAAGACCTCACAGGCCAAAAGAATCCCTACAGTCCTGTGCATCATACAGGGACATAAGAAAAATACCATCACAGTGTACATAGCATCCCCTATGCACTCTTTCTGACTGGGATGTTTGACATAACATGGAGTTGACCAAGTGTAAATCATTTCATAAAATGTAAAAGTTCATATAAATGTAGGTATATAGCAATATAATAATTTCCCAAGGTAAGACAAGAAGTGATTCACCCTCGCTCTGCCTGTTAGCCTAGACAGGACTCTAACGTAGCTTGTGAACAATATGATTTGGCATATAGGGATTTTCAAAAATCTTTTTAAACTCTGCCCTTGTGTGTAGGCAAATCCTATATACAAAAACCTTCTTAAAAAATATCTCCTGGAGATGCAAATAAACACAATTACAAATGAAAAAAATTTCTTTGTGTCTGTAAATCAAGCACAAGGATGTTTTTCACATACCAAATATAACAGTAGGTGACACTGCTCAGAAATTTACAGGCAAAAGTCTCTCTTGGGGAGTTATGATTGAGCTGGAACATGGGGAAAACATGGTTTATAAGAAGAGCTTCACAACAAAGAATACAAGTTATAGAGGATATTTTTACATTACAGATAAGCAGAAGAAGAACATAGGTATTCTACACTTGCAGCATTAAGTCATCTTTGTAGTTACATCTGCAGCTGGTGCATGTCAGTTCACTCACACAGACTGGAACAAGCCCTGGCTGTTGGCACAAGCTCAGGATCTGATTCAACTGTTTCAAACTAGATGTTTATTGGAGTACGTATTGAATAAGACAGGGTGAATTCAGCTTGTTAACATGTTTAAGTAAATGATGCTTTGTAAGACTGAACCACTGGTGAGAATATCCCTGATGCAATGACACTCAGCCAGTCACCCAGGCACAAAGAGGCAGCAGTACCTTGCTGTCATCCTACCAGAAACAAAGTCGTGTTACTTGTTCCCATGAAATAAGCGAAAACTATGCACATGTACAAATCCTTCACAGCTTCCCTCTTAGGATTACTGTAAGTTTCTTTAGTAAGAACACACAATGCTTGGAAAAGATACTGGCTTAAGGTAAGTGAAAAACAGATTTTATCAAATCATGTATTTTGAAAACTAATCGAAAAACATAAACCACTTCATCACTGTGGTTTTTATTAAAAAAATTATTACAACAGAAATATCTTATTTGAATCCTTGCTGTCTAACTTCTAGATGTCTAACTTGTGGAGCTGGTTTGCCCCATGTTTTCAATAGAAAATGACTCATTTCCACATGCAAAAGCATATATGCATTTGTGTACATATTTACTAAAATTATAGAATCATAGAATCATAGAATCATAGAATAATTTCGGTTGGAAAAGACCTTCAAGATCATCGAGTCCAACCATTAACCATGCCCCCTAAACCATGCCCTGGAGTACCCTGTCCACTCGCTTTTTGAATACCTCCAGGGATGGTGACTCAACCACTTCCCTGGGCAGCCCGTTCCAATGCCTGACAACCCTCTCAGTAAAAAAATTTTTCCTAATATCTAACCTAAATCTCCCTTGCCTCAACTTGAGGCCATTTCCTCTTGTCCTATTTCCAGACACCTGACAGAAGAGACCAACACCCACCTCACTACAACCCCCTTTCAGGTAGTTGTAGAGAGCGATAAGGTCTCCCCTCAGCCTCCTCTTTTCTAGACTGAACAACCCCAGATCCCTCAGCCGCTCCTCATAAGACTTGTGCTCCAGGCCCCTCACCAACTTGGTTGCTCTCCTCTGGACACGCTCAAGCAGCTCAATGTCTTTCCTGTAGTGAGGGGCCCAAAACTGAACACAGTACTCGAGGTGCGGCCTCACCAGTGCCGAGTACAGGGGAACAACCACCTCCCTGTTCCTGCTGGCCACGCTGTTCCTGATACAGGCTAGGATGCGATTGGCCTTCTTGGCCACCTGGGCACACTGCTGCCTCATATTCAGCCGGCTGTCAACCAGCACCCCCAGGTCTTTCTCTGCCGGGCAGCTTTCCAGCCACTCTTCCCCAAGTCTGTAGCGCTGCATGGGGTTGCCATGACCGAAGTGCAGGACCCGGCACTTGGCCGTGTTAAACTTCATACGATTGGCCTCAGCCCATCGATCCAGCCTGTCCAGATCTCTCTGTAGAGCCTCCCCACCCTCAAGCAGATTGACCCTGCCTCCCAACTTGGTGTCGTCTGCAAACTTGCTGAGGGTGCACTCAATCCCCTCATCCAAATCATCAATAAAGATATTAAACAGAACAGGGCCCAACACCGAGCCCTGGGGAACACCACTCGTGACCCGCCGCCAGCTGGATTTCACCCCATTCACCACGACCCTCTGGGCTCGGCCATCCAGCCAGTTTTTCACCCAGTGAATAGTGCACTTATCCAGGCCACGAGACGCCAGCTTCTCAAGGAGTATGCCATGAGAGACAGTGTCAAAGGCCTTGCTGAAGTCTAGGAAAATAACATCGACAGCCTTTCCCTCATCCACTAGGCGGGTCACCTGGTCATAGAAGGAGATCAGGTTGGTCAAGCAGGACCTGCCTTTCGTAAACCCATGCTGACTGGGCCTGATCCCCCTCTTATCCTGGAGCTGCCGTGTGAGTGCTCTCAGGACAAACCGTTCCATAATCTTTCCCGGTACCGAGGTCAGGCTGACAGACCTGTAGTTCCCCGGATCCTCCCTCCGACCCTTCTTATAAATGGGAGTCACATTGGCAAGCCTCCAGTCTTCTGGGACCTCCCCTGTTGACCAGGAACGCTGATAGATGATAGAGAGTGGCTTGGCAAGGACCTCTGCCAGTTCCCTCAGTACTCTTGGATGGATCCCATCAGGTCCCATAGATTTGTGAGTGTCCAGATGGCGTAGCAGGTCCCTAACTAATTCCTCCTGGATTAAGGGGGGTATGTTATGCTCTTCATCCTTACCTTCCAGCTCATGAGGTGGAGTACCCTGAGGATGACTGGACTCACTATTAAAGACTGAGGCAAAGAAGGCATTAAGTACCTTGGCCTTTTCCTCATCACTGGTTGCTACGTTCCCTTCTGTATCCATTAAAGGATAGATATTCTCCTTGGGATTCTTTTACTGTTAACATATTTGTAAAAACATTTTTTGTTGTCCCTTACAATAGTGGCCAGATTTAGTTCTAGCTGAGCTTTCGCCTTTTTTTTATGCATACATCTGCTTTAATTGTACATGCAAAATCCTTTGGAGTATCTAAACTTGTTAAAAAAAACAGCAAAATACCTTTTTCTCACGCATCTCTAATCACGCTGGCAAAGGAATATGTATTTTTGCATGTCCAGTCCAGATTTCTCAATCTGTCCATCAAGTTTATAAGAATCAGAACTAGAAACACAACACACCAACCACGCTTGATACATTCAACAAATCAAATTCTGAAACTACCCACGTTTTTCCACACCCCCACCCAGGGAAAGTATTTGTCACTTCCAATCTGCTTCCAAATAACAATGTCTCCTGGCCTATAGAGAACTACCAACATCTAGAAACAGATTTCCAGATTTGCACTTATACTGTACAGGAACCAGCACAAAATGCATGAGCATTCTCCTCATTTTTTGCTTTCACCTTTCCCTTAACACAGTCACCAAGGTAATTTGCATTAAACTACCCATATTGTAAAGCATTACTCATTATAATTAAGAGAAAGTACATGAAGAATGAGAATATATGCATCACAAAAAGTCTATTTGTCTATACATTTAATTACTGCTGTGAAGCATTATTTCAAAGTTATGTTCCAGGCAGGTTTCTAGCAACTCATTTTGGCTGAAAGGATTTTAAAAGCCTTGTAAGTAGTCTTAGTATGAATTTGTCAGCTATGTTCAAAAAACCCAAACATATCATATGCCTCAACAGCATTTTCTAAAAGTGAACTAATATGTAAGTGTCTGGTCCTCAGTGCTGCAAGTCTGAATCATTGCCCATCTTTCCCACGGGTTGGGTCCAGTTTGTTCTGGCCAGTACAAACAGATGCAAAACATGCTTACTGCAAAAGTGGCATCAGTGAGTGTCACCCCGAGCCGCATGCATTTTTGTATCCTGAGGAATTATCTTGGCAGGCTGGACTGTTTGCATTAGAAAACACGCTGTAGTGGGTTTGCATGGCAAGGTTTTGGTAGCAGGGGTGGCTTCTGTGAGAAGCTGCTAGAAGCTTCCCCCATGTCCGACAGAGCCAATGCCAGCCAGCTCCAAGATGGACCCGCGGCTGGCCAAGGCCAAGCCCATCAGCAATGGAGGTAGTGCCTCTGGGATAACAGATTTAAGAAGGGAAAAAAAGTTGTAGCAGGCACAGAAACAGCAGCTGGAAAGAGGAGTGAGAACATGTGAGAGAAACAGTTCTGCAGACCCCAAGGTCAGTGAAGAAGGAGGGGGAGGAGATGCTCCAGGCACCGGAGCAGAGATTCCCCTGCAGCCCGTGGGGAAGACCATGGTGAGGCAGGCTGTCCCCCTGCAGCCCAGGGAGTTCCACGTTGGAGCAGATATCTACCTGCAGCCCACGGAGGACCCCACGCAGGAGCAGGTGGGTGCCAAAGGAGGCTGTGACCCCGTGGGAAGGCCGCGCTGGAGCTGGCTCCTGGCAGGACCTGCAGACCCGTGGAGAGAGGAGCCCACGCTGGAGCAGGTTTTCTGGCAGGACTTGTGACCCCTACAGGGGACCCACACTGGAGCAGTCTCTGCCTGAAGGACTGCAACCCATGGGAAGGGACCCACGTTGGAGAAGTTCATGAAGAACTGTGTCCTGTGGGAGGGACCCCATGCTGGAGCAGGGGAAGAGTGTGAGAAGGAAGAAGCGGCAGAGACGTGTGATGAACTGACCCCAACCTCCACTCCCCATCCCCCTGCACTTTTGGGGGGGGAGGGAAGAAGGGAGGGGTGGGGAGAAAGTGTTTTAAGATTTGGTTTTATTTTCTCATTATCCTACTCTGATTTGATTGGTAATAAATGAAACTAATTTCCCCAAGTCGAGTCTGTTTTGCCCATGACAGTAATTGCTGAGTGATCTCTCCCTGTCCTTATGTCAACCCACGAGCCTTTTCTTATATTTTCTCTCTCCTGTTCAGCTGAGGAGGGGAGTGATAGAGCAGCTTTTGCTAGGCACCTGGCATGCAGTCAGGGTCGACCCACCACAACATGAAATCTAGGAATGTTGTGAATCATAGGAGTTTCCAGAATAATAATTTCAGCCCAAACTGCAGCCCAGTATTCTAGATTTAGTCAGAAGCCAGAAGTCTCACTGGGCAGATTTACGTCCTTAGTAGGGCAAACAGATTTGACATCACAGACACTGAGCAGAGGAATTAAGATTGACAATCACTAAAACATGCTAAGATCCTGTTAAGCATGACATAAAAGCATCAGCATGAGAAAAGTCAATCTAATCATTCATCGGCATTCATTTAGTACCAGACTGCACCAAGAGGAGTATTGCAGCCCTGGAGACAGGATGGGGCACTGTCATGGTAGGGGTGGCAACAGGCCAAGAGCCTGCCTGACACTGGCAGTTCTCTTGCTGGAAAAACTAAGGTGATATCACTCATTTTCCTACTTAAACTATTGTGATGGGTTAACCCTGGCTGGATGCCAGGTGCCCACCAAAGCCGTTCTATCACTCCCTCTCCTTCTCAGCTGGACAGGGGAGAGAAAATATAACAAAGAGCTTGTGGGTCGAGATAAGGACAGGAGAGATCACTCACCAATTACCGTCACAGGCAAAACAGACTCAGTTTGGGGAAAATTAACTCAATTTATTACAAATCAACCAGAGTAGGGTAATGAGAAATAAAACCAAATCTCAGAACACCTTCCCTCCACCCCTCCCTTCTTCCCGGACACAACTTCACTCCCGGATTCTCTACCAACCCCCCCCCCAGCGGCACAGGGGGACGGGGATGGGGTTTACGGTCAGTTCATCACACGTTATTTTCTGCCGCTTCATCCTCCTCAGGGGGAGGACTCATCACACTCTTCCCCTCCTCCAGCGTGGGGTCCCACCCACGGGAGACAGTCCTCCACGAACTTCTCCAACGTGGGTCCTTCCCACGGGCTGCAGTTCTTCATGAACTGCTCCAGCATGGGTCCTTTCCATGGTGTGCAGTCCTTCAGGCACAGACTGCTCCAGTGTGGGTCTCCCACGGGGTCACAAGTCCTGCCAGAAAACCTGCTCCGTGGGCTCCTCTCTCCACAGATCTGCAGGTCCTGCCAGGAGCCTGCTCCAGCGCGGGGTTCCCACGGGGTCACAGCCTCCTTCGGGAACCCACCTGCTCCGGTGTGGGGTTCTCCCCAGGCTGCAGGTGGATATCTGCTCCACCGTGGACCTCCATGGACTGCAGGGGGACAGCCTGCCTCACCATGGTCTTCCCCACGGGCTGCAGGGGAATCTCTGCTCCGGTGCCTGGAGCATCTCCTCCCCCTCCTTCTTCACTGACCTTGGTGTCCGCAGGGCTGTTTCTCTTACATGTTCTCACTCCTCGCTCCGGCTGCCGTTTTCCTTCTGTCCCAACTTTTTTTCCTTCTTAAAAATGTTATCACAGAGGCGTTACCACTATCACTGATTGGCTCGGCCTTGGCCGGCGGCGGGTCCATCTTAGAGCTGGCTGGTACGGGCTCTCTCGAACACAGGGGAAGCTTCCAGCAGCTTCTTACAGAAGCCACCCCCGTAACCCTCCCACTACCAAAACCTTGCCACACAAAGCCAATACAACTATGCAGACATAAAGCTTTCTCCTGCATGGTGCTACTCAGCCAGGCACAGCTGGTAAAGAAAAATTAACCCCCAGAACCTCTCCCCAGCACTCCAGCCATGTTAAAAAGGGACTCCACCTAACAACTAACATGCAGTACCTGGAGATGTATCCTGGACACGAAGACTGGGTTTTATAGTCTCATTGGCTAAACTGCTAAATAAAATAAGATCAGGGACCACTGTCTGTATCTAGCACAGACTAGTCACATCCACACTGCATAGTGTTGGGCCTTGGGTGTCACCAGCATTCTCTTGTAGCATCTTAGTGGGCTTAAGACATAATTATTGGGGGTTCGGTGTACATTTTTTCAGTTCAAAGTGGGTTTATGGCATGAAAGAGAGTATTTGTTGCATGCCCTAGGAAGGGGCATTAGGATCATGTTACAGTGCAGATGCTGCTGGGATAGTACTAGCGAACTGTACAAGAGGGAACTGGTACAAGACAAATGTGCCACAGCCTTGCCCACATCACCTTTTAGGAACAGTCCTTGGTCTGCGCTGTCCCCTGGCCTATGCCTGGGCATGGGTAGAAACCCCATGAGGGAGCATGCTAACAGCTATGGAACAGGGCAATCAGTGGGCCGGTGCTTGTGGTCCTTGGCCTTCTTTTCTTTGACAATGCAGAAATTGCCACCATTTCCTGCTACAACTCCTCAGATTCGTCTGCTTTTATCTGCTGCCTTTTGCTTCCTAATTTGATAGGAAGACATTTGGGTTCCCAGTTTTCTGGGTCTGCACTCCTACAGCATCTAACAATACCGGCTCCTTTGCATTCTAGTGACATTTGTTTCCACAACAAAATAATTTTCAAATACTCTAAAATTCAAGGAAACAGATACGTACCTTACACCTGTGATACTAGGCTGCCCTAAGGATTCAAGACTAGTTTACATGAACCAGCATTTCAAATAACAAGTGAAGATTTCAATATAGTTAAAAAATTATGGATATTAAGATATTAGGAGCCATTGCTGATCATTTTCTTACCTTGTCATAGCCCAGCATGGAGCTATAACTGCAAACTTTTAATAGATGTCATGTTTAGATAACAGTATAATAATTACATAGTGGGCTTGCTTTTTAATTATAAAATATATAAATACTGAATTATCTATATATCTGTTGTAGTGTGTAATTTCAGCAAGCTTTAATGGAGACCATGTAGATGCTTTAGATCATTCAGTCCTTAACATCTACACTTCAGCATGTATGTCACTATTTTAGCACCTGCATACAATTTCGACAGCTGACCGTGTGTCAATTCTCTGTAAATTCCACCAAATCAGTACAAGCTGCAGATCTTCAACCAGCCTGCAGAACTCCTGTTTAGGTCTCCAAATATAATGCAGTAGCTTCAAGGTAACAGCCAACCTTTATATTTAAAAATTTCATCTACAGAAGAATAATATTGTCCAGAAATATGCAGAGAATTTGATAATATATTGTGAGAGTTGTGTAACACTTTCTTAGCTACACTTCACCCTCAGTATAATGAACTCCCTTGGGCCTCGGATGAATGTTTGCTATACCAACAGGTTCACTATAGCAAAGAAGATTTAGCAAATTCTTCTAACTAGATAATAAACTGACTAAAAAATATTCACTTACACCTGATCATTCTATACCTGTATGGAGACTACAACATTATTGCTTAAGGTTGTCAGGATTATCAAGCATATCAGTAAGAAGGAGCAATGTACAGAAGGCATGGAAAAGAGAGTTTCTGGTCGAGTTCAGGAAAGATACTTCTGAGTTAGGCCATGGACTTACAAAACCCTGTGCCCCTATGGATCTTTTAAGAAGAGAAGAACAATTGTAGCCTGTAGACACAGATGAGGTAAATCTGCATGCCGTCAGGGCCAGTCCATCCAACACACCTGAGACCAATGCTAGGAATACACAGGGAAGCAAATTTTCAATGAATTCAGCATCTTGCATGTCTTGACTTGAAGTATTTCTCTGTACAACAGAGAACCTTGCCAGCATATGGATGTTCCGGGTACAAAAATATTAATAAAGGGTACTTCATTGTAATATTTAGAATAGAAAGTTAGAAGTAAATTTTCTGGGTTTTAAGAAATATATTGCAAAAAGATTTTGAATAAGAAGTCTTGAGCATTAATGAATTAGAAGAATCAAGTCTTCCTGAGATTATGTCATTTAAATTGAGAGGACTACATGTTGTCCTTCCTGTGAATCATATGTGGTCCACCATTTGTCTCTTATGTAGAACCTTTTGATTACTTTGGCAGCCAAATTCATTCTTGTCTGCAAAACAGAAAAGAATATTTGCAGCAAGTGCTTAAGTTTTCTCAATTTATTTATGCAATATGCTTATTGCAGCAGAGCCTTAAAGAATTCTCAGTTCCCAGAGGCTGTAAAGGAGAAATGGGCTCTCAGAAGGTAATTAGATAAGGCTATGACAAAGCCCATAAAATGCTTTCTTCTTTCCTTTCACTTTTAAAGGAATTGTTATGGGTGAAGCTATTCTGCTGAGAATAGAAAGTTTTTCCTACAAATTGTTTCTGACAGGGTAAATGCAACTATTTTCAAAATCTTTGAGACTTAGTCCAAATACATGCTTATAAGCAGCAGATTAATTCCACTGATTTTTTTATTCCTCAAGGGACTATTATAACCTCTACTTTGTTTTTCTGCAAAATAATAAGCCAGTGAGCCAATGCACTGCTAAAATAGAGGAAGAAGTAAAAGAAATTAGAAATTCACAGGCTAAGCTTTGAAAATTCATGTCATGAATTTTACTCATCCCTTCATTCAACAAAGCACAAAAAAGTAAAAACAGTAAACTACTGTTACCATGGTTCAGAAAAGAACACCTGATTCATATCAGTGTCTGCTCTAAAACAAGTCAATGGGCCTCTTTCCAATGATTACTCTGCTCTCAAGACCTTGGAACAGACCTTTGGCAGCATTTTTTTAAGCCATCTGGCATTATTTTGTTCACTTATTCTTTTGTACATAGAGACAGCATCTCACTATATCTGCTCAGCTTAATGGTGCTGAGTTGTGAAAGATAAAGTTAATTCCTTTTCAACTGTCTTGCTAAAATATGACAAAAAATATTTTCAATGCTATCTAATTGCTACTGGCCAAAATTTTTTGGTACCTGCCTATTTATTTTAAAGTGAGTCCTATGATTAGTACAAAGCTTACAAAAAGTATACATAAACGGATATGCCCTCTCCTGTACTCAGGCACTACTACATATTGCCTATATCTTAAGTAGAAACAGTGCTGTAATGTAGCATAAACAAGTACACATTATTTAAAATGTGTACTTCAGCTAGGTATCTTCAGTGCAATCCATTCTCCTTGCATCATGGACTACCTTGGTTGTCATGTAGATGGGATCATTATGTGCATCCCGCTGAATTAAATACTTAAAAAATTAAACATAGTCTCTATTTGGCCTGCCCTAGGGCTACCTAAAGCGCACAGGTGAGGAAGATCTAGGCTCCCTTGGAGGAAGAACTCCAGTGCTAGATTTAGGGCCAGATCTCCTCGTGGGGGTTTACACCTACAGAGCATATACAAAGCTGGATTCTGCCCTTCCTTGTCACCTCAGCAGAACTTTTTCTACATCTCATGATTTGCAAAAGCAAAGTTTTGTTCACAGTCAGTATCCACAAGTACACATGCATCATACACCAGGCAAAATCCCAGCAAGCCTCAATGACCATGGGAACCAGCTTGTCCCAGCACCCACTCCCATCTGCTGAAGTGCAAGGGGTCTTCCTAAATTTCACTAAGGATCTTACCAGTGTATCTTAGGCCAGACGCCTGCACAAACAGCTATAATGGCTTTATTCTCAGAAACCAAGGAGCACCCAGTGCAATTATGAAAGCTGGGAACATAGCCTTCTCATTGATCTGGGTCATAGATGATAATAGGAGAACATAAACGTATAATTACTGTTCCCATCATTTGATATTTTCCCTCTCTTATTTTGATACTATGGTTTCAGTCTCCTTTTTGAAGGTCATTTTTCATCAAAATATAGAAACCAGTACTAAAAGGCCATCATTTTTTTCTTTAGTGTCCTCCTAGGACACCAGGGAGCTATGCACCCCAGAGCAAGGTCTAATAAACAGTGTGCCATAGAGAAACCACTGCTTCAAAATTTCTAAGTACAGTCACTACGGTAATGTCTGAACAGGATGCTACCCTTCTGAGACAACTAGCTCAGCTGACATGGAGCATGATGGACAAAATGGTTGTCATCCCTTGATCCAGCCCTTGGTCACCTAAGATCTGCTAGTTCATCCACCACCATCTGCCAAGATGCTGCCTGTCCCCCACAGTGGCTCACAAAGATGAAGACAGGTTCCTACAAATCCCTTCTGCTTACTGAATTTATGTTAGTCAGGTAACATGGACCCCAAACTCAGCCTCTGGGTCCTTGAAGACTGCAAGACTCACACACCCAATCTCATGGACCAGCCGCTGGCAATGCTCATCTAGCTCTTTCTTCAAAAGCCTGCAAGAGCAGAAGCCTCTATTAGAAAACTGCAGACTGTCTCTCTGTGCAAACTTTGCTGATCATTCAGGGCACCATAAGTAAGAGCATACCAAAGCCTGGAGGCAGAAATATGCAGGAGGCAGAAGCTAATGGGCTAAGCACCAGGAAAAGCAAGAGTGGTTCCTGAATTTGAGTCTTGTAGCTAATTATGACTACACCAGTGGCCTTAGTTTGGTAGTTTGACCTTGCTCCAGTTCTCATTGGTAAGGGAAATATTGGCCATAATTTTGATCTTGCAGAGTTTTACCATACATAGAAATCATGCAACTAGCCAGCTAAACACTCTGCAGAATGGTAGTTTACTGACCTGTAAAGCCAAGGCATATTGCAATTGCATCTTGCAAAATATTCTAAAGCAACTATGGCAAAGTCTGAAAAGCAACAGACAAGAACAACTGATGCTATTATTCCTACACCAGGAGGAAAGGAATTAAAATAGTATGCATCAGACTGTAACAGAAGTCTGATGAACTCGGGATGGCTAAAGGCTATCACACACCCTTGATCTGTCCTCTTTTTTCCTCTGTAAATCTTTTCCAGATTAAAAAAAAAAAAAAAAATTGTACTTTTGCCCAAGGTGCCTGACAACTTCACAGGACCTGCATATCTGGAAAGCCTAAGGTGTAGCGGTGATTACTATAAATGAAATAGTCAAATGAGACTACACAAAAATGAAGACAACTTTACTGAAAGGTCTAAAGCATTATAGAAGGGTTTTTCTGAGCCATGCTCACATAGGAATCTAAAAGCACTTCTTCCTTCACTTTTCACCATTACAAATGTTTACACTGCACAAAAGTAAAAGTCAACCATAAATGTGATCATCTGTATTAAAATAACAGAATCTTAATTTCACATTCTCCCCAGATGAAATGTCTGTTTTCTGCCATAACAAGCCTTGACAGTGAGACACATTCAACATGTTCTTTATCGGTCAACTAGATTCTCCCATGCTTGCCCAAAAGCCGATCGCCTCCACCTCAAATCAATAAATATTATATAGCCAATAGTGTAAGTAATGCAACTGTAAGTTTGGCATTAAGACTGTGTCTTCATGCAGATTGTCTCCCTTCACATGCATTTAGAAACAGCACACTGACCACTAATCCCCAAATGGCTTTGAAATGCCTGCAGCAAATCACAACATTGCTGTGCCTTACAACTAAAGCATCTGTTTAAGGTGGAAAGAATCAAGAAAGGCATTGAACAGCTGTAAATCTTTTACTTCAGGAGTAGATTTACCCATTACAATGAATTATTCAGTTTTAGCATATTGTATTCTACTCTGTAGGTCTTCTTTGAAGAGTAGCCTTTATCCAGTTTGATTTCCATTATATTTTCTATTATCGTCATAGATATTCCCACCTGTAATCAGCCACAGCTTTCAAGATTGCTTGTACCAGTGGATATATAATACTTCCAGTTTCAGAGCAGTGCGACATCCTCCATTAATGTTGGTGGTAACATTTCTATTAATTTAACAAAAAAATAATTTAATGAGGATTAAAAAAAATGAAGCACTATGTCCATGCATTGTAGAAACCCAATTTAAGACCAATTAACCTCCACAGTATTTAGATTTGTGTTGTTTCTCTGCAAATAATTGCATTCCATAATAAGAACAAAGTCAGATACTCAGTTTCTTCAATAAAAAATACTAGGAGAGAGATGTGAATTATTCAACCTTCTCCTATTCAGCCAAATGATACATCAGTGTTTTAAATCAGGTAATTCAGAGGTATAACAAATTGCAGCCATAAAGAAGTACAAGTTAAGTAGCAGGAGATTAGTCCAAGGTCATACATGAAGTTTGAATCAGAACAAAAAACTGAACACAATCTCCCAGGCCAAAGGCTTACCCCTCATGATTTAAACTGAATGTAATACAGAGTATTCAGAGATGGTATTTGGACAAATACTTGATGAGACGTGAAGTTACACTTATGGTGGTTTTGCTCCTGCAACATCTAGGGGGAACTAGGATGTGCTTCTGAAATGGCTTAATCCCAAGGAACTCCTGGAGAAGAGGCAATTTCCTACATCTCTACTTGCATTCATAATATTTATCTGTCTTATCTACATGCTCAGAGCGTGTTTTCTCCAGAAGCTGGCAAACCCAGGCACCTATGAAGAGATCACGTGAGAACAATAGTGTCCTCTGTATGCATTACAATTGATTTTTATGGCACTATATAACAATAAAATCAATATCAGCAGTTAGCCAACCTTGCAAATTCACAAGCACAAAAGCACTAATTGCACTATACAGCTCCCATTACATTTTCTGAAAGTCTTGCTATTGTCATTCTAAAATAGCACAGGAAAAAACACTACTGACAGATCTTTTAACATGGGAAGTAGATTAGTGATAGTGAATGTTATCTGTATTTTGTTGCTTTTTTTTAATAAAAATATTCAATTACCAATAAAAAAATAGACTTAAAGTGGGCCTAAATTGAACGCTATGGCCTGGTTATGTTAATATGGTTTAGGAAAGAGATAGCCACTTAGTGTGCAGAGCAGTACAGATTAAAGCAAACTGCAGGAACTTGGGAAACCTTTGCGCTTGCAGAAGAACCTGTGGCATTTTCCTGGAGCCTTGCAGCATAAGCAGCCACGAAGCAAGAGCTTTCATAATTCAGTTTCCGGGCTTAGCCAGACTCTTTAAGTGTCTAAGTCCCATTTTAAGTGCCCAAGTCATTGTCTGTATTTTGCTTTTCAAGACTGAAACAACATCCAAGCACTTCAGCTGAAGCTGGATCAGACCATGGAGGCACTGGTCAAACCTGACCAGGACTCCTAAGTTACAGTGACCTGATGTCAGAGGCAGGATGGAAAAGGCTGGAGGAAGAATGGGCTATAAATTGTCTCTAAATTGACAGGTGCTACAAGGTAGTCTGTATTGTGGCTCAAGGAACTACAGTTCAACAAATAAACATTCCAAGTATACCACAAAATTGACATATTTGGGGTGGATTGTTTTAGCAGTTTCCTAAGAAAGAAAACCCCAAAAGTGTCTCTTCTCTCCTCTCTGCTTGTATGAGTTTGACTTAAACCATCATCTTAGCAGATGTCTCCAAGAGATTATCATGCATAAGTAATTGTTGTTTGTATTATTATTATTCCAGGATAAGATTGTCTGCAGATAAGCAGTCTCAGAGTAACTCAAAGAGTTTACATTCTAACAGTGAAGATTAGAGCAATTTTGAGGGGAAAAAACTCAGGGAATAAAAAGAAGAAATACTCGTCAGTATATGATAAGCAGTTCTGTTAGTGTTCCAGCAGCCCAGCCAGTATCATCATCTATGATACACCAGCATGACTTTTTGTGTTAACACCACAAAGGAAGTTTTGAAGGAGATATTGTTTTCTTTTTGCCAGTGTTTATTATAAGGAATTCATAAGAATGACAAGTACCATTGACCATCCACGCACATTTCTGAGCGTTGTGAGCATACAGTGTAACCAGCATATGGTGTTCATTCTTACTGAACAGGAGTATAGAGGTTAATTAGGACAAGTTATGAAGAATCTTGAAAGTTAATTAAACAGTGAAAAGATAATATCTTGTAGTCAGATGAAAGACTTAAGAAAATGAATGTTTACTGAATATCCAGAATGGGGCAGGAATATACTTAAGAGCTTTAGCTGGAATATGTTCCATCTAAGAGTTATTAAAAAGAAGGAGTTGATAAGATGTGGATGTAACTCTTCAGTTCCTAAACTGCATGGATTGAGGAAGATATTTAGGTTACAAGACCATGCAGTAGACAGGAGGATGGCGTTTCCCATGATCGTCAAAACCAAGATACTCAAAGGGAGAGACAGGACAGATGAAGATTTCTACTGCAGCTACGCTACACTTGGTAATCTGAAGAGATGTCAGAGAGAGACAAAGTTTGTGAGTATGAAAAAGATAAAACAGGTCATCTATACAGATGCAGATCTGTGAGATATCCAATTGTATTTGGAAATGAAAGTATCCATATTCCTGAACAGACAGAGAAGGTAAGGAGCAAAGATGATTCCAAGCAGAAAGCTGAAGGGTGGTGAGGAATGTACTTTGAAGGACATGCTAAACAAATAACTAGAGAAACAAGAGAAGGATTCACTGAAATCAAGCAAAGACAAAGATTTTCTGCTGGAGATAATTAAGAGTCAAGAGGTAACACTCATGTCTTTCAATAGGTACATTATCTAAGAGTGAAGCACACCTAATGTCAGCTGCAAAGTTCCTTTTCTTATTTTTGGTATATTAGAAAGAAAGATGCTGATCTTCTCCTGGAAAGGGACAATTTGGCAGCAGGAAACAATTTCCACAACTCCGGTGACCACAGGTTTAATTTTACTGTATAAGCTAGTGGAACAAATCTTCAGAGGCTTTGGTTCAAAAAGTATTTAGAGAGATGCACTTTTCTGTGACTTTTGTCCTTTCTTCAGTTATACACAAGAGAATTTGATCTCTACATTACTATTTAAAGTCTTTAATGATATAAAGGTTAAGCCTGGACCTCCTCAGATGTCCATAGCTGAGCAAACAGAATTCACTCACTCTAAACCAGACTGGCTTTCATAAGCAATGGTTCCTGAGCCTGAGACCCAAACTCACTTCTACTTAGTGCTCCAATTTTTAACCTTCCTTTTGATCAAAAGTCTGAAATCTTAATTTTCGCAAGTAATGAAGCTCTGTGAGCTCAATTATCACCCTACAGACACAACACAGCTACTATTTGTATGTTTAGCAATTCATTGCCATAGAGCAAATCTGCACAAGACAATACTGTTGTCTGAAATAAAAATGCAGTAAGGACCAATTTTCTTTTCCATCTTTATTCCCTTCTCAGGAACTTTCTTGGTCCTTAGATGGTGCTGCCCAGCTGTGCCAAAAACGGCTTGCCAAAGGCTAAGTTTCAAATACCTTGACAGTAGTGGTTTGCGCGTTGCTCATCCTGGCAGGGCCGGAGACATGCTGTTCCAGTGCTTTCCTGGATTCTTTCACAGTTACCAGAATAAGAGAGTAGGAAGTGACAATTACTCCGCAAGGGAGAATAAAACAGAAAAAAAAGAGGACTACAGTGTAAGACATGGCCACAGCATTTACATTGGTGGAATGCCAGTCAATGCAGCAGGCTGTGCCATAGGGCTCTGCTCCATATTCTCCCCAGTGAGCTAGGGGAGAACAGGCAAAAATTGCTGCGTAAGTCCAAGCACAGGCTATCAGGATTTGCCCATGTTCTCTCCTGAACCTGTTCCCTGGAAGACACAAAACAATCAGTGAAGATCAGCATGGTTGCCATGTCTGCATGGAGTTTCCCATATGCAGGCAGCTGAGCAGGGTAATTAAGAAGGATAACTTTAAAATATTATAGCATATTGAAGGTTTGTAAGAATAGGGCATGGGTCGCAACAATCTGCAAAAACATTAGGTAGCTGAATTCTCTGATACATGTAGGATACTTAGCAAAACATAGATCTGTAGGAATAAATCTCTATCAAAATGTAGCAATAAACTCTGAAAAAATTAGTTTATTCAGGCCAGCCTTGCTTTCAGATCAGAACTCTCATTCCACGTTTCCAAATTATCACCCTGACTTAAAAGACCTTAAAAGTAATCAATTGCATATAGCTAGCCCTATAGCCAATTATCAATGATCACAGAAATAAGAATTGTTTGACTGGATGTAATAGATCTCTTCTATAAAAATAGTCTCCAGGATATGGAACCCAGAAATGGTGGTCTATGTTCACATAAAAAATTTGAGTAATTTAAGACAGAAACATTAGCTTACCGTACTCTGGAAAACAAACTTTGAGGCAGCACACAGTGCTAAGTATCGTCAGTGTTGAGAGACTGCAGATCCCAAACAGCACCCCACAAAATGCATAGAACAAGCAAATCTGTTTCCCATACAGCCACCTGGCAAATCAGCAGGAAAGTTAATTCTGAGATGCTATCCTTCTTTCTTAAATGTAATACTAAATGGTAGAAATATATTTACAGTTGTAGCCTTAAAAATTCAATAAAACTCCATGATTAAATTATTTGTTGGTCAATGATCAACTGTGAAATATATTCTCATTTGAAAAACTTACAGCCAGTTAAGTAATCATGTCCTGCTTTATTTTTATGATTCACATTTAAGCTTGTTTATTTTTTTAAAGCAAAGCAGTGTATCTTAACGACAATCATTCTGAAAAGAAAAATCAAAATGCTTGTCACTAGTAGGCCTAGATCATAAAATAATACAGTTTATTATTATCTGCGATCTTTATGTATATTTTCAAAACTAGTTTTCATCAAAATCAACATGTTCTCTTGTGAAGGTTCTCCAGAAGAACAAAAATTTGATCTGAATCACTCTACCTCCTCCCTTTCTATTCAGACACCAGGAGTATTTGCAGTAGCAGTTATCAAAAGGCCCATTCTAGATTTTGAAGATATCATCTCCATTAGTCAATATATTTAGCAGTGTTTTAACACAGAAAGTAATGTAGTAAAAACTGAGTAATTATTGGATTTTTTTTCTTTTATTTTTTATTTTGATGCCAAAATGAGAGAAAACTAAATGGGAGAAAGACAGAGAGAGATTTTTTCACATCAAACCAAATACATTTTTTCTTCATTTTGGTTAACTGAAAAAAAAAAATTACTCAGTGGTTATGTTGGGTGAGGTGCTCTCCGTCTCTTTTGTTAAATATATTCTACTGAATTACATTATTAAACATGCATTCCTAGGTTTCTCAGTAAAGTATTTTGGGAAGACAAATCAGCACTGCATATTCACATCTGTACAGTTGCAAGACATTCTGCAACAACTGGGATAGACCAAAATGTTACAAATACCATCCTATCCCAAATCCTGCAAAACAACTCCTGACAACCAGTTCTGATCTTCCTTCACCTTTGCTATCTAGTTCCTCTCTTTGAAACACTTTCATACTGTCTGGCTTGCACAAATACTATCCGAGGTCTAGTAATGAGCCTCCTAAGCCTCCCAAACTTTAAAAGAAGATCACAAAAAATAGATCTTTTACAATGATATAAGGTTGAATTCATGTGGCTAAAGAGGAGAGAAGTGGGGAAGGAAGGAAGAAGTTCTAAATTCAGAGTGTTGGCCTAAAAGTTAATCCAGAACACTACGTTTCTATGCATCATCACTACCACTACTTTTGGAGATCATAAGTAAATTCAGGGCTTTCTTTTTATTGTACCAAATGTCACTGTCCAACTGAAAAAAAAATGAAGCATTTCACCATCACTTGAATAATATTACCCACAAAGGATAAATGCAGTAGGAAGTGGATGTCTGGAATGCAAATCTTCTCAGCCCTACAGAAATCAAAAAGATAGTAACCTCAAATAGACACAAATGCTAATTAACACTAGCAGTCCACAAAGCTGCTGTTACAGAGCATACTTCTCTCAATCCCTATAATTAATTCCCACTTTCATGCCAAGCAAAGGGGCAGAGTAATTGGGTCTTCATCACTGACACAGACCTCCAGAGCCTGCAGAGGATGTTAAATATCACGTGCATAGGGAACAAACCTGTGTGAAAGGCTGGAGGTTACAGCTAGAGGGTACAATGTCAGAGTCATACCAAGGTCACTGACAGCAAGGTTGATAATGAAGTATTCTGCTGGTTTCAACAAATTCTTTATCTTGTAGGAGACGTATAGGAGAATGCTATTCCCAAACAAGGAGCATATTCCTGCAGAGAAACACAGAATATGAAGAAGAAATTATTTTCAGCCATCCTTTTTTTTTTTTTTTCTACACAAGAATAATGTGCTGCTATCACAGGTAGTAACTTGTCTCTTTTTTATATCTGCGGTTTTCCCTTTGTTATATTTCAATTTATTTTTTTTAATTTTTTTATCATTTTTCCTGGTTTCTTCCTGTTTTGTCCATCAAACTATCTACAAAGATCTAATGGATAATTTTATCCATTTGACGTGCAGAAAACAGACTCCACAATCAGTGGAACATTACCTAAGCAGAATCAGGTTAGCTAAGGTCAAAGAGCACAGATCATCAGACTATCAGGATATGCTCTTTCACTGTTCCTAGTAAGATTAATTTTAACCAGAACATAAAAATTGTAGCTGTATCAGAGATATCAGTTATATTAAATATCTTCAGTGGTTATACTATAGAAGAGTCAATTATCACACTTTTCCTTAGCAAAACCTTCATTTTATTTTTTTCTTTTATTTCCCATGGTGTCTGTTCTTGTCTGGATTACCAGCTCAAGTCCATATACAGTTTTTCAGCATGCACCAACTGACATCCCAGCCACTTTGGGATCTGGTTGACTGTATGGTCAAAGCCATCCCTGTTCACATATATTTTCATTGTGAAATTCCTGGAGGGAGAGATGGGAAGAGGTTTCATCTAAAACAATTTTTTTTTCCTATTTAAGCGTATAATTTTCCTTTCAAATATTTTGTGCAACTTTTACAAAATACCACTTACTGGAAACCTCTTTTCCACATTTTCCATTCCTCTTCATATTAGCAAATGCTGGAATAAACTGCTTAGTGAGTTCATGGAAAGTTTTTCAGAAGCTTGACAAATTTTGGTCAGGAACAGTATAAGGGGTCAGCAAATGGACTAAATGCTCTATCAGGATCACTCCAAGCTCCATTTTCTATGGCTTTGTGAACATACTGATTCTGTTTTCTAAGCAGGGCTCTTCAACAGCTTTGGTATGACTGACAAAGTAGATACTGAGGATACATCCTGCAAAGAGACTCAATGATCTGAGTGTGGTTGATTATCATGGGATCCAGAATGAGAAAGTTAAAAAGAAAGTTATAAGGCAACGCTATGTTGTATGACTAGCTGAACAAAGATGGGAGAGGAGAACATGGGACAGACAGGAAATTTCATTATTTTATCAGCAGTGTTGTCAGTAAAGAGGTCTGCATCTTATTTGTTGTTGATAACACATAGAAAACACCAAAACCAGAAATAAAGCTACACAAGAAAATTTCAAGTCCATCTGGTGGTAGAAAAATAGCATGAGGTTTCTGATAAGAAATTACCCTACCATTAGCTGAACAAACTCTGCAAATTCAGGAGTACAAATACTGCAGGGACGTGTCTCTAAATTGATATGTACTGTCCAGCCAGGCTATAAGTCTCTTCTCAGACTCCACTATCCATATACAGCTACACTCTAAAATAAATAGGGCTTACATTCATTTAAATTTTTCAATCAAAATGTTGAGGAAAACCTGTTGAAACACATGTTAATCTTTGAAGCCATTAGGATGCAAATATTCATTGACAGGACTAGAGATACGGGTTCACTCTTTGTTGGTGCTGTATTTATTTTGCATTAATCCCCTACTTCAGGGCTAGCATTTGTTGCCTTAGGGAAGGAAAATTTCTCTTAGGACATTCATTTGGCTGCTATGTTTTTCTTTTTCACCATCTTCTGAAGCACCAGGCATCACCCATGCCTACTGACTGCACCTAACGAGGGTGGCCATTGCTCTCCCAGATGTCTGGCTTGCCTTTCCTGGCCTCTGGCTCATGGTTACACTGACCAGTACATTTAAGATTGGATCCAGATTTTTCTCCTCAGTCAGACCAGGACTATGGAAGATGTTTGCCTCCTCTCTAACAGCATAGCACCCTCCACAGGAATCTCACTTTCTAAGGCAGGGACTGAACATTGGCCATAAACCTGATCTTTCCTGCACCTTTCCCAGACATGTTATAACTATGGCTTTTGGTATTTTACTTCAGGCATTAAGAGGGGTCAGAATATGTTGTTCTATGGTTTGCAATGATGTGTAGAATAGACGATCTCTTGTCTAGACTTAACAATGACCACATGGATGCTGAGAACTGCCAGGGCCTCAAAAACCAGCGTTCCTGTCCAGCTTGATATTCCTAGTACTGAATAAAGTTTTTGTACCTAACATAAATCATGTTAAAAAACCTTCTAATGATTTTGCTCTATGCTTTTTTTCCCCTTTTATGAAAATAGAGAAGTTAATCTGTGTCAGAAACAAACTACTTTTACAGTCAAGTCTTACCACATCAAATACCGCCAAAGCTCTATACCATGAAATCATACTTACCAAATATCATATAACATATTCCAACAACAATATCAGCTGATTCTGTTATTTTGGACTGGAATGTTGAGTCACCAGAAGATGGGCCCATCTGAAAAACAAACAGGACATGAAAAACAAACAGGACACAGTATTAGAAATTCAGTATCCAAGTAGGTACCTGTGAGCTCTCTGCAAGACTGTAAGCTGTTTTGCAGGGAAAGGACAGGGAGAATTTAATTTTATGATATTTTCTGAATTAACAATTAATTTATCTGAATGGAGGATGCAAAGAGGATGGAGCCAGGCTCTTTTCAGTGGTGCCCAGTGACAGGACCAGAGGCAATGGGCACAAACTGAAACACAGGAGGTTCCCTGTGAACATCAGGAAACTTTTTCACTATGAGGGTGACCAAGCACTGGCACAGGTTTCCCACAGAGGTTATGGAGTCTCTATCCTTAGAGATACTAAAAAACCATCTCAACACGGTCCTGGGTAACTGGCTCTAGATGGTCGTGCTTGAGGAGGGGGTTTTGACCAGAAGACCTCCACAGGTCCCTTCCAACCTCAACCACTCTGTGATTCTGTGTAATTTACAGATGAAATTGCAGCCTAGAGCTGAGGTGAACCAATTTCTATTAATTTGAGGGACTCATCTAAATACAAGAATGTCACAACATTACAAATGCAATTGGTGAGCAAGGATGCATTAAATTTTGGAAACTTGCCTTGGCTCAATAAGGTTTGTTCTAGAATGTTACTCATCACCACTTCACAACAACCAGAGGAACCAAGGTAGGAAATCTTAACAACAAGGGATACAGAACTGCAAATATAAACCTAAAACAACAACAAAAAAAACACAACAAAAAAAAGAGAGATGTATGAAGAGCATCAGAATAACTAATAGATACAAAAATGTATGAGATATGTGTATGTATGCACTTAATTCTAAAGCTTATTTATACTATTTAAATTGTAACTTTACATAGGGGTGAGCCAAATAAATTCTCTCTTTCCTTCTGCCTTCCACAAGAATTTCACTTTTATTTCCCATCCCTGCCCTCCACCTTTCTGAATCTCCCTCATTGAGTGTATTTGTAATCCTGTCTATAGAAACTTGTGCTTCTCCAGCCCAGAAATTAGCAAAGTATATGAGAGAGTAAAGGGCTGAAGGTAAATCAACAGCCCTTCCTTTAGTGTATAGCTCCTGCCAATTCCCTTAAACTACAACAGACTGAATTCTCTCAGATCTCAGGAACTGGGTTATTAAATTTAAAAGAGTCTGCATTTCAGGTATCCTATGTGTTAACGCTGAACATAACTACAGGTGTTAGTATAAAGTCTTCAGCAAGAAGACATACTGTGTGACAGGTCAAGTCAATGGGATATTCCTCAGCTTTTCCTAGCAAAAACCTTTGTGAAGAGAGTTACACTAATGAAAAGAGCTTCTGCCAACTGTATTCATGTTGGTCTGAGACACGTACTGGCATAACTCAGAAAAATGCCAGTTACCACTGTTCTCTGCTATTCATGCATTCAAGGAGCCTGCTTTGGGACCAGCACTGTGATGCAGTCCAGACCTTACTGACCATGCGGATGAGTGCAGGATCAAAGCGAGGACAGTAATGTGTGATAAAATTGCAATAAACCTGCTAGAGCCATACCCAGATACGTAGATGCTCTCACATACAGGGTTTAACACATCATACAATTTAAAGGCAAAGACCTCAGGTGGATCTGTCTTCTACCACAGGTCTAGCAAAGGTTAATCTTTTTGTTTCTTTGTTTTTCCTCCTCTCATAGATGCTGTTGCTGTATTGTCTTAACCAGTATTAGAGAGATTATCTGGAGCTGTTCTTGGCAAATTGAAGTTACTACAAAAATATGACGACAAAAGCTCAGCAAAATCCTCCAGCTATATTCACAGCCCTTTGCCTTGGGTAATGGTAAATACATTTCCACTGCCAGTCATTTCTCACTTTCCCTTTGCTTCCACTGAGTTTCTTATTGCAAAGGGAAAGCTCCTGTCTCCTGCTTGATCACTGCGGACCGCAACAGGCTCCGGCCCCATCCCCAGCACAACAGCAGCTCACAAGGAATGAAGCAGCAGCACGGACTTACACCTTTGGCTTGGTGGCAACATGGGAAAAGTCAAAGAAAAAGCACCTGGAGGAATGAAGTCACCTTAGCAAACAGCTAGAGCACCCAGGTCACACAGCACTTAAACCCACTGCCTTTTAGCTAACTGGTGTGTATCCACATTAAATAATGATCTTGTAGCTGCATTTCTTTCTTTCAGGGCAATAAGGCAGAGTATCTAAATTCAGCTTGACCATCTTCCCCACAGTTTCCTGTAAGCTGCTTATTCTCCCAGTTGTCTGTCAGTTGTTTCTACATAAAACCTTCTTCCCCCAGTTGCTCTATAATCCAGGACACCTCCACTGAAACCAAAGGGGATACGTGTTTGTTCACCAGGTGTTCACTCAGGAGGAATTTTAAGCCACGCGCATAACACTGATAATATTTAGATTTAATCCTTTTACCAATATTTGTTCCATTCATTAAGCAGAAGCAGTAACAGCAAGATTTCACATTAGAAGCCTCAGCTCTAGCATTTTCCTGGTGGCCAGTGCTGCAGCTTGTGACTGCCCTCAAGAGACCACAACAAAAATAGTGACAGGACATTCATCTACTTTTTCCCCAAGGCAACCTATCCACAAGGAAAGGCTGAGCTCATTTCAGATGTTAGTGCTCTGCTTTCAATGCTCTCTCCTATCAAAAGCAAACTTCATATGTTCTAAAAGGAAAGACATTCTACCCTAGAAAATGCAGTTCTTCAGCTGGTCATGAGTTGAGCTCCTGGTTTTCCAAAGCAGTCTGCTCATTTGTCAGAGATAGACTTTCTTGGGTTTTACCCATGTTGTCTTTGGAATGAGTTTTTGGAGAATGAAATCCCATGCTAGGAAAAGGGTAATTTTATTCCAGGTGCCCAGTGCTGGCTGGACTCAGGCAGAGGAGCATTCAAGCCACAACTTCCATACTTCAAAAGAGTAGTTCAGACATGACAAAACCAGGCTGATATTCCCAGTATATGCAGTGTCCCTCATCCATAAAGCATCCAGCTGTACTCCTAATTTGGCTTTGGTAAGAGTGGCCCCCATTTTTCTGAGAAGATAAAAAAGCTCTCACTCAGAAATGTCAAGAAGATGGGGTTTTGTGCCGCTGACAATGTGGCTCTTGCTTGTCTCATTTACTTCACTCTAGTCCAGTAATACCACAGTTTTCACCTGCCACTGTAAATGAAAATCACTTCAAGGCTGTCGTAGCCTATTTCACTGTTTCTGTTATGGAAGCCATAGTCCCTAGAGCCCGCTCTACTCAGCTCCTCTCTGACACATCTCCAGCACCAGAGCTTGTGTAAAGCCAGTGTACTAGCTCTGTGCTCTAACAAGAATTGTAAGAATAAGTAAGTGTTTCAGCCTGCTGTTATCAAAACAAGAAAACAAAAACAGATAAGGGAAGCAATGACCAAGTAAAAATAACTCCATTCTTCTTAATAAAAAAAAAAAAAAACCCGCCTCCATTAAACAACATTTCGATAATCACCTGAATAGTCCATTCCAATAGATCTTATTTGTAGTGTTTGGAAATCTACATTTTTCCGAGCACTGTAAATATTTCTTGCTATTCTTTTACAGTAATTTTTAACTAAAATTGTGCCTTCTCAGGACACTTCCCAAGCTGCTAAGTCTCCAGAAACCTGCCACCTAAGCAGTTTCCAAGCATCTACCTTTTTGCAGACATTTGTAGTAATTTTAGAATTAACTACAGGGATTAATTTTGCACATCAGTAGTCAACAGGTCTGAGTGGGTTACATAAAGAAGGGCTATAAAAACAAACAATATTTAATCAATTTATAATTTAAAAGCAAAAGCATCACTTTTAGAAAAGATGGATAAAGCCATCTTCAAAGAGGAACTGGAATAGAAAAGAACTGCATATTGATGTTTCCAAAGCCACTAAACACTCTCTAACATGCTGTTCTGGCAAATAGGTACAAGTTTTAGTGGCTTTTGTGGGGGAGGGGGGTGGCTGGACCGATGAACTACATAATGATATTTTTGAAAAATACTTTACCTGTGTTTACCTGTAAAATATTTTATCTGAAAAATACTTTCTCTGTATTTTTCTCACTCCTTCCCTCAAGAGCTAGAACAAAATTTATTTAAAA
This sequence comes from Harpia harpyja, assembly GCF_026419915.1. NCBI lineage: Eukaryota > Metazoa > Chordata > Aves > Accipitriformes > Accipitridae > Harpia > Harpia harpyja. Next base: position 31,132,876 of record NC_068944.1, read on the forward strand.
AATTTAAACTTTTGATAGTATGTTAATTACCATAAATCAGGTAACAACTAAGGTCTGGACATCTACATTCAAGGAATCAGTTTCAATAAATTGTTTTAAAAGTCACACTCTTAGTTAAACTATTGTCATTGTGAATATATGTCATAAATCTCTCATTTTCTCCCTTCAGATAGTCTTCTATTGACTTCAGTTCTTCCATCTTCCCCAAATAACATTTTTCTTAAGTATTCAATGCTTTGTTATTTCCCTACATGGTATATATTAGCTTAAAAAGGTAGGTAGAAAATAGCCTAGTAGGAAAAGTATGCAGCAGATGGAGCAGCAGGGTAGGAGGAAGTAAAACCAATAAATGAATACAGTCTAATAATTCAACATTAAATGTAAAGTATTTGTGATAACTGGTCAATACTATTTAATTTCAAATCAGGTTAGTGGCATCAACATATGACTAAGAAGGAACTAGAAGTAGAAAAATTTCCAAATGCACTTTCAGTAATAATTATATTTTTATACTAAAGAAGCACTATATTTAGTCCTATATGAAGCTTTTTTGAAATGTGTTCCGCACTCTTTTTAATCACCGGTATCCATTAAATGTAATAATAAAGCCAAACTGCTATGCCCTGGTTTAAAAAAAAATCTCAGAAATCTTCCCTTTTTAAAAAAGGTTTGCTCCTCAGTAACTCTGGCAAAAAAAAATTAAGCCAACAGAAGATACACACAGCAGCTTTGATGATTTCATAGTACATGAAAGATTCCTGAAATAAGGAGCACATAGAGGCCTTTACCAATAAACATGGGAACTTTTTCTTTCTCTGCAATGGCCATGCTTGTGGAGACTTTGGAAGTCATAATACTAACTACTGTAAAAATGTATTAGACCACAATCACTCATTCACGTGTATGAATAAACATTTCTGTATACAGATTTCTACTGTCTCATTTTGTTCACTCCCTTTGCCATTGCAGCCCGCAATCATGAAGTGAGTTGGCTCTGCATGCATGCATGGATGCACTAAGGTCCTATCATTGTTCAACCTTATGGAGAATTGTCTTGAAAATTAATTTGTTGTTCACTCTGGTTATAGAAAGCCATATTTTTGGAGCACAGGACTGAAACCATGCTCATCTCCAACATCATGTCACTCCACCTTCTATAAAAAACAGTTGCTGGAAGGACTAATTAGAAGTCAAAAGCATTGTGTCTTGTGTGCAGTAGCTTATCCATGAATGTACAAGGGCTAGTTCTGCAAGAAAAAACATGGATATATTTCAAAAGTTCTGATATTACAAAACAATAAATTACCTTGAATTGCTCTTTTTACTTAAAACCTTGAATGCCAGATAATATGCTTCTATTTGTCCTGCCAGCCACATTAAAAGCATCCACATGAATCAAATACATTAAGATGAGAAAAGTTGTACAGAGACAATGACAACCTATGTGCTTCTGAATGAAGTGTGACAGGGGAAATCCCTAAGCCCCAGTGTAGCAGTACTGCTACTTTTATACCACACCATAGAAAGGGAGAACAGCATGCAAAAGGGGACAATTTTTAAGTAGATCTGTTAAATTTAGTAAATAAGAACAGAATAAAATAGAAAAAAAACCTGTTGTGTACATCAGTATGACCAGAGTAATTATTTCTACATTTCCATCCCCAAAATCAAGTTGAAAGTCTTCCCACAAACTTCTCTATACAAAGAAGTTATCCCAGATTCACAGATATGAAACACCTCACAAGAGACCTCTCGTAAGAGACCTTTCTTAAGAGATCACAGGAGGTCACACAACACGATCATCATCTGATACAAGCTATTGGACTTCACAAAATTAAAGCAATCATCCAGGCTTGACCTAAAACACAAGGTCCAGCACAATTCTTAGGAAGTCACTCAGAGGGTTAGTTGAGGAAGGAGGAGACGATGCTTTGGTTTTGCCATTTGTCTAGCCTCAATTTCCAATCACACCAACTCCCACATCAGCACAAAAAGACCAAAAATAAGTCACCCTTAACCTTTCCTTGACAATCCAAATGGAATGAACTCTAGAGGTTTAGGATAGAGGCTGTTTCTGCTCCAGCAAACTGATTTCACTGACCTGAGTTGAAGATCTGGCACTCCAGGATTTTGCCTTTCACCTTCTACAATAGACCAATCCAATATCTAAAACTTCTCAAGATTAGCACCATCTCTTAGGAGTTTTGTGGCTACCAGCCTTTGTTTTCAATATCCCATAATGCTGCCTTATTATTAACGCTACACATTAGCTTTTCCTTAGGAGGAGAAATTTGATCAAAGTCTTGCAAATCCAGAGAACCACAGAATCCTTGATCCCTTACCTCTGCCAGGGTTATCGATGGATGTGAAGTACATTGCAAAAAGCAGTCTTTTGGAAACGCAGCGCTATCTGTAGACCATTCAGGAATTGATCCCATCATGTTGGAGCATTCTGCCATTGCTTTCCAAACTCAAAATGCTTTCTGCCCTTAATTTTCTTTATGTACAAACAGAATGCCAAATTGCAATATTACTGGGCATTCACTACCGGCTTCACATCTCCAGTCTTCATAATATATCAGCAGCTACTAAAGACCATGGAAGCATTTACAGCTGATCAGAGCAGTGAGAGGAAGGGGAATACACGGTACTGACAGCTGCTACCTAAACTCCTTTCACATGGGGGACCTGGGTGCCAAGGCTTCAGATCACACTCTCCCCCAGCCACAAACTGGATAATGGCATGCCCAAAAGACGTCTGGCTCCCTGGTGTAGTTCCTCTTTGGCTTCATCATTTCTGCCTTGTAATGACTTTATTGCTTTTCACATGACAGCATGTATTGGGTTTGCGTGGCAAGGTTTTGGTAGAGGGGGGGCTACAGGGGTGGCTTCTGGGAGAAGCTGCTGGAAGCTTCCCCCATGTCTGACAGAGCCCATGCCAGCCGGCTCTAAGACAGACCCGCCACTGGCCAAGGCTGAGCCCATCAGCAATGGTGGTAGTGCCTCTGGGAGAACAGATTTAAGAAGGGAAAAAAAAGTTGCTGTGGCACAGCAGCTGCAGCCGGAGAGACGAGTGAGAACATGTGAGAGAAACAACCCTGCAGACACCCAGGTCAGTGAAGAAGGAGGGGGAGGAGGTGCTCCAGGCACCGGAGCAGAGATTCCCCTGCAGCCCGTGGGGAAGACCATGGTGAGGCAGGCTGTCCCCCTGCAGCCCAGGGAGGTCCACAGTGGAGCAGATATCCACCTGCAGCCCTGGGAGGACCCCACGCCGGAGTAGGTGGATGCCTGAAGGAGGCTGTGACCCCGTGGGAACCCCGCGCTGGAGCAGGCTCCTGGCAGGACCTACGGCCCTGTGGAGAGAGGACCCCACGCTGGAGCAGGTTTTCTGGCAGGACTTGTGACCCCATGGGGGACCCACGCTGGAGCAGTCTGTGCCTGAAGGACTGCAGCCCATAGAAGGGACCCACGCTGGAGGAATTAGTGAAGAACTGCAACCCGTGGGAAGGACCCACATTGGAGAAGTTCATGGAGGATTGTCTCCTGTGGGAGGGACCCCACGGTAGAGCAGAGGAAGAGTGTGAGGAGTCCTGCCCCTGAGGAGGATGGAGCAGCAGAGACAACATGTGATGAACTGACCACAACACCCATTCCCTGTCCCCCTGCGCTGCTGGCGGGGAGGAGGTAGAGAAATCAGGAGTGGAGTTGTGCCTGGGAAGAAGGGAGGGGTGGGGGGAAGGTGTTTTAAGATTTGGGTTTATTTCTTACTACCCTACTCTGATTTGATTGGTAATAAATTAAATTAATTTTCCCCAAGTCGAGTCTGTTTTGCCCGTGATGGTAATTGGTGAGTGATCTCTCCCTGTCCTTATCTCGACCCACGAGCCCTTCATTATATTTTCACTCTCCTGTCCAGCTGAGGAGGGGAGTGATAGAGCAGCTTTTGCTAGGCACCTGGTGTCCAGCCAGGGTCAACCCACCACACAGCAACAGAAGGGAAGAGCTAAGCTTAAATATGAACATGATAACTCCCTTATCAAAATGAATATTTAGAAGCAAAGCAAGATACAAAATATGCATCATGCACTCCACTGAGTTACACAGAGGTTGTGCCATGCACCTCAAAATCTTCTACTGTCTCACTGACCAAGCTCTCAAATAATTGGAAGTAGCAAAATATCATAATCTTCCATGCACATACTCCATGTTTTATAAAACAGATAATTCCTAGCAATGCACTTCCCTAACCCAGCCTTAAAATGCTACCCATTCAGGGGCAGAGCATCAAATTGTCCTTTCTGAATTGCAGTGTAATGTGACCACCACAACAGGAGAGTTCACTCCACATTTAGTATGTTGGAGATACAAATTCAAAAGCTTTCATCACCGCAGTGAGGGCCAAAGGTGTCCTTCCACCAACACCTCTGGTTGAAGCACCACTGTATAGTGAATGACTTGGGCTCTTCATTCGATGTGAAAAAAAGCTTCTCTAGGGGAGAAATTAGCAGATCTTACTGCTTGATTAGGTTAAAGTGGGATCAGGTCATTAGAACCATGAAGTTCACCTTCAGTTGCTCCTTCCCAATGCTGGGACGTCAGTCTAACTGGACTCACTCAGTTAATGCATTAGAGCTGGACAGCCCCCATGCCTTCCCTTAGCACTGTTTAGCCTGCACAGCTTAGTCACTCGTTTCTACCTCACTTACATGCATTCAGATTAAAATCCTGGTGTTTGAGGAGAGTGATGACCAACCTTTCCGCCTGAGCAGAGCACACAATTTCTACTGGCAAGGTGAGCTGCCTGCCATGATATTACTGAATTCATATTAGATCTGATGCCTCCCAAGGGGTCAAATTTAAATGCAGGTACATAATATATTCCCCCACTTTCCAGAAACTCAGGTCTTATGCATATGGGATGTGCAGCGTGCACTCTCATTTCCTAGATGTAGCCCTTTCCAGAGGATGAGGTAATTCTCAGCAAAGAAAATCATTATTTGTAGCACATCATTATTCATGTTATAAATCTATTGCATATACAAAAAGCTCTTAGATTCAGCTACTATAATTCAGTCACCTTGTAGTTAGAAAGCTGCAGTTGTTCAAAGCAAACCATAAACAGCATTCAGTATTCAATTGTAGGACAAGGTTAGTAAAATGGAATCAAAATTTAATTATTGGGATGAGATGGATAAGCAGAAAAACAAGGCAAAAAAAGGAAAAAATCATACAAATACTGTTTATATTCAGAACTTGTTTTCAGCTTTGACAACAATCAAACTACTCCACTGAGTACCTGAGAACATTCCTGAATATCAGAAAAACACAAATATTAACTTCAAGTGCAGAATATTTACAGAGAACATAATTTGAACTGTACAGCTGGCTGAAAAAAAGTGCATGGTTTAATTCCAATATTCCTGTAATTTTGTTTCTACCTGATGAATGGAGGATTTATTTAACCAATGAATAAAGAAAAACTTAGAAATCCATAATATTCCACCAAGCTTTATAATATACCCTGCACTAGTTACCAGGGAAAGGTTTGTGAAAGCTGATCAGATCACAGTCTACAATGGTGCAGATAACAGAACAAAACAATGACAATTCAGTGAGAAGTTCCAGCAGTAACTTGCTAATTTTGTCTCTCAAGAGGCCATAAAGAAGACTGTTTGCTATACTGCCATGTCTTCTGAGCTGAACCACCTTTCCAAAGTTTAAAAATAAATTATCAGTGTATACAGCAGGAATGTTACTGCTTGCTAGAAAGAGAACTGACTAATAACAAAAAATTGAAGGAGTGAAACAGTATTGATTCAGGTCCACAGGACAAAAATTCTCATTAATCCTGATTAGGTCACCGGTATCCAGGGAACAACTGGGTCCAACAGAATTTATTTCATCTCCAGCTAGTGAAATTGTTGTTATAATTCACACAAATATAAGCTGCTACTGTTATCATTTATGTTTTGACCTAGCAAACAAGGCTATGTTGGAAGAGAAACAAGAAGCAGAAGCTGATGAGAAATGTGACCTCATTACAATGGGCACAAAATCCTATCCTCAAACCCATTAACTAGAGCTGTGTGAAATGTTTCTGATAAAATTTTATTAAATGCTCTAGTTGACCTCAACACGCTTTTTTTTCACAAAACACACATGGTTTCCCTACTGTCCTGGTTAATAAACCAAAAAAACCCCAGGATAATACTTTAATGAAATATGTTGAATTTAATAGCTCTTGATATATTGCTTCAAGATTTATTTCAATTTTTTTTTAAAGACTTGAAAACTGTATGCTTTGTTTTATTGAAATTATTGAACAACTCAAAATTTTTCAGCTGTTTTTTTTCATCACTGCAAAATTAACCGAATAACCACTTGTTAACAAAGTTCTTACCTCAATGCCTGTGATTCATGCAGGTTACCCATTATACTCCATATGGCTTTATAGTCTGTGGATGACTAGATATTTGCAATTTGATTACTTGAAAATCTCTTCCCTCCATTCAAGAAGGGCTTGCAGTAGCAGTGGACTGCTGTTGCCCTTGAGCAGATGGAACAGTTGCCAATATGCAAGTGGCCTGTGACTCTCAAATTCATTTCCCTATCAGTCTGCCAGCATCTCAACTGATTAGCCTCTTAGCAAGTTTTGGAGACTTAGAGATGCATTTTGATTGCTCTTCTTTTCCTCCAGGTATTTATAGACTAGACAGGTTAAACAAGATGAGCTGCTGCTCATTCCATCAAAATAGCTAATGTGTTCAATTACCTATAGTACTGTGAAAAATTAAAGGAAATTACAGTCATTTCCATTATATTGCATAGTTATAAGGATAGTAAAAATACCCAGAATTATTGCTAGGCTCTTTAAAAGTAAAATACAAAATAAACTTTCATTTGCCCATTCAGTGCATTAAGAAATGCTTGTTATGATAATTCAACTAATGAATTGGTCTGCTTTTGCACGAATATTTTTATTTATTTCAAGGCAGATGTTTGCATCATCCACATTTGAGATAAAAAGTAGCCTTTGTACAGAAGCTATGGCTTAAGCATCATATGATCTCTATATCGTATTACGTCATGTTAAAAGTAATAAACTGATAGGATGGGACAAAGAAGAAGGTCTGGTGTAGAAGGGTCCCATTTCTTTCCATTTTCTCTTCTTCAAGTAAGACATCCCCCTAACGTATGGTTATTTCTCCCTCGCCTCATAATTTCTTCTCCTTGTTGCATTTTTTGTTCTTGCAATCAATTTATAACATAAAGTTTACTGAGGAAAATGCATGTTCCTATTCTGGCAGTTATCAGTTTCAAAATTGCTTTATAAACCTTGCTTGTATATGCAGACAGAGCAGAACGGGAGGGGTTGAGAAACAAATGCTTTGTGTGTTGCTCCTTTATTTATTGGAAGATAAAACATTCTCAGACAAAAAAAAATTGGGGCAACATTATGGGAGAAAAAAAACTATTAACCTGTGGCAGGAATGTTCCATGCTCAGTGTAAGAATACCTCTTAATATCAACTTATGTGTAGGAGGTAATTCCTCATCTGATTTAAATTTGTGTAGCTCAGATACTGTAAGCAGTGAAGGGACCACCAGCCTCCAGGCTAACCTCCCAAATTACAAAGTATAAGCACATTATAATTTCTGTTTGCAGAAACTTAGAGATTAATATTCCTAGTCAACACTTTCTAAAGGTTGATTATTCTCAATACAGAATTTTTTACATATTTCTTTTCCCATTTTCAACCTGAATTTGTCTAGCATCAGCTACCAACCACTAACTTGCATTTTACCATTTTCCACTGAAAAACTCTCCGGTATCATGAATCTACTCCCCAAACACATAGTTGCAAAACATGTCATATTCATCACTGGGGTAAAATAAATTGAGTTTTGTAATTATCTTATGATGGAAATTTTTTTTTTTTTTTTTTTAATCACCCTTGAAGCTTTCACTGGTTCATTCCCAGTTGTTCAGCCTGCATTTCTCCTGCTGGGGCACAAGTCTTCTAACCCCCAAATATCTTCATGAATGCAGTATCTAACTTCTCCCACTTAATAGTCCCCAATTTAGATATGCATAGCTAGTATTTCTTCTCCATCACAGCATTGCAATAGGAACTTACTGATCAAACATAAGTTACTGCTGCTGCTAAGCCCTTTTTTTATTTCCTAATATACTGGGCTGTTTTATGCTATGTGTATGCCTTTGTATTCGACTGACCCAGCTTTTCCTTTATAACAAAGCAAATATTTCTTCTAAATCACTGCTGAAAAATATTGAAATATGCTTAGCCAGGAGCAGACCTATGGATAGATCCTGCTTATGATGCTTTTTTATTTTTCCCTCTATTACTTTTCAGGTACTTCCAGATAACCATTTTAGAAACCTAATGCATTGTACATTGTTTTTTTTTTTTTAATCAAGCTAGTGTTCTTCCTAGCAAAGTCACTACACACATGCCAGATTATACAACTAAAGAACCAAGCCCCTAGTACATACTGCTATTAATGAAGCAGTGCACTGGGCAAGAAATAAATTAACTTTTGCAAAATTCTGACCAACTTCAAAATGTATTTCTGTTGGAGTGTATTCTTTTGTTTTGTACAAACATTAAAGCACTACAGTGTCTGAAGCAAATTCTTAGGAGAAGAAGCATATGAGCTGCTTCCTCAGATGATTTTTTCTATAGCTACAGAAGATTACTTCAGTATATTCCTTTACCTGCTTGCAGTAGATCAGTGGCAGACCAGGCCAATAAATGTGTTATGCAAAGAGAATTTTGAATTGCCAGTTTAATTACTAAATTTCTATTTTATGTCATAAAATAGCTATGCCGAATTAAGAATAGGAAAAATGCTGCATGGATTATATATTTAACCAGGACAATATGGACTGCACTTCCACTGTACATTGGCCAAGAAGTATCAAATGAAGAAATCTCCAAACTAATTTCAAGTAGGGTTTTTGTTTCAACATCTTGCAGTCTCCTAGCAAGCAGGAGAAAAAAAGTCAAGTTTTCCTTTCTAATTATTTGTACTTTGCTGAATCACAAAATGCTAAAAATTAAGGTTAATATTGTTATTTCATTGGGATGGCATCAAATTATCATTTTAGTTGTTCATCAGAGAATTGTAATAAATGATGGAAACCATTTGTTTGATACTGAGGCCTAAACCAATTGAATTCTCTTGGGAGAATTAAATTCTCCTTTTGGTCTACAGGGAAAAGAGGAATAACAGTTAAATTGTCAAATAAATAATGCTAAATCTTAATCACTGAGCATATGAATTCTTGAAATCACTTTCTGTTCTAATCAGCAAGTGGTGGTCCACTAATGGTTGAATATTTAGTAACATTTACAGGAGATCATCAACTCTTAGAAAGGTATATAGACATGATCACTGAAGGAACTCTGCCTGAGGAAGACTGTTTGCCCATTTTACACACACAGACTTTACATCATACAAGAGATGTATGAGGATGTATGAATCTACGAGAACAACAGAGCAACAAGCCCTTTAACAAAAGCACTCCCTCAGAGGTCTAATGGAGCTGGAAGAAGAAAGGGCATGTTTTAACTGGAAGAATAGTATATATAAAAGGTAAAACTAAAGCTGATTAAATCATCTGTCATTCCTGGAAGTGAGATGAAACAATAGAAAAGCAAATAAAAGTTCAAGATTGTCTAGGAGGTGGTTCATTGTTACTGCAGAGACATCTGCTCACTGACACCAAATTTATTCAGCAGATAAAGGAAAAAAATGTAATTACAATATTAACAGAATGGAAAACTAAAAAAAAAAGCAGACTTTTATAATTAGTTTTTCAATTCATCAGTATTATTCTGGAATTTCAATTCATCAGTAATATTCTGGAAAATGCTAAATGCAGCTATGACTCCAGCTCTAGTAAAAGTTAGCAGACACACTCAGCCTTTTTACTGTTAATATAAAGGAATGCTTAAGCGTCTCTTTGTAACGTGATGCACAGAAATAAAAGAAACCACTATTGCACCACCAGCCAGGCAGGCTTCCCTAAAGAGTGAGTGCACACACGAGGACATCAGTCTGTCAGTCATGTATAAATGAAAGGAGTGGAAAGCTGTAGCTGAAGACAGCTGGAAAGCAGCCACGAGTTGCCTCATCTTGTTGAGCAGTTGTTGGAAGGGCAGGCTCAGACTTTGGAAAGAGGACATCTGTCCTCCAGCTGTGTGCAGTGCTTTGCATGCACACCTTGCAAATAAACAGGGTCATAGATACAGCATACCCCCAATCCTATTCTCCCTTTCCTTAATCCCAGAGAAAAAAATCTGGCCAGATGTCCAAATCCAGACAACCATTTGGCACCAAGGCAAGAAAAGGTTGGAAGTTAGGACACGACAGTGAAACATGACAGGAAAAAACAGTGAGGGAATACAAGGCAGTTCCCCAGTGCTCTGCAGTGCCTGCCATGGCTCAGGCCCCCATCCACCAAAACCTGTAGGCATGACATAGGTGCAGCCCTGAAACTTGATTCAAATTCTCTTCTGCAATCTGTTTATCATTATATTGTGTGTCCTGTTTGACCTGTGTGGATTCCTAAAGACATACTAATGATAATTAAAAACAAAACCAAGTTCCAACTTTTATCACACAGAAATTGTTGGGTTTGTTAAAGTGATTTGAGATCAAAGACATTTTAGGTTAGGGAATGCTAGACGTGTTGTCACCCCTTCCCTGCCTGGCATCTGCCTGGGTTATCAAGGTGACTTAATAGATCGACACGAATTTGTCTGGCCTTCTACATAGGTTGGTCCTGTCAAAAAACAGCCCAACCTATTTAGCAGTAACTGCCTTCCAGATGGCTTCGTGTGTGTATGACTGGGAATGTGAACACAAACAGCAGTGAATTTCACTGACCTTCATGAGGAAAGGGATGGAGGTGAGGGAAGCACAAGAGGCCTATCTTCGGTTTAAGAGTATGACAGATTGGTTTCTAACTCCCTGGGACTCCAGTAGTATAATATGGAAAAGGTGCTGAGAAGGGATGGACTGAGAATCCCCACTCTAGGACAGACTTACTGAAAATGATGGCACTTTGGTAAATTGTGCTTACATTCATACTTAACACAGAATCAAGTTGCTGATAGACTTCCAGGAGATTCCGCCCTACAAGCAGGGATGGGGATAGCTAACACTGGCCCTCATTTCAGCTGGTTGAGGGACACTCTAAAACTACAACAAGAAAGGCTCCATGTAACAGTGACCTAGGAACCAAAGCACTTTCTTGTTTTCCTTTTGACACTTCCTAAATTTTGAAGTCCTGCACTTCCTGTTATCTACATTGTGAGAGCAACTTTTTATTCAGAAAATTTCAGAAAATCAGAAAAATGTTTCAGAAAACATCAGAAAAATATGATCAAAAGAACAACTTTTTCATCTCTGTTCATTGTTAAGACAGAGTCCCATCTTCCTGAAATTGCTGTTCTTTACAGTAGCAAACAGTACTTTAGCAGCTGCTCACAGAAACCACCCCTGTAACTGCCCCGCTACCAAAACCTTGCCACACAAATCCAATACAGTGATGAAACATGAACAAATTTCAAATCAGGTTTCCTTTTGAGTGGACCCAATCCTAAACAGTGAAACTTTATTTAAAGTTTCCAAATATACTAACTTCATTGTCATTAAAATTAAAGTTTTCCTGAAAAAATGTATTTTCCAGTTGCATAGAAAATTTCCAATCAGCTCTATTTTTAAAAGTGTTATTTATTGTCAGATGAAGTCAGCAGACTGAGCAGTCTAAAACACAAGGTTACAAACACAGGAAGCTGAACATACAGAAACATCTCAGATCCACTACAAAGAATGCAGACATATCTATATGCAGATATATCTATATTCAAAGGTAAAACCACACAAACATACGTTACTAAATTAAATGCCTCACTATTCTCTAATGCTTTGAGCTCCAATTTCACCATCCATACAGACCCACCAACTTCATCCATTCATTAATACTGAACTGATTAATAGGGAAAACATTGAATCCTACTCCTACCTTTTCTCACATGGTAGGCAGGTAGACAGAGAGTTTATGAGGAACAAAACACAATCCCCTTCTGCTCCTCTGAAGGATAAAAATCACCTTTTTTTCCTCACACTAGGGGTCTGCGTACCTATCAGAAAGGTGTCCAGCTCTGATTATATTGCAAGATGCTTGTTTCAGTCTAAGCCAGAATGTTTTCCTGTAACCATCCACCCATGCCTTCAATATGCACAGAGGACATGCTCTTACAACTGTTTTTATGTTTCAGCTTGTAATTAGAATCTCAGTTTATGTTGCAGCAAAGAAAAGAACTGGAACAAATAACAACCTGCTCCTCTGCTCTACAAGGTATGAGCCAGGAGAATAAAACCAACAAGGTAAGGTTTGCAGTACAAGCCTTTGATACATAAATGCTTATTTCAAAACTAATGAATACTGATATAATTATACAGCAGTCATTAGACTAAGTAAACCCTCTTAACAAGCACAGTTCAAAATATAAGATTTAAACCTGCCATGAACAAAATTATTGCCAAATAATCTTTAGCCTAACGGCATGCTTGCACATAGTTCTCTATTTTCCAGTTTGCCTATGAATTTTTAAAAATTGAGTAACTTAGGCCTTAAAAGTAGATTGCTCAATGAACAGAGGTTCCTATAGTAGCAGTTGTAGAATGGAAATAATTCATTAAGAATCTCTGCTAAAGAATAAAACTAGGCACAAGGTTTCAACCAATCTGGAAGGAAAGGGAACACAATACTGCCTTGTGGATGTCTGACTTGAGTGAAAATCCTGGTTAGGAGACCTTGGTCAGCTCTGTTGAGGTCCAAGACTCCCTCTGTGAGCTGACTGCACTTTCTGTGATGAAGCACTTGAGTCCATTGCATCCAGTCCTGTAAGAAACCTGCAAAAACTCTTCATATGCTTCAAAACAGAGAAACTGTAATTCAGTCTCAATCAAGCGGTGCTCCAGAGTTTCTATAATTTATTTTGTGAATTGATTTATGCCATAATCAGACTTTCCAGTTTTTGTCAGCATAAAGGGGGTTGGCAGTGCATCATGTGTGTTCACAGACACACAGAGACATTAGGAAATTAAGAGTGAACCATTTACAGTTTGTGCATTTAAGGAGCAAGGCTGCATAATATGCACAATATTTGAAAATACAAGCAAACATTAACATTTTCATTTCCAAAGTGGTTAAGATATAGACCTTTCTGAAGAACACTCAGGCAGCTAGAATATCATTCAACCCTAAACCACCAAATGGCAGACATCTTGCATCAAAGAAAGAGGTAAAATACCTAAAAAGGTGGAAAGCTCCGTGGGTCAGCCAGCAGTCCAAAGCCGTGAGCCCATTAGGTTACATTACTAAAAAATTAAAAAGGAAATTCAATTGATTTAGAGGTTGGTATCAACCTCAAAATGAAGAAAAAAGAGAAACAAAGATGTCTTGAGCAAGGGAATACTACTGCATAAAAGATAACATGCACCACCGCCGTTGCTTCATGTGAATTGCAAAAAAAGGTTTATTTCATTTATCCCTTGAATTAAATGGAGATATTCTTTTTTCTGCCTGTTAAAGACTCTCTGGATTGAAATCCTGTCTCTCAGCAAGGAAGTCAGGAATTTCATCATCCACAAGGCAGTGTTACCTTCTACTAAGTATGCTGATCCTCTTCATGAAACATGAAACTTGGATCCTACACAGATTTAGAGGGCTGGCAAGGGAATGCTTTGTATGAATTTGCTGCCTGGAAAAACACAAGCATAAACTAAATAGTATTGGGCCAGGTTTTAGAAGATAAAATATTGCCTCCCTCAATTTGTAGATACTAACTGAATTAGGGCTGTCAGATCTAAATCGTTGCTCCTGCCTGTAAGAGACTAAAAATGGTGCTTTGTGGGCCCACACTTAGAGATTAAGAGATAAGTGACACTCTAGAATGCTATTTATATCTCTATAAAATCAAAGAAAACTGAATGTAAAAACTGTCATCATACTAGAATTCTGTATCTGCTGTTGAAAAGGTTTAAAGAGTTGAAAGGCTCTACAAAGTGTACAGAATAAAATTTCAAACTGGCACTTTCAGACATTACAAGAAGGGTACCATGCTCGCTCTGACAGCAGTGCTGGCAGCAAGCAAGATGCAAAAGATGTTGTTGGAAAGGTACCTAGGTACCCTGAGAACACCTCATCACAATTCTGTCCATAATTTCCAATATCTCCTCAAAAAGGCATTCTTCACCTTTATTTCCCTTGTTCTACTTTGTTTTGCCTATTAACATTATATAACATTGCAGTATGGCACACCAGACATAATAACAAGAGTTCCAACCCCAAAGAATTTACAGTAGGTCATACAGTGGAACAGTGAGGTCACCTAAAGCATTTACAGATTACAAGAAAAAAAATAACATTATGACAAATTTATTGCAGTCACTAAAATAAGACTTTAGAATACTTGGAAAAACATTTCATATGTGACTAAATGATACAGAAAGCAAATGTGCTTATTAGGAAGTCCTATAATAATTTTGCATAGCTAGAACAAGACCAAATTATTTATGCTTGAGAAATAAATCCATTGTTGATCTTGAAAAGCCCCAGCAAGAATAAACTCAGCCTTTTGCTGAGCACAGACAATGCATGGTTTTTTTCAGACACATTAAAACATACTACAGTCCAAAGGCATAGCTACTGGGAGCTGTATTACTTGCTAATAATAGGTGCCCTTGGAACAAGGAAGATGTTAGAAAGTGATTACATAATTGACTTTTACTTTTTCCCTGCCAAAATAACCAAAGAAAAACTTGACCTATGGATTCAGATAATCTAGGTACACTATAAAGCTTGTTACTATATTGTTGAATAAATGAAGTAAATAACCAGCTGTGATTGTAACTTTATCATTTGCAAGCCACCAGCAAAGTAAACTGAATGTGCAAAAACTCGGGATAACATAACAACACAAAATACTGTGAATTGCTGCAGAAATTTTATTCTGCAAGCAGTGTTCCTCCAGGAGAGCTGAAATCAAAATGAAGTAAGGGGAAAGACAGTAGCTACATGTTTAGAGCTGAGATGATCGAGGCGCTGAAGAAGGTGGCTGACAAAGATGCCTTCTACGGAGACAGCAGAAATATCATTAGAACATAATGTCACAGAAATCTATTAACGGGTTAACAAGGAAAATATTTTCAGGGGTTCCTCTACTGACCTTTATGTTTGCAACAGTATCAAATCCATACTGTCTCACTGCCCACCAAAAACTCCAATACCAGAGTAGAAAGTGTTATCTTCAGAGAAACACATTAAATAACAAAAACTAAGTCAAATCTTTAACTAAATTAAATGAAGAGGGACACCACTCCTGAAAACCATGGTTAGGGTACTCACTATGACCAGAAGACATGGTTCCTGAACTATTTCTACATCACACATCACATTACCTTTGTTTCCAATGGCAATCCTCTCAATAGCTCTAAAAACAAAAGCAAAACGCAAGAACAGAGACCAGTGTAGGCCCAACAGTACGGAGCAGAGCGTGGCAGGTCAACATGATGGATAGCTCTCAGAACAGCTGAAGTTCCCCTGTTTTGGCTGGTTATAACCGCTGGTCTTATTCATTGGCTTTATACTGCAGTTTTGCCCAAGAGGAGAGGGGAAAAGAGGGCTTCAGCAAATGAGAGAGCATCTTCATCACACAGGTCTGGTGTCATTAGTTAACTGACTATTCTTGCCATGGCTTCCAATTTATCCCATGTAATTGCTAGAGCATTTGTGCTTTTGTTCTACTTGTTTCAATAACTGAAACAGTAACAAGACTCCTTATTTTATATAAATCTCCATATGTTCTCAAGTACTCTATTTCCAATCTTATTTGTAAGATGGAAAAGGACATTCAGATTTTCTATTTTCCATTTAATTATTTGCTACAATGCCTTTGGGAAGTAGCTATTTTCTTCATTTTGGTTTAAATAAGAGCCCTATTTATGAGCCCTTATTTGTTTTTGAGAAACCTTGCCAAAACCAAAACCAATAATGACTGACTTGAAATACAATTTACTTCCACAATGTAAATTCAATGGAACCCTACATCGAAGTAAGAATAGGGTTTGTGGCCTGTAGGAGCTGAGAGAAGGCAGTCTTCCCCTTCAATAAGAATTTAGTAATAAAGTCTAGATTCAGGTTCAGGTGCTGCCATAGGAACCTCCTTGAGGCCATGAAGTTCAGTGAGAGGAACTTAGTTCTGAAAAAAGGACTAAATACCAGAAGTGACAATAAGAGATAGGTGGAAATAAGTTGCCTTGTTACCCTTGTGGGAACTTACTGCTTCGATTTCCTTTCTTGTTGTAGGTAGGATAAATACACCAGAAAATTCTCAATCTCTCCCTTTGCTGCAGGCTCTTCTGAAGTTATTCTGGTGCTGTCACACCACTATCTAAGAAACACAAATGGCACTTTAAAAGACCTGTCAATTACTAATGGAACATCCTCAAATAAGATTTCTATAGAAATACAGCTCATACTGGATGTTAATTGCCAAAAGAAAAAAAGATACCTAGTCTGAAAATGTCCTACAAGCAGCCAGTTAATAACACAAGTGCTGCTTTCTTCATGAAAATGTTACATCTCTTGTACTTCACAGCTTACAATACCCAGTTACACCTCATTCTGATATGCACATGGCCACGTACATCCTCACAGGATGTGACAAACCATTTCTTAGAAACTAAGAGCTTAAACAGATGAGGAAATCTCTTCTCTGACTTCATACTGCTGGTCCCTCTCTCATGAGAATAAAGTTGCACCACTTCAAACCTACATCCAAGGATGCCAAAGCAAGACAGAAGGTCAGTGATCTAGTCTGCCAGATCAGCTAGCTAACTAGCAAGGAGAGGGGCTGATGGCTGAAGTGAAAAACATACTGCCAAACAGGAAAGGTGACAGTGGAATGACAGGCTCCAGAATGGGCCATGCTTGCCAGCTGTGAGCCAAAAAGCCCCTACCTGTGACACTGCAGTGTGAGCGTCTGCTCTGATACTGCCACCACAAAGACCACCACCTCATGTGTTAGCCATCTCTTTGCATGCTGATGCTACAGGATGTTACATTTGTCTAAGGCCGTGGTGATAAACCTGGTTAAGGTATTGATTACCCTGATTGAGATACCCCCCCCACACCTCTGATACCGAGGGTATCTAGGTAACTGTTTCAGACTAGATGCTGAAGTGTTAGTTAGCTAAACCAAATATGAATTCACTCCTAACCACACAGTCTATTACTAAGACAGTTGGTATCATCCAGACCTATCCCCATGATTTTTGTGGTCTATGAGCTTACCAACCGTGCCATGTTTATAAACTACAGTTCCTTAGCAGTTCTTCTACAATATTCTGCTGCAGGATATGTAGATGCTCCACCAGTATGTCCAGTTATTACATGCCATTTCTCAGACTGAAAACCTGCCATGGAAAATTAACTTGTAAAAAAAGACAGAGTGAGGAAAGCAATCAACCGAATTACTACACCATGAAGACTGTGCATATTACTCAGCAATATTTCTACTCAAGGCCAAGAGAAAATAATCCACTACGCACTAGTGCTGCTACAACATTTTTATAGTAGGAGTCAAAGTCAGAAGTATATGCAAGTATCTTTTTCTCTGAACATTAAGAGAGAAAGTAGTTGTGTGAGGTGCCACTGACCTAAAAGAAAAGGATCCTTTAAAAGGGGAGCAAGGGAGGAGAAATCTGGGAATTATCCCCAGAGAACATGCATTGATTACTTGTATCAGTAGTCATCCATAGAGACACTCCACTCTGGTACCAGAATGCCTAAAATTTTTGATGTCACAAGAGCACTTCCTTATCAGATTGTTCTTTAATGCAACAACAAAATCCCAAGAAGAAAAACATTATGCAAGCATAGCAGAAAATCCAAAGAGGCTATTTAAGAGTCTCCAACATATTCCCTGCAGCTGCTGCTATAGGCCTTTTCTGAACAGTGATTTAAAGAGCCAAAACTAGGAACTGAAGTGCTGGAGAGCGATCCACAAACACCAAGAGGCCAGAAAGCATAGGCCTGGCTGTGAATTTTACCTTCTCTCCAGACTTTGGTGCCTGTCTCAAGGCTGTGTTTTGCTCCCATGGAGCTCAGAGCCCAGATGTCTGTCCTGGGTAGGCACTGCAGCTGAACGGACTGCACAGGAAAAGGGTGAGGGTACTGAAAAAGCCTGCCTTCTGCACCCCTGCTACACGGCTACAGGCAGCCCTTTTCCCACCTAATTCTTCTTCCCATACCCTCATATCCATGCTATCTTCTTTATTTTTTGTTTCTATTTAGTTTGTATTTTTCTAATTAAATCCAACACGACTCCGGGGTCTGTATAGCTGAAAGATATTGCATCGGATGGCCCTGACCCTAAGAACAAACTAACTAAATAAATGTGACAAGCAGACTGGATACAGAAAACACCACATGGCTCCCAGAAGGGTATCACTATAAACCCAGTATTATTATTGTCAGTAATGATAACAGAAAGAGGTATCTTTGCTTTCAAAAATCCACCTCCCCTCCACTTACCGAGACAAAGTTGTAAAGGGTCCTGAGATACCACAGAGGAGGAAAACAGAGAAAGGGCTTGTGACAGACAGGTGCTTGTCTCCTTGCAAACCCTGATCTTGTGAAAAAGGGTCAGTGGGCAAGTTCTCCATTACTGAACAAGCCTTCCTCACCAACATGATGCAATACTACCTCTGTTACAAGAAACAGCTGGCAAAGTCTCTGGTCTTAATCCAAAGCTTGACTGATGTCTGGAGTAAGCACCATGGCAACTCAAGCTACAGACCACAGCCCAGCGCAAATGGACTAGAAAATGTGCTAAGCCACACAACTTTCATGGCCAGTGTTCTCCAGTGATGGATAGCTGTAAAACTGCCTGTAGAGAATAAGTATTTCAAATGAGAAACCACAGCCAAGGCACCCTCAGGCTTCCAGGGACAGCAGGAAGGACTGATTCAGGTAATTTTCTTTGATAAATCTCAGAACTGATGAATCCCAGATGAGCCACATTTCTATAGAAACTAAGAACTTTGAAGTAGAAACAGGACCTATTCAAACACATCCACATGCCCTGAAAGGGCTTCAAGATATTCCCTTTCACGCAGTCCAGCCTTTAGACAGATGAACTTTCCACAGACATATGGAAGGATTTTAGTCCTTTAAAATTAGAAGTAGGTGAGAATGGATCACAAGTATTTCTTCAGAAGTGCTCTTTATCTCCCTAACGATCCCAGCTGCCAGCAATATGAGTGGGAAATATCTCCATGCTATCATTTCAACCTCTTCCCTTGAAAAATGAAAGTGGACTGGAGCAGCCTTGTAGCTGCTGTTTTTTTAAGTTGGCAGAGGTAAGATTTACCTATCTACAAACATTGTCATTTTGGAAGTATTTTACATTAGAAATTATGACAGAATTTTTCCAGCAGCTAGGAAAAGCTACATGTTTCTCAGACTAGGACCCTGAGTGTGGGTCAAAAGAAGAATTCAAAGTCATTGTCTACATACAGCCTTCAAGAAATATCATTGTTCCCAACTAACCTACTGGTCAAGCGTGAAGGAAAGGGGGAAGCTTTCCCGGGAATATGAATCAGCAAAAATACTTTTAGAGGAGTTATTACTTCAGCGCACAAGAAAGTGGATAGAAATCAAGACTTGCAGAGCTACATGCTGGGACTAGACATGATTTTGTGACTCATGCCAAAGGGATTCTAAAATTGTTTTAATACCACAGTTCTGTTCCAAAAGTTTACAAAGTTGTTGGGTTTTGCCAAACATTAAAGGACAAAACCTAAAATATTTTCCAGGAATTTTTATGGCTCCAGATTCTTGCTAGTGTTTGGAATGACTCCTTGGAGGAAAGAAACTAAACAGAAAAGAGGAGGAAACAACCATTAACCAAAGAAAAAGAATGCCCAGCAATGTGTAGAGGGGGTCCTTCAGGTGAAAAGGATTCCTCATTCCTGAAGGAATTGGTACCATATCTTGATACTCCCAAATCATTCTTGTTAAAGAGAACTTCAATTGCCTTCACGTCAGGGACCAGGCATGATCTTCCAGCTTGGCTAGAATGCCAACCAAGGAGCTGTATCACTTCTGCTATGAAAACAAGACAAAGCAAATTGTAACTTAGAATCACCTGGTCTGTGGTTTCCCCCAGGCGCAACAGGTGATAAGCAGATTTCTTCAGTCCTGAGCTGTTCAAATGGAACAGGATGAGAAGGAAAAAGCCTATGGTCCTCGCCCTCCATCCAGCTGAAGTGGAGGCAGACCGGACCATGTGATGCCTGTTCCCCCCCTTCCTCAGCACTACCCTTTCACAGAACTCTGGGCCAAGGAATAAGAAAGTATAAGACCCCCAGGATCAACACCAAACAGTAACCTTAATAATATGGCTATGTATTTCATTACTAATTATGTTTCATAATAGACTTCCATATTTGCGCCACCTGCATTTGTTCACTGTTAACTACATGCTTCAGTGCTAGGCTTCCTGGGTGTTGCTGTGCTGTTTCACACACCACCATGGCCTGCTTCATGCTGCACATTACTTCTTGCTGCTATCAAACAGTTTGTTTAAGTAAAGCTGAAAAAAACCTGGTAGCTTATTGTCAAGGACCAAGTGATGATGTGAAAAAATACCTTCCCACCCCGAAAGAGTAGCAACCTAGCTGCATGTCAGGTCTTGCTATTATGGCCTTTTAAATATATTTAGCTATTTTGTTCTTAATTAATATTTATTTATTCCATCTTTTTTTTCACATTTACACTTAGAATAGATTTCCTTCATAAGATTTTATTTAACAGCAGCCTTTGCTCCACTGTCAGTTCTTTCCCATTGCACGTATATCTGTGCTTAACAACACTCCTCGTTCAAAACCTCAGGAAATCTTCTGTCACACTACAGCTGAACTAGCAAGTCTAACATCTCTCTTGCTGTTGCTGCTATGGCTTAGGCAGAAGGTCATGTCAAGGCAATAAAAAACTACTTTACCTTCTTTTCATTTACAAGATGGGAGCGGGTAATCATCCAGTGTAGCCATTTTCCTCGTTCATCAGTCCCTCTGGTCTGACACAATGCATGCTCTGGAGTTACAAAGCATCTGAGATTTTATTTATATCTTTACATTTGATCTTTTACCCTAATCCTTTGATGTCATGAATTATGTTAACATCCTGAATGAGGTTACTTTACATCAATACTTTCACCCTCCTGCACTGTGAATCAAGCCAGGCTTGCATTTCTTATGGAAGTGACAAGTTTTTACTTTCCACTGGAGTTTCTAAAGTACTTTCCCAGGGCTCTACTCCCTGTTTTGTAAGTCTTGGTCACTGAAACCTGATACCCAGTTATGGGGAAAAAAATAACCATTTGAATGAAACCACGTTTCCACTTAAATTTAACTTTATTATTTTTTAATTTTTGTTGAGGTATTGTGCAATTCCATTCTGTTTCACTGCAATTCAGTTTTGGAAGGTGAGGGCAGTAAAGAGTCCTTCAGACTCGCAATGTTTAACCATTTCTCCCAGCATATGAAGACAACATTAAGTAAGTTTGGCAAATCTATACCAAACTTGGATTCAAATAATTCACGTTCAAAGCTTGTAAAAGGAACTATTTATTCAGCAATATTTTCTTTCAAAATCAACTACAATTAAACACATTTCAGATCAACACAAACAGACAGCACCAATTCCAGTCAGGTTTTACTGTTTAGCCTCTGAAACAATACACTGTAATGAATCAAATATAATAATAAAAAAAACCCTACTCTTGTCCTATTCTATGAATAAACAAATACAAAATTCGAAGAATATTTTATACTAATAACAGTAAATATTCCTTCTTTTAACTATCCCTGCCTGAGGTGTGTAATTCATGCTATCATTATGATTAATGGAGCTTTGCTGATTTGTGTGCGTGTGTGTGTGTGTGTGAATTACTCAGTTCCTTTAAGTAGAGGTTTTGGGGTTTTTTTTGTAGAGTCCAGCACTGACTATCACGTTTACAAAAACTGCTGCATATTTTTGAGCATCATCTACCATCACATATCCTACTTGACATTTTCTTAAACATAGAGATCTCAAGAAGTTTTCTTCCCTTTTATTTAATGCCTTAAGAACAAAGATATAAGTAAAAGCAGCACCTTTGTTCTAAAGAACCAGAAAAACACACACCAAGAAAAACAAGAAGAATCAGAGCAAAGGTTGGTCATAGCTCCAGTGTTGGGGAGCATCTGAATCTCCCAAAGTCTGAAAGAGCATGTTCAGACTCAAAAGGCAAGATTCAGCCCTTTTTGTCTCTTAGCAGAGTAAGCCCTCTTACCAGCACTCTTATGGGAGTAAGAGCTAAAGAGCTGGTGTTTCAGCTCCCACTACACTCAGTGGAGATTTAGTGAATATAGTTGCTAGAGCCTTGAAAGCTTGTCATTTCACCCTAAACCAGGTGGATCAGTAGAATAATTTTCTACATGCCACTGACTTGAGCTTATGTACCTAGCATGCATGTAGGCATTATAAGTGTTTTCATCTGGAGCTGCATCCCACCTTTGAGCATAAGCCCTCCTCTTCTGCTAGACCTGGAGAAGATTTAATACTTATCAGAACTGGTGGAGAGGATCTGCTTTCACCTGCAGCTGAATCCTACTACCGTTTCAGTTCTTGAGGCAAATCCTATAGTAGAATGCTAAATCCCATCAGGAAGCAACAGCAGGAATTGTCTTGTTCTTCACACAGGTCAATAACCAAGTTTCATGTGCAACTAGCTGGGAAAGTCCACAAGCCCACAGCTTCACAAGTTCCTGTAAAGGAACTTGAGCACTTCAATCACTGTTTAATCAGAAGACATGAATCGGACATACAAACTGTGCCTTAAGTAAAAAGATTAAACCAGTAGCCCAGTAATAGTATATTCAAATAATTCTTTACAAGACATTTGGAAGAAGCAAGAGCTCTCCTACTTTTTCCACACTATTAGTCTTTAAAATTATTATTAGAGAAAAACTGTTGCAAAGTTGAAATATTCTGGGATCTCTTTAGGAATCTCTGGAGCTAAAAGCATAGTCACAGTTTAAACTGATAGCAAGTGGGCTGTCAGACTCAGAAGTATAGAATCATAGAATCATAGAATCATTTCGGTTGGAAAAGACCTTCAAGATCATCGAGTCCAACCATTAAACATGCCCCCTAAACCATGCCCTGGAGTACCCTGTCCACTCGCTTTTTGAATACCTCCAGGGATGGTGACTCAACCACTTCCCTGGGCAGCCCGTTCCAATGCCTGACAACCCTCTCAGTAAAAAAATTTTTCCTAATATCTAACCTAAATCTCCCTTGCCTCAACTTGAGGCCATTTCCTCTTGTCCTATCTCCAGCCACCTGACAGAAGAGACCAACACCCACCTCACTACAACCCCCTTTCAGGTAGTTGTAGAGAGCGATAAGGTCTCCCCTCAGCCTCCTCGTTTCTAGACTGAACAACCCCAGATCCCTCAGCCGCTCCTCATAAGACTTGTGCTCCAGGCCCCTCACCAACTTGGTTGCTCTCCTCTGGACACACTCAAGCAGCTCAGTGTCTTTCCTGTAGCGAGGGGCCCAAAACTGAACACAGTACTCGAGGTGCGGCCTCACCAGTGCCGAGTACAGGGGAACAACCACCTCCCTGTTCCTGCTGGCCACACTGTCGTGTACCAGACACATAGCTTCTGTGGCTCTTCTGCATAAACACAATGAAAGGTGGATTGCGCTGTCACACCTGTAAAATGACTGCTTATGAATTCCTGTTATAATAAGGATGTGCAAATAAGCAGTATCAATTTTAGGCAAGTTACATATCTATTACCTTTTGGAAACAGAGTCTCTGCTACAGCTGAATATTGCATGCAGCACTGGACTCACTAAAATTTCTGTGATCTTCTGGCTACTTTGAGCAGGTTCAGACTCAAAGCTAAAAGCAGATAATGTTAGGATAAATACAGAAACCTCTGCACTGTCTCTGTTTTACCAGAGAATCCCCGTGCTCAGAAGCAACTTTTCCAGGCCGGAAACTTAGGGAAAAATCTTGGTCCCACTGCAATGAATATTACACTGACATTGGCAAGTCCAGAACATTCACCTCCCATTTAGCTGATGGAAAACATCACAAAGCAATTTTTCTTCCTACGACAGTCAGGATCACAACATGTAGTTGCTCAGTAAATCTCAAGCAATTATCTCAAGGTTCTATGTCTGACAGAAGGCTGGATTTTTGAAGGAAAACAGCATATTTTAGACATGAAGTGTCTTGGTTATCAGCAAGAATTTGCTGTTGGGATTTGGAGGATGCCAAAAAGCATATATGCCATGCATGAATCCTGATCACTACAGACAAGAACTGTTCCTGAGAGCCCTAATACTTATTTACTGAATTCATATAGTCAAATCTGATAGGCAAAAGGCAAAGCCTGACCCTTCAGCTTCAGATAACAGAAAATGCCAGCATCATTCAGCTATGAGCAATCATAGGAAAGAGAAATACTGCCAGACTTGTTTTTGTTGTTATCCAATGCCAAGAGATGCCACACATACAATGTCACCACAGCACGACATGTATTGATGATCCCCCCCATTCATTCCAACATTCCTCTCTAAACAGCAAAACCTTTCAGTCTGGGAAGGTATATATTAAAGGCTGGCCAAAACACTTCCTAATGCCATAGTTGTCCTTGCATGTAATTCAGAAGAGTTACAAGTCCGGTCACATAATATCTTCTGATAAGCTTCATTACATTCTAACACAGTAACCCTCATCCACATCACATTCAGTATGACTTTTTGCATAATAGCTGGTCAGAACATTATCTTTTTACTGAAAAATGTATTTTTTTCTGTTTTAAAAAGTGTTTCTCATTTAATTGAAAAGGAACCTGTCTCTTTGGTCAGCTCTGACAGCAATCCTTCTTATGCAAGCCAGAAGCACCTCTTAACTGGAGAAGCATCTCAAGCGAAGAGACAAAAGCTCTTAGTATGAAATTCACTCATTCTGCCACCCCCACACCCCTCACACCCTCCACCCCAGTCTCTTACACCCCTTCTTAGTATCTCACACATTTATAGCATCTTGACTTCTCTGGAGTGGAAGATGTGCTCCAGCACTGTGCTGCAGCTGAGACTGTGTGTCTCTGAACATATCCCCAGATCAATAATTTGGTAGTTGAGACAGCAGAGAGTGGGAAAAAAATGAAGTTTGATTTCCACCGTTCAGTCCTTTCAAAAAGGTTGAATGTTGCAGTTTCTCAGGTCTCACCTGCTGTTCTTCTGTGTCTGATTAGAGGCGTGTCATCTGCCCCGCAGCCCTATTGCCAGGGCAGCTAGGCTGTCTCTATTTTATCAGTGTCCTAGAGGAGAGGTGATCCAACACATCACAGATTTCTTTCGAAGAGCTAACATAAGGATCCCAAGCTGGTCAGCCCAAACTAGCTTCCAGCATGCATGCAGCAAATTTTGAAACTGCAACCCACTCTTCCTTCTCAAAGGCTCTGCTGTGCTTGTTCCAGCACATGACACATTCACACATGCAATTAGGGGCAGGAAGAGGTGGGTGAAGGGAAAAGGGAAAGAAGGTGGCCAAAAGCATGCTTCCTCTGCCAGGCCAACTCTTCGGGTCCATTCCCACCCACTCCTGTGCATGCCTGAGAGGCACTTGGGAAAGACACAGTTGTGAAGTGAGTCACAGAATTAGGGTCAGAGGGTACATCGATGTAGGGTGTTGTGGTGAGTGTCTGCTACAGACTGACTGATTAGGAAGAAGTAGATGAGGCCTTCTTCAGATAACTGTAAGGAGTCTCACATTTGCAGGACCTGGTCCTCGTGGAGGACTTTAACCATCCCAGATTCTGCTGGAGGGCCAATACAGCAGGGCACATGCAATCCAGGAGGTTTCTGACATGAATTGATGGTAACCCCCTGACAAAGGGGATCAAGGAACCAACAAGAAGAGATTGTCTGCTAGACCTCACACTTACAAACAAGGAGGAACTGATCAGGGATGTGAAGGTCTGTAGAACTTTGGCATCAGTGACTACAAGGTGGTGGAGCTCAGGTTTCTGAGAGAAGGGCACAAGGCAAATAGAAAGGCAAACAGCAAGGCAAACAGCAAAATCACAACCTTGAACTTCAATGGTATACAGACCTGGAGAGAAGAGGGGTCTAGAAGAGCTGGTTGATTTTCAAGGATCACCTCACTCAAACTAATTTCCTGAGTAGCAGGAAATGAAGCGTGAATGAACAAGGAGTTCCTGACTAAACTAAAATGATAGGCACACAGTAGGTGGAAGCAGGGACTGGTGACCCAGAAGCAATATAGAAACACTGTCTGAGCATGCAGGAATGGTGTTAGGAAAGCCAAGACCCATCTGGAGTTGAATCTGACACAGGACCTGAAAGGCAACAAGAAAGGCTTCTGCAAGTACATCAGCAGCAAAAGGAAGACTAGGGAAACTGTGGGCCCACTGCTGAATGGCGCAGACATCTGGTGACAAAGAACATGGAAAAGGCCAAGGTACTCAATGCCTTCTTTGCCTCACTCTTTACTGGTAAAACCTGCCTTCAGCAATCCCAGGTCCCTGGGAGACCAGAGGAAGAGTGTGGAGCCAGGAAAACTTGCCCTCCATGGAAGAGGATCAGGTTAAGGAACATTTACACAAATTGGACATACACAAACCTATGGGCCCCGATCAGACACAGCCATGAGGGCTGAGGGAGCTCGCAGATGTTACTGAGAGGTCACTCTCTATCTTTGAAAGGTCGTGGTGATCAGGGAAGGTTTCTGAGGGCTGGAAGAAAGCAAATGTCACTCCCATCTTCAAGAAGAGCAAGAAGGAGGATCTGGAGAACCACACCTTGATCCCTAGGAAGGTTAAGGAGCAAACAATCCTGGAAGCCATTTCCAAACATAGTAACTACAAGAAGATAATGGGGAGCAGTCAACATGGATTTACAAAGAGGAAATAATACCTGACCAACCTGATATAGTCTTCTACAATGGAATTACAAGCTTGGTGAACAAGGGGAAGGCAGTGGATATTGTTTACTTTGACTTTAGCAAGGCTTTCAACACTCTGCCATAACAACCTCATGGACAAACTGAGGTGTACAGGCTGGAAAAGTGGGCTGTAAGGTAGATTGAACACTGGCTGAACTAATGGACTGAAAGGGTTGTGATCAGCAGCACAAAGTCCAGATGGAGACCAGTCACTAGTGGAGTACCCCATGGGTTAATACTGGGGCCAATACTGTTTAATTACTGACCTGGGCACTGGGACAGAGTGGACCCTCAGTAAGTCTGCAGAGTTTGCAAAACCGAGAGGAGTGGTTGATACATCAGAGGGTCATGCTGCCATTTAGAGGGACCTCAGCAGGCTGGAGAAATGGCCTGACAGGAACCTTATGAAGTTCAGCAAAGGGAAATGCCACGTCCTGCCCCTGGGATAGATCACCAAGCTGAACATGAGCCAGCAATGTGGCCTTGTGGCAAGGAAGGCCAACAGCCTCCTGGGCTGCATTTGGCAGAGGGTCATCAGCAGGTCGAGGGAGGTGATCCTTCCCCTCTACTCAGTACTGGTGAGGCCACAGCTGGAGTGCTGAGTCCAGTTCTGGGCTCCCCAGGACACAAGAGACATGGACATACTGGAACAAGGCCAATGAAAGACCAGAAAGGTGATTGAAGTATTGGATCATGTGGCATGGGGGGAGAGGCTGAGCAACTCGCACTGCTCAGCATGGAGAAGAGAAGGATCAGGGGGATCTTACCAAAGTGTACAAATACATTAGGGTGGGAAGTAACGAGGAGGGAGACAGGCTTTTCTCAGTGGTGCCCACTGACAGGAAGAGAGGCAAAGCCCACTAGCTGAAATGCAGGAAACTTTGTTTAAACAGAGAAAAAAACTTTATGGTAAGGATGTTCAAACAGTTCAGAAATCTTATGGAGTCGCCATCCTTGGAGATGTTCAAAACCCAACTAGACACAGCCCTGGGCAACCTGCTCTAGGTGATCCTACTTTGAGAGGGGGTTTGAACCAGATGATCCCCAGATGTCCCTTCCCACCTCATCCATCCTGTGATTCAGGGAATTGTTTGCCAGTAGCAGGCAACTTGCAGCAAATCTTTTCCCAGAAAGAACAGTAAAATCCCTTTCCTTGCTCATCTTCTGTATACAAATGCATAAAGAGACCAATACTTGGAGAAAGATCAGGCATGTAAAATAGCTGCAAAATTACTTAATGTGCTCTCCAAGTACAATTACATGGCAAGAAGGACATAAAGCATACTATTCTCACTTGCGAAAAGAGACATTCGGATTCTGATTTTGGCTCCAAACTTCAGATAAACTGGATGCTAGTAACTTAGTAATTGAGCTATGGCAAGCTGTTCACAGAACATGAGTTTTCTTTTGCTCCATGCTATGAAATCTTCCACAGCAGCCTAAGCAAGTTCCTTACACAAATTAGGCAAAGGCCCTCTTAGGTCAACATGAGTCTTATCCATCCAGGAAAGTGCCTCAAGCAAGAAGCCGAAGACTGTGCTGGGAAGGAGGAGGAGGAATGAGAGCATTTTCTCCATTTTCTTCCATCATTGTGAAATCCCAGGCTTGAGGAAAATCTCCAGTTAAATAAAAATAGTACAGTTCCACTAAAAAAATCTGGGTTTGAGACTTTCCAGGAAAAAAAGGTTTATTAACAATTTTTTCTTCAGAACTAAGTACTTTAGCTGACAAGCGGGGAAAACCAGTGTTGAATCGGTCCCTGTGTTTTTCCTTTACTTCTTTGATACATTTACCTCACTAAGCAGAATGTTTAGCTCAGATTTGTTTTGTTTGGGGATATCTACAACTTACAAAATTAGGCCCGTAAAAATGATTCTAGCTTATTAGTTGCAGATAAGCACTAGGCATTCTTTTCTGGGAACAAGAATCAGAGCACAGTGCCATTTTGCCAATGACTAGGGACTCTTATAAAGGATTTTTGAAGGGTTTTTAAATCTTTTAAGACTGTTATGATCCCTTTCAGAGTGTTTCCTTTGACTTCAGTCTTTTCTTCTCATTTAATGTTTCTGAGCACTGACGGCAAACACTGTAAGCCACTTTAATGTTAATGTTCATTGTCTTTACTTCATCAGGTGCCTTCCCCACAAGCCCTGGCATCTGTTGCCTAATACCTCCAAACAGAACAGGAGGAGACTGCACTGCATTCCAGTGAAAAATGGGTAGGCTGGAAATAAACCTTTGTTACTTTTACTACGAGCTGATTGTTAGTTAAAAATAATGTACAAATAGAAGAGTTGCTCACTTATTTTAAAGCAAATTCAGTTTTCATAGCCAGAATCATGATGCTTCACGCATCATGAGCAGCTTCATCAGATCATTTGTAAAACAAAGAATGTAATAGGAAGAGATGACAGAACAGTGTAATTGATTCAATCTGTATCACTCATTTGAGTTTCTGGAACTGTAGTTTTCCATGTCCTTAAAACAAAGATTGGGGTTTCCCGTATGCATTTGGACTTTTCCTATTTCTTACATATTACTAGGAAAGACAGTAATAAAACTAACTGCAAAAGGTATCCCTAGCACAAAGTATGACTTCATGAGAAGTTCTTGCCATTAAGTCCAGCTTCATTCTCAGAGTTAACACTCCCAGCACAGAACCAGGAAACTCAAACTGCTTTTCCACTTTTCTTCATTTATTTTTGAAGTGTTCTAAAATAAATCTAAAATAAATCTATTATTTCACAAGAGAGAATACAGCTTTATCATGTGTTTATATATATACACACACACACATAAATATCACACATACATATATATATATCTCCTAGTCAGGATATCATCACCTGACACGCATTTTTAAGCACCCATTCCACTCTTCCCTCACTTCGGTGTAAGAAAGTCTTTCAAAAGACCCAGAAGGGCTCTGATCACATACTCTAAGGTAGTCTTGAATCCTTGAAGCATTGGCACTGATCAGAAACAAAGATGAGGAGCTTTCACATTACAGAAAACAGATAAATAGAAAAGTATGATACAAGACCAATGTTTGCTCGGCCAACTAAGTTCTTTCACACATACTCAATCCTAAAACCTATGTGCAATGCAGTGATCACTTATTCTAGTTGGAAGATCACCACTCACCCCATTCCACACACAAAAAAATTATGGTTTGGGTTTGGTTTTGTAGAAACAGTCCTAACTTCTGTTTGTTCAGTGTGGATCTCATCCACAGGATGACAAAGCATAATTGGCTCTAGTTTTGGCCCTTCCTGCTAGATGTTTTTGTGGCCCATTTTTAAAAGTGTCTGGTAAGGGAGACTCCACAGTTTCCCATGGCAGAGTTTGTGTTCTACCAGACTCATAAATATGTTACTGTTAGAAAGTTTTTCCTGAAGTCTTCCTGACCTGTCCCAGATGGCTCCCCAAAATGAATTATCCCCTTCCTCTTTGCAACAGCCTTGAAATAATAGATAAAATGCTGTTACATCCCGTCCCACTTCTACCTCTGAGCTAAAGAACTCCTTTTTCAATATTTTTCATTCCTTCTTTTTAGGTGGTATTTTCTCTAGGCCCCCAAACCCTTCATTTTTCTGCATCCTGGACTTTGTCTTTCAGTCAGTCTTCTCAAAGTTGTGGCCATGACCTCTGCAGCCCACGGGCACAGATCTGTGGCTTCTCCCTCTCTGCTCATCCAGCTGGACCCCTCAAGTGGCCAGGGCAGCATACGGGGTCCTGACCTCAACAAGGAGCCTGCTGGGGCACAAACAGACAAACCTCTGATATCAGTCAGCTATGGTCTCACCACAAGATACAGAATGTAGTTTCCATCAATCTTTAGTATTTCTCTAACCCACCTATAGTTTCAGTGTGGCAGCTTGAAGACTCCCTTTTATTGCTAAATTTATTGCACTTCTATCACCCACCACACCAGAATGATTTGAGCTTTCAGGAGATGTACACAAATTGCTCTGCAAGTAATTGGATATAATTCACCTTTGAGCCATCACGATATTGCATGGAGAAGTGGTGTGCTAGACTTCAGGTCATTCTTTCTGAACCACTCTCCCAGTGAGATCTTCTTTCAAGAGAAATTTCACATTGTACTTAAGAGTTTGCTCTCAAATATGCTTGACACAGCTGTGAATTTTACCACTTCAAGAAGATCTCTCAATTTTCCAGGACTTCCTCAAAAACCGAGTTAGTCATTATCCACAGATTTCTTTGTGTTCTTCCTGGAAAAAAAAAAAAAAATTTATGAAAGGTATCATGGGGAACAAAATGAATTTTCATAGGTCTCACACCAGCTGGGCACGCAGAATCACACAGATAGAAGAAAGAATTTCAATCCATAATGAAAACTCTTTCAGAATGTTTTTGAAAAACATCACTGCACATGGGGAAAAGTGTGTGTTTTTACCAATTACTTCACAAACACTGGTTAGGTTTCTGAAGCATGCACTCATACTTTTCCTGACCTGAACCACTAACAAAAGCAAAGTCACAACGTAGGACATGCTGCACCTTCTTGTTGTCATCCATTTAAGAAATAACCAGGCATACACAAAGCTTTTGAAGATGCCAGGGAGCAGGAGCTGCCATCTCTACAGATGCAAGATTTTAGTTTTGGAGTTAGTCACCTTCAGTCAATTGCTCTTTTCATTTTACATTTTTCACACTACATCCATTCAGTCTCCTTATGCACTATACAGTCCTTGTTAAACCAGTGCTGCTCCTTAACCAGGCACTTCTGCTTGATTTTTTATTCTGCTTATAAAAACTGGAATCTCTCTGCAGTCACTGGTGGCTTTGGAAATGGGTAGTTTTATAGATTTTCCT
This sequence comes from Harpia harpyja, assembly GCF_026419915.1. NCBI lineage: Eukaryota > Metazoa > Chordata > Aves > Accipitriformes > Accipitridae > Harpia > Harpia harpyja. Next base: position 31,164,845 of record NC_068944.1, read on the forward strand.
CTTTCATCAAAAGCTTTTTTCCCCATGTTTAACAGAGAGCATTAAAAGAGACAGTGGGTTATAAATGTTAGTACCTCATGCACTGATCAAATTGCCATGCCTTCCAGCAGTTACACTGCTGACAGATAAACGCTGTGCAGTGCTCAGAGAACAGGCAGAACAGGTGCCTATGGTCCCGCCAAACAAGGCCATTTTCTCTGAACAGCAAGGCATTTTAAAACTTTTCTTTTTTTAAATCCCTGGCTAAATGAGCAGTTAACTCACAGGCCCCGTTGGGCTGCTTTTTCCTTCTGCATCCATCATGTCTCAAGAGCTACTCCGTGCCAATACTACCAGTGAGACAACTCAACTCTGCAGTCAGCAGTGTCTTCTGTTCTTTACCCAAATGAAATATGAAGGGCATGCCAACATCCAAATCACCCCGTTTACCAACTATGCACACAATACAGCCTAGCTGCCTCTGCTTACTGCTGTTCTGCCAGGGCTGGGGAAGCTCCTGAAGTGTAGGAGATGGGAAGCGCCACAAGAAAACCTGACCATTCTCAGCAGGGATCTGGTACAGTCTCTGTACAATCGCAAAAGGCATCATTTGAAGATGCTTGCACAAAGGACAAATTAATTGTGAAGCAGGCCCAGCTCAGTGGTCCACAACCTCAAGCCAGCAAATCAGGTCATAAATGACAATTCTCTCTAGAAGCTTCATTGTTCTGACATTTTGCCCACAGAAAGTAATGGTAGACATAAAGTACCAAGAAACAGGGAAGAGGCTGGGAGTGGAGTTACAAGCAACTTCTTTCTTCTTGTAGGGAATTTTTTCTATACCTTTGATCTTTACCGTGCCTTTTCTAGTTCTGCTGCATAGTTCTGGGCATGCAGAGACCAGAACCACAAATAGTACCAATACATTGCGGAACCGCACAGTGAAATAATTAATTCTCTATTTCATTTTTTCTTTTTGATTGCTGCTAAACACGAACAGAGGAATGACAATTAGGACTACCAAACTCCTTTCTTGAGCTGTGATAGCTAGCTAGGTGGTCCTCAATGTGCTTGTATAATTGCTTACTCCTTACTCCACACTCAAAGTCAAATTTGTCTTCCAGTACCATGATACCCATTCACACCTCTTCAGAGCCAGTTTTATTCTCACCATTTACCATTTCCAAATAAAATGGCAAAAGATTTATTTTCTGTCTCTTCTCTCCAAGTCCCCTCCCAGGTTTAACCTATTTATGAAGGGTGTGGAAATATCCTGTCCTCCTCGCCTACCAGTCAAAATTCCACTCCCATGAAACCATCCTGTACTTCACTGGTTAGCTCAGTACCAGTATTTTACCAGATATGTCTGTCGCAGTCTAGGGTCACATGTACCTCCTTCGTACCACTAACTAGAAACACATTATGCATCCTCTTCCACAGAGGGAAAGATGTGGATTTATTCCCAAGAAGTGAGGTCCCAGCTGCCACCCATGCACTGCCATCACCAGGCTGGTAGCAATACCTGCCATAGCTTGCTTTCTTTCCCTACATTAAAGTGCAGGCTGGTTTTAGACGGTTAAAATTTACTAAGGCCACTGTCCATAATGACATGTCTCTCTAAATCAAACTTGAAAACTTACAACAAACACTCATTAGTTCAACCCCAGCAAAGTCTCTCTTTTAAAACTGTCCTTTCCTGCTCCGCGAAATGATTTTTCACCAAATAACGTATGTTTTATCCTTGTGATTTTTCCTCATTTCTTTGGAGCTTATAGCTGTTTTCTTAGAAGAGGTGTTCTTCACACACACTTTCACATCTGTCTTTGCTGACCAGGAAATATCCCTCCCCATCTGTAGCTGAGTCACAGCTCACACCAGCCCTTCAAAAGACTTGACTTTACGCCAAGGCTTAAGACATTCGGTTTTCTCCCTCAAGCTCTTTACTTAAATAATCAAGGGTTTCTGTTGTCTCATTTACTTTGTCCAGCTTCTTAAAAGGACAGGTACAATCCTTTCACCTAACTGCATAATTTCTGTGTCTGTCATTGTCCTCAACTGTTTCTCTTAGCTGTTCCTTATTCTACCGTCTTGTCCACTTGACATATTTTGCATTTTTTTTTTTCAGTTGGCACCTTTTTGTACTTTAAAGCCAGGTATGAAGAATACACATCTCTTCAGCCTTCTCCCTCACATTCCTTTGTTAAAACTTTTTATTGGCTGTAGTATCTTGACATTATAGGACTTGCATCAAGCCACAGGAAAAAACTATAAAGAACCCTCCTTCCATGACCTTCCTCCAGGGCAGCTCTGACAGAGCTCCCGGATCTTCTTCATGGCATCAGACTTAGAGGCATTTGCTGCCTGAAGACTCCTTACTATATGGAGTCTAATTCCCTGTGATTTGAGAGAGCATTTCTTATGTCTCATATGATATTTTCGTTAGTCCTGAGGTCTTGCAGGATGCTTGGAAAGCTGCTTCAAGGTTTTTCTCATAAGTGGCAGTTTCTGGAGCTCTAAGAGGTTCTTGATACTTCAGTGATTCCAGGCACAGTGCCATAGGGAAACACTACAGGGCACTAAAGGGAACCTGCCACAGACCTACATTAAACCATGTAATACATTTTCAACAAAACTAATTCCATCTGAATTATATCTCCTCCCAGCTATTTCCATATCTGTTCTTGAAGAATTACTTACTCAGTTTTGGGGGGAGAGGAGGACGGTGAGGCAAAATAGAGAATAGCTTAACATTAGGTTTTGTCTCCTCGACATATGTCTTTAGCCACCTCAGCTAATTCTCCTTTACATAGTGGCCTCATTCCATACTCTGGTTTCTCTGCCAGAGTAAATTATTTGCAATTCCCCAACCTAAAGGAAAATTCTGCTCACAGAACGTCCTTGTTGCATCCTGAACCTGGCTGAGGCCATGCACATCCTACATGTGGCAGACAAGGCTTTGCATCCCACCGCCTGGTGGTTACACACTTTGAACTAAGTCCCTGTCTACAAAACTTTTTAGAGCTCTGAGAAAGTCTGCCCAAATGTGCGAGTAGTTGTGCACAACTGCCACATTTCTCGCTATCACCCAACAGATCTTGCTTCTCTGTGTAGAAAAAGCTTAGTACCTATCGCTCTGAAAAGTGACATTATCCCTTTACCGTATGACAGGTTGAAGCAAAAGCCAAGGTCAACACAATTGCCAGCACTCACATTTTGCTGGTCGTTATCTTTATCAGACAGTTTAAAAAATGTATGCATTACTGGCCCTTACAGATCTTGCCTTGTCCCAGGATTGTAAACACTGTAATGACACCAAGCTTAGTTAACGAAAAATGATTGGATTTGCAATATTCCCCCAGCACCTCATAACTTCTGAAATATATGGGAATCAAACTAGCTCAGAATCACTTAGCAATATCACTGTTAAACAGTCTTGGTGTACAGTGCATGTCCAAATCCTTCTGGTTGTTTACAGGGCAGCAACCACTTGTTCCAAAGCAAAGATAAAAGAGATACCTCCATAAGCCACTAATACTTACAAAGGCTGTATCTTACAGTGCTACACAGTGTCCGTATTCAAAAAATTATGTATTTTCTGACTACCAGTGAAAAACTGAAGCTGGACTGCAGACAAATATCAAAACCAGTTACCTATTGCTATATGAGAATACAACCATACTTCTTGGTGTTTAACTTCCTTTTCTGAAACTACCTTTCTAACTAAATTTGTTGTTTGAACTGAATTTAGATATGCTGTTCACAAAAAGCAAGTTGGAAACTCACAGCTGAGATGTGTTTAAGAGCTAAGAAACAGTTTTTGTTTCAGGTCAAAGTATAACCAGTTTATGAGGTGGTGAAGAAATAAGGAATAAATCCATCTCCTCTACCTTCACTAATCAAATCTCAACTTTGCTAACAAATATTCAAAGACTCAAAGAAACCATTTTCTAACCTGTCACAAGCAGCAAGACATTAAATATATATATATATATTCAAAGCCACTGCAAAAATAACAAATTAAATTGGCCCTTCTACCGACCTCAGGAGCACTAAACACACGCAGTTCAGCCCCCAAGAATCATTTAATTTTTTGTAGATTGTGAGATTTTAAAAGAGCAAACTCCAGGTTTTCATTCTTTGCCTAATGCTTTGAGAGACTGAGAAATAATGCACTCAAGCTTTTGTTGCGAGCTCAATGGATAGCAGCCTACTTAAATTCAATCTACGGTTTTCCTGTAATTCCCTGAACCCCGGAACCGACAGTCCAATCACGGCGATGCCGCAACACGCGACAAACAGTTCGCAAGCGTAGAAGATACGCAAGACGCATAGCTGTTCCAAAGCTCCAGCGCTTCCATGTCCCCATCACAGATCCAACGCATCTGATGATGGGGCGGTGAATGTCCCCTGACCCCTCCGCAGCAGGAGCACCTGCAGAGCAGCCACCAGGTCGGCGACAGCGGACCTAGAGCCGGCCCGGCGAGCGAGAGCATTCCCGGCCAGGGACACCCCCGCGGCTCGGGGCTCCTCTCCGTCAGGTGCGTACGCCCGGTGAGTGCTCTGACAGCCAGAGCCCCGTCCCGAAGTGTTCGGCGTTGGAACATCCCGTTCCTCCAACAAGCCAGTTAGCGGGATGCGCCGCCGCTCGACCCGAGTAACTGCCGCTCCCCCGCAGGTTTGCGGGGCGGCGACGGCAGAGGAGGAGAAGGGGAGGGAGCTACTCGGGGAGCGCCGGTCCCCGCGCCGTGGAGCCCCTCGCAAGCACCTGAACCCTGCCAGTCCCGGCGCCCAACGCCCGGTTGCCTCCCGGCCCCCGCTCTCCGGGCCGGGGAGCCGGGCAGCCCCCCACCGCGGCACCCCGCCGCCTCCGCCGGGCAGCCGGCAGCCGCCCCGCCCGCGCCCCCCGCCGCCTCCCCGCCCCGCCGAGCGGCTCCCCGCGGCCGCCCGCGGGCCCCCTGCGGCCCCCGGCCCCCTCGTGGCCCCCCCGGGTCCCCTCCGGGCCCCGTCCTGGCCCCCCACGCGTCCTCTGACCTCAGCGAGGTAGAGCCCGGGTGCGGCGCGGCCAGGCGGCACGCCGAGTCCTCCGAAGTGCGGCGGGAGAGGGAGACAACGACGTCCCGCCGCAGCAGCCCGAGCAAGGGCTGGCCAGCTAGAGCCGCCTGAGGTCCCAGCTCATCCCAAACTGCCGGGGTGTTTTGCCCCTAGACCCACGCGATGTGGCACACGCAGCAGAGAGCTGTAGCCGTCCCTCTCTCACTGGGAAAAGTCTCGACCCCGGACTCCACAGCACTGGGTTAAAAAAAAAAAAACAACAAACAAAACAAAAACTGTTATCTTCACCATAAAAACTGGTGTGTTCTCAGTACTTCTTAAAAGCCCATCCCTAAAAACCTTCTTCCGCATACAGAGAGGCGAAGAGGCAGCCTATCTGATTATAAGAACCGAGGCAGATCTAAAGCACGCTTGATTCAGACTTTGGCTCTCCCTGTTGCCACAAAGGGCTCTGGGGCTCCCCGCACCTCAAGCCTGTTGCAGTGGAACCAGGGCTGCTCCACAGCCTCTGCAGGGACCCAGGTCTCCACAGGCACCTGAGCAGAAGTACCCTGGGGTCTGCTGGAGCCAACTTCTTCTAGCCTTCCCAGGCTCCACAGGAGGCCACCAGGTCAAATACAAGAAAGCTGTAAAAGTAGTGCACACACATCCGCACCCACATCTGGCACCAAGCACGGCTGAATTTGTCACACTTTCAGCTCAAGCCAAACCCAAAATGTCTCTGCAAATAGAAACTGCCCCCGAAACAGCAATGCACGGGCACTGAGGCAGAGGACGGTGGAGGGTGGCATGTCAGCAACGCCACCAACCACACAGCATCATTTCTGAGCATCCTCTAAGCTACAATTCACAAGCACTGAGCTGAAATTCTTGCTCCTAATTAGCTATATAGTTCCAAGAAATTTTAAAAAAAATCAATTTAAAAAAGCCCCTCTACCTAAAACCATTCTTATGCAGATTTTTGTACAAAAAAATGCAACTATTTTCTTTAGAGTTCACATTTTTTCTCATCAAAATATGATAGTGAAACAGAGGAGGATGCAAATCAAAGCCTTCTCTCCATCCTTTATTTTTCCTCCATTGAGATATGCATTTATATTAATTCATTCCCATTCCTACAAAGCAAGAAGTCACATAGACTGTTGATGTTACAAGCATAATTATGGGGTAGTATACAATTCCCAAATACAAGCACATCTCCCAGAAAACTTAAAGCTATTTTTCAAAGCTAATACACACCTGGAAACTGTTCTGACTTGACCAACTCTGTCAACTGGCCTCCAAAATATCACCAGTCTCTGAACTTCAGCTTGCAGATATGCAAGCACTCTTTAGCTGCTGTTCATAGAATACAAGCATGCTAAACATTTCATTTCTGTACCTCCACACTGGTTGTTACCAGAGCCTCTCCAGATTCCCTGATCTCCAAGACTACTTCTCCTTACCTCAGTAACCCTTTGTACTTGCTCCTGCCACAGAGGGGCATGCAGCTTCCTCCTCAACCACTGCAGCTGCAGCAGTCACTACTTGCCTCTCCATATTAAACTTCAGCAGCCAGAAGGTGAAATTCAGCTGCTCAGGTTGTATTTGAATAGCTGTTCCTCATCCCTTCATGAAATGGAGGAGGACCGGATGGAAATACCTGTATGGCAATAGGCCATCCTTGCTATCCGTAACGAGTTTATCAGTGGTTACTGAACACTGGCCTGCGCAGCATTAAGAGGAGGCAATGGAGACCCTGATGCCACAGGTGTTTTTCTCAGCATTGGGTTCCACATGAGTTTAAAGCTGATGCAAAGCAGTACAGCTGCAGAGCTGCCCCATCTCTTGGGGAAGCGAGCCGATTCAGAGAATTCAGGCCATTGAAAAACCTGTAAGAGCAACTAGATCATCTCCCTGGAACAGCTCATTGAGAGCAGGACCACAGCAGCCTTGGCTCTGCTTGGGTTGCTGTACAGCCACATCCTTTCTAGTGAAACTGCTTCAGGTGGTCCCTGCTCATTGCACAACAGATAAAAGGCAGAGTCCTTTTAACCTTGCTTAATTAATGCTGTGATTTATCACAGGGATCCCCCAAAGTTATCTTGTACAACTAGAAAAAGAAGCCAATGGCTTCAGGAGTGTATAGACGGTTTAAGCCAGCTTTGCCAGTATCCAAGGCATTTGTGGAATAACAGCCAGAGCGGAGGGCAGGCATCTGACATGGGGCAGGCACCTGACATGGGGCAGGCACCTCCTCCCTTCACACTCCTCCAAGAGCCACAAAGAGCGCTCTCAGAGCAGATCCTTGGCAGCACACACCTAAGTTTTGCACTTCCAAGCACAGAGAAATGCTTTTTCACAAACAGAGACTGATGCTGTACCCATTTAAAGATCTACCATTGGCTTCATTAAATGCAGAGTTACGAGGTTACTGCACTCTGGTTTCTATCAGGAATAATTCAATTGAAGTCAATGGTATTTCATGTGAATAAAACAGATGCGAGACTCAAATCAAGCACATGGCATTCAAACATTGCTATTTATTAGTCACCTTTGCACAGTTTTACTTCTTGAAATGCAATTTGGAAGGCCATACAAATAACCTGAATATCGTTTAAGTCATTTCCTTGAAAGTAAAATATCTAAAATTAGAACAAGTCTTTTTACTGTAACGTTGCTGTAGCCAACAAACACCCTGAACTTCTGGGACAGCAATCTAGAGAAAAAGAAGTTAGATTCTGTTTTTTAAAGCCTTTTGGGAGATAAAGGAGACTATAACTTCTTAGTAAGTTTTAACCAGTTAACAAACCATTGCTATTTAAAAAAATTGTGATGTGCTCCAAAGAATGAGGCCATGGACCCACACTAGATCCCTCAGAGTAGCCTGTGTCAAAGGACAACTACATCATATCATGATGGACAGGGGCTGAGTATGTTTGATAAATGGAAGAACAAGATTGTATTTATTGCTGGTTCTTAGGTAATGTGGGACCAAAAATGCTGCAGGCAGATCTGGCAGGAGCCAGACTAACCCTGTTTTCCAGTTAGCCATGGATGACCTTAGTTTCTTGTAAAATAAATGGTACTTTTTCCTATGTTTGTAGATAATTACTTACATAACTGACTTTCCCATTGGCATAACTTGAGGTTTCGTTTTCTTACTGACTTCCACTTGACTTATGCAGTGCTAATAGGATCAAAGTCTCCTACCCACATGTTCCGCAGTATTCAAGAATAAAATGGTATACGTCATGGAAGATGTGTATGATTTAGAGTCTTGTGTGATCTCTCTCATTTGACACGTTTACATTTTTCAAATGTAAAATCAAGCTTAAAAAAAAACAAAACAAAACCAGAAACAGAAAGCAAAAGAATGGGATATATCCACATTATTTCTACTGTTAAAATGTACTAATTTAACTGTCACTTTATTCTCATCATCCACCTTTACTGCATGCCTTGATGTTCCATGAGGACATTACTGGGACAGTCTTTCATTTACCTGAATGATTTTACCATAGTTTTCACCAGCTGAGGATCTGTCTCTGCCAAATGCAGTAAATGAGTAGACATTTGGCATCTGAAGTGATGATTTTTGGATATGAATTAAGTAGACTATAGTAAATGACAATCCATTACTCAAGATATAGCAAAAATGATACTGTATTTATTCCCTTTGAGGCACCTCAGTGATCCTAAAGTCAGGGATCTGAATTATCATTTCTAGACTTTCCTTCTGTGCCCCAACCATACACATAATGTGAAGGATAGCAATGTCAGGTAGGGATTGGCAGATTTCCCCCAGGAATATACGCTAGATATATTGCTAAATATTTTAGCAACTGCTTGGGTAAATATTTTGAATTTTTTTAGGTGCCCAGTGAAAGGTAGACGAGATGCAAGCAAACAAATCCTACACAGAGAAATACACACTCCTTGTGCAGAATGAGTATAATAAAAGCACTTTTCCAGACTAACTGCCAAATTCTGTCAGTAAAGCTCTGGAATAAAAACAACAGTTGCTGGACTACTCTGTCAGTAAATATAAGCAATTCTGTGGGGGTTTTTTTGCTTTATTGTGTGGATAAAATTAAAGCATTCTCTTGATCCCGAACATTAGGTTCCATGGCTTTCTAATTCTTCTTTTAGCAAACTTAAATGGATAAAATAAGAGCTTGAATATACACATTTCCCAGGTATGAGAATCAGTTTTTTCTTATAAAGTTACTGGTTTTGAAAGCTCTATGCCATCAAACTTAAGGTACCACATCGTCTCAGGAGACACGTCTGGGGTTACAGAAGTAAATACAATTTTATGGCGGTACTAACAAGAGCATGTATTGAGTATTTAAATAGTCTGTGCTCTTTATTTATCAGGCTCTTAATGTCATTCTTCAACGACTGATTTTATTGGACTTACACATATGAACACAATGTGACATGAGACCTACTGGTTCCTTGGACATCAGGGGTTACACACCTCCATATGCATATACACGTTCTCCACAAGAACCAAGAACGAAGGCTGGTATCATCATCACAGGCATTCATTCAAGATGTGTTAATTTTAAGCTCAATATTTATTCATATATAGAGAAGTTATTGTTTAAAGACTGCAACACAACATTGTTCAAAGTGGAATGAAAAGACCTATAGATACTTACTCATCCACTCTGAGTAATAAGTATCCTTCCCTGTGAGACAAAAAGCCCTTCTTATCACAGAAGAGGGTTGCGTATTACAACAAATTCTGCAGTGAATCATTTGGCGTGGATCTTTCAACAGTGCTCATCATTTTTTTCTTGATTGGAATAATTGAAAAGCTGCTGAAACATACAGTTGAGAAACTGAAGATTTTGGGGTACTACAAATAAATTTAGGAAGGTAGATTTTCAAAGCACCATTTAAGCATCTAAAGATGAAGAGAGGGGCCTGATAGATTTAAAAAAAAACAAAACAAACCCCCTTGAAAAGATAAAGCAGCAGATATGCATTGGAAGAAATGGAATATGTGTGCCTACAAAACGTATTTTTAAAAACTGTTCTTCTGTATCAATATGTACCAACATAGTTTGGAAATATGACCACACATTCAGCAATAACTTTTAAACAGCACAATCTAGAAGGGTATTCATGAGAAAATGCATTATGACCTCAAAAGTATTTTCTGCAGTGGTTCATAAGGCTAAATATTTTGTCCATATAAAATATTGCAATAAAATTTCATTGGGCACTTCGTCAAAAGTTGCCCTGCTTTGCTGCTGAACACACTTGTAAAAATCTGCCAATTAGAAGTGTAATATTTGTGCAAGGTAGCACTAATATCATAAAAGACATCTGTTTTGTTATAATATAGTTAAATTGTAAGAAATAAGACAGACCAATGATGAATTTTTTCATGCAAAAGATGTTAAGTAAGAAGGTGAAAGGACTCCATAAATCTAAACATTCTTTATTAGGAAAATTATTTACTGTGAGGTAAACTAAAGCTACAACTAAGGCCAGCCTGCAGTCACATACACAGAAAAGTGTAACCTCTTCGCTCAGTTTTCATGAAGACTCCAACATCTTTTAAAAATTTGTTAAAACAATTTGTTTAACAATTGTGCGCACTCTTATTTGAAATTGGGTCTTAATCTAAACAGAACTTCACACATATAAAATAGGAATGATTTAAGAAAAAAGATTCATCATGCACCATTTCTGATCATTAAAATGTAATTTTAAAAATCCAAATAACCTAAGTATCGATGAATAAGTAAATTAATATTATGGCCCTAAATGCATCTGTGAATCTAGGCCTACCACTCCCACTGAATTCAGCTGTGGGCAGCCAGACTAAATAGAGCGTATCTTCCTGGAGAGCAAAAGATTCATCAGCTTTAGTGTAAATACTATCCTAATCAGACTGGTTTAATAATTACCAGCTACTACAAATGAACATTCCTGGAAAAAACTATGAAGAAGCTTGAATCCAAAACAAAATTAAAGTTGCTCATTGAAGCCAAGTTTAACATCACAGTCCTTCTTCATCGTGGGATTTTGACTCTACTGCTGCTTGTACTGTTGAATTTGAGATGTTTTGGTGTAGCTAATAGCAGTGGGACTTTGATCTGCTCACGCAGGGCTAGTGGCCTCTGATCCAAGGTTCTTTTCCTGCAACACAACTGTCATTTTAGAGCAGTGTTGCTCCAACGGGTCTTGCTCTATCCCTCCCTTAGGCTGGGGGGGGGCTGTCTAATAGGAAGCAGAGCCTTAGATACAGCTGTTCCTATGCTGGGTGGTTCTGGCCTTCAAAACCATCCCTGTCCTTGAATGGCTTTAAAGGAATGGTACAACACTGCTAAGGCAAACCGAGCCTGTCTGCTTTTGACATCAGTATTCCAGCTGCCTTTATTGCTGAATCTCTTCCCACTGCTTTTTTGGATCCCAGGAGGAAATACCATTGCACAGCTTCCTCTTAAATGCTGAACTATATGATGCAGTGCAATACAGTTCGCTACTGTTCTTTGAATCAGGGGCTACCACTTTTTTTCCATTTCCTGACTGCTCTTCTCAGTAAGACCTCTAGGTTTACTAGATACATCTCATGACTCTTTTCCTTCAAAAAAAAAAATCTCTGATATCCTGTAATTATTTGTGCCCAGCCTTACTCCCCAACAAGCAGGTGATATCCCTTTTCCACTCCTAACAACAATTCTTGTTTCTTTAAATACGTATAGTCAGTAGCCCAGGTTTGCTCCAGGACTCAGAAATTTCTCAGTGTACGTAACCGGCATTTCCAGTCAAATATTGCTGTTTATTATGACTGTGGGGACTGCCCTGCAAATGGCTTAACAATCCAGGTGAAAATGAATTGGTCAGTCTTGTAAAAACATTAATTGAAAAAATACCAGTTGAATGGCTGACAGCTGCCACCTGCAGCATGAATCTCTTGGCTAGGCTAATCACATCATTCATCTTAATTGTAACTTCTAACATCCCCACTCAATACAGGGTAGCTTTTTTTCTTCTTAGGGTAGCTGTAGTACCGAAACACAAATTGGTTACTTCACATATCCTTTTTCTTGTTGCTTGTAGACCAGACATTTTTGCTTCTAGCTTTCATATCACTTCCAAGTGTGTGTGTGTGTATATATATATATATATATACACATGCCACTCCATAATGACTTCTTGGTCATAGTGGCTGTGCTCTGCCTTTTTGGGTTCCTTCAGTTTGAATCCATGTATCTGTCCTGTGTTAGTGAATGCTATAACTTTGAGCCAGTATCTGAATATCAACAGCCCATCATTTGGAAGTACTTCTCCAATGTCAGAACTGTTGCTGTCAATAGCATGGTATCTAGGATCTTATATCCCACAGACTATACTGTCTTTAGTGGGGAATGCCATGCCCATATTTGCACATGGGTATTAGATCTCAGCTTAATCTTATATTTCATTTGTAGGTTGTTTTTTGTCATTTGAGTCTCATTCTGCAACCACAGTACAAATCAAAGCCCAGCATTTGGCCTTTACACTAGCATTTAGGATATTAATTCTAGCAATAATATCTCATTTCTCAAATAATTTCTCTCTCTCTTCTAATAAACCTTGACTTTCCTTTTCTCACCTTTAGCTCCCATGGACAACTCTGTTCATACAAGATTAGTTTTTGCTTGCATTCTTGTGCAATTTCCTAGAGATTCAGCATGCATTCTTCATACATGTCTGTTCTTCATATGTACACCTTTGCCTATTACCATACTCTTCCTACTAGGTAGGAATCCCATCAGCACAAGTGCTGCATAGTGTTTCATTTACTGAGTATTCTGGGTCCAAAGTTAAAGGATACTGCAAAACCAACATCATCTTATTGTTAAAAGGATAATTTCTTTTCATCTGCTTCTGATACAGATTAGCATACAGTGTCCTCTCCTTTTATGTCCTTCCAGGACCTTGGCAACTGTCTAAAATCTCCACAGAAGGATTCAACAAAATACCAATTCCTGGCAAGGTAATAATATGTAGCTGAAATACACTCCTCCCTCCAAAAAATAGAACCTTCAAAGAGAACTGGGTTTCCTAGGAACCTATATAATGTCATTGTCACTTTTGACCTGAACAATTAGCATTCAGGAAATTTGGATTGATTTTCACTGATGATTAAATTGAAGTAATACTTTGACGGAATGCTAGTGGTTTACCAAGGGAAAAAAAAAAAAAAGAAGAAAAAGAAAGAAAAATCAGGGAGACCTTTCTTTGCCCTCTGCATGTAGTAAAGAGGGAATACCAGGAACCCAGCTCCCCTGGTTCTCAATCTGCCCCTTCACCTTTTGAAGTTCTGCCCAAAACCTGCCTGCCTCAGATTTTTGTCCGGGCCACAATACAAATACTTCTCCTTCAGTAACTTTTAGGTTTGTTTTGCCAGCTTCATTTTGTCCTTATGGAAGACAGTCATCATGAGCAGCAATTTTAAAAAGAGTTGTGTGATTATCCATCAACCATTGCTGGAAGCCATCTAATCTTCAGCTTCATATTCTCTAAAGCAGCATAAAGGATAATAGAGATTTAGTCTCCAAAACAACTAAAATCCTGAGGCTTTCTGTAATAGGACACAAGTTAAATGTATACAAGTGCATTAGCTTCTGAAAAGCGCTATCAGCATTTTCCTCAAGTTTTGCTAGAAATGGCCACCAGAGCTATCAGCCACCACTATTCTTTCCTGATATTTCTACAGGAGTCCAAGGGAGAGGGAGCCCAAAGCTTTTATGCTAATCTCCTGTTCCCATCCAAGTTGAGGAATGGTGGTTATATCTTTATTTCTTCCATTCTGATAACAAAGTGGGAATAGGTGATTTCAAATAGTAAATCTATAGCACTTTTCAGATACCATTTTCCACCCTTTTCTCTTCTTAGGACCCCAAGTGCAACCACTGCTCAGACTTCTCATTTCCTATCACTTCCTCTTAGATCCAGCATCAGGACACTAATGTTTCAAAAAAAATGCAGAATAAATTTAGTTGGGATTAAATATTTATTTGTTTCCCCCCAGACCCTTTTTACTTGTCTGGTGACAGCTTGCCTTACCTCAAGAACAAACACACTAAAATGAGAATTTTAGAACTTGTTTGAAGAGGGTTATAATCACTATGCCATATATGTTATACAAGAAACAAAAATTACTCTGAACTAAAATATACTGTGTTTTATCTAAAACATATCACAGTACCATGCCTTTGCAAAATTTAACACCAAGTATAAACAATTATAATCAAATATGAAATAAGAATTGACAAAAGCCAGTTCTGTTTCAGGAATCATATATTATTAGTTGTACATCTGTACATTCTTAGTAGTATTGTTACATTTTAAAAGAAATCAAATCTGATTACAGCTAAAATCTTAGGAATATAAAGTTATAGTGTGTGACTATAGTAGATAAAGAACTTAAAGAATGTGCAGTACTGTACTTTTAGCTGATTATCGTTGGCTTATATTTTCTTTTAAGAAGCCAAGAAGATTTACTTCTTGAAAACTCCCTACCTTTCTCATTTTGATAACAAACTGAAAGACCAATCATTGAAAAGGTTGGATTTCAAAAGAGAACATAGTATACATTTTTATGCAAACTAATAAAGATAGTGATGAGAATCATACTGCGCAGAATCAGCTAAAGGAGGTCAAGAAGCGGACAAGTGAGGAAGACTATGAAAGACCACCAAAGGGCTTCTGAAGACCACCAGAGACCTTTGCTACACCTGCATGAAGAGACATATACATATGCTAATAATTTACTGGAAAGTTGATGATTATATATAACATTTCCCAGAAACTTAATGAATATGTATAACAGGTGTGTATTTAACTGTATCATTAGACAAGACAGGTGCACACGATAGGTGGAGCGATCCCCCGTGTGCCCAGCGCTGCAATAAAGGAGTGCCTGCTTCTTAACTTCTCATTGCTGTTAAGGAGTTTTATTCCGGATTTCGGCAACAGTATAACATTTAATAAATTTTAAAAAAAAATCTAAAAATGTGCTTCTAGAAAAAGGCAATTGGGGATTAAAATTACAGTTTAATTAAAGGATCAGTTTGTCTATTTTATAATTTATGCTCAGAATATGTTCTTTTTTGTGCTTTGTTATACTCTTGCACAGTCAAGAATTTTCCTATGAAAATTCTTGGTTGCAACAACAAACCACTTTTCCTCAAAAATCTTATAAACACTATGGCTGATTTTTTCAGAGAACCTTGTCTGTTTACAAAGTTACATCCCCATACAACATGAAGAAAAGCAGTGTAAGCTAGTGAAACATTAAAAATACTTGACTATAATGAAGTTGTTTTTAATCTCAGCCTCCTTCTTGTACCTTGACTAAAACAAGTGTTATTAGTAATGTTTTACCACTTAAAGCATGGATTGGAACCATGAAAAAATTAAAAATTATACCAAAAATGAAGAATTATAAGCAGAAAAAAAACCCAAAGATATTAGGGAGAGAAAAAGAAAATTGCTGGAGGCAGGGGAATGATCATGTCTGCTTATTAGTCCAAAACCTAAAGATTTTATTCTGTTTTTACTCAGACAAATCTCCCCTTGACTTTGACAAAATTTGAACTCAAAAGGACTTGGGGATTTTTGTCCTTGCTGCTTAAAGAAATATGGCAAACTTCAATTCATTTCATAGACACAAAGACTCTATTAATCAGTAGTATCCAGTGTCAAACCGCAGTAGTGTGTCAAACAGTTGGTTTTGTACTCTTCATGCATAAAACCAGCATTTTGAAATGAAGATATTGACTTTTTTTCTCCTCAGCCAGTAGCCAGTGCCCACTGTGGTGCTGTCAATGTTGGATCTATTTCTCATTTCAGTGTCTTGGAAACGCTGCATCGGTCAATGCATCCATCATACAGCTACTGCCTAAGTAACCCTGTGCTGGAATTGTATTATCATTCTTAAGTAGCCATACCTGACTAAACACCCCTGATGAGAATAATTACCTATTTAACAAACTTAACTATCTACAGCAGCTTATAGGATTTTTACCAAGATGGTTGATGCAGGGCATTCATAATGAGCAGGACCAAATACACTTGCAGGAGACGATTGTATTTGGTAAACTGCTCTGATTAACAATATGGAGAGCACAGTCCCCTTTTCATTTACCACCAGACAGCACAGGACCATAGCTCTTTGAGCAAGCAGAGGTTTCTGGACTGCTGTCCCATCTGCTCCTGAGGATGCTAGAGTTGTTGTGTTGGTCCCACAGCTGGCTCTGGGATTGTTTCATGTGATCAATGAACGAGCAGGTGCTTGGGCTCTTGTTCCCATACTCTTCTTCCAGAGCTGCTTGGCACTGCAGGGCTTCCGCAAGGCTGGCACCTCCCTGTCACTCGGTGTCCTCGCTCACACTGAGATACAGAGCACTGACAGCTCAGGCAAAGCGTCAACTCACAGAAAGGCTGCTAGTTTCAAACCTATACACTTAAATTTAACAAGTTTTCCTTGTAAAGCTTCTGTTCAAGACAAAAAAAAAAAAAAAAAAAAAAATATATATATATATATGCATGCCATGAAGCTGCTCTTTCACAACTGCCCCTGATTTCCACCAATACCTAGCAGCCAAAGTGAGGAAGATGGCAGTGCAGTAAAGAAGATTTCCATTACATACCTGCCCTTCCACTGTCATCCTAATGCATACATTCTCATTTGTCTTGTGTAACAGAAGCATATCACTGTGCAAAACCTTTCACTGAAAGGGGTTCAAACTTCCCATTTTTAATGGGAAGTTCTCAATGCTAAGAAAATTAATGTATTTTCATGGCAATCTTCATCAATGTCAAGTTTCACACCCTCAGAAAGGATATTGTAAAATCCTAAAAATACCTACCAAGTCTTCAGAAAAATTCTAGCCAGTAGCCAGTTTCATAACATACTGAACAAAACTATAGTATTGCCTTGGACAGAAGAAAACTTTTCTGAGGGTTATGTTCAGCACCCACTCATGTTTTCTGAACTCTGGCTTGCAGAGAAAAAAAACCTCTTACCTAGTAGGAAAAAATGCGGTGACAAGTAACAATAAAATATTCCCTATCTCCTTGTAATCTTTTATGGCTGTGTTATTGAAAAAGTTCTACATATTACTCTAAAAATACATATATTTCTAAACGGCATTTCAATAAGTTCAAGAAACATTCTCCTCTAATTTGCATCTATAAAAGAATAATTAAATTTAATAGTGTTTTTAGTGTAGCTGAGGATAAAATTCATCCAGAATGCTTAGGGCTTCTTTGACCTACAGATGAAGAGAGTGGATTTGAAAAGCAGCCAGAAACAGAACATGAACCTTTAAGGCAGTGACATCTCCACTCTGTGGTCTGGAGAATAAAAACTACGATCCTTAAGGACAGATGTTAAGAAGAAAAACGGTATTAGCTGCGATTCCTGAGCCTTGCCTCCTTAACTCCACTGATGCGCTCAGTCGGTTCTGTCACAGCAGGAAAACTTTCTGGGGTAGTCTTTCCTCATAGGCCTCCCATTTTTCCTCCCAGGCAGAGCCAGAAGTGCTCTGAGCTGCCACTGCCCTTTCTTTTCTCCAGCAGCTCCCTTCAGCTGCCCACGGTGTTGCAATAGGGAGGGATTTTGTCTTGTTTTGTTTTATTTTAAACTTGTCTTATGGCTGCAGAGCTTTTGGCACACTCAGATCATGTTTTCCAGTGTTTCCCTGGCATCACGAGAGCCAGCAGTGCATATTACAAAAAGCTGAGTCTCAAAGTATCATCTGGGTCCAAGAGCTCAGGCTTGGGCTGCAACAGCAAACGTCATTAATACCGCCCTGGGTGTCAGCAACTAGAAGTGGAGCCCATGCCCCAGGCACATTCTTGTCTCTCCCTCTGGCATGCCCCTGACAGTAGCATCTGCAGGGAGAGGGGGGGAAGCTGGGCATATCGCCTGATGGTTTCTTCACAAGGATAGGAAGAAAGAAATGTTTTGCCTGTGAATTTCAAGAAGTATTTATTTTCTTGGTCAGAAGTGACTGTTACTTTCTCTGCAACCTCCTCAACATACGGAAATATCTCCTTCATCCTAGGGCTTCTAAATACCTAGGGATCATGAGGCACCTGCTTAAAGACTATCACTAAGTTATTTCCTTCAGTAAGTAAAAATCTACAGTTATAGTCAGGGGGTTTTTTTGAGCAGAATTTTCATTGTCCTGGAGGAAACAAGGCAAGGAACTATGCCACTATTACCAGCAGGAGAACACCACATCTATTCTAACTTAAGAGGAAAACCCAAAAGAGTAACATTTGCAAGCATCAGCTGAATTGATTTATACACTGCTATAGTCTATAAGCAACATTTTTTAAACCATGTTAATTTTTTACTTTTTCAGCTACCACTAAAGCAATTAGCAGAACTCATTAGCCGTGTGACATTTTACAAATTAATGATTTACTCCTGTAAACTGATAGAAATGAATAGTAAATAAATCTTTATTTAAATGGGATCCGGAAATCACTCAGTCCTGGAATACATTTAATCAGCATTCATGGTTTTAAAAACAGAAGTGTTGAAAAAATTATCATCTTCCATTCCAGTCTAGTTTTTACTCTATAGAATTAATTTTGTTCATGAAATTATTCAAGGGTAATTTTGAAAAGACAGCAAACATTAAGATTTCAAGTGACTGAAATAATAGCAATGTGCATATGAGGAAAGGCTGAACTTCCCTCAGTGGATTTCCATTACTGCAGACATCTTTATATTTTAATATACTCAGACATAATCCCTTATCTCACTGGAGTAAGACTAGAATAAGTGAAAAGCATCCAGGAGTCTCTGCTGTATCCATTGCAATTCAGAGACCTGACTTTTGATACCTGGGCTAGATGACACTTTAGTATAGACAGCTCTGTATCACAGTAGATATTGAATTAGATGAGCTTTAAAATTAAATCTTTTGAGTAAAGTTGGAAGTCTGGCTTTATGTTTCGTGATTATTTTGGGGAACAAAGTTGAAGAGAAATTCTGTCCACGTTAATCTGAGCGTAGCCGTGATTGTACCACATATGATTCCATTCTCCTCCAAGCAGTCTCACTGGCAGGGTGACTGCTTTCAGTAAGGCAGCTGTACTTGGATTTCACAACTGAAGAATAATAGAAGTCTTAATTTTGTGGTTTAGTCAGTGGAGGAAAAGCTTGCTTTATTTCAGTAAGAACGCTTTGGTATATTACTGAGCTTCCTCACATTATGTAGCTGTTGTGATCTCAGGTTTAAATAATGAAAACCATCAAAATATTTTTTTTTCATTTTCATCATACTATTTATACACTATCTTCCTCCTCCCCAAGGCACTGGTATTTTCCACTCACTCTAGCACTTTGACAGAATGTTTCTCACAACCCAAAATAATTGATTATATTTATCTTTTTATCTTAACAAACATGCTATACATAAACGGCTCTGTTACACATGGAAAGACTATCTATTTGATAACAGATCAAAATGCAACCTATGCAGTGGGACCCACACAGGCCATGGGTATTGAGTATTATTTCTACTGAACAGGAACTCTGTCAACAAATCCGAACACTGAAAGTGAAAATTCTTCTATTTTTATATTGACAACTTGTGTGTTCCTTCTGGAGCAACACACAGTGTAAGTAACTGCCAAAGAATAGTTACTTTGAACTTCTGTATTCTGCTGCTGAACTTAGCAAAATGCTATCTCAAAAGTGAAATCGAAGTGAGGTTGAGTTTGTTTCACGAAACAGTATCACTTCCTAATACTAAGAACTTCTCCCAAACATCAAGAAATTGCACTCATAGACATAGTTTAGGGACTTCCCTGTCCTGAGGGAAGACATTTAATTCCAGGAGGAGTCCCAAGCTACTTAGTAAACAGAGCTAGGACTAAAATTTTTGAAAGCATATTAACCAAGGAACACATAACCCTCACTTTAGAAAAGCTGATGTTTCAAGGCACAGGTCACTAGAGAATTTGTATCTGAGCAAAACCTAGTCATAGTCAAAACTGAAAGTGAATTGGTGCTCATTTCCTTTGTTAGCTTCAAGTCTTGAATCCTTAGAGTCAATAATATTTATCTATGACGTGAAGGATAATAAAGAATCCTACTTGGTTTTCTGTGTAAGGACTCAGTGGGAGAGACATAGATCTCCAACATTTCTATTGATAAGTTTCTAATTATAGAACTGAGCTCTCCCTACATTCCCCCCCACACACACACCCCCTTCTTTTACCTGAAGTTTTGAATGATACTGAAGTGATGCTAGCAGTTATTGAAATCTGTTCTGGTAGAGGCAAGGCTGCTGCAGCTCCACATTCTCGGCTTCAGCCAGTAGTGAGAGCGAGCACGTTTTCCCAATAGGCACACACACAGATACATGCATATAATACACCTTACGCATGGCCAGCCCCACAGATCAAAACAGAAAGAAAACGCAGCAGTCACACAAACACAAATGGCTTATCAGGATGAAGGTCTGCTAGTGGGAAACACATACAGTGTGGATCCCTGCAGCAGCTGGCCTCACGTGCTCAGGATGCCCGGGAGCTGGCCCCTGGACCCCAGGTCTCCCCAGCTGCTGACACATGAACAATTACAAGCCCTGAGGGCCACAGCTCCACTCCACTTGCTGATGCAGACCCCCTCGCTCCCAGCTATGCACACACCCTCAGAAGGACACTATGGATACTGCAGCAAGTGCCTTTAGACCCTTGGTTTACCCAGTAGCTGGCCGCAGATCCTTGGTCTCCTCCCAGCTGCAGGCATCTAGGCAGGTGAGCACCCAATGCCCACAGTCCTACTCCAGTTGCTGGTACACAGGAGCCCTCTTGCTCACACCAACACACATAGGCACACACTCAGTCCGAGGATCCTTCCAGTGACTGGCCTTAGATGCTCAGTCTACCCAGCAGCTGACCCTTAGATCTTCCTATCTCCAGCTGCTTTGCATACAGAGACAGACACATGTGGATGGGTCTCTTGGTTGACCTCCAGACCCCACGGTCTCCACAGTAGTGGGACCTCCTGGTCCCTTCAGTAGCCAACTCCTCAGTTGTCTCACACACAGAGATTGACTGAGAGACTCCTAGATCCCACAGTCTCGCCTGGAGCTGGCTTGGACCTCCTGGCACCTCCAGTATCCGGCTCTGAGAAGAAAACAAAAAGCGACGTCCACTTACTGCTGAGGCGGAACAGACATTTAGAAGCAGAAAGCACTAGATGGCAGCAGTGCTCAACTCGTTCAATTTGGATACAAAAGGAGAGCAGTCACCTATATTCAGCAATGCGATTTCTATATATTTCCCACGGCACCTGAGACAGGAATTCAATACTAAAGACAAAGTAGATAAAGCTCACAAAGCTGTTGATAAAATGCTCAGTGAATACAGTAGGCAATAGCGGAATCAAGCAATCTTCCAACTTGCCACTGGCGTAAGAAAAGACATGAGGAGTAGTAATGTGACAGAACCACTAACTGTATTTCTCAGTATCAGAGAGAAAAGTATTGCATAACTGGAGAGGTATACAATGCTCCCGTCTCATCTCCCACCTCCCACTTCCAGGGGGTTGGGCAATGCCACCCCTTTCCCCTCTGCTTGCTGCACCACTGCCCTAGTGCTGCTGGAGGGAGAAACACCCCGCCCTGCCAAGGACTGGCAATCTCTTCTCTGCAATTAGTGGCAACAGTTAGTGATTAATTCAGACAAGGCTTAAGCTTCAGGTAGTTGAAGGAGAGCTGGTAACATCGTAAGATCCAGAAAAAAAGTGTGGTTGTGGCCCGTTCCCCTCCCCCTTCAATGATTCAGATAAAAATCACTATCTAGACATGCAGGTCTCTAACCTGCATGAGTTCCCTTGTGCTACCTGATCACTAGGTGTGATTAAAAGGCATGGCCTGGCAATGGACAGTGCTGCTGTCCTCTAGGCACCAGCAAATATGAGGGACACAGCCCGGGTCACCTCGTGAGACACAGGATGCAGACCCCCAGCACCAGTGGTTAGTGGCTGTCCTGCAAGGGGATAGCGAAGGCTGCGCTCAAACCTAAGCTTAGATCACACATTAATGCAGATTTAATTTCACATTAAAAAAACCTGCCGACCACCACCCAGAAACGAAGCCGTACAGTGCAGCTGCTTAACAAAAATACCTTCCCTGTGCTCAGGCAATGGCCAAGAAGGTCTGAGAAGAAACCCACCTGCTGAAGAAGAGCCCTTTGAAGGCGGCTCCTCTTCCTTGTGAAATCCCTCTCCTTGGCACATCCCCACCCCAGGCCAGACAGGCGCCGAAGCCAGCCCCTCAGCAGTACCCAGGGTGGTCACCATCGCTTCCTCCACCTTCGACCTCCACGACTGTTAGCAGAAAAGCCTCTCGGATGGGGGGGAGTGGGCTAACAGCCATGCAGCCTCAACTGGGGCAGCCCCAGCACCCCCCCCCCCCCCCCCCCGCAACAGCCACCACTGGCCCTCAGCCACCAGGGACATGGCACCTGGGCCCTGGTGGGCGCTGGCGGCCAAACTGTGTCTGTAGCTCTGCTTGTGGGGCCACACGGGAGGCTTGGGGTGCAGCCACACGCGGCTGGCGTACTCCACGCATTTTGGCGAAGCTGGCAAGAGGCACCCACATGAGGTCCCGCAGTACCTCTGTGAGGGGCATGGCCCCCGGGGGGCGGGGGGGGGGGGCGCAAAGGTGGCTGTGTACCTGGGGAAGGACATTTTCATCGCTCTCCATCCCAGAACTTGAAGCCAAGGAAGCCTCACCTTCAGCACCATCAGTGCCGTCACCTTTGTGCACAAGGACAGGGTTTCAATGGTGGTCAACAGCCAGGTCTACGTGTATTTCAAGAACCTCAACAGGTAGGTCCCATCAGCAGGAGTCACATCCCCCATGTCCAAAGTCCCAAACACCCAGTGCAAGGAGCTCAGGTGGACCCTTTTTGCTTATGACACCAGGCACTCAGTCTCTGACAGCCACATCTTCCTTTCACAGGACGGGTCTTACACTTTTACACATGTTGAGACTAGTACAAGAGAGCAAGGAGTGCTGCTTGGGGTCTACAATCTCATTTCCTCTGCTGTGACTGGCCTGTTGATCGACAGAAGCGGAGAGGATGGGGCAAGGAAGGCAGCACAGACCTTTTTCAGATACAATGGTACCAAAAAGTCATATGTCCAGCCATAGCTCTGCCACCTTCCACCTGCTGCCCAAAGGCCTTGCTAAGCTTTGACGTATGCAGACTCTTGCCTTGAGGGGTTTCACCATCCTTTGGACAACAGATGCTTTGCTTATATCTGCCAAAAATGGCTTGATCATGGAAGAAGTGACTATCATGCCCTTGGAGACTTTTCAAAGCACTACCTTCCCTGGCAGCAGTTTCTTACTTGTGACTGCTAGCAGCTCCCAGATTGCAGTCTTGACCCGGGACAGACACCTTTTCTATAGCAGCATCAGCTGGGTCACTAGCATAGTGCACATTGCCAAGGATGAGAGCATAGATTTGAAAAATACAGGGATGCTGTGTGAAGAAAGAGGGTGGCTGACTTTACTCAGCTCTGTGATTAGCAATTTCACCCAGCCATATGACTTCAATAAATGCAAGCCCAATTTGCAGTTAGCAGTCTGGAGAACTGAGCAGTTCTGGACTGCGGAGATCCTCATGGGAGACTTCTAGAACAAGATCTATTATGAAAGTCCAACTTTGAAGGCCATCTTTGTGCCCAAGCCAGGCAAAATGTCCACTCCCTTGGCAACACTGACCAATGCCCATGTGCTGGCTTTCAGTGCGTATGTAATAGAAGTGGGATTTACATATGATGGAAACACCAAATACCTCTTGCATTCTGAAGCAGCAGTATTTCTCTGAATTTGCAGACAGACTTCTGTGACAGCATACATGATGGAGAGATGTCTACTGTCACTGTGGATATCCCTGACAACCCAGTCAGTTGTACTGATGTGGCTCCCCCGACTGCACTTGTTGCAGTGTCCTGCCCACCTACAAAACATATCAGAATTGTAAAAAAATGCAACGGCATGTGACAAAGGCCTCATTCAAGAAGCAGAACTGAGAAATAATTTCAGTTATACAATCAGCCATAACATATGAGATACACACTTTCTTGCCAGAAAAGATATACAGCAGGACGATCTACATATCAAATATAACTTTATGAATCTGGGATGTCCTCTTCTGGTACATTATAAAAATCCTTGGGTGCCAGTTTTTAAGTTATGGGAAAACAATAGATTTCAGGAGCATGTCCCTGTTGTTCTACTTGAAATAAACAGAATGCATAACTATGATTATCTTTTGACTGTGCATGATGCCAACTGCATCTCTCAACCTCAAAGCTGGACTTTGCTAGAGGAACAGTCTCCAGATCCAAATACTGCATGGACCAGAAGAAACTACATGAGCTGTAAGGATAGGAATGGACCTGAATTAATGTGGCCCTCAGTCAAGTATCAGGTTCTTGATGGAGACAAAAATAAGATCACTTTCCCTCCCTATAATGGTCTATATATCTTCAAAGCCAGTGTAGTGGATACATTTTACAGTTACTGTGATTTATCCGTAACCTTCTCAGTATATGTCTATGGTGCTTTTCCCACGAACTACCTACATTTTGGGGCATCACTGACAGTCTCTGTGACTTTGCTTTTGATTTTTACATGATACTCCCTATCTCATTTATCACTCTAAAAATTCAGATGCAGAAGTTAAAGTATTTTGAGTGGAATTTTTCAAAGTCTCTGGGAAATCTAACTAGAGAAGTTGCCTTTTATTTCAGAAATTTTTGTTGTTATGAAAATGCAACGGAGAAACTAGGAAACTAGCTCAATGTCTTTTTTCTAATTAGAAAGTTAAAGTTTTATTATTTTGAAATTGAAAGAGATCATTTTAGATTTTTTTCCTCATCTTTCATAGTAAATTTTTCACTGACCCTATGTAGCTAGCCCTACTTGTTTCACTGTAGAGATAGTCTAAAAGTCTTTCCAGTACAAGTGCATGATTTCAGAAACATGGCAGCTTTTAAATTTAATTTTAGGAAACAGCTTTTAAATTAAGTGGACTTCAGAGGATTTCTTACTAATTAGTATCAATTCAGGCTGTGTGACAAAGACCAATTATCTCCAAACTTGAAGTTGTAACCAACTCCTACAGAGAGCATAGCTTTTCACTCCGGCCGAGTATCAAGAGAATACTACCTGTCTTAATAACTGTACTGTGAAAGCCCAGCATTATGCAGAATTCTAAATCCATTGTATGGATGGACTTCTTATGTATTTAAAGCAATTTGGTAGACATTTTTCTAATAGGACAGTAATAGTCAATTAAAATTAAACCAACCACAATAGTAAGGAAATGGCCATTTTGTCTACAAGTTTATAGCAAAAGCAGTATTAATTGTTGTCTATTTCAGACAACTACTTTAGAATCCTGTGAATTTGCAAAGTATATGACTTTTATGTATTTATTGCTAGTTAAGGCCTTATTCCATTACACAGAATGTTTAAACAGGATTTAAATAACGTAGTTTAAGATAGAGATATTAAAGATGAGTTTCTGTCATAAGTAATTTAAACTTTAATTTAAAGCTAAGATTATTTTTTCTGTTTCAATGCATAGAAGAGTTTAGTTTACAGGATGAGGTGACAAGTTCTGAAAACTCCACAGCTATATCAGTATAACCAGTCCTTCTAAGAAATCTTTAGAATAAAGTACACAATTCAAGGGGAATACTGCATTTAGTATGATTGCTACTATTTTTGAGAAGGTAGATGGGGATTGATACTCGAGACCAGAAAAGGCACAAGATCTTGCTATAACATCATAGTCATCTCCTAGAACAGTAAGAATAATCAAAGAAATCTCCCTTCAGGTAAATATTGTAACTGAAGCACAAAATGGAGCCTCTTTGTGAAACTTATAAAGGAGATTCAGGCCATTCCTTCTGCTATACTAGTGGCCAGTCTAATTGCAAGTGAGTCATTAAAAGCAGTCTTTGCTTGCCCACAAAATAATTAAAGGTTTCATCTCTTCTAGTAACCACCAACTATAATTACTCCAGAACTTGTGGTTAAGAGCCTGAACAAATTAAATGGAGCTTCAAGATGCAGGCAGACTTTTAAGCATTTTTTGCAAATAGGTTTTGCCTGTTATCTGCCAGGGCTTTCTCCTGTGCTGCTCTGCTCCATTTCTTCCTTCTTGTCTGGTTCCAAACTATGAGATCCCATCCCTCTTCTTCCCACAATTTCTCTAAACCTGACCCTTCCTTTTCAACCCTCCTGCCCAGCTTGCATACCTTCACTCAGTTTGCCTGAATGACAACAACCATCTTTTTAAAAGCCAGATTTTGGTCCTCTTGGTTCAAAAAAGCAGCAGTTGAGGTCATTCCCTTGGTAATCACTCTGCCTGCAGGCACCATCTGGCCATCATCCTTATTTTTCATTACAGTGAAGGCCCCCAGTTTTCACCTGGAAAGCTCTGTCCAACTCCACTCCTCTCTTCTTCCTTCCCTACTGCTCTTTCATGAGACATACTCAGCCCATTCCCTCTGAGCACTTTCTACATTCCCCCTAACTCCTCATGACAGACAGCTCTCTCAGCATCCTTGTCAGACAGCATCACGCAGAACTCAAAGCAACTTAAGCTGAATTTTTGTACCATTCAGCCACCTAGTCACTTCTATTACTTCCATGTGGCATTCTTCTCTAATATTCTTAAGCAGCTTTAATTATAAGTACTTTGGAGGTGTGACAGTTCATACAAGCAGAACACCACTAGATACTGCCCCAAGTCACATGTACTAGTAAATGTATACAAGTTCTGTAAGCAAACTACAAATATATGGAGTATTAGTCATCCTACTTCAATGTGCACATGAAAACTAACCAAGGAAGACTATTTTTGCTGTTTTATAGAAGAGAGAAACAGAACAGGCTAGCTGAATTACTAGAGCAAGTGGAAGAATAGCAAGTAAATAAACAATTTAGCTACCATACTATGAATGTTATTTATACAATGGATTCAAATATTAGAATTCACTCTCAAACTTAAAGGAAGAGATGTAAAGTGTAGAAGTCACCAGCTGCACAGATTGGTATTCTCTCCATTCACGAACTATGTCTTCATAAATACTGCATGCTTTCTATATCACGTTCACAGTCTACTGAAGACACTGTAAAGCCTTATTACTCCAGATTTGCATTGCACAAAACAGTAATCTGCCAATGCAGCATTTCACCAATTTTTGGCAAAGAAGCCTAGAACCACCTGAATTCCCATAGCACAGGATGGACCAGTGCACGCCCTTAAGTCAGAAATTGAGGGCAGAATTCATCTCTTTTTAGGAGCAAGTTTGTTAGTGACTTACGTATTTATTGCTAGTTAAGGCCTTATTCCATTACACAGAATGTTTAAACAGGATTTTTTGTGTATCTAGACATAGATTTTTTTTTTGTACATATACCAAGTATTCCAGCCCAGAATGAAACTGGGCATTTTGCTTTTCACCAAAACCCCCTAATGGTTTTATGTTACAGAAGTAGTAAAAAATGAAAATTCATTAGATTGCTAAAACCAACAAAGATCCCCTGGATCTAGTAATTTCTGAGGGCTTGTTCTAGCTATCTCAAAGTAAGATGCAACATTTTGATCTAGTCTGAGCTGTAGCATTGCTGTGACAGATGCATTAGGATGCTCTTGTGCCTTGCAGCGGGTTCACAGGATTCTTCTGAAGGAATATTGCTCTGCAAGTAACAGTTTCAGCCTTTGCAGAGATACTTACTTGCTCAATAGCAAGACAAGTTTCATTTCAATACAACTGTTTTTCATCATCTCTGTGGGTCCATACATAGGCACACATTCTTCCATGTGAGAATTCATTAAGGAGCCAGGTTTAGCTCTACCTCCACGCTAGCTCCTCACCTAAGCAATCACATAAGCAGCTTCTGTTCTGACATGCCAATGACTACATTTTGAACAGCTCCATGCTTTTTACACAGCATAATGTGCATCATGAGCAATGCACCATGAAGGAACCAGTGCCAATTTGGAAATAAAGCATGTTAATGGTTACAAAATAGTCATTCCTTGGACACAGGATGACAGCATTCTTCTGTAGCAGTATGCTAAGCTTTATAAGTTAGTGTGACAGATACTGCTTTTCAGTAAGTTGTCTTAGAATATGACAAGTTAAAGACTTCAGTATTTTTGTAATCACCACCTAAGGAAAGAAAATAAAGGAGAGGTTTCACTTAATTGTGAAGAGAAAGCAAAAGTTTGATTCGTTTGGGGTGGATTTTTCTAGCTACATGATACTGTGTCTACAGCAAAACTAAAGTCTGGCTTATTATAATAATAGGGTTGACAGCCTATCCTGCTGAGCTTTGCCTTGTCAAGAACTCTTTGGGAATACTTGGTATATGTACAAAAAAAAAATCCATGTCTAGATACACAAACAAAACTGCATCATTGAAGAGGCTGCTGATTTTACCCATGCTGAACAAAAGAAAACACTACTCTAGCTCTTTTAGCTTCTTTCCACATCATTAGCTCACCATAACCCTATAAACATTCTCAGAAACATGAAGAAGGGTCAGTCTCAACACAGTATTTCCTTCAAGCCAAGCTACATAATGTATCTTATCACAGTTTTTTAACTAGATTAGCACTAACGGAAACGGCAAATGTTGGTTTACTTAATCTGAAAGTTAGGATCACTGACAAGTAACACACCAGTCACCAGGACACCACAGCCTGGTAGTTTTGTACTGTTAGTCAAGCCTGCTCTTTACAAGAGTGCAATTTCCAAATCACAGGAGATACTATTTCTTACCAGTTTCTTCTGGCAGGCTGAAAAAAAAAGCAGTTAAACTTCCGACCCATATCTCACAAAACTCTTGTGGAAACATCCTCTATCAGAATAAGGTGATTTGTGCCACTTGAGTATTTGAAGAAGTCTTAAAAATACACCAACTGTGACTTAGAAAATTGTAGTCTACAGCTGGATAGCTGAATGGCATCAATAATGACTTCTCTTTCCCTAAAAGAGTGCGAAGATGAAAAGAGGACTGATGACTTAGTGTAAGGCTACAATGCCAACAGTCATTTAGAAAGAGTAGTCTTCCAATCTGCCCAACAGCAGAAAAAAGCCCTCACCCCCAGAAGCAATATATTTGTTAGATAATACTCAAGTATTCTCTTGATAAATCAATATGATCCACAGTCATGTTATGACTACAAAAGGTCTTGTGCTGTGAATCAGTTCTAAGACTTTTCAGGAAGTTTTAAGACTGGGAGACAGTCATACAGTTGTACTGCATACAAGTAAAATTGGAAACCTTGTCTAAAAAGAAAAATAGGCATCTGAAGGCAGATATACTGTTTCCTAAGTCAATGTCCTATGAAGGAATTACCTTCAGCCACAAGATACAGCAGACTGTCAGAAGTCTTAGGTGCTCAATCTCCCTTGCACTCAGCTAACCCATCACAAACCATAACTCCTAACTCTTAGCTGGTTTTGCTGCACTTGATTACATCACACAGCCTTCCCTACATTCAGCAGCTATTATTCAAATTAAAAATCCCTAGCTAACAGCAAGTAACTGAGATCTCCCAGACAGCTGAATTCTGGGGATTGTTCCTGGGAACACTGGATAAGAACTCAAAAGGCAAATATAGCAGCTGCTACAAGTTTCAATGTACACCAACACTGTATGTGGCAACAGGACAGGAACTTTACCTGAGCAGAGGGCCAGAATGAAGACAGTACAGAATATATATACAGTATCAGCACCTGTCAATTGCTACAGCTGTATAAAAAGGAAGGAAAAAAGGCCACGAGTCCATACAGTGAATATGGTGTATGTTTTATTCTATTTACAGTACATTTGTTATAAATATAATACATTTCTTGAAAATCTTGAGTAGCTTTTTTTTTTTAAAACAGATCAATTGTTATAGTTACATAATAAAGCAAGTGACAATTTAAATGACAATCTCATGGTTGTGAAATAGTGCATTCTGTGTTGAGATGAATGAGAAAATACTCAAACTGGTTGAAGGAATTATTTCTGAAACACCTTAGGTGGGACTTGTATGTAAACCTTGAAACATGACCAGTTTCCATAAACATGAAAACTCAAACCAAAATTTTAAACTGAAGAACTCAGAAACAGAAATGGATTTGAGACACCTTATTGAACTTCACAGTAAGGTTGGGATTTATCATGACTAATGGCTTCAGACAGGAAAAAGCCAATGAGGGTTTCTTCCTGAACCATATCCTAATACAGCCACAAATATTAACACACCATGCTGGAAGTTGTAACAGCAGTCAAGCTGCATTTTTGACAGGGCATAGGACATACAAATATGTTCAGATTTGGAGTTAAAGAGTATTTTGTGTTATGAATATCTTAATTACCAGAGAAGAAATACATTATAAAAGGATAAACGTATTTTCAGTCCAGCGTGCGTTGCATTGAGAAATAAATTGACAAGTCATCTGAGTATTTTACTATTTTCTTTCCTACACAATCTTTAGTAACAAGTTAGATGTTTGAGGTGCTATTTCCAAAAACTGCAGCAAAATGTCAACCAGCAATATAAGAAAAGAATCCCATTTATTTTGTCTTTTAGTGTGATATTTTTCAGGAAGTGGTCAGATATTATTGATAATAATCAGTGCAGGCATGGAGTTCTGCTGACTCGTTTCAAACAAAGTAACTTGGTCCACTAGCTTGGCAAATACTCTGGGTGTTCCGAGATTATAGACACCTGTATGAATGAAGCAAGCTTTCAGCTGCAAGCTATAGACCTCCTGGCTTTTAAGTTGAAGCTTGTACTGTGTTTGCCCGAGCCAGGTAAAAGATCCATGGATTTCTAGTGCTTCTGGGCTGAAAAAGAAGGCAAAGTTATTTCTCTGTATTCAAACCATACATACCAGTTTACGTGATTCCCTCAACCGCAAGTTTTCCCCAAGATTTCAGAATGCATTGTGTGTCCATCACTGTCCCTTACAAAGAGATGCTTGTTTATGCTTTCCAAAAACTTCTTTTCAAAAGCCAGGAACTGGAAACTTAAGTTACTATTCTGGCAGTCTTTGGATGTGATAGTGCCCACCACCAGTCATCTTTGATGACTTAAAGTTACTGAGTCTTTTTTACTGTCTGCAATAATTTCCCTTAAGTCACTGCCTTCCCCAAATGCATCATGCTTGCTTTGTTTCCCACATCACCACCCTTATCTTTAAGAGATTAAGGTTCTTCTAGCAAGACAAAGCTAGACTTTGAAAGGATAACAGTTGCAATCATAGATATAGACAGAACTGCACTTAACATTTTATCAAGATGCTAAATGCAGCTTCGAAAAAAGAAAAGGTCATGTCTATGTCCTCTTTCCTACTACATCTACATCCACGTACACACCCATCCCCACAAACATACACACACTGAGACAGAATACCTAAGGTACCCTTGGGTATCTTCATGGATCCCTATGTTCACCCATTAGCTCAATTTAACTCTGGGTCCTTACTTCTTGACAAACACTTTTTAGTGTTCTTTGACTCACACTTAACACACTCCTTTACAGCAGCTCTCCCCCTTGGCTCAGATGAATCAGTACAAAAGTTTGAAACATTTCTTTGGTTCCCAATATACCATACACTATATATAGAACATTAATCATACATATATGTATAATGAATTTCAGTATATTCCTAGCTTTTTATATAATGGACACATAGCACTTAACAATAGACATAGTAACAAGATCCAAATTGTCACAGGTTTTGGAAACCCTGCATAAGGCATTCTTGGGCCTGTCCCATGAACTAAAGTTAAATCAGAGTGCATGTCACAGAAGTAGTCAATGTGGACATACACTGCTTTAGAGACATTGCATTAATATATATTGGTTTGGGGATGGGAGGTGTGTTTCATTTTTTGTTTGCTTTTAGGACACTTCAAGGCACTTGACTACACTATCCTTTCAAAGAGATGTCTTACCACACTGTTACAAAGCATGACCATGTTGTGAAAACACACCAGATCATTGAATAGCTTCCTAATCTCAACTGATAAATAAAACAGACTTAAGTCTTCTGTTCTCTATTTCTGAACCTGTGTGTTAAGCCATGGCCTTTTAATTTCTTACTTGCCTGGACAGACTGTTGGCAAGAAGCAAGTGTTCCCCATGACTAAGCCTACCTCAATGTCTTCACAATCTGCCTTCCCCCTCCTGCCATTCAGTCAGGGATCCCACAGAGTCCATTTTGTGGTAAGCAGACCAAGTAGCATTATGTCTGCTGGGGGGCAGGGGTGAGCTGGTGTCACCCAAAATATGAGTTAACAAATGTGGAAAAATTAACAATGGTGTATCATGGTACAGAATTCTCTCTCCCACAGAATCCTTAGTAAAACTTTTAGAAACAATTAACAAAACTTTTCCTCAGTGCTAATATTTTCATACATAATACTACAGTTCTAAGCAAAAAGCCAGTCATAAGAATCAACTGATAAACCGAGGTGAAGTCTTAAAAACACCTAAGGTTCAATGACATCTTATACTAAGCTAAATTGCACAAGGAAGTACTACTTTAAACTTCAAAAGTTTTCTACAAATTACTTGATATTTTAAAAATGAAAACCCCACAACATATGTTTAATAAAATAAGGTTGCTGAAGTTCATATTTCACTAGTTCAAAAGCATTTCCACTTTCCTAGAAAAGATCTGCAGAGTTTAACTATTCAAGACCCACAATTCAAGGTCCTGTCTTAGCAACAGTCAGAAGCAAAGTAAAACTGAGCACTGACTGAAGACTCCCATTTGACTGTAAGAAGCCTTTACTTTATCATCTTCCATTCTACGAAAGAAGCCACTGTTGAAAAAAAATCATATTCTAGACATTCAATACAGTTAAAAGATTACAACACTCCTCAAAACTAGGAAGCAGTCTCAAAAAATACAGTTTTATTAATATTCACACATTACCTTGTTGTTTTATGCCGCAAATCAATCATTACATCTACAACAGCCTGGGAACAATTGGAAAGTAGGAGAGTGACAGGTACCAGACAGAGGCTGCGAAGAGAAATAGTTCCATAGTAAAGGAAAAAAGTCTTACTCTGGATAGCCTTAATTATACTCTTCAATAATTAAAATAAATTTCAAGTAATATAAAATTAACATGTAGTTGTCTATTATGCAACAGTCAGTGTACATAGCAATGTAATCATTTACATTGACTAGAGTTTCCTATAATAAAAGCTATTAATTGAGGCAAACAGCATTGGCTCAATTGAGCCAAATGAAGTTACCACCTTGCTTCATCCAGCTGAGAAAGACTAGTAAAATCATTAATAATACCTAGTTTACAGGAAATCTACTGTTATGACAAGAGACATTTCAGAATGGGATAACATGGTCCACTATGCTACTCTCTGAACCGCTGTTTAGTGCATTTTGTCTAGATACTTTTCTTCCGCACTGTCTCCTGTAGAGGAATTGCTGGCATCTGGCCTAAAGTTTTAGCCAGAACAGTGCCCAAATGGAACAGACAGCACATACACATTTGGTGTTAATTTAAGCCTTTACCCTGAATAAAACTAATACAGTTAGTCGATATTCTGCTTGCTCACAATTAGTATGATTGTTTTTATAAGAAATGCTGCAGCATGAAAGACCCCAATATATCCACAGGCAGGTACACAATCTACTGCAGTTGAAACAGCTCTATGTATACAACAAATGATTTCTGTCACTGGAATTCCTTGCCATTGCTTAGCAGTTTAAATATCCTAAACTTGACTAACAAGAAAAGAACAATTAGCAACTAAAATGCATAAGATATGAACTTGTTACTGGAATAATGCATGCGTTGTAACTGTCATTAAAACATGCCACCTTATAAAACGTTTCAATATTAGATTTTTATTAAGAAAGAAATCCCTTTCTTTTGGCCACTTACTTATATTAACTGAAATTCTAGAAAAAAGTATAATACAGTAGAGTTCTCAGATAAAACAACACAAACCTAACTAGGTAGCTTTATGTTTCAAGTACAATTCACTTCATACCTGGAAATGAATCCAGAGGGCTTTGTTAAGATCGTTTTAATTTGAAAGACTCATGGCTTTCACAGGCCCCAATTAATTCACTCTAGCAGTCTGGTTTTTGACAGAGGTTAATTCTGATATTCTTCCAGGAGACAAGCCCCAGTGATCTAAACTGTTACCACCTTTCCTTCCAACATAAATCAGAACCATGTGCAGCTAATCTTGGCAAGTCAGATGATGTAGATATGCAGTTCTTTTGACTTAAGTCACCACCACTTACTTTCTGTCTACCTCCTCACAGTAGTCACACTGTTTACTCTGACTCCAAAAATAAACACAAAGCCAGCAAAGTAATTATTTTTCCTGCAGTAAGTTTAACAACTTTACTAGTTAACATTAAAACTGTCAACTGTGGTATTACAGCCTGTTTCTCTACATGAAACTTCCATTTTACCTATACAATTCTGAAGCAGTGAGTTTAAGAATTGTGCAAGATTTCACCCTTGCACACCAGACTTTAACCTTTTGTATCGTAACCCACATAGCACCTCTCAACATTATTTATGTCAAATTAAAAATATTTCAAAAGTTTCTGAAGAAAACATTGCACGAACCTTTTTTGATGAAAAGAATGATTGAAAGATTCTGGATAATGAAGACTTGTCTTGATAAGATTAGAAAGCTGCTCTGGTGTTGGTCTTGCAGGTACTGGTGTGTTTTCTGGTCGAAAAAACTTTAAGAGAACCATTTCTGGTAATTCCTGAAACACAAATTCAGAGTGACATTTAAAATATTGACATAAGGCAGCATAACACAAGAAATCCAGTCACAGAAGCTACAATTTTCCATTACAAACTATAACTCCAGGGAATTAAGTCTACAGCATCATGAAGCTTACAGTTTTTTCCAATGCGTTTTTATTTAAGTGTGCTAGAAGAGGAACTGATGCGATTTATCCATTACCGTCTTTTGAGACAGAGACTTCACAGCTGCCTGTGAAAACACTACCTGTGCAAGTTTCACAAAGGCATGCCATTGTTGCAGTGGTTTGTTAGTGTTTGGTTTGGTTTTGTTTCTAAGAAAAAGGGACAGCATTTAAACAGTTCCCTATTCAGCAGCTACACCTAAAAAACCAAAAATTCCATCACCTGCCCTGGGAAGTTCAAAACAGAAAAGCCAATAGCCAAGTTTCCCAGAATGGATCCAAAGTAAAGCAAACAGAAGTTTATAGGAACATGCTAACAATGACAGAAGGATTTAATAATGCGGCGTATCTTAAAAATTGTATGCCAAGCTCTTGCAGATATGAAAGTTACCTTTGTCCCCAGCTGAAAGCCCAAGACAAGCACTGACACACTACTTGGGATTCATCCTAACCCTGTGGGCAGAATCAATCTCTGAAGCAGAATAAGTCAGATGGTACAGAAAGATGCAACACCAAACGAGGCAATCAGGCTGCATTTGACCCAGCATTACAGCACTACTGTAACTCTGTCCAACATCATCATCTAATCTGTTTTGCAAACAGGATTTATTTGGGAAAAGGCTGCCTTTCATTATTCCCTTATGAATCTATTCTGCAAAAAGTCCACCTTAAAAGAAAAAAAAAAAAAAAAAGAATTTGCAGCAATAAGTATGACTGACTACTAAAAGCAAGTGAAAGAAGATTTTTTAAAAGCCACCAATAAGTCAAAGTCAGTACAGCATAAGAAAGTAATACTATTTGTTTAAGGGTGGTGGATTGTACCTTCTAAGTTGAAAAGAAATACTATAGGCAACAAAACCTGACTCAAAATAACACACACTGGGAGTGTGAATGTCTCAGTCACTGTTTGCCTGTGCTAGTAATACCAGGAAGACACCAAATGTTTTATCAAGCTTACGATTCTTTCTTCTTGAAAAGAAGGGGGGGGGGGGGGGGGGGGGGCATTTAAAGTAATTTGAGAAGGAAAAAAAAAAGATATTTCACAGTAACAATGAAATATATTTTCAGTGATGAATTAATTTGGTATTTCCACCCTACCCTATGGGTATCTAACTTGATGAAAACTGACAGCATGAAACACACTGGTCTCCAAAAGATGAGATTATAGGTTTTCATTTAAATTAATCTTTCCCCTCAAATTACAGTCCAACCAATTATTCAATGCCCTCTTCAACCACATCTCAATATCCTGCACACTGTAGTTTGCCCTAGCATCAATTACCTGTTCCAAGTCCTCCCAATCAGAATTCCCGAGTATTTTTTTAAAACCCTACAAAAGACAAATACGAAGGTTTATCTCTACAAACAGACAAGAACATCATGAAATGCAGCAGGAACATTTACTGGTAAAAGCACAGTGTGCCATTAATATTTCAAACCTTTAGTTCTAGTATTATACCCCTATTGAAGGACTGGAAAGCAGTAAGATTAACCATTTACCATCACAGAGCTAAAAATTCCAGCCAGCCTCTGGGTACCAGATTCAGAAAAGACGTCTGTGTCTCCAAGTTCAGCTGCTCAAAGTCTACAGTTTTTTGTAACTGTGTACCTAGAACAAAGGCTAAGACATGTCATTTTTGTACATGATTCTCACATAATGCTTCAGGAGAGAATTAAGCACTTCCGAATGGTAATCAAGAAGATGTACATACAGATCAGGGAACTACCTAGAGATAGCTAATAAGAAATGCTAGGTTTAAGGATGCATTAAACTCCTGCCCTACTCTGTAGCTTGGGAAATTGGATCAAGGCTACAAAAAACCACACCCATACCTACTTGGGCACCTGTACCCTCCCTCCAAGAATATGCACCAAGCAGATAACAGCCTCAAGACTTTTGGTTGTTTACACTTAGAAACAAAGCAAAACAAATCAAGAATTAAACAGGTGGTATTTTGTTGCTGAACTGCTAGAATACCAGCCCGAATGGAGTATTGCCTTTATAAAGGCAAAAAGAGAAGTTCTGACACCTGAAGTCTGCTTGTTGACCCATGATGGCTTCTCACAAAGTCTCCAGAAGTGCCACAGGCTCCAGTAGACAGCAAGCACCATATACTGCACACAAGAAGGCCACAACAATGGTAA
Organism: Harpia harpyja; assembly: GCF_026419915.1. NCBI lineage: Eukaryota > Metazoa > Chordata > Aves > Accipitriformes > Accipitridae > Harpia > Harpia harpyja. Next base: position 31,202,010 of record NC_068944.1, read on the forward strand.
AGGTACTCCCTTTAAAAAATGGTTAAGGTGTAATTTGAAGGTCTCATCCATACATACTGGTAGAGGTACAGATAAGCTTGACTGAAAGACTTCATCATAAGAACAGTTTGGAAGAACCGTATGGGGCAGGGGGGGGTGGTGTGCTTTTTGTTATTGTTTTAAATTTTATAGCTGCATTAAGCTTTTTGGTTTTTTACTAGAAACATACAATACACAGTAGCACCAGAACTGCACTGCTCCCACAGTTACCTTCCAAGACCTACAAACTGTGCAGTTGGTGCTAGGAAAGATGTTTCTATTTTTAGAAAGCTTTCTGCTGCCCCAAGACATCTACAAAGGCCAGCTTCAAAGAAAGATACTTAAAAATAGACACAAGCCTGCTGTTCCAAGTAGAATTATCTCAACTTATTCACTTATTCAGTAGTTACAAAAAAGCAAAGTCCTTTAGAGTCTCATGTTTTGCTACTTTGAAACAAAGTTACATGGTAACCCTACTTATACTTCTGAAACTGCCTATTAGACATTCATACTGGTTTTAGGTATCTCCTGAAACCGTACTAAGCTAAGAGCTGGAAAATTCAACATTTACACCATTCAAAGCATCTTTTGCATTATCTGATAGATGCAATAGACAGGTCTGTCCATAATACATTCTTTAATCTCTCAGAATGCACTTTCAAATTGAAAAGTTCTTCCATCGGATGGAAGTGATGGTATCTTCACACGCAGTTATTTTAAAGGATTTTTCTACGTAATATTAGACAACTTAAAGTTTTCAATTTCTAAAACAATCTTATCAATGACTGGGTCAATGTGCTCTTAAACACACCATAAAATGTTAACCGCTGCAATTTGATGTGCAAGTTGTATGGAAATTCAGCATATTTGCCCGATAAATCACAAGTTACACATAGCCAAAAGGATTATTAACATGCTCGGTCAAGTATGAGGGACCAATATGCACAGCACAGAAGAAAACCTAGACAGGAAACTCTTGAACAACACTAAGTTTAAGTGAAAGCAGAATACATGGAAGCAACAGAAGAAGAGTGAGACAAAGTGAGATCTTAGGTGATGTGTCTTTCTCCCTTTCCCGTCTTAGATCGGAGAACTCCCATTTTAAAACCTCAGTTTTAAGTTGGTTTCCTTCACCATGTGACTCATCTATATTGATTCTAGCTCCTAACTATAGAAATGACAACTCCAGGAACAGCATTTTACTAAGACACCAGTAATAATGCATTTGAAAACACAAATATCAGCAGCTTTGCAGTCCATCAATGGGTAAAGCAACAGATGTAGTTTTTGAGCTATTTGGAATATTTCATTCATAACAATAACTTAAGCCAGTCCCCCCAAATTGGTACAGTAAGTGGTACATTAATTGATACAACGGAGTGGAGAATGTACACTTCAGCTCTTGTTTGTTTACCCTTAAGAATTTTGGTTTCCTTCCACCAATCTGGTTTAAAGAAAGTCTTAAATCCATTCCAACAATCTGTGTTTGATTCAAGTATCCCTTCCCATGTATTCTGAAAAAAAAATTCTGAACTAGCACAAGATGTCACTTCCAGTAATTCACTGTTAGGAAAAATAAAGTTATTTAAACCTTACCCACTCCTACCTTTCAGAAATTCCTACTTCCAACCAAACTGTTGCTGCCTCACCAAGCTGCATCTAGATTACGAAGCAGTGTTACTAAAAATTATCATCTGCGAAGTGAAACACTGCCAAAAAGCCTGCATCCATGCTGTATGCATTTTATGGATTTTACTTTGGGCTAGCACTGGTCTAATCTGCAAGATGGATTGAGCAGCCCAGAAGCACATCACATGCAGTTCTGCAGCACATCTGGATTAAATCTGCCTGGAAGGTATCCACTTAGTGCATTATAAGACCACTTCACAATGAAAACAGAGGGCTGTAAATGGAGACAGTATCTTAGAAAAGGTACACCTGATGTAAAACACACTCATAGACGCTTTATCTCATCCAGACTTCAGTCAAAACTAAGTTTACACTCACATGCTAATGTGTTTGAGACATATGGGTGCACTATACCCAACACGCCAGCAAGCCCAAGTAACAAGCCTCTACTAGACTGCTTCTCACCTTCCACTATGAAGTCTCTGCCAATCAGAAGCGTGGCAAATGCCCCAGCTCCACACTACTACTTCCATCCCACCATATCACACAGTGCTTTTCCTTTGGAGTTTTTTGATTGAATTCACCAGATTAGAAAAATATGGGAGACAGCAATAAGAAATAATATTGATCAACAGCCCTGACTGTGAATGGATGTTTAAAGTATTTGAAGTTTTTGTCCTTTTACTAAGTTAAGGTAGAGAGGTCAAGAACGAGAGGCAGAATAGCTGTATTTTGGATGCAATCATAAGCTGACCTTCAGTTAAAACAACCTCATTCCTGAAAGCAAGTTTCAGAAGAGAAACACAACCCATAGCAGTATTGTTGTCAAAAAAAGAATGGCCATTAGTTACAAATACCCAGCTAATTTTTATTAGTGAGGCTTTTACTACTTGGACTCAAACACCTACTGCCAACACATCTGTTCAGACCTATTCACTTTACTAACACCTTATGTGATTTATTCTTCACATATTGTTGCTAGTGACTATAACGTATCAACTTTGTGGCTCCTTTTGTGTTTCTGATTCAAAGAAATAAACTATATTTAGCATTTTTTCCCTACCTTTAGCAAAAGGCCATTTTTTTCAAAAATACAAGTGAGAAAGGATTATTCAGAGAGCTTTCTGTATGAAACAAAGAAATATTTAACTGAGTCAATATTCTTTAAGTGTTCCTTCAAGCATACTATGTGTTATGATTCCAAACTTCTAGAACATAAAGATGTAAGTAGTTCATCACATCACCTGACAAGTCTACATCCAATAACCTATGCTCAAAAGCAGTGCTATTTAAACACATAAAAAACCCTGCAGTGTAAACAACAACAAAAACCCCTATATTCAATGACAGAAAACCAGTAAGTGTCAAAATCATAGTTATCATTGTCTTGGTTAGAATGAAAAAAGTTTAGAATTCATAATTCTATTTTGAACAGACATGGGAAGGAAGCACATGCATTTGAGCATCCAAGTAAAATTTGTATAGAATTTTACTGTTTTCTTTCTTTTTATGCTAGTACACACAGGAATTTTACCCAGAAAAATATTTTAGGCCTCCCCCAAGCCCCACTGGTGTTTTATAGAAACCAGAGGTTTTAATCTTGATTTTATCAAATTCTATGGCAAGTTATGCTACTGCAATACAAGAATAATCACATCCGGCTGTCTGTTCCACATCCCTGTTGTATGCATTACATGTTCCACAATGAACCAAGCAGAAGTAACCACCTGTCCCTGCATCTCAGTCAGCAGTCTAACATCTTAGCTTAGACATACGATAAAGGTTACTTTATATCAGAGCACCTAACTACCAATCTACCAGCAACTGCTGGAAGAACTTCAGAAACATAACGGTGCCAATGAATACAGATCTACTGCTCTTCTACTACAGTGCTTTACTGCAGCTTTGTTTCCCTGAAAAGTTCTAGAAGCTTCTATAAATCCAAACTAAACCCTTAAAAGCTGGCAAAGAATTAGTCTGAGATATACTATAATTGACAAAGCAGCAGAAGCCAACCAGTACACAGAATTTAACTAAAATATAAAGCAAGCTATCTTGATTTGTTCAGTGTAGTTATTTGATGAATTCAGATAAGATTTGAGACTTTCCTTAGAGGGCTAAAAAAATTAAAATAAAAGGGGTGCAGAGAGAAATAATCTTTGTGTTTTCTCCATGTCTATTGCGAGACTGTTCTTGGTTGGGGATGGCTGTATAGCCAGACAGACACAAATTCCTTTGCTGGCTGCAACAGCATGAAGCAGAAGCAGTCCAAGTCAAGAAGAAAGTCACTGAAGAGGAGCAACAAATAGAACACAGCAAGAAATGCAGGGAGTGGACTCTTGCATCCTAGGTGACACCCTGTTCAGAATCTGCAAATAAATTTATTTTTTCAGATCTGAGCAGCCTTCTATCATTTAAGAACAGGTAACCAACATGCATTGGTAAAAAGCACGCATCTCCCTCTGCTGTCTAGACCACAGAAAACAACTAACTTCTATACTGTCAGCACAAGACATTCAGGAACAGTCTAAAGTTTCCAACCCTGTTTATGACTTAGAGAACAAATACAGATTACAAGACAAACTATTTGAATGTTACACTGTAAGTCTCAAAACTATATACTGAAAACATTAAGTTAGAAGTAATGTTTGGGTTTGAGATTTCCCCCCCCACTCAGCTTTTCACTGCTTGTCTAACTTTAATGCAAGAAAAAGATCATTCAAAGATGATATGCAATCCTTAATAGATTAAGTATATTATTTTCTCTACCTAGCTTCATTTAATCCTATTTTGGGGATTCTCTTAATTCTTAAATGTGGAATGAACAAAGTAAACTGCTGCAAAGTCTCAAATCACGTAATTTGTTATACCTCACCTCCCATCTCAGAGAGGTTTACAATCCTCACAGTATAAAGTGCAAATTAAAAAAAAAAAAATAGTAGTATGTAAGCATATGAAATTTCTCAATCCTTAGCAGTCCTGAGATTACAGGCTCTTAAAATCCAAGTTAAATCTGGACTTTGGTTACCATGAGGACACAGAATTTACACATTTATTAAAAACAACCACCGTTACTCTTATACCAGATTTCAACTGCATCACAATGCAGATGCATCTTTGCTTCCAACCAAGGTACAGAATACTTCAACGGAAGTACGTTCCTTATGCTGAAGAAAGTGAATAGAATAATCAATGTAGCATCTATCTGAACATAGCTGTAATAATAATAATAGTTGATGAGAAACAGGTTATAGACAAAGAATGCTAATAGTAGCATGTATTCCTCAAAACAAATTGAGGGTACATCTGGATCCCCCTTGTTGCTGGTAGCAGAATTAGTTTTTTAGTTTGTAACTGAACTTGATGCAGACAACTAGAGTTCCAGTGCAATCAACAAGAAATGTTCATTTCTACCCCTAGCATTATTCAGTCATTTGTTTATTTTAGGATGCAGATGTGATTCATTCCTACCTCTTCCCACCCATTTGCTAGAATCAGACTTCAGTGACATCAGAAGTAGAAGTCCATAGTGTTTTCTCTCCTAACTTTAGATGTCTACAGTGTGACCTACTGTTCTACATACACCTCAAGGCAGGAAAGATAATACCAGAGTGGGCAGCTGTCCTTAGACAAATACAGCCTAGTATGGCTCAGCACACCTTGAGTCCACATGTGCAAAGGCTTTTTCTGGGGCAGGAGGGATGGGGGGATGATGTGTGGTGTGTGTTAAGTGAAAAAATCATCTTCAGACATTGGAACTAAAAATTTTCCTATTTTTCACCAATGAACACCAGCCAGTTTAGCTCAAACTACATGCCCCTTTCGACCTATTCCCATCTATTTCACAGCACAAAGAAGTAAATGGAAAAATCATCTTAATGATGTAAAGATACTTAAAGGCTTATGAACCAAAGCCAAGTGCACAGCTTCAGAGTAATTCACTACTCACATCATAGCATGATATTTATAGGAAGACACATTTGACCTATAATTTTGTCAAGAAAACAATAACATATAGTACTATTTACTGTAACTTTGAGTAAGAGCTCACTAAAAGCTATATACGATGTTTGTAACATTGGTAAAAACATTATGAGAATGGCACCCAAGCACGAAGGAACAGCAATGTACTGCTCAGCAGAAAACTAAATAAGTACAAGACTTTTCTTTTTTATTTCACACATTAGTCTTCACACACAAATTGCATATAGCATAGATGTTTTTACAGAAACTTATCTATAGCTTCCATAGCTGTTACTGATTCATGTACCAGGAGACATCCACCAGTTTCTTACAGATGCTATTTTATTTGAACAATCAGACAGGCTATAAACTTCAAAGTGAAATAATATGCTATTAATTGATCAATTCCAATGGAGCTCTCAATGTCTTTTTAACTGCTCCAGCATTTCTCCTGTTCTAACATCTTACACTACAGGTTGTCACTTTAAAGTTGTGCATAGTAGTAGAAATTGTAAAATTGATTTTGTAATACTCAAAAATAATACCACCATTTTACTACGAACTTTGTTATGAAATAATCGTTAACTTTGACTTAATACCATTAATAAGCTCCTAGTTCTACCCTGAAATACCACAGAACAGTTTACAGCAACAACTGCATAGCAGTATACTTGTATATTGCTTTTCTCATCTTTAAACTGAGCCTAGCTATTTCAATATAGATGACTTATCAAAACTGAAGTCTGAACCATTTAGTAATAACACGTATCTGATGTTAGATTCTACAGAAGCACCCAAAGTGACTCCACTTATTTACAAGAAAACACACCAAGTCTATTTTGGGAAAGAAGCAATTGTAAACGAAAACTTCACACTAGATTACCTGCTTCTGAGGAAAGGAAAAAGCCTCCTTCCCAACTGTATTAAGGGCAACATGATGCTGGCCCTCCAAAATAAGCTGCTTGTTGTCTTCCACAACATATGCCTACAGAATATAACAGAAAGACATTAGCAGACCAGAAACAATCATAAGCTTCATAACATAGAATTACTGACTTTCCTCCTGACTTAAGTGGAAGATGTTGTACTGTTCAAAACCTAAAGGCTAGCTTGACATGTATTTATTTTATGTGTATGTTTTTAATTTCGCAAGCACAGACAACCACTGAAGTTTATACTGCCAATTTCCACTACTTAATATTCGTATTCTGGTAAATGAGATCCTCTCCCTCAAAGCAGACTGGGTCACTCTTACAGTTCTGATAAAAGCAAGCATTAACAAATCTCTTGGTTTAAGACTTCAGAATTTTCTCTTTTAAGAGAACTTAAAAACTGTGTGCATCTGGAGTAATTGTTTTGGGTTTGTGTGGCAGGGTTTTGGTAGCGGGGGAGGGGCTGCAGGGGTGGCTCTTGTGAGAAGCTGCTAGAACTTCCCCCGGCTCCAATTCGGACCCACCTCTAGCCAAGGCCGAGCCCATCAGTGACAGTGGTAGTGCCTCTGAGGTAACAGATTTAAGAAGGGAAACCTGCAGCAGAGTAGGGGATTGGAATGTGAGAGGAACACCTATGCAGATACTAAGGTCAGCAAAGGGGGGGGAGGAGGTGCCCCAGAGGAGGGGATGCCCCTGCAGCCCGTGGTGAGACGGCAGGCTGTCCCCCCCCAGCCCATGGAGGTGAGAGGGGGAGCAGATGCCCACCTGCAGCCCATGGAGGACCCCACACCGGAGCAGGGGGATGCCCCTGAAGATGGCCATGACTCCATGGGAAAGCCCACACTGGAGCAGTCTGTGCCTGAAGAACTGCAGCCCGTGGGAAGGGCCCATGCTGAAGCAGTTCATGAAGGACTGCAGCCCATGGGAAGGACCCACGTTGGCGAAGCTCGTGGAGAACTGTCTCCTGTGGGAGGGAACCCATGCTGGAGCAGGGGAAGAGGGAGGAGTCCTCCCCCTGAGGAGGAAGGAGCAGCAGAGACAGTGTGTGATGAGCTGACCACAACCCCCATCCCCTGTCCCTCTGCGCTGCTGAGGGGAGAAGGTAGAGAAAACCAGGAGTACAGTTGAGCCCAGGAAGGAAGGAAGGTTGGGGGGAAGGTGTTCTAAGGTTTTCATTTGATTGGTAATAACTTAAATTGATTTTGTTTTTTCCCCCCAAGTTGAGCCTGTCTTTTGCCTGTGACCATAAGTGGTAAGTGATCCCTCCCTGTCCTTGTCTTGAGCCACAAGCTTTTCTTTGTATTTTCTCCTCATCATCCCACCGGGCAGGGGAAGGAGTGAACAAGCAGCTTTGTGGTGCTTTGTTGCTGGCTGGGCTTAAACCACAACAGTAATGTAAAACCACTTAAGCATACTTATTACAGTAACAGCTATTAAGACTGTCTTTGCTTCTTGACACCGTTTTAGTTCATTTGCAAGTTTTCAGAAAAAAAAAATTCATCCATAAATTTTGTTATGAGTATGCTTTAAAGTTCAGGATGCCATTTTAAATTATTTTCTAATAGTTGTATTTCATGGCCAAATTACTACAAAGGCCACAACCATACATACCTTCCACAGTACAACAATGTTCAAATCAACTTCACTGCATTGTTGTATCAATCTGACTGTCTCATCAAATGATTGTTTTGCAGCCCTTTGAGATGCATGAGCATGAGATTGCACATGTGTTCTTTTAAATTCAGAGGATAAGCTTTGAAAAAAAAAGTCTGCACAAGGACTGGCTGAACTTATTATCTGCAAGAAAAAAAAGCAAGAAAGAGTGCTCTCAGAACAGAATGCAAGCTGACACAAGTTAGTCTAACAGAGCTCATCACTGTAGGATTTCAGTTCCATTATCTTGCTTTGCTTCCCTTTGCAAACCTACAGGATGCCACACATCCTGGTTTCCATGCTTGTCCTGTCAGAGATCAGCCCTACCTAATGAGCTGTCTAAGGTAACATAGGACAACAGAGCAATAGATTATTGGCCTCAAACTACAAATACCAAACTTGGAAATAAGGTCTTCGATTATTACCAAACAGCCTACTGTGATAAATTAAGTGTAATGAAGAGAGTCGAAGTGTCCAACTAACTCACAAACTAACTCACATGCAAATCATTATTGCTTATTAATATTCCCCTCATGTTAGCTAGAATTATTTATCAAAGTTAGGAACATACATTTTGCTAGCAATAGCAAAGATAATAAATTGCACAGCATATTCCCCATGTATAAGTGGCACAGCCAGAAGTACTGTGCTGTTTGTCACCATTTGTGCTGAGCTTTTCCAACACCAAAAGCTTGATAAGGAAGCAGTGGTTTTAAGACTGACAGCAATGATACTTGAAGACAGGAAGCCTAGTTTCTTACTTATCTTGCTAACCCCTCTCAAAAATGTTAGCCTTTCCAGAACATGCTGTTGCAGAGCTGCTAATTGTTGCATTAATAGAATACTCATACCCAGGGGTACAATCTGCTTTTGGAGTAACTGTCTAGAAGGGAGGGCCCCATCCCCCCATTAGAGAATATTTTCTTACAAGAAGGCTGAAGTTCATGCAGCTCATCCAACTTTAAAAATGCAAACAGGGATCATCTACCTCAGATTTTTAGTCCTAACTTCAATTTATATGCCTATAAAATGAAATAGCAGTGAGTAAGTTTTCTCTGGGTTTTAAGAGCTGGGTACATATATGGAAAATGTACACTCAGCATAAAACAAGCAATCTGACATCCAGATAATTAAATCCACTATGCTAATGTAGACTTCTGATCTGATGCAAGAGGCCTACTTTCCTCAGGTTTTGGGAAAGCATTTGCTGTATCAAGATCATTTGCTAAAAGGATTCTTCTTCAGACGATACCTGTATACTTAAAGAGACTGAGAGCATAGTAGTCTAGAATGTTAAACTTTTTGAAGAAACACCAAGGAAACAGAATCCTTGAACTGACTGCAACCTACATTAGTAGTTTTGAAATTCTGGAAACTAAAGCTTTCCAGATTATTTTTAGAATAAGCTGTAATTAGAATTTTTAACTTATCTTAGTAAAAATGTAATTAAGAAAAAAAAATAGAACAAGAATCTGACATCCACAGATCTCTACTGGAAAACTAGAGGGCTGGGAAATATTCAGAAGAACTGCTCTGAAGAGTTGGAAAGGAAGGAAAAACATCAGGCAAAGAAGTTAGCATCACAATGTGCTCCCAAAGTAGTTCAGCTGTGGAGCTGGGAACTTAAAATACCTGACCATCCACTAGCCTATGCTACCTTACCTTCTCTTTTTTACAAAGAGAGCTGACCTAGAAGACCAATAGTTTTTGGCATGCAAAACTCAACTTCCCAACTATGAAAGCACTGTTCCCATTTTTAAATTTTAAAAAAAGGCTTTCAGTGGGACACTTGCACATGACAGGGATACCTTGCACAGGACAAAATACGCAGTTGTACGCATTCACCTACCTGTTCATTTCCAAAGACAATGTCTGCAAATGTGTAATTTTCTAAGGGATAAAAAGAGAGGGCACTGTTTCAGCATCATGAGAAGTCACAACTTCAGCATACAGCATCCAAATAATAACAAAAAGTTAACCACATTCAGGACAGAACCTACCTTCTGAGTTTTTGCACCTTACTGCTTTAAAGCATAACTTCGCTCGCTCTCTGCTAGCAAGTTTAGTATCTGAAAGAAAAAGGTTACAAGATTTTTTTCCCCCTCAACACAGAGTCCCTCCTCATTAGCCAAAAGTCAGCCTTTAAACTTCACAAATAAGAAACACTGACGATACTCAAGAAGCATAACTAATCAAGCAGAGCAACTGCATGGTAGTAAAGAAGATGCATTTTCTGCTGACCCCTTCCATCTACTTCTAGAGCAGGAAGTGAGCCATAATACATAAAGGAGATACAGAGAAAGAAGGAAGGAACAGAAGACAAAAGATTCAGTTTATCTGACTGGTTCACCCTCAATATTAATACAAGAGGAATACATGTCTAGACTAATTTTTAAGTACATAAAATGTCAGCATACAAGTAAAAATAACATTTGTTAGATACAGTAACAGCACTTTTTTTTTTTGCCTGGGATAGTTAGCGTTTTCAAAAATTAGCAGCTTATATTAGCTAAGGCAGGATACAGCACTAGCAATTCTGGTATATTTCTAGTAATTGAATAGAGCATTTGTCAAATATTCTGTTGATCAGTTAAAATGTAACACTGATATAAATAACTAGAAGTAAAGAAACTCAAACATATTTCTTGTGAGGCAAGTTATCAGCCAACCCAGACATGGATTTCTCTACATCACAGAAATAATCTACCTGTATGTTAAACCGATTTTTAAAATTAATGAAGTCTGAAAGTTATCTGTCAATCTATTTTTCTTGAAACACTAACAAAAGAAGGGCTGTAGTATGTTTGAAAGGGATATGAAGTTTTTAGAAAGTAATTATTCTGAAAGCCAAATTCAACTCCTTGTAAGATTCTTTTAACTGTTCTTGTCAGGCAGAAGCTAGACTTGCCATCCTTTTGGTGATAAAAATACACACCTTTGTCTTCAGAGATTTTAACAGATTTTTGAAGCTTCCAGTGCTTGCTATTACTTGAAACTTGCACTATATGAAATTCTTTAACGCCAGTCTCACTCTAAGGAAAAAACAAAAATTATGTCAAATAAGACCAGTCACAACTGTGATGTTCCACATCGCACAGGAAGTGTTCATTGTAAGGTGGCACTGTTAGAATCTTAATTTAACTCATTCACACCATCCGTAATACAGTACTAAGAAACAAGAAGAGATTTAATACCCACTGTAACGTAAAACAACAGTGCCAGCTCACAGCAACTTCCAGTTCCAGTAAACAAAGCCACACAAAAAGGAAACAAAGATCCCCCAGAAAAATACCTGCAAGCTAGTATTTTAGATTAAGGAGACTACTATAAAACCTAGGCTTTTAACTCCAATGCAGAACACTGTCCGCAAGATGACTTAGTTTCCAAGATTACTTTAGGAACACTGCTAGGTCATAAATCCCAAAAATACAAGCTTTTTTTTTTTTTTTTTTTTTTTTTTTTTATATATACACAATGAAAAGTAGCTTTTGGGGTTGGTTTCCTTTTTTGGAAAGAGTGAGGTGGTAGTGGAAAATTAAGTCTCACACATCGTTATCTGTTAACTTGGTAAGTACTTTATAAAACATTCCTTCCTCCTCAAAGAAGGAGGGGACAATATTCACTTTAGTAGCTAAAGAAAAAATGGAGTATACACACCTTTAAAACAAAATGACAAATCAGCTCAGTGATCCCACTACCAACTAAGTGTCTAGGAATTCTATAAACAGAAGATTCGATTACCTTGCTTTGTAGTTGAAAAAATGGGAGCAGCTTTACCAAAAAAATGAGTAAATTTAAACTAGCATGGTATGATAAACTGAAATATTTGCATCTGCTTTGCTAAGTCAACAGATCACGACAGACATATCTGTATTTGGATTATATTTACAAAAATGTCTTTTAGAGTTTGGTAATAAATGTAAACATAGAAGCCTCCTTCAAGTTGGAAATTAAATTTTGACTTCACATTACCACTAATTCTACCAGTATTTTCACTGAAACGTTGCAGGGGGCACAGGTCGTCTCATTCAGAATTACCTTGAAAATTGTGATCATCAAGAACATTCATGAATTTGGAATAAATCTTCCTAAAAGAAAAAAAGACTCTACACTACAGTACTGGAATTTGCTTAGGATAGAGATAGTTTATAGCAGACTTCCAGAGAGTTGAGATATAACTTAATGTTAGTACACTCTTTCCAACATTAACTGGAATGATTAAATACACAAGGTTTACTTAGCATTTACAAAGTAGTTGTAAAAAAGCCTGTCACTTAAAGTCTTGGTTCTGCTGGTGATACCTACACATCTACTAAACTTTAGAATAGATTATTAAAAATAAGAACTTACAGTATTGATATTTTCTACATCCACAAACACCAACATATTGTCCCCTCTGCCTTCTTCATCTTCAAGTGCATTACTTCTGCAGACAGTAGCTCGAATATGCAGAGACCGGCTAGTACAAATAACTGCAGTGTGCCTTAATACTCTATGACTAGGAAGGAGGGGGAAAAGAAAAAAAGACATTCTGAACAACCAGGACTGCTGTCCAGAACCTGTCATCAAGAAGTTTAGCTTTTGTCATCAATATTAAGGCCATTAGACAATTTACTCCTTTCAACCACCAAAGAGACACTTTTCTTTTTAGCTTCCTATCAAGACTATATTATTTTTAACAATCATGGTGCATGGGTAGGTGCTGTTCAAACATGCAGTCTCTTAGCCAGTTTGAAATACTGGAGAAAAAGGTTCACATGTTACCATGACAAAAAATACATCAGAAATATTTCTGATTTAAGGTAACTGGCCCAGTGAAAGCAAACAGGCATGTATTGGTACAGGGATATCATTAAGCTATTTAATGCCACCAGACACTTTGGAAATTTGAGGGTTTGAGTAAAGAAACCATAAAAGGCCCACTAGTTAGTCACATCTCCTGCATAAACATTTACTGAAAAGCATTTAGAATACCACTGCATTCAACAAATTCCCCTGAACTGAGAATCTTGAATGTTTACTTCTAGAACCGTCACTACTCTGCCTTTTTCCAGACACACTCAACCTCCAGGCCAGCAAGCCCTTTGTAAAAGTTATCTTCCTGTTTTTCTAAAGATGAGTAGACTTCCATTCTTGGACACCATCAAAACACATGAGTTTTTTCCCCACACAGAAGCTTTGTGTTACCATAACTTCCACTTGGAAACATTAGACATGTAAAAATTTGATATGCATTACCTACTAAATATGCCAAAACTTCATGCAATACTTGTTTTAGGAGGGAAAATCATCTGTTTCCTAAACTCTACTTCACATAATGTCAAAATCTACAGAATAAACTTAACAGTTTTGCAGTTAATCTTCAGACAGATATACAGATGTCTATATAGCTTTCAATTGGCACAAATTAAATAATTTTTTAAAATTTAAAAGCTCTACTCAGTCTACAAAGAGTACTGTTAAACAAGATCACGCCGCTAAAGTTCCCCTGGAAACTTCAATACAGTAGGGAACAAATATATTCCCCAAACATCCACTTTCCAGCTCTGAAACACTCAGTTTCTGAATACTACAAACTCACGAGAAATAAATTCTGTTCTTAAAAAAAAAAAAAAAAAGGAAGAAAGAAATAACTACATTGTAGGGGGACAAATTCACTACACCTACAGACTAGCTTAAAGCCAAATGAAAAGTTAACTTTGGCATTTCAGAAGCTACAAAAAAATCTAAACAAAGGGTGCATTTGCACAGCTTAATTTGATTTCAAGAATATACTGCTGATCCGCTCTCTTGACCATCTTCAAGTTACTCTGCCTTTGGTTTACATTGCAGAGCAGTCTCACAGTACATGAACTTGGTTTCTTTCTCAGAACTAGCCAGGAAAACAAGCTCCAGCCACAAGCAGACATTCAGTCCATGTGACTAGAGCTCATCTGAAGTAGCCCTGCTCCCCACCATCATCCTGAATATGTACAGTATAGAGAGCAGGTGTGCTGGTTTTGGCTGCAACAGTTCTTCACAGAGGCTGGTAAGGGGCTATGTTTTGGATTTGTTCTGAAAACAGTGTTGATAATTCAGGGATGTTTTCGTTACTGCTGAGCAGTGCTGACACAGCATCAAGGCCTTTTCTGCTTCTCACCCCACCCCACCAGCGAGGAGGTTAGGGGGGCACAAGGGGTTGGGAGGGGACACAGCTGGGACAGCTGACCCCAACTGACCCAAGGGGTATTCCAGACCATATGGTGTCATGCTCAGCATATAAAGCTGGGGGAAGGAGGAGGAAGGGGGGACATTCAGAGTGATGGCATTTGTCTTCCCAAGTAACCATTATGCATGATGGAGCCCTGCTTTCCTGGAGATGCCTGCAGATGGGAAGTAGTGAATGAATTCCCTGTTTTGCTTTGCTTGCGTGCACAGCTTTTGCTTTACCTATTAAACTGTCCTTATCTCAACCCACTCAGAAGTGGGTTTTCTCACTTTTACCCTTCCAATTCTCTCCACCATCCCACTGCAGGGGGAGTGAGTGAGCAGCTGTGTGGTGCTTAGTTGCCGGCTGGTGTTAAACCACACCACCAGGTCCCCAGCCCTGATTACAGATCCACTCCTCCTAGTCTGCACTGCTTGTTAAGGTGGGCACAGACACATCCTCCAGACAAACAAATCCAGCACACCCAGCTCCATAATAAATTTCTCTCCCAGAAAATTAAATAGTAACATTTATTACTCTCGGTCAGTACTCTTAGTGGGCTAAAAACTTAATCTAGATAAAGCCTGTTGCAACTTTTTCTCAGCTCTAGCTATGAGCTCTAACAGCTATAAGGTAGCAATGTAATAACAGTATTTGCAGAACAGTAAAAGAGGTGGGTAAAGAGACACTCTTCATTTCTGATTGTGGCTGTTAGATTAGTACACTAAGGCTTCCTGAAGGCTGATCTCTCCACTTTGTGAACAAAGGCCTATTCACCCCAGAATCTTTGCAGAACAGGTCTCTCAAAAAAGTTCTCCTGAGCCTTCTTAGCCTCAGACATGGGTGGGACTTGGGAATAAGTGACATACAAAGTCAACTTGCTACCTTTCAAGTAAAGTTCAAAGAAACCACTATTTGTTAGCTTGTGGTGTCAAACTTGACTGTCCACTGTCTCAAGATGGTCCAAAAAGAAACTATAAAACAGCATGGAAGTCAAACCTGGTATTTAAACCCTCCAAAGAGAATAACTTTCACCATAACACAATTACTAACCGAATTTTAATTTAAGAACAAAACCTTTTTTTCAAAGTAGACAAGACTTCGTTCTATAACATGCAGAAACAAATGAAGTCATTTTTCCCCCTATGCCTCAGGAAGATGTGCTTCCAGAGAAACTAAATACAGAGTTTGTATTAAGAGGATACCATTAAATTATTTTGATAATTGCCACTTTGATGGAAGCAGTATAGGCTATATAGTTTCATATGGAAATTAGATCTTGTAGTAGAAAAAAATTTATTGCTTAGAATAGCAGATAACAGGACACTTCATCACAGCAATTGAGAGAAATTCAGTAAGATTTACATTGATGCTTACAATGTTTATAAAGTGTCTAATAAGTATGACAGAAAAAGGTAGATAAAAACTTACCACATTTTTGAGTGTCTTTTAATACTTTCATAGTAAAACAAAAAGTTAATTTCATGAACACCTTCTTCATCCGGTCCCCGTAACCACATTGGGAGCTGCACTGAAGCCCCAGGAAGAAGAACAGCATCAGGAAGTGGGACATGTATTACTTCAGGCTGACCTCCTGTGCCAACCCCAAAGTCTACAGAAGAAGCTGAAGATAGCAGTGCTGCACGCACAGAGGTAGGATCTGTCACAACAGTCTTGTAAGCACTACAGTTTTCAGAAGCTGAAGGACTTAGTGGTGTCAGAACAGCAGTATTTCCACCAAAAGTAAAAAATTCTGGATGCTTGGACACAACCTTCAGTGTGGTAAGAGGACACTTGCTTACGTTCACAAATTCTACATATGCTTTTCTGATTTCTCCACAAAGAAGCCCTGTAGGAAAGTTTATGAAGAACACCTGTATGGGACAGAACAGGAGAAAAGAAAAATCTGAACATTTAGCCAAGTTACAAATGCACATGAAAACAACCACCAACATATTTAAAACTATATTGCTCTCCACAGCTTCCTGATGAGGGGTGGAGAAGGAGATGCTGATCTCTTCTCCCTGGGATCCAGTGACAGGACACATGGGTGGGAATGGTTCAAAGCTGCGCCAGGGGAGGTTTAGACTGGACATTAGGAAACACTTCTTTACCAAGAGAGTGGCCAAACACTGGAACAGGCTTCCTAAAGAGGTGGTCAATGTCCCAAGCCTGTCAGTGTTTAAGAGGCATTTGGACAATGCCCTTAATAACGTGCTTTAACTTTTGGTCAGCCTGAATTGGTCAGGCAGTTGGACTAGATCACTGTAGGTCCCTTTCAATTGAAATATTCTATTCTATAGAGTGTTGTCATTAACCAGTTAGACCATTTTAACAACCCTAGTAAGGAAAATCACTGTGTTTTAGTTAACCAACTTGAACTATTCTAGATGAATGGCAAGCAAAGAGAAAAAAGCTTCTTTGCCTGTTCCCCTTCACTTCGAAATCTGGCTACAAAAGCTGTTGCCAACTAAAATTCATAATAACTTCATAACAATTTCAGAAGGATATCAATTTGGAGCCTTCAAGTTTCACTTGAAAAAACCCACAGAAGTTTGGCAATGACAGATCAGAAATTAACTGGAAAGATTTAGGCATTAACAAAGTCTACGACTTCATTGTTAGAATTACATTTATAAGCTCTGGATTCAGCTATTTGCTCAAAACTGCCAATAGAAAGTAGCCACATACCTCCAACAAAGGCATTTCTTCTGTAATAATGGGATCTAATCGTCGATCAGGTCCGTATTTAATAGATGTTTTTTCCTCTTTTGTGTTATTAAGTCGAGGCCCTTGGATTTCTAAATCTTGTCGTCCTCGTACAGATAACCCATTGGAGACAAACTTTCCTGAAATGATTTTTAAGAAGTATTTTTTTTTTTAAAGTAACTCCTAACTTTTTTCTGAGAAGTGATCCAAAGCTCCCTACCCAATCTCAAAAATCATTTTGATTTTTCTGTTATTGGGCACACACAGTGTTCATTGATCAAGCAGTATCACTGACAAAGAACTATTCAAAGCTTACTGTCACACATTACACATTGCTATTGTGAGTTCAGACAGCCAGTTATCCATTGTTGTGGACTTACTCTGCCCTTTAACAGTTTGACTACAGGGAGGGGGGTGGTGCATGGTGCATGAGGGTGATGTATTTATTTCCTCTCCCCATTTCTGCAAAGCTGGAAAAGTCACCCAAAACATTTTTGTTTCCTTCAAAATCAGGCCACCCCCTCCAAATGTTTCTTATTCCAAAGGTTTCCAGTTTGTAGATAGCTAAACAAGCTTCATTATTTCTTTTAGAACTCTTTTAAACATGTGCTTTAATCCCCATTTCCTCCAACACCTAAGTTTTCCCTGCGAGAGACAGTTTCAGATGAATGACTCAACAAAACAGATCAAGTAACATGCAACTAATAAGCCATTTATATGTTAATATAAAGGAAAGCAAACCAAAATAAAGTCAAGATGCTAAAAAAGTTATATCAGCCAAATTTAAATTTGGGAATCTATGCAAAGAACTTCAGTGCAACATTTAGCCAAAAGTTGAAAACTAACAAAGAGAAAAGACCCAGAAGAAAAATGAATGGCAAAAGAGTCAGTGAAAGTTGTTACAGATACAACATGGCATAGATGGATTATTTAAATTTTGGTGGGTTTTTTAATGGTTTCAGAATTTCCACATATTTAAAAGGAAAAGTACGGGTTTGGCAGAGGTTAATTCCTTTATCATGGGAGTCCTTCCTACAGGTGCCAATTCATTTTTTTTTCCTGTTCCGGTGGTTTCCCTTATTTCTGTATCCTTACCTGAGGGAAGGCCTTGCATCATGGTAATCAAACATTAAACACTAGAAGCCATGTCTCCCCCCTTCCAGAGACACACAACTTAGGGGAATAATACACTTACCTGTCTGTAATCCAATAGAAGGATCTATCCCATCTAATGTGACAGCACCCTGAACAGTGCCAAGATTATAAACGACTCCCAGAATATGTAGCTCCCCTGTTTGATGGGGAAAGAGCTTTAGTCTTGCCTGTGGAAATATGTTAAATTTTTGTTGTTGTTGCTACTAGAAAAAATGTATTATTACATTTAAATGTCCAATTGCTAAAGACACTCACAGCTAAGTTTACTTTATAGTTGTGTCAGATGTAACTGCACACAATAATTACAAGTCATTTACTGGATTTAATTTCATATACACAGAATTTATCAAGCCAGTCCACAGCTGAGAAATGCTCATTACATTAGGAAAGAATCCTAAATTGTAACAAAAATGAACTTTAACACAGGAAGAATCACAGAACAGTTGAAGTTGGAAAGGACCTCTAGAGGTCATTTGTCCAACTTGCCTGCTCAAGTAGGGCCACCTAGAGCCAGCTGCCTAGGACCATGTCCAAATGGCTTTTACTGTCTCCAAGGATGAGGACTCCACAATCTCTCTGGGCAGCCTGCGCACAGTCACCATACCAGTACAAAAAACAAAACAAAAAAAAAAACCCCAAACCACCACCACACCAAAACACCACACACAACTGTTTCCTGATGTTCAGATGGAGCCTCCTATGTTTCAGTTTGTGCTCACTGCCTCTTGTCCTGTCACATCCTCCCTTCAGATATTTACACACATTGATGAGATTCAGAAGTTCCAGCACTTCATATGAGTAATGTCTTCTGTAAGTTTAGCACTAAGTTTAGATCATAACAAGTCTGAACTCCAACCTAAAGTTCAACACTGTAAAGATTATTTTTAAAACAAACTATGATACTTACCACTTTTGTCTCCTCACTATTAATTAAAAATTCTGCTATTGCTTCAGCTCCTATCATATCATCATCGCATGCTCCCTGAGAAGAAGAAACAGCTTTTCAGATATTATTACTCCTAGGCAGAAAAAGTGCCATAAACATTACTTCCCCCACCTTTCCTAAAGTGTTCAAGAAAAAAAGCATACAAATTTCAAACTGCAGACAGTTAGGACCAGCAGGTGCTCTATGCCCAGCTTCTCAGGCTTTCTGAATTAAAGCAGCTAGAGAGCTCAGTAAACATTTACTTGAGAGAAATTTAAGATTTAACACTATAAATTGGAACCACTCCCAATCAATTTCACTGATACTCACAGAAGTATTTACCATATCATTAAAGTAGCAGTTCAGACCAGAACAGAAGGGAATGTGGATGGTAATCCTTGAGACTTATTTATATGAAGCCATGTTTGTAACTCTGGCAAACACTTACAGCACCTTTAGAGATCACTATGTTCCAAATGCTTTTGGCCAGGAAACCAAAGTAAGGAATTTACTGTAATATTCAGTATCAGAACATGTTAAAACCTTAAAAATATGAATGTGAGAACAGTCCTTCAGAGGGAAGTTTTGGCAGTATCAGTTGAAGTGTTAAAAATTAACGTTTTGAATACTTTAGATGAACTACTTACTACAGTTTAATTTAATACAATAAATTTTCATTCTTCTAGTCGAGATACAAAGATGTTCCTATGTCATATCAGCACAGTTTTTCAGAACATACATTTCACTACGTACTCAAGATGTAGTGACATTCCAAGCTCAAGTAAAAAAAAGGTATTTGATAATGTAACTATTGACACTGCAAGTCATTTCTGCTGGTCAAGGCTAGCGTTACTCAAAATAGACATTCTACACATACAATGAAATGTTGGAAGCATTCTGCTTTGCATTAAGCTGTACAATACTTACTACAGTACATTTGTTAACTTGGCTGGTTTGTGCCCTATGGATCTAGGAGAATTTAAACAATGCATAAAGAAATTCTGTAGCTACTTTTTTTTTTGCCTTTTTTTTTAAATTTACATTTAAACCAGCTATTTTCATGCCACAGAATTTTGAAGACTTAATATATACTCCATAACTGTAACTGTTTGGTTTGGGTTGAAAAAGGATGATGTTTTCCTTACCAGCTCTTTTGTTTCTCCATCATGCTTTGCATTGAAGTCTTTAGGTTGAAACTTCCACAGCAATGAAAGGTCAGTCAAAAGAAGTGGAACTTTCAGAGGGTTTCGGAAGGACACTTCTACAGTTACTGGTTCTATTAAAAAAATGCAAGAAAATAATGACAACAGGCTATCCCAACCACAATCTGAAGGTTCACTTAAAGCATTCTTGTGCAAACACAGGAAATATTGTACAAATTTATCTAACTCACTTTATTTCTGAAATGTATAAATCTTAACTCTACCTTCTATCACAGCAAGTGGAAATCTGGAGTTATCCGAGTAGCGATTTAAACAGAACTGTGTTGGTTGAAAGTTTGAAGGTATTATTCCTTTATTTATCACAGAAACAACCTGCTCCTCAAGTTCCTTCCACTGTTGTGATGATTCCGAGTCATATTCCTGATCCAGACTTACATGCGTTGCTGCCTGCTTTTCACCTAGTATGAGTAAGACAATCTTAGAACATGAGAACAGTGGCATGCAACAGTTGCAACAGAGGACTGCACTGGCAATCTGGTAATTTGTTAAAATATTTTAAGTTCTCAGACACTGTCATTTTTATGTTACAATTGATTTAAGTCAGTGAATTGCAAGACATTTTGAAATACACACATGTAAGACAATGCTGAGGATAATTTGAGTATACTTCTATTTGCAAATTGTGGAATTTTAAGATTTTAGCATGCTACATGGTATACTCAGTTTACAGATTATTTTTACTTTATGACAGAATACAGCTTCACAGTACAGCCCTGGTCCACTCAGCTTACTTTACATTCACAAATCACAGCGTTACAAACATTTCATCCAAGAGGAAAAGTTAACTGTAAAGCTAATTTCTAGCATTGGCACTAGTGTCTAGCATTTGCTAAAGCATTAATTATCCCTTTCATTAAGTTCATTACAAACTTGCATTGAAGCTTTCCAGCTATGAAAAATAGTGGAAGTCAGCACATCCACATACGCAGCTTTCATATTTATGCAAGAAGTCTGAAAACATCAAGTGAGTAGATACTAAGCTTAGGCTTTTCTTTTGAAGTCTTCTTAAATAAGTTACCTTGCCACATTAGTTTTACATAATGAAAGATTTTTTTTTTTAAATTACAAATTCTTGCATATATTTTGGTTCCATAAATAAGGGACTTCAATCTGTTTACATAAAATTTTCTAACCTTCTGCTGGTCTTCGATCATGCCCGAAGAAAACACGGGTTGCTGAGCTGTTAATATATGGTAAAGGAAGCTGTGGTAAGGGACCATCAGGTGATAGCTGGGTTACGTTCTGAAGCAAAGAAGGAAAACAGAGTGTCATGCCATTATGCAAATACAGAATGTCCATGCTGTACGTTACCAATGACTGAATGATAAGGAAGCCAAGTTATAAGCACTCAATGTTTGAATAGGTAGTATTTTTAAGATGAAACGAATAATTTCAATTAACTGTTTTGATAGTTTCTTCTGCTTTGACAGTGGGAAGTAGTATTTTTTCTTCACTAAGATTTTAAAGTTCATTAAATCTTTATGTAAAAAGAATAATGATTTTAATCCAGCACTCTAATCACTATTGTGGCTACATGGCTGTTAACAAGCTTTATTTGATGCAAAGCTTGACTCTCTAACTCACAATTTGATAAACCACATTCACTACACTACCACCATTACACAAGACTCTCACCACAGCTGAGCTGTGCAGTCTCGGGTAAGGTCTACCATAACTTAGCAAACACCACAGCAATTCTGTTTACAAGCTTTAAAAGACAGCAAGTAACTACACAGCTGCAAGTTGTGTGGCAATATCAGCACTAAACATCCCAGAACATAAATAGTATACTACAACTCAGAACCACTCACTAACTTATAGCCAACTCAGAGTCACTTGATCTATAAAAAACCCATATTAAAGAATAAAATTCACAACATGGATGGGGAGTACTTTATAGTACCAGAAAAGATGACAGCACTACCTAGTCTTTACTAAATGTTTATTATCAAAAGCCTCAAAAATCACTATAAATTGATCAAAACAAAACAGCTCCACCTCGTCTAAAAGAAACTGAGCTATCACAAGCTACAATTCAGCCATGACCCTCAAAAGGAAGAGTTCATCTTCTGTAATAAAACACACACACACAGAGTCACACTAATACCCGTCACTGGAAGTACACTTAATACATACATGAGATACAGCATATTTGGTTTTTTTGAAGCCTAAAGTAAAAAATGAATCCATCAACTACACAAAAAACCAATCCTGGAACAAAGCAGATATGACAGAAAATCATTTAATGACTTAATAGAAAATTACTGGTAATAAAATTACTTATTATTTAAGGAATAAAGAAAATGAAGTCATTTACCTTATAAACATAAAGATATTCTCTTAAAAAAGCTCCTTGCTGAGCTGGAGGTTGTTTACTATCATTGATCAAAATATGCCTGAAGGCAGACACAGCATTGTCAAGCTGACGAAGTGTAAAGGACTGGCGACCAATAGTGAAGTTAATGTGGTCTTCTGCAAGAGACCAGCCTTTCCCTTTGTAAACCTGCATGGCTTGACAGTAACAACGTAAGGCATGTTTTTTCTGCAAGAAAAAACAACCAAGTTAACTTCTCAAATAATCCCATTAACCACTCGTTGTAATTGTAATATTAGGAAGATTGAACAGTAAGTCAGAAAAGTTACTGAAGTTTCTACCACCACCCCCACTATGCTAAGTGGAATGTTTGCAGAACTACACCTCATAGCATCTGGTCAACTTTAATGTAAGCACAGAAGTGTTGGTTCCTAGAGTACAGAGCCCAGCCTGCAGATTAAGTTCATGTTTTCAAAGACTAGTGTAACAGGCAGTAGATTAAAAAAGCAAGTAACAAGAGAATACTACTTTTAAAAGTGTTCTGTGTTGCTTTAGGACTGACTGCTAAAGTTCTACTACCAAGCTTTAGGATATAGGCTAGATTCAACACATTTCATTTCAATTCTGTAACTGAACTTTCAGTGTGACACTTCCAGTCAATTGGTGTTCAGTAGACACACTTGGGACAAAATCCGTGTCAAGCAAACCAACAAAACAGCCCTACAGTACATACAAGACAAAATTACCAATCATGTCACCCTCTAGGAGACAGATGCTCTGCTCCCAATCAGCTCCACAGTTCCTTTCCTGTGGATACATCAGGACCTGGGCATTCAATCCCAAGTCTAGGTACTGAACATCTGCATAGGCATTCACTGTACAGGCAAGTCTCAGCTTCTAAAAAAATGGAACAGCATTCCCGTATTTACAGCAGTAATGGGAAAAATCTAAGATATGTTCAAATTGGTATGGTGATGACAGAGTACAAGCAATAAGTCCTTAACATCAGCAGATACTACTGGGACTTTAAAAATACGGTATTACAGTATGCAGCTGAGCAGCCTGGCTGACTTCTCTTCAGCAGCATTTAATATTTTGATGCCTCGAAGGATGTGGAAAAAGAACAACCTACATTTACTGTAACACTGAAAAAGCATTCCTTGGAAAACAGAATCCCTGTAAGAATTAGACACAGATGACGAGAGAGTTGTTACATGAAGACAGAAGTCAAAGCTTTACAAAATGCATGCACTTTTCCAGGCAAAGGAATGAGAAATAAAGAATAAATAAAAAACCTCTGATCAATAGCTCCCTGTCAGTAGTGTATTGTCATAACAATAGACAGGGAAGCTACTGCATGAAGAAAACCAAGTGGGGGGGGGGGGGGGGGGGGAATACTCCTACTATTCTTCACATCTGTGATTTTAATAACAGAAGTCAAGAATACAACAATACTTTCTTGGTCCTTACCAGGATGATAAAAACAAGATTGGGTGGGGTAGGAGAACAACCCCTCCCAAGACCACAGGGGTTTGTTTCAAATAGAATTCTGATGCCTGGGTTCTCCTGTATTATTGATTTGCAATAGAAATAAAATTTGTATCACAGGTTTGCAGCTTATCAGTAAACTTAAATTGACTGTATTCAAGGACAGCCCCATAACTGAACCCAGATGGCTAACCTCAGCAAGAATCAAGCACAATGTATATTTAAAGAGTCTATCCCACAGCTGAGGCAGAAATAAAGCACACAAGTTGTGTCAAACAAACTTTATTTACCACAGTTAAGGCTACCTACACAGGAATGTGACTGGTAGTAAAAACAATCTGATTTGTATTGGTTTAATTGCTACTTAAGTCTAAGCAGCCATAAAGAGATGCTTTAGTTTGTCTTGTAGTAACTGTTCATACCCTGCACCTCCACTAAAAAGCATTTGGTTAAGGCACCAGGAAAAACAGATATCTAAATTTTGCTATTACACTAATAAATTTAGAGTTTAACAAACCCCTAACTCCTGCAACTCGCTCTTGAGATAAAAATACTCCTTTACCCAAATAAAAAGCCTTGTATTTCACAGTGCATAAAATCGAGACCCAGAAATTAAAAACACACATCACTTAAGTTTCAAGTCAGTCATCTTCAGCATTACTTCAAATACAGAAGTAAAAGACTAAGCTGATCAATGCAGAAGTCATGTTCAGAAGATCACAGAGCTCAATACTTCTAACACAAAAGTGTCAGAAGCCAAGCATCTTTTTCCAGACTAATGACACATTTAACATGTTTTTCAGAGTAAGTATCAAATACCAAACATATTTTCCATGCAGAAAGGTAATACTTACCTGGCCTGCTTTACTAAACCTATGGCCAGCCAATATCATATGAAATGCAAACTTTCTAACCATGGGACTTTTCATGTTTATAAAGCAATGGGCTGCCTGCTCCAACAGAAGTGCACTGCGAAGATCTGAATCCTATTTAAAAGTAAAAAGAAGAATTAGCCTCAAAGTTGAATACAAACATAAAGATAACAGTGGTCTTGTTTTAATGCTAAGAGGGACAGTAGGCTGTAACAGTGCTGTGAAGCTGAAGATTTTTATATACAAACATAATATGTATATGTGTGCATACAAAAGAAAATAAGACAAGTATTTTTCACTTTGTTACATGTACAGTGTTCAATACCAAACACGCTGGTATTTTTTTCCAGTGGAGAGATTTACGTATCAACCTGTTTCAGTATGAGTGACAGAAGAAATATTTTCTGCTTTTTCAGTTACTCAGGCTACAGTTTCTAACACTTACTATAACCTCTGAAGTACTCTGCTACCTTTCCCCCCCTCCCCCTGCAAATATTAAGGCTAGAAACAAACAAAAAGCTTTAACAGGATGAAGGAAAAATAGAGGTAGCAGTGGAACTTAGTGAATTTGTATCACAAGAACCAGAATGATTTCTTAATAATGTACAATTTCTTATTATTACTCCCTGCTCTTCTCATGCCAAGACACAACTATATTACTTTAAGCAATCAGAACAGAATCTACTTGATTTTACCACAGTTGAACTCCATGCTATCAGTGATGTCCAAGTATGTGTCTGGACTACAAACATACTCTGAGACACCTATACAGTATCCTATGAAGATTTTCCTTGCAACTGCCAAAAGGCACCACAAGCACACTACATATAATTTTAAGTCGTAAAATGATTGTGCAGAGCCAGTAGTATTTAAATTTCTTGTTTAAATAATTTATACTGCTCACATAAATTTTGGTAGCAAGCTTAAGTTGAAAGGGCAAGAATGAAGCTACAAAGACACTTGAGAGCGAAACTTACAGAACTAAGCAAATTTATTCCATGCTTAATCTGTCCCAGGAAAAGTCTCAGAAGCATCACATTTGGTGCAGCTGGCCACAAAGCCAGAACTAACTGCCAGTTAGACTTTCCTCCAAGCTACATAGAAGATGCTATACTATTACTGGTATTACATTTGTTTCACTTTTCAAGCAAGACACTTTCTGGGCTGTTAGAAGCTAATTCCATGCCTAATTTCCACCAATTAATATTACAGAGGTGTTCAGACTAGGTTTCACTTACAGTAAGATTCTAATGATTCATAACAGCTGAGCTACAGTAATGCCTTAGTTACTTAGAGAACTTCTGATCATATGCAGGATAGTATCCATTATGGCTCTGGCAAACCATGCTAATACTTTCAACCCATGAGATCTTAAACTGAAATTATGCCATACAAGAGCTAAGCAGAAGTCAACAAAAATTAGTTATAAAGCCAAAGATAACAAATGCACATTTAAAGAAATCAAGCAAGTCACTTGACTAGAACAGAGTTTTTTCACTTCATGCTTTATACTGGCTGATTTGCTACCTTTGTCTAGAAAATATCATAGGACAAGAATTAGAATGTAACCTAGAAGTGCTTGGGTAAGTAAACAAATGGGGGGAGGGCAAGAGTGGGAAAAGCTACTAAGTGTTTTACCTCACTGGTTAAACGAATCAGAAGAGCAGCTGCCTCTGAATATTTGCTTTGACTTTTTAAGATTTCAGCACTAAGCAGCACACAGCGTTCAGCCAGAACCATGTTCCTAAAGCAAAAACATAAGTGTATTAATAAATATTTATCAAATAAACCATGGAAAACTTTTCACCTCAAATCTGAGACATTTTCTCCACATCACATCAGACTGATGTTCTGTTGCTTATCCTTTGTAAAGTAAAATACATGAAAATTCATTCCCCTGCAAGACAACCACATACAGATTGACACATTAAGTGTCCTATCCTACTATAACAGCAGCTTCTCGAAAGTCAAAGCTAGAAAGCATTTTTGAAGACAGTATTGTATTTATAGAAATACCAACTAAAATGATCCACCGAAATGATCTGATAAACAAGAAGTCCAACAGCCAGAAACAGTTATGCTGGGTTGACCTTGGTGGGTACCAGGTGCCCACCAAGCTGCTCTATCACAGCCCCTCCTCAACAAGACAGTGGGAGAAAGTTAGATTTAAAAGCTCACATGCTGAGATAAAGACAGGGAGATCACTCACCAATTAGTCATGGGCAAAACAGACTTAGTTCGGAGAAGATTAAATTAATTTATTGCCAATTAATAACAGAACAGGCTAGTGATATATAAAAGCAAAACTAAAACACCTTCCCTTGACTCCTGCTTCTTTCCAGACTCAACTTCATTCCCAACTCTTCTATGTCCTCCTCCCCACAAGCAGGGCAAGTGGACAGGGAAAAGGATTTGCAGTCAGTTCATAACATTTCATCTCTGCTGCTCCTTCCTCCTCATGCTCTTCCCCTGCTCTGGCGTGGGGTCTCTCCCACAGATACAGTTCGTCAAGAATTGCTCCAGCACGGGTGCCTTCCATGGGGTACAGTCCTTCAGGAACAGACTGTTCCCAGTGTGGGCTCCCCCAGCTCCTGCCAGGAACCTGCTCTGGCATAGGCTTTCCACAGGCTGCAGCTTCCCTCAGGGGCACATCCACCTGCTCTGGCACTGGGACCTCCACAGGCTGCAGTGTGGATCCCTGCTCCACTGTGGCCCGCCATGGGCTGCAGGGGGACAACCTGCTTCACCATGGTCTTCTCCACAGGCTGCAGGGAAGCACCTCCTCACTCTCCTCCCTCATTGACCTTGGTGTCTGCAGGGCTGTTTCTCTCATTTTCTCTCTCTCACAGCTACTGCGCAGTGATTTTTACCCTTTAAGTATGTTATCAGAGAGGCGCCACCAGCATTGCTGACAGGCTCAGTTTTGGGCAGCACCACATCCATTCTGGAGCTGGGTGAAAACTGGCTCTGTCCAACACAGGCAGCTCCTGCTGTCTTCTCACAGAAGACGACCTGCAGCCACCCCACTACCAAAATCTTACCAGGTAAATCCAATACACAAGTTTAATAAGCACTCTGTTAAGAACAGCACAGATCCCCTTCCATGTTATCCTAGATAAATTAACATATCTTACTCTAAAGAGTTACCATCATTCTGTGATCTTTTAGTCAGCTGCCACTATCACTGTGCAGGGGAAGAAAGTTAAGCCACTAGGTCTTTCAACTTTCATTGGATCAGTACCGAAGTAAACAACATACTTGCAGATATCTCGATAGGTCTGAATTGCTGTTTCCATATAATGAGCAGGATATGGTCTAGGAGCTCCAGGCTGAAGAAAAGCTGATACTGCTGCCATTTCCTACAAGAGAAATTGACTACTGACACTGTAGTATTTTCAACAAATTATAAAGCTCAAAATGCTGAGAAACACATTTCAACAGCTACTAGTTCAAGATCTTCATCTAATCAGTTCCTGGCATATAAAAGCGTACCCAACACACTGTGACTGATAAAAAAAAGGCTTAATACAATAGCCTATTTATGGCTCTGCTTGTAATTAACCAGACAACAGCAAAAGAATTATACACACTCACAGAAGTGTTTTCAGTTGATGGTACCCCTGACAATATACAGAAACATTGATTCAGTACTGCTTTACAAGTCCAAGAGATAATTTCCTATTGCAGGAACAGTCTTTCTGATAAAGCAGCACTACCATTTATTTTAAGATGAGGACTGTTTTCTAAGTTTTGCTTAAATGAAGTTACATTCTCAGCTTCTAAGGAAACTCTAGTAAACACACACTCTGAAATTTTACTTCTTTCCTTATGGGGTGAAGATAGGATAGCAAAGTTTTTCTGCAGTAAGTAAAGGCTAAGACTTGTAGGTTGCAAAAATTCATAATTAAGAGCTCCACAAACCGTTCATTAAGAAATTAAGGTAACTTTTCAAGTTATCCAAATGCAGAGCCACTGTCTGCAAAACTGTACTGCAAAAATAAACATTTATGTAAATGTTTTACATCAAGATGGGACAGTGTACAAGAACTCTTCCACAGCTCCACAAAGTTTCAAATTTTATCAAGTTAACCAGACTAAAGTCTACAAAACATAGCTTCTAAAAATTGTTAAAACAAACTTCTTGTTTTTCCCCAGTGTTCCCATTTATCTTGAAAATTATTTTAGTCACATATACCTTAAATCTCAAGAGAAATTAATGAATGAGTATGTGTTTACAGTGAAATTCAGCAGTGACATACTCAAACTATATCCCTCAAGAGTCTTAAAAAAAAAAAAGTGGTACAATACCATATTTATAGTGACATAGTCTTGACCTCCTGTCAAATAAGTATTTTGCTAAAGTCTAAAAGAGATACTATAAAATTATTTCACACCTGTTTGAGTTATCAGACCAAAAGTTTAAAGATCCATTTTGCTGGAGGTTGCATTCTAGGTATTGTCCTTTCCGTATTTCACATTTTAAGAATTAACTCTTCAATTTTTATTCACACCTTTATTCCCTTCATAAAACAGCAGCCAACAGATGCGAGAACACTTTAGGATTTGCTAAAGATATGCAGCAAATTTGGCAAGACCCTTATAAATTTGGAGGCGGAGGGAAGAGATGGCATTGTTACCTTCAGACAAATATTAGAGATTATTAGGAAAGTTCACAAAATGTTTATGTTATGTGAAGTACCAACCAGTGCTCCAGCTGCATAAAGCATTGCCTGATCATTTAAGAAGTCTTTCTTTGCTGTATGGTAACAGCTATATGCAAGTTCATAGTGTTGCACCAAAAAGCACAAGTCTGCCATTTTCCGGATTTGAAGCTCTGGTGCTTCTGGTGGATACCTATAAATACAAATATTTAAATTCAAAGTCATAATTTTAATAAATAGAGCAAGACATGCTCTATAAAGTTGTCCCTTCTCATCTGAATTTTTATTCACAAAGTAGGAATAAAAACTGCATTGCTTCAGCCTTACCCAAAAAACAGCTATGAAGAGTGAAGCTGCTTCCTTTCTGCCGCACGTAACTTGGTTTTGCACCCTACTTTCTGATTAACAAGATTCACTGTTTCACTAACATTCAAAGCAAGCATTCCTCTTAGCCAAGAAATACTGAAAAAAGTATGCAGCTATCACAAACTGCTCAGTAAGATTAACTGTTAGAGCTAAACAGAGCTGTATGAGAATGAAAAAAATAAGACTTTGACTGTTCACCTAGCTGTAGTTATTTCTCCCCATTTCGCTTGAAAGAAAAATCCCACTAAAAAACTATGCCTTATGCCAAAACACTGGGCAAATTCCTCTTCTCTGCAAGCATCAGTCTAACTTCCAGTTAGTCAAATATATATGAATCACCTCAGTGAAGATCAAATACATTTTCACAAACACTTGTTAGTCAAACTTTGTAGGAAGCAAACCATGCTTACAAGTTCAATGCAGAAAGCCAAAATTAACAACATTTTGATTATTAATCCAAAGACACACAACCCATGAATTTAAAGCGGTATGTAATGTCAGGGACATTAACTTTGGCTAGGTAACATCCAAGAACTTCTGTGCTTAAGATAAGATGGTTGAAGAGAGTGCTTTTCATGATTATACATCCTCATTCATAGAGGGAAATTACAAAGCATACAGAATAAATATTCTGGTAAAATTTAAAAGCTGGTTTTAGTGTAAAATACAGGTGCAAAAGGTATGAAATTCCCCTTAATTTAGCTCTCACTTGTAAAAGCAATATACTTAACTGCAGTAAACTACATAGTTACATAAAAAAACCACCTATACATGGGGTTTGGCTTAAATAAGAAAAGAAATAGCTTGTACTAATTTAAAAAAATCCCTTATGGCAGACCACAACTTCTTTTTATTACTATTACTCTTAAAAATGTACATTCTTTGTAACTTAGAAAGCTTCACTGTAAGTATAGCAGGAAGATGGCTCTGTAAACACTTTCTTTTAACCCTTTTTTCTTTAAGTTCTTCTACTCCTTTATTGTACATGTTTAGGCATAGCACTTTTCATGATTTCTCCAATTAAAGTCTTTTACAATATTGCTGATGTAGTTCACTTCGCAGAGCACCATCAAATAAACACAGGCTTTCCCTTCACCTCCCTCCCCTCCCAAAAAAGGTACATTTTCAGTTTAGATCTAAAGGTAAGACTGAAATTACTTACAGCAAACCAGAGGTATTCTTCAGTTCATTAATACTTTTCTCTGGAACCTTGCTGCCGCTAAACCATTTTTTAGTAGCAGAAAACAGTGATCGACTCAAGCCTTTCCTGGATATTAACTGCAAAAAGACACTAAATTAGAGCACTACATTGCAAGAGATACACTAATATAAACCAATATAAAAACCCAAGCTTCATTAAGGCTTCCTAGATTATTTTTCCCATAAAACAGAAATAAATAAAAACAACAAAATAACCAAAAGCACACTTCTTTAGACTGAATCACTGATACTGAAAAGTTGCAATTCATTTGTTTATTCTATTTCAGACAGCTGAGGTTCACTATTGTTGCTGCAAGCTGCAGACATCTCAATCCTAAAAACTGAAACATTTGATGTATCTGTTTGAAATCCAACATAATGTCTTGATTTCTGGTATTAGTCCAATCTAAAATCTAGGCTAAGTACATACTTCAAGAGAGAATAGTCTCCCCATCACCACCCACATAAAGCATTACCACATTGTGAACAGTGATTTCAAGCGTCAAGGGTACCAGTCATACCTGCAAGCAAGGTTACACAACTCTATTCTTTTAGATAATTTCCACTAACGAGGAAACTTCCACAGGGAATTACCATTCCCAATATCTAAGGCAAACTACATCTCTTTTTAAAGATAGTTTTAAAAATCGTAACGTCATGCTTTTCTTACCATGACTAGGAATGTAGTACTACATTCCTAATGGTAAGCCTGTTTGCTACACTTTATGTATGCACTTTTTTTGTTTCTTCATAAAACTTTCCAAACGTAAACATGGTCAGCATATACAAACTCCCACAAGTCAATTCAGGGAGAGAGTACTCCTTACAGGATATGATTCTTAGTATCAAAACCCCTCATACTTAAAACTATAACCTGAATAGACAATTCAATCAAAATACAGAGTTCAGATAACAGACTGATATTTGCGTCCAAGTCTAATGCTAAATACAGTAATTTGATTGTATTAATGTAAGTCAATCCATCTCTCCAGCTGTTTAAGACCATATAAAAGTAAAACACTTATAAAAGAAAGGACCTTACTGTGATGGAAATAACTTTAACACATGTCCTTGACTCAACATGGGCATGATATTAACTATCACACTTCAAAAAAATCCTAGTTTGAGAGAAGAATATTCAGTTGCAAAAACTGCTGAGATCAAAACAGAATTGCATGATTTAGGGTGTCCATGCACTTCTCCCCTGTCAAGAAGTAGCAACTGAAGTATGCAGCTTTTTTGCAGACAATTATTGATGAAAATACATTTCTTAACTCTAGCTGTGCATTCTAAAGTTGAAACACAAAAAGTACATTTTGTTCCCCATGCCAGAATCGTCCAGAAGCATAAAATATTAAGATTTTAGGAACAAGGACAGATATCGCTGATAACAGTTCAGACAGGCTTTCACCAAGCCGCCACCTTGCACTGAAGCTCTGTTGATACAAATCGGGTTTTGTTTTTTTAAAAGACAAATTGAGCTAAAATGATAACTTCAGCTATTTCTCTTAAATTTACTTACAGTTTTCAATAAGATCATCAAATCATTAAGATGCAGAAGGAAGTAATAATTTCAAAACAGATTTTTGGATAACTGGATTTATACCCCAACTGTTTTTTCTTATTACGGCACAAAGTGTTTTTAAGAGTAAACTGACCTGATCATTAAGTTGCCGAATTGTCTTCTCTATATGTGGCAAAAGTCCCCTAAATGTGAATTCCTGTATGAACTGTCTAATTCGATCGTGATCTGTGAGTGTTAAACAAGCACCATGAGGCGTTCCAGAATTTGATTTCTTTGAGTCTTGCAATGATGCAGTAGCCTTCACGTAATCAGTGCTATCCAAACTGCCACTGGGATGATCCAGTTGAAGGGGGTGAGTCTTAAAGTTATTTGACAGGCCATCTAATGAAATTTGAAACAAAAACCTCAATAAGTATAAAGTTACTTAAACATTTTGGGTTTTAAGTGTCATTTTTATTAAGCTACTTTAAAGTTTTCCTTAATCAGAACTCTGTTAAGCAAAGCTATTCACAAGTTATTCTGCACTACAGATCAATGCAGAGCAGACAGCAGGAGAGCACTACCCGAGTGTCACATCACTCCCGAAATTCTTCAGAAAGCTCAGGGAATCTCAAGACCTACAACATGGCTAAATATGTATGGTTTTGGTTCTCAGCTACAGTGCAGAGAAACCCCATGTACACCGACTAGTATCAGCAACATTGAAGGAAAAGTATGAAAACATTAAAATCAAAGTCAAATATTCATGAAAGGTGGAAATGCAGCAATTACAACAACAGCTCCATTGGATCTATACACTCTTTTCTGTTTAAGTTTTAAGGTTGAAAAAAAAAAACCAAACTAATTTTCCATGTCCTTCCCAGCAATCACGATGTAAAAAACCTCCTCTGAAGTCCTCTTAGTTCAGTGAGAAGGGCTGCTGACCACTATCGCATCTAGCTTTCTGAACTAGACCGAGACACCATTTCACTCCAAGACTTACATAGTTCTCTTATTTATTATTTCCTTTTTATATAAGAAAATCAGCTTGCTTTATCTGGCCCTAACTAGCACTGAGCAAAGCTGAGCTGTGAAAGCAAATCCTTAATGGATTAATTACTCATGAAGTATAAAGCTGGGTACATAAAGTTCAAACAGCAGCTTGCAGACTACATCTGGGCTGCAGGGCCCTAGAAAGCCACTTTTTCAGGCAACTGCAGGCTCTCCTATATGCTAGGTCTTCCCGTGCCTGTCAAGTCATATATGAAGGATCTGGGCTGAATCAGGCCAGACAGCATGGGGTACCTCCACTTCTTCCCTATCTGATGATGCTTCTCATCTGAATCCTACACAGCTGCTTAAAAAAAAAAATTTAAAAGGCCACGCATTAATTTGCACTCAATTTCATTTACTGTCTTCTGCCATCTGTGAGCTCAATTGTGAGGCAAGTTCTTCCAGCCAATCTACAAAGTAAGTCACTACTCATTTCCAGATTTAAAACCAAAAACAATGACAAAAACCCCTCAGCTTCCAAGCTAGAGCACACTAACCAGAATTTTTATTATCATTAAAATTAACCATTTAATCCTATGTTACCTTTTATTAATTGTTAGAGTTTGCAGACAATATGCTTAATCTTACAAAAGATGAGCCCAATATATCAATAGCCATCTCATTAAGGATACATCTACCAATTACCACCAATCCAGTAGATCAGCACCACAGCATTTTGCTTCATGGACACCAGGTTACATTATCTTCGAGCATTTAGAAAATTAGTACTTTGAATTCCCTAACAGGCCACTCAAGTGATTACTGTCCAAGACATGAGACAGTTGTATAAATGCTATCACATCAATGTTTTGACAGAAGTTATAAAAATACCTTTAATTTCACTGTCTAAGCCATCTGATATCAAGTGATCAGTATTCTTGTTTGAAATGACAGTATAAGGACAATCTTCATAGCAATCCTGCCAGTAAAAAAGGAAAAAAAGGTCAGAATTTTAAGAATACTAGAGCACACACATAACAACTACTGTTGACTGACTTAACTTTACTAACAGTTAACTGAATTATTAAGAAAGCATGTTTGTTCATATATATTAATTTCTTAAGTAGTTTGTGATGCTTTAAGAACTTGTCCTATTGTAAAGATGAAAGTTATAGTCACCAAATGAAGCAAGTATCTTCTGGCTTGCTCAAATAGCTTTACTGTCAACTAACGCAAGCAACTCCAACGCTTACGCAGCAATGCCTACAGCAGTGAAAATATGCTCCCTAAAGCAATTCTTGAACAAGCTCATACAAAAAAAAAAGTCATCTATGTTGGACAGTTGGCACGGGACAGAAAAAAAAAGAAAAAAATCTAATTAGTTTATGGTGGAACATTACTTACTGGTCCTCTTGGCTTACAGAATACAAGATGTTTTGACTTTCCAGTGCCGGCTAGATTTGGTAAAGAACTATGATTCCACAAACAAACT
Source organism: Harpia harpyja (assembly GCF_026419915.1). NCBI lineage: Eukaryota > Metazoa > Chordata > Aves > Accipitriformes > Accipitridae > Harpia > Harpia harpyja. Next base: position 31,237,294 of record NC_068944.1, read on the forward strand.
TTTTAATCAGATGCAGTTAAAACTGCAGGTCAGTCAAAAGCAAACTCAAGAAGGAATATTTTTGGCCCTGAAGCCAAAAATACGGACATTTATTGCAAACTGAACTCAAGAGCTAACACACACTATCATTTGCCATCTTAGCAGATGACAGACCAGACTGGGCTGCAAGTTACCAGAAAAACCACACATACTTCCACAGAACAACACACTCACACTGTTTAGTGAAATACAGACGACCTAGACAAAAACCCACTAACATTAAGAGTGAAGAAAATTAATCAAAATGAAGGTAGAAAGTTACTATGAACAGGACACTTCCGAGGTTACTTCCTCTTGTCAGTGCATAAAGCACAACTCTATTCTTTCAGTCAGAGTATTTCAGTCTAGTATTTCAGCGCTCCTTACTGTCAATTTAAGTAGCACAGAGGACAGTTTTTCAAGAATCATCATCTTATACCCTCACAAAAAGTCATAGCTATGTCAGAAGTCTGTCTATTAGTCCATTCTGTAAAAACACATAGATAATACTAAGGCAAAATTTAACACAACTAAAATGGGCTTTCATATGCACCTTATATATTGTTTTTAGAATACTATAATACCTGGTTTTGGATAGTGTTTTTCTGAAGGTACTGACTCCAAGGATCTGGTATCTGTTCATCCGTTCCTCTATTAGACACCCGAGAATTTATTTTCAGCAAATAGCAACCCTGAGTTCCATACCTCTGCTTCATCTCTTCATAAATGGAGTCAGCTCTGAAAAAATAAATTGTCTTGATATCAAACCAATTCTATTCTAAGCATGTACGGCAACAAACTATTTTAGACTATTATCCATAGGGATTAAAAGGAAAATTCTCATATTTTTAAAGCAGTCCTTTATGCAAGAGTGAAACTGAGAATCTTTGAGAATTAGTTCAGCGAGCCAGCAAAGAAAGCATCTACCCCAAGAAGCTAGGATTGATTCCTTTCATTTTATATGAACACAAGTAGAAGATCTAAAAATAATACTTAAGGAAATCTGCCTTGATAATAGTCAGCATACTAGTTAATGGATCCTGTTGTATGTCTAATCTCACTAGAATTTATAAATGCAAACATTTCAGTCAAAGAGTTCATCTGTAAGTTCACTGAATGCAGAAGACCCACCTTTGTTCTTCTCCTGTGCTTACGTCGTGCAGTAACACATAGTATTTGAGCGTGTTTGGTATAAACCACTTGGGATATAAGTATTCACTACTATGCTGAATTCGATGTTGTTCTTGAGACAGCTTCAGAAATTGCTCCACAGGCTCTGGTTCACTAGAAGAAACTACAAGCATACCTGAATTCATGTTAAGGACACTTACCAAAAGAACCCAGGAACAACCACTGATCATATCATAAAATAGGAAGTGTATGAAATAAGATAGATAAGTACAATGTTTAAGCCTGTAAAACACACCACCACAAAAGTATGTGCAATCAGAATTTGGTCTTAGTCTCGATAAAAACACACTATTTAAACGGTCAGTTAATTAACATCTGTAACATGAGATGAACAGGAGTTTGCTCCAGTTCTGACACTGAATCCAAATTTAAGCTGATACTTAATAGCTAATAGTTCATTTAAGATTTTAGATACAGACCAACTGTTCACATATGAAACATATAACTGCAATTCACCCCCACTGTACTTTAGTCTTCAACTTCCAAGGAGAGCTGGGACTTTAAGGTATCACCTGAGCAACAGTAACAGCCAGTATTCATAAACACAGCAACATCTTCTCAGCAAAAAGCAGAAGTGTTCAGATTTTTACCTCAATGCAACTACACAATCATTAAGGAATATCCTGCTCTGCTACATCTATCCACCAAATTGAAGACATTAATTCAGAGAAGCCAGAAACCAAGTTCTACTTTAAATGTTACTAAAATTCAGAAGTCAAAGGCCAGAATCAATATTTTACCAAGTTAATTCTGCACAAGTGGTTCTCTCCAATGGCTACTAACATAACTGTTTCACCATACTGAAATTATGAAGTACAGTAAAGAGTTAGAAACAGAGTAGGTGTTATGAAACCTGCGGCATTATAATTATTGTAAAGCTAAACAGCAGCTACCTCATGAAACAGTGCATATTTTTATTTTCCCTGTAGACAAGCAAATCAGGCCTAAGTTTTGGTAAAAGAAGTGAAAGCATTTAGGCATCTTTCCAGACTTCTTTTTGTCCAAAATAGCTCAAAGTTCACCAATTTTCCAAAACACGCCCCCCAACCTCCCCCCTCCATCTGCTAGGAAAAGATATAAAAAGCAGCAGGTGCATCCCAAACACACAAGTCTCTGTTGTACATAAGGGACGGTCAACCGATATCTGAAGAGCTACAGCAGAAAGCAGTTTAGGATGAGGCAGTCTAGTTTACAGGTATTAACTTAGGAGTAGTTTGACACAAAAAAGTGTGTTTAAAAAAAAAAAAAGAAAAACAACACACTAACCACAAATAAAACCCTGACCCCCTTATGAAATGAGTCTGTATAGTTAGACATATTGAAAAAAAGATGGCAAAAAGAGTTATTGCAAAACTTCAAAGTCTCCTACATTACATTTCTGCAGCTAGCTCTAACAGCAGTCACTAGAGAGGTCTGTAACACTCAAAGGATACATGCAACATAGTGGTTTAAGAATTCATGATCTGATGCAGGCATGGACTGAAGAAAGCACTCTCTGTAAGACTCAAACCAAGGAGTAGTAGCTGGAATACACAATAAGACAGGACAAATTAGAATATTCAGTGAAACTTGCGTTTACTCATTTATGAAAAGGAAATATGAAAGACTACACCTGAAAGCAAGGCTTGCTAACTCTGACAAGGTTTACATGGCAGGGGAAAGAAGGAGGAACAGTCTAAGGAGAAAGCATCTAAAATACACACAAGTGGGAGAAACAGTAACACTTTGAATCAAATCCTGTGAAACTGAATAGTATCTTAAGCATAAGATATCCTCAATATCCTGAACTTCCTCAATATTCTAGGCTCACATGTATTCAGTCCTTGTCAGGGTAACTACTCCTTATCACCCATTTAAACACACATGGGAAAGAGAAAACAAATAAAAATTCTTTTAACAGTCATTGAATTTGCCTTGGCTAGCAATATAAGAATTGACCAAGATGCAAAATTAATTTTTGAGTATGTAGAGGAACTAAGGATTACCAGAACCCTATCCTGCCAGTTTGTCTAAAGCTTTTGCAAGTGTTATGACTTGGCTTGACAGTAGTACCCTTCCTCTGCCCTGCTAAAATAAACAGTTCAGCTGTCAGATGGCAAAGCAGAGATCCAAAGAGCTAAAAGCTCAGTTCTGAGTTGTGCCATTAATGCCTTTTAATGTTAACCTGCAATGTTCAAAAGCCCTTTTACAATAGGGATTTCATTTTCCTAAGAGTAACAAATCAAGTATGTCTGGGACATCCAAAGAACATGTGAACTTAAAAATCTTGTCTGTTTCTCTCCACTCCAACTATCAGTCAAGCAATGAAGTATTATTTCTGGTTTATGCCATCTCAATTCTGCAACTCCTTCCCTTGAGCGGAAATAAGGCCCCAGAGCAAAATCAGTCCATTTCCAGTAACCTGGTTTCACACTGGAACTAGCTGGAATCCAGTGTAAACTCACCTGCAAACTAGAAAACAATAACTAGTACAGAAAAACATGCAGTATAAGGAATCCTGAAGGTATTTATTTTCTTTATATGGCCCCAAGAAAACACATTCCTTGATTTAACTAACATAAGAATTTCTAACACTTTGTAAACCTCCACCGCCTTCTCGCGCCCCCCCCCAAAAAACCTACCACCTTGATTTCTTAGCTGACTTCAAGAAATTGAGTTTCATTCTTATGTTGGAATTATCTTCTAGTGCATTAAGTTAATCCATTTTGTTTAATCCTACATTGTCAGGCCATCTTACATCAGCTTCATCCACACAGAAGTCAGATATAGTCACACTTTATAACTGAACTTGGCCTAGAAGTCGGCACATCTCACTCACATAAAGATCAATAGGAAGCAAACTTCTAGCTTTTGATTATAGCCTTTCTATCAAATGCTCTCTGAGCACTCATCTAGGGTATAAAAAGCTCTTGGCTTTATTAAGTTCTACATGTAAATATGCCAACTATTTAAATTGAGGAAAATACAGCTTATTAAAAACAAACCATGAGAAAGTGACTCATATGCATATTTTTCACAAGTATAACACAGCTTTATAGTAATTCAGGTTCAAACCAAACAATACTAAACTGAAGGCAGAAATTTCAACTGCATATTAGTTTCAAGCTCTGTTTTCAGTTTTCCATTTCTGTTTTACAGCTGAACCACAGCAAAAAAAAGTTTTTTAAAATCTGACACAGCTACAAAGAGGGAAGTACTACTTTGTTTTGTGGGGTGTTTCCCCCCCCCCCCCCGCTTTCTCATTCAGCCTATTAAGAACCTTGGAAGCGGCTACAAAAGCAACTGGATTCCCTCTACACAACCACAACATATATTAACAGTATTCACTCAAGAGCATTTACAGGGCTGTAATCATTTATAGTAGATATTTAAAATAATAAACATGCACCATATTCAAAACAAAAACAATATTTGAAAAAATTTTCACAGACATAACATTTCATAACACACTATAGCAGTGCATAGCAACACTGTGTCATTTAGGTACAGAAACCTGTATGTTTTGTATTTTTCCAGTAACATGTTTCCAGTATACTAAACAAGCAGAACTGAAGTTTAGGCAAACTTGTTAATGTGTTCAGAAATTGTTAACAACAAAAAAAAGATAAGTAATACTCATACATAACAGCTTAAGAATGAGAAGTCTACTTCATGAAGTTTTGTACTTTTTAGCTACCTGACTCACCAAGATGAATTTCACAGATACTGGTACTCTAGCACATTCAGAAAGGAAGGCATTTACCAGCAGCTGAACAGACACTACTGAAAGGATAGCTAGTACTAACCAAAGGCATAAAGTCTGTTAATATCTAAAACTGAAAACAATAAAAATCTGGCTCAGACCACAACACAGAGCTTCACTCTAAGTTGAGAGGTCAATAACCAATGCGTTTTGGCAGCAATAAGTCTTATAAACTAGGTGAAAATGTATTAGAAAGCTTTTTTTTTTTTTAAAGAGAGTCATACTCCAGAAAGAATGTCAATATAGCAGAGGCATATGTACTTTAAGTACAGTCAGCAATTCAGTTTCAATTTCAAAAGCGCTACTATCCCCTGAGAAGGAACTTCTATAGAGAAGCAGAAAGTATTTACATTTGAAATACAGAACAGTGACAGTATACAGTTCCATAGGATCAAACAAGACAGTGCTTTTACAGCATCAGGTCATTTCCCACCACCACTCTGAGCTTATGGACTATATGGAAAGACCAAACGATTTCGATTAACAGGAGTAGAAAAGTGACTAAAAGAAAGATTAAACAACCATCACCAACAATTTTTCATTTAGGGGGAAAAAAAATGGAGGAACACACATCTACGCCAAGAAAAGTGCTAAACAGTTGTAGCAGATGATAAGGAAAGGTGGATGGGGCACATGGAAAAGGAATAAAGGGCAATTTGGCAAATTGGCACCAACCACAAAAAATACCTGAATAAAACGTGGATGTGTTCAGTTCCATCAGTGTCTCTTTCCAATTACTGTACCAAGGAACACTAGCTTTAACTGAGCGATCTGATAGAAAAAACATGGTATTATTATACTAAAAAGGGTCAGGTGCAAACACACTATTGGCTTTTATGCTCTGGTAGCATGAAGCAGAAAATCCATACCATGCAGGCCCATCAGGGGCTGAAGACATTTGATTCCAGCTAACCTTAATCATGAACATTTCAGGCTCCTCAACATTTGACAGTGTACTTTAATAGAATTCAATATTCATTTCTGGTTCAGCCCAAATTCTGGGCTTGAATAAAAATGTAAATCTATAAAGTAGTAAAGATTTAAGTTATATTTAGATATTATTTCTATTTTTCCAGTTGGAAGATACTATAAATGTAAGACACTAATTTCTGAGATCTCCCAGCCTGTAGTACTACAGTTAAAGTAACTGAAGATGTTAGCTGCTGAAAGTGGTTACCCCAACATTCTCCCTTATGTCCATCATATTCCTGCATTGCTGCATGCCAGCACTAGCATTATGCAGCCCTGAACAAACATAGCCAGGGAAGTGATCCAGCTGAAAACTTGAGAGAAAAAAAAAAAAATTTAAGTCTTTAGTGGGATCACTTTTCCTCACTCTCCACATGCACCAGTACATGAGAGAAACAGGCATGGCTGAACATAAGCATCCTTCCAGCAATCAACCAGGTCTCTCAGTACAAGATGATTATGAAAGTATGAGACTATTAAACAACATGTGTAACAAAGAAGGATTACAAACAATTCAACCAATTCACCACAGCAGTTCCAAAACTTCTCTAAAAAAAAAGAGCATGATCATGATCCCAGTTGCCAGGAACACTCATACATGAGCTTCTTAAACAATGTTTGTGTCTTCCTTCAAAATGGACTTGATCATCATTAAAGATTAAGGAAATATGTTTTAATATTGCTACCCTAGAAAACTAATCCACCAAAAGAAAGAGCTAATTACAAAAACAGATTAGAGTATTTCACATTTCCATGCCAAAAGATTATTTTTTGTTGCCACGAATGAATGCTTCCATTGGTTTTCAATAAAACGCTCTAACAAAGTTGGAAAAAATAAGTTTCTTAGTAAATACTCATAGTTTTCCAATTAGAAAAGGAACTCTACCTGACAAGCTAGGGACTACCTCACATCCTCCTACAATGTAATGGGATCCAAGTTTCATCATCAAGAACACTGCCAGTGCTTTGTGCTAAAGCCCTAAAATGGAGTACCACAAAACTACAAAGTTGTTACATGATTTTGTCCTTCTGTATGATCTTAAACAACTTACACATCTCTCTATCACATAAGCATACAGCCAATGTGAATGGAAATAAGAACCTAATCACTGAGAGACAGAAGATAGTCAAGTCTGGTAACTTGTACATCTGAGGCTCCAGCAGCAAATAAGGAAAACAAAAAGGAGATTTATTTGCTTCTACAACTACAAAGCATGGCTTGATATAGCCACTATTTTTCTTCCCTTCTTCCAATACCTCACTTCTAAATTGAGATCATTAGAAATCTTATGGAAAAGTCTCTTCATTGAAATCATTCTGCTTTCTTAGGGTCTTCCAGTCTCTAGAATTGAAGCAGACTTTCCCTCCAAAAAAAATTTCACAAAAACATGGCAATTCACGAATTTCACAGATAAATGAGGCCACAGAAACTAAGAAAGGGTGCAGTTTCCAATAGCTCTCAAAAGTTAGAACTTCCAGGGTCAAGTCTTTTCCTTTACTATCAATATTTCACATCAAGTTGAGGATGTGCTTATAAATTAGGTATTAAAGATGTAGAATTATTCAAGTTTTTCATCATCAACATAAAAAAAAAAAATCAACATACTATGACAACATCAGTTACTAATCCTCATGAAGTTTTGTCAGTCTTTTGCTATAGCAGAGCCAAATTCCTCACTGCATGCTGAACTAAGTACAATAAATCACTCATGTTTAAACAGGGCAATGCATACATGCTTTGAATTAAGTATGTACTCAAAGGCTTTAATGGATTAGGGTCTTAATTGGGAGGAGTTTAATCTTCTCAGCTCTCAAGATCAGGTCTCATTTAGTATTATTCACAAGGCCTTATCCCTTGGAAACGTAAAAAAATTTTTTTAGAATATTCTAGCCATTTTGACAGCAAAATATGAAGCACTGAGTTTCATGGCAAAAAAAAAAAAAAAAAGGACAAGGAATCGCAAACCTTTCCTCAAAACCTTTTTTCCTTAAACTTTTTATGACAACTTTATGAACTCTGTGCATTAAGTAATAAGTAAAAACAAAAGAAGTCAGGAAGACTAACTTCAACATAAAGCTGCACATTAGTACTAACATTATAAATATTTTCTGATACCTATTCAGCCAAGTATAACAAATCAGTATATCAGTTTTGTAACAAGAAAACCTCTCTCATCTGATGAGCTATTAACACAACCAAAGCATGAGTATTTTCTACATTAAAATAATGTGATCATTTAACACAAGTTCAGAAGAATCATAACATTAGGAAATATTAAATTAAGAATTACTAAGTTTAGCCGCTTTTTTAGCATTATGTAAAACCAAAACTATTTAATAAATGTGAAGTTTCAGTAAAAACAATGACTCAAAACTGATCAACTCTCAGAGTAATTTTAATACATGCCATGAAGTTGAAATCAAGGTTAGAAACCTTACAGTAAATTCCAGTTTAAGTTATGAAAAATACAATATCATTACATACCACTAATGTTGAGATCATAATCTCCAGCTGTGATCACATTAGCTACTAGTCCTTCAGCAGGCTGACTGACAGATACAACATCATTCAAAAGTTTTCGAATGGCACCAGGCTGAGGTGGGTGAGTAATAATGTTGTTGACAGCAATCTTCAAATTTTTAATTATGTGAAGCTGATTATTAGGATCTCTCATGTGAACTAAAAAAGAAAAAAAAAAGGCTTTGTTGAGGAGTATAACAGAGTTAAAATAGTTACCATAAATTAGTATTTCTCCAACAGATTTTTCTTTTTCTTTAAAGATTACTTTCTCAGTCCATAACACTTGATTATCAAAAATGGAGTGGGTGGAAGGCAAGAACAAAAAATTACTTCATGTTCAACATTAGGTTCATCTAGGCAGACTGATGAAAACATAGCATAGGATCTTAGCTTAGGAGAATATCCAGAGTAAAAAAGTACTCAAAATGCATGCCCTACACTGCTGCACTCCCTTCCTTGTGGAACATACTCAACTTGCACAGAAAGCCTATAGTAACCACATATGGATTTCACATAACATCTCACATTCCAAGGAGTCACCAGTTTCCGAGAAAAACCCAGTACAGGATAATAGCATTCAAGAAACTTGACAGGGATAGCACAGTATTAGTTCATGCAAAATGAACATATGCTTTCATTTTTAATACTAAAGTGTGATTATCTTAAGTTTGTTTGGGTTTTTTTTAAGAAATGGTTTTAGAACTCCCCTGTTTTCTAAACAGCATCATACAACTGATTTATCTTAAGAGTGTGTTATTGAAGTTACATTTCTTGAGTGACAAACTTTTGGTTAAAATTAATCAATTAAAAATAAAGTCAACATTAGTAACACCAGCATTCCTGATTCACTTTTAAATGCTTGTTTAAAAAACAGAAAAAGTCTTATGAGTATTAAATACTGATTTCAGAATTATGCATGAGAATTTTGCCTGACAAATAGTGGATTATTGCATGCAGCCTCCAAAAAAAAAAAATCCCAACAATGCAGTGACAGTGTGCTTGGACCTAGTGTTTATGACAGCATGTAAGTTGGTGGTATGGAAAGGTTGCTTATTTAGAAAAAGTGAAGTAGACTGTTGCCAATGAAAGTAATATTCCAAAAAAAGAAACAGATTCATTATTAAAATGAGCCTTTAAAAGGGTGATACCAGCCTTATGTTATTAGCACACAGTAACTTACGCTGTTTTAGCTTTGTATGACTTATCCAAAAAAATATTTCCCCCCCCCTTTAAGACTAACTTCTCCAAGAAAGCCATCAGACAGAAAATACCACCAAAGAAAGAGTTCCAAGTCCATGCAAAGGGGTCAATACCAAACCTAAAGGACACGGTGGCAAAGTCCATCAAGATGATTAACGAACAATGGTATTTAACTGAAAGTTAAAGTTGAAATTCCATGTAACTGTGACAGCTATATGTAGGATGCCCTTATTTTCTCTAAGTTTAACAGGCAAATATCACTTTTTTCTTTAATGGTAAGTGATTGCTTTTATTCCCTAAATTCCTGCTTTTGCTTTGTTTTGGTGGTTTTGTTGTTTTTCAAAAAAAGTCTCAGTCTCCTGAAAAGCAAAAAAAAATGATTAGTCACAGGAAAACTAAGGGGTTGGTTTTTTTTTTTTTTACACTTATGTATACTGGCCTGCCTTTCTACTTAAGATCTAGGTCTATGATCTTTTCACTAAAATTTGATTGGGCTGAAATCTCTTTTGTATCTTACAAAGTTACATTTTACCACAAGCAATAATTTGAGCTTCACACAACTTGTAAACGCAGAGCTCCTTTTGTAGAATCTTTGTGAAACTTGCTCCCTCAAGCCATCGGTTTTTAAAAAAAGTATTCGTGACATTTTCAACAGACATTACAATTTTGGGTCTGCTCTGATTTTTCACATCATTTTCCCTATTTCAAATCACAAGCACCACCACGCAAGCCAGACTGTAAGTGCAGGCAGGGCACATTGAGTGTGTGTCTACCCAAGACACCTGGTGCTACCACGTGCCCCACAGTACAGCCCTCAACTCCTTTGCGTTTTATTTTCACAAATCACTGTATAGCATATAAAGGGCAGCACAAAGGAAAATTCTTGTTCTCCTCATCTTGCAACTAACCACAAAATTCACACCGTGAAGTTCTGAAACTGAGTCTTCAGTCCCCTCCAGCCTGGAGAGCACTCCATACCTTTTCACAAGCCTTTTCAGAAGTGGCAACTACTAGCCCAAGCGAGATCACACTAGATGTGTTTACAGTCCATCTTAGCTGTTAAAGATTTCTATTGCAGTTCACGTCTGGACTGGCATAGTTCTACCCTCCTCAGTCACACATTCACTCCCAACCTTTAGCCAACACCTAAGTTCATGGAAAAACATAGTGAAGCAGTTTAGAGAACTGATCCTGCTCAAAACAACCTAAAAATCTGCGGGGGTTTTTCCAGCTGCAAGTTTCAGATTGACCCAGTTCATCATAAGGCTGTATCAACACAGAGGAGGGCAATCGTGCTGGCTAAACTTATCTCAGCCAGTTCAGCGTTTCCACCAGAAAGCTGAAGGGGGGAGTATTTTTTTTTCCCCATCTTATCATATGGGTAAATTATCAACCCTATTGCCACATGATTACTGAAAAGATCAAATGTAAAGGAAGAGGGAGGGACTAACAACTAAGAAACCAGTTTGCCTTTACCAGTGCAGCTCTAACACTAAAACACATCCTTGGTGTCTCTCCTAAAATATAACTAACGGCCATAATAATAAAGAGCAAACACATTTCCATACAGGATGCAGATGACATTTCTGGCATGTGTGCCACGCTAAGGACTGACATAAAGGACACCCCTGGAACCCCACAAAGCTCTTGCCTTAATCCCCAATACAAAATCTGTAGTGTTACACATTTCCTTCAAGTGTTCATAAGATCATTTCAGAAAGCATTTTGCCAGAAGTTCTAATATATACTACTACTACCACAAGATCTTTCTCATCAGAAGTTGAACATATTCAGATGTTGACTAAGGTACTCATGAACAAGGAATTCCTAACATCAAACCAAGCTCATTAAATAAATGCAGTGTTCCCATTATACCTTCTTGCTTTCAGCATATATTTGAGGCTTAGAATCAGATACAGTTATCAGAAGCTCCCACCCCCCCCCCTTTTTTTTTTAAGACATAAACCACTTTGGTTCAGATAGCCTTGGTTACTCTTAAAAGTGACACTTGCTAGTTGAAGTGTACGCTGTAATTCTCCCTCCCAAGACAGTATTAGTTCAGAAAGTTATTTTTAAAAATTCTTAAAAGCAGGATGCTATTTTAAAGAAAACTGACCTATACAATATATACATGTGTCTATTCAGGCATCAATTGTTACCAACAAACACCATAGTTAAGAAATACATTGTGTACGTTTGTGGGGTTCTACCTGAAATTAGATATAATCTTGTCTCCTTGGACCAAAAAACCACAAGAAGCATGAGGTTTAACACTACTTGAAGAATCAAGCAGTGGTCTGGGGCTTCACATCTCTGTTGACACATGAAGGACGAGTGATACATGCACAGCAGAAAGCTCAGCTTTGTTTTCTGTGTATCAAAACTGTTTGGCACATAAATCGGTAGATTCATTTCATAACCACACTGCTTCTCTAAGCAAGAAAGCTGATGAACATACAGCCTTCAGCGGGCTCTTAAGCTACGTAAATCCTAAACTTCAGAGAAAAATCTGTATTGTAACAGGACTCTAAAAATGCAGTAGCAAACCAGTGACTGAGCTCTTCAAATTACAGAAGAGTTCAGGAAGTAACACATGTACTTCAAAGTTTTGCACAAGTACGAGGGACAGCTTACTTCTAAAGAGATTAAATACTGATCAACCCATTTTTACATTACAAATTCAATGAAATAGCCACTAAGTAAAGACAGGAGTGTTAATAAAAAAAGGACAGCATTTCATGCAGCAAAACACACAGCTGTGGAGGTATGTGCATGTATACACATTCTGCAGTACCATGATCAGATCATTAATCATGCCTCTCGTCCTCTTAATTGGACATGAAGAGCACCATGGAAAAGTTTTACTGCTAAGTCTGGTCAAACCTATTAAGGTAGAGCAATTTAAGAACTTATCCTATGTTTCCAGGCCTTGTGCACAGGATACAGTTAACAGTGTCACTGTGCAACAGTGTTTGTACAGACTCCAACAAGCAGGTTTCCCTGCCATAGAGCTCCACAAATTCTGGAGCTAGAGAAATTGCTTACCATTATACAAACTCATGGGAAGTGTTATTCCACTGAACTACTCTTCTGCCTGAAGAAAATGCCTAGTACTGCTTTCCCTTCCCTCATGCATGCTGGCTTTCACCATAAGAAGTTACATACAGCATGCAGTAATGTTTTTTCCATGAAGCTAGAAGAGGAAGTCACACTTGGAGTGAAGAACTGCAGTCAGGCTTGTGGCCTGTTTAATCAGAATACACAGAGAGTAGTGCAGCCACAAAACCCACTGTACCAAGCTTCAGCTTCTTGGTTATCTGACCCTCGGGTCAGGTTTCGAACAGGATGGTTCAGGCTGTCAAAGTTAGCCAGCCTACACAGAACAGCAAGGATGCCCCTTCTCAAAGATTCATTGCAATGGTCACAGCTGCAAAATTAGGAAATTAAAACTCTATCATAGGGATTTAGATGCAGTTCATGAGGGCGTTCATTTATACATGACGTGACAGAGCTTGCAGAAGACCAATTACAGAAACATCAAATATCAATACAAAACTATGAAAATCAAACAGTGGAGCTTTCCTTCACAAGTTTTTAAACAAGTGCAGAAATCGAGCCAGTGTCAGTCTCTCAAGTAATAAGCTCAAAGTCTTACGTTACATCAAGGGAGGGATTCTAGTCTTTAGCCATAACTAACTCCTTTATTAAAAGAGGATGAAGACTAGTTTGGTTTATAAGCACAGACATACTCCCAAGGTCTGCATTTACACCAGGAACACTGACGATAATTCAGGTTTGCAAGTTACTTAACTGTTACAATAGTTGGAACAATAATAGTTGGAACAATAATAGTTACAACTAAGTGACAACAGAATTAAGTATTATTCAAAATGAAGCATTCACTGTGAAGAGTCTCCTTGGTTTTGTTTACTAGATGCATTTTGAAATCCTTTCACCGAAGAACCTAAAGAGATATTTAAGTAACTTCAGAACTCCAAGGATGTGAGCTTCTGCGTTTATTATTTTTTATCTCTGCTGCGTTCTCACATAGCTCATGAATGTCGCTAAACAAAGGGAAAAACATCTATAAAAAAGTTCTGGTTACAGTTATTAAGACTTGCCACAGAATTAAGGCAGATTTTTAACATGCACTAGCTTTTAAATTGGTGCCGTTTTTTAAATAGCAATGCAGAAATCTAACTCAAGTGACAGTACAAGCTTCATCTTCTCACACTGTTTCCTCAACACATGACATGAAGAGACTGAAGTCTGAGCTAAGGGTCTGTCAGAAACCAAATCTGACAAATGTCACCGCATTGCTATCCTGACGAGCAGTTCTATTCCAACTGCTGTCCTGCATACTATTCTGATGAGCAGTGGCTTGAAAAGCATAGCTCAGTTAAATTTAAAAAAAAAAAAAGTCCAGATAGTAAGCTAAAACATTACAGTAGAAGAATCCTATTGTTTCTCTTAAGTAGTCAATTTCAAGTTTTGCCACTACCCTACATGTTCATTTCACCTATTCCACATAACCAGCACAATTCCCACCTTCTCTTTGAACAGGTCCTACTCACAGAAACATCAACAAAAAAGTATATGCAATGAAACTACAGGTGAGAAAAAGCAGACTTGTAACTGAAATTAGAATTAATGTTTCTGAAAGACTGACCATACTTTCAACGACTGGGTACTTTAGTAACAGCCCTACTACAAGCGTGAAGTCCAAGATCGACAGCAAGAGTCAGGTACAAGTATTGGCCAGATAACAGTAAAGTCGTTTTAAAGAAAGAAAAAATCCGTTTGGAAGAGCTTGATCTACAGGCACCTTTCCCTTCAGCCGCGCGCTCTGTGACGTCTCCAGGAGAAGCCCAACTTCCAGGGTTCCACAGAGAAGAACAGAGGGAATGAAATTAGACTGAACAGCCACCTGGGGCAACCCCGGCAAACGCGTGCCTCCGCAGAGCCTCTCACAGCTCCAGGGAACGCCCGGCCCAGCGGCCGCGGCCCCGGGGAAGGGGTCTCGCCTCCCGCCCCCGCTCGGCTCAGCCTCGCCGGGCAGCAGGGCAGAGGAGGCGCGGCGGCGGCCACTCCGGCCGGGCGGGACCCCTCGCCCCCCAGGCGGAAGGGAAGGGGACGGGGGACGCCGCCTTCCCCGCCCCGTGTAAACAAGCCGCCCGCCCCGCTCCGCTCCCGGCACCGACCTTCCGAGGTGAGGCGGCAGAAGGGCTTCACCAGCTCGGCGAAGCTCAGGCTGTTCTTGCGGGTGAGCCTCTCCGCCTCCTCGCTGCACAGCGCGGCCACCAAGGGCACGAACGAGTCCTGGATGAACTCCTGTACCGACTGCACGCACTGGGCCATCGCCGCCGCCGCCCGGGGGCCCCAACCGGCCCCGCCACCTTCCTCCGCTCTTCTCCGCCCGACCCCGCCGGCTTCCCCACCCCGTCCGCCCGTCCGCCCGCCCGCCGATGCTGCTGCTGCTGCTGCTGCTGCTGCCGCTGCCGCCGCCTCCCCGCGGCTCCCGCTCCGGCCACCTAGCCCCGACGCCGCGGCCAACGGACCGCTCAGCGACCGGCCAGCGCCGCCATGTTGCGCCTCAGCCGAGCCCCTCGGGTAGCGCCCGCTCCCGGCGGCCCCCGCGCTCGCTCATGTGATTGGCCGAAAGGGGCGGGGCGCCCACGGGCGGAAGCGGCCGAGAAGGGGGAGGAAGTTGGTTGGCGGCAGGCCGGGGGCAGGGGCAGGGGCTTGGCCGCCGCTCCCAGCCGCTGCGCTCCGCCTGCCCGCGCCGTGGCTCGGGGCTCAGCGCCCGCGGTGCCCACCGGGCAGGCCGCTCGCCTCGCCCGCAGCCGCCGCCGCCGTGGCGGGGCAGCCGGGGCCGGCTTTTCGTCCGGCGGAGGCACTGCTTGTTGAAGGAGGTGTGGGAGGAGGCGGGAAGTTGGATCAGCCAGGGTTTTGCAGAGCCTTGCTAGGCGGCGGGCGTTCGGGGCGGGGGTTCATGCAGACTAACACACGCGCACACACACAGAGACAGAAAAACAGTTCTGGAGTTTTTATTTTAAAAAAAAGCTGGAATCGTTAAAAAGTAAAGAGTTGTTTGGGGTTTCTCTGGCGGACCTGTCACTGCTCAGTCGTATGCACGAAATGAAAATCAGGCAAAATAGCTTCGTGTTCAAGATTCGCCTGTTAAAGCGTGACGTTACACAAAGCCCGGCTTTTGCATTTGTAATCGGAGTAAGGAAGTGACATGCGAGGAAGACAGCTGTGATGATCAGTGACAATTAAGAGCGAGTCATTTTGAGTATGTTCTTTACAAATACAGAGTACTGGTGTAGGGTTGGGTTTTAACATGCTGTCAGGGACACTCCTTAGGACACGGCTTGTAAACATCCCCAAAAAGCCCTTATGTCTTTTGAAATCAAGGCTTAACAGGACTATAATAGAGCATGATTTCAACAGCAAGGTTTGGAAATCATTAGCCAATTTCTGAGCATTTGACAGGCCTGTTAGAAGCAGGAAGTTTTTACAAATTACTGAAGTGAGCCAGGTAAGTACAGGAGACAGCTCATTCCAAGGGAAGACTTAAAACATGAGATCATTCCTTCCTAAATGCAAATGTCAGAGGCAGAGATGCTATTATCGCTTAGATTCCATGGGAGATCACACGTTATTTTTGAGATGCATGATTTACAAAGGCATGAGAAGCCAAGCCTCGTTATTTCTGTATTCTTTATATGCAACTAATTTCCACGGTAAATCCTCATGTATAAGAACATTTTAAAAAGAAAAGGCAAAAGGAAGATGAGGGTATTTTTATAGTTGATATTACAGGATTAATACATCCTAATTGAAAACCAAATAAAACTTTGAAAAATAGTATCTAATTGTCTTCCCTAACAAATCCAGTAATTGGGAAATTAGTGTTAACTCATTCATCTACATCAATTGGGTCAGCAACTTCCTCTGTGAATGAAAAATTAGTTATTAATTCAATGTAGGCACTAAGAAAAAAACTAATAGGCCATACAACTCACTAATTTTCGGGACTGAGTCCTGGCAATGTTATCCAAAAGCTACTAAATATTGCAGAAAAAAAATATTTTGGCTTTGATAGATTTTTAGAACAAGGTGAAGGCCAACATTCTGCAAATATTTAGGGCTTATCCACGTTTGGAAATTCCCCAGAGCTATTCCAAAATAAAGTTTTCACAGATACTTTAAAGTACAACCTCCACATGGGCGCTTTCTTCAGAACAGTACACTAATTACAACTGGTAGATTGAAGTGAATCAGAAATCCCAATCCGGTTCACGCATGACTTGACATTAGAATTATTTTAAAATTCTGATCATTATTATGTCTTTCTGGCAGAAATTCAAATTTTGCGTGGCTCTTAGCAATCATGTAGCCATTACAGAATGAGAAATCGTTCATTTTTATTGTAAATGCGTTGGGTTTTTTTTATTAGAGCAGTTCTGCATTCTAAACCTACATTTGTGTGCTCAAAATTTATTCTCTGTGTATGAAAACATGTACACATATTCTTTTTACCCAGTATTAGGAATTCGGTCCTTAGAATTTCTGTCTCTCATTACCTTCTCTCCCAGTATGACACTGTCCAAAGGACTGGTGCTGTCATGCTGGTTTCCTATAGCTCTGCCGTCTCATGGCCTTGCTGTCCTAAGACAAGGTAATGTTTCCCCATGACTGAGAACCTTTGATGCAGCCTCTGACTTGCCTGCCCTACTAAGGAGGGATAAACAACCCCATCTTCAATTAACACAGTAACTCAGGGTGTATCCTAGATGTCTTGCTAAAAGTGGTGTAGTCAAAGAGGATTCAAATAATACTATCTTTATTTACAAGGCAGAAGGCACGTTAGAAGGAATATAATATATCCTTGCTAATTACTTGTATCATTCCCAAGCCTGGCAATGTGTGCACAAAGTTTTGCTTTCGAAGTCTGACAGTGTACAAGTAGATAGGACACATAGCGGACAGAAGTACAAAGGGATAATAGGAAGCCATGAATCCATGCTTCAACCATCTGAATTATTTAACTGAAAATACTGTTTTTTGCAGAGGAAGGGATGGCTCAAAAGAAAAAGCAGGTGAACAGAAGTGAGATTGTGTAGTATGGGTGGGTCAGGGGAGGCCTAGTTGGAGGGAATAGAAGAGGAGAACAAATTGTCATAAAGTGTCTTGAATAGACAGAACAAAAACATCACCGAGACGGAAAAACATGTCCACTGTTTCAACTGTATAAAAAACAGAACATGACTGTAAAATTTGGACTTGCAAGTGCTTAGCCTCTACCGCCCTGCTGCTCCCTTGCTGCTGCCAGGAGTTCTTTTTCACTCCCTCAGGCTGGAAGCTTCCTGAACTTACAAGTTCTGTGATTCCTTTATGCAAATCACCAAGCCAGAGAGCAGGAGCTTTCTGCTGAACTGAGCTGCTGCTGAGGAAGTTTATTTGAAAGGGTTTTTTCACCTGTTAATAAAATAATATTTGTATTATTGTGTAGGTTTAAGGCAGAGGAAAAAGAATATAGAATTGCAAATGCTGCAATCTGAAGTTGAATCCAATGCTATCACTTGCAGTTATTCCAATATGGAACGTGCCTGTTTCCCTGTTAGTTACAGGTTAAACTATATCCTTGAAAGTTTACATCGTGGACTCCCAGCTCCCTAGAAACTTCAAGGGCACATGGCTTTTTGCTCAGTTCAAGCTTCTGCAGAGTTACAGAAGTGGTGTTTTGCACAGCAATTCACTCCAGCATAAATTGACATGAGATTTTAAGATTTAGCTAAAATCACACAAGAAGCTACATATTGGTGGGGGGAGTGGGTTGGTTGAGGTTTTTTTAATAAACCACACTGATACACAAACAAATCATTGCAAGTTAGGTACCAGTGTAGATTTACAGCCAGTTAGCTGTCTTGTGGTAACTCCTCAAGATTAATCCAGAACCCTGATTTCTCAGCTTTTGGATTTGCTTGTGGCCTTCACAAGCCTCCTGGACAATGTGATTGTGTTAGCTGTGCTGCACCAGCATCACTGGTATGGAAGATGAATTGCTGCCAGAGTGAGGCCGTGGTGCCTGAGGCTGTGGTCCCTACAGTCTGCCATGCACAAGTAACCCTCTGAGTTTCACTGCCTTCCATAGATCAGGAAAAGCTCTTGAAATGCCCTTCTGCAGCTTGCAAGATGAACAAAAAACAACACACACGGACAAAAGAAAGAGCTCATCCTGTGCTGAATCAACACACGTTTTCCCAAAAGACAACCAAAAAAACCAATTCTGAAGGAAGATTTTACACAGCAAGGCAGTAAGACCTGTGCCAGGTGCCTCAAGCGTTGTCCTGGTTTCAGCTGGGATAGAGTTAACTGTCTTCCTAGTAGCTGGTACAGTGCTGTGTTTTGAGTTCAGAGCGAAGAATGTTGATAACACTGATGTTTTCAGTTGTTGCTCAGTAGTGTTTAGACTAATGTCAAGGATTTTTCAGCTTCTCATGCCCAGCCAGTGAGAAAGCTGGAGGGGCACAAGAAGTTGGCACAGGACACAGCCAGGGCACCTGACCCAAACTGGCCAACGGTATATTCCATACCATGTGACGTCCCATCCAGTACAGAAACGGGGAAGTGGGGGGCGGGGATTCGCCGCTCGGGGGACTGGCTGGGTGTCGGTCGGCGGGTGGTGAGCAATTGCACTGCGTATCATTTGTACATTCCAATCCTTTCATTATTGCTGTTGTCATTTTATTAGTGTTATCATTATCATTATTAGTTTCTTCTTTTCTGTTCTATTAAACCGTTCTTATCTCAACCCACGGGTTTTGCTTCTTCTCCCGATTTTCTCCCCCATCCCACTGGGTGGGGGGGAGTGAGTGAGCGGCTGCGTGGTGTTTAGTTGCTGGCTGGGGTTAAACCACGACAAGCGTGCACCAAGCCTGTATGTACCAAGCCCATGGTGGCTGGAACATGGCCCGTGCAATCCTCTGACTCGCTGTCTGAAGCAAAAGGTCAGATCTGAAGCTGCAAGGGTTAAACGGTAAGGTTTGCCCACCCATGCCTCAGTGTGGGTCATAAAGAGGAGTAGATGGTAGTAGATGGTCAATCCCCAGCTCTTTTGAATCAATGGGACACTCTCCCTGCCAGCTCGGGGATCCCAATGCCTTTGGTGGGCATGGGATGGGAATGCGAGGTCAGGTCATGCAGTTCTCCTTCCAGGGATGATAATACAGCTCCTCCTGTGAACAACTCCCAGTACCTAGAGAAAGCTAGGAAGAGCTGGTAGCTCTTCATGATCCTGCTCTGAGTGGGAATTCCAAGGTAATAGTTCTGTAGAACCTCTCTTTTGTTCCCCCTAGAAGCAGCCATCTACCACTCCCCTGACTCAGCCCAGGATTAACAGCAATCTTTTATTCTTTGTGGGTATTGCACTAAAGTGCTTAAGTTAAGAGGCTCTTTTTATTAACAGATGTAAATCTAAAAAGACTCAATAAGAATCAATGTAAGTTTTTCATATAAATATGAGGCCTGCACATAACAAAAGAGAGAGAGAAGTAGAAGGAAGGAAGGAAAGCAGGCGGATCCAAACTCAGCACCTTGGCTCCATTCACCACAAAACTTAGGGACAGGTATAATTCTTCTCACTTTCCTCATAAGAAAAAGTGAAGCTTGCTCGCTCACTCTCTCACACCCCCCCTCTCTCTCACACTTTCCTTCTCTTTTCCTGATGATCTCAAGAGATTTCTACCTTAAATCAAATTAAATCAGTCATCCTTGCTGTACATTTCTTTAAATTGTAGTTGGATAATCTTCCAGATTCTGGGGGGCTTTGTCAGAGGAATTCCTGGGGATGTTGCCCCCACTTGATGAAACTGAGTCACTAAATTAAAAAAGGACTGACTAATGAACTGATTCTTAATGTGTAGGCAGCATTTGAACTAATTTCCCCAAACCAGTTTCATTTTTGCAGTCTTAGTCACATGCAAAAGCCCTACACATAATGTGGCCCTATATCAATATCTATACTGGATAATGTGGCTTAGTATATGGGTAGCACACAGCTTCGAGTTGTAGGCGGTCAAAAACAAGTAGGTACGTGTCACGTGGATGCAAGGCAAGCTCTGGTTACAGTATATGTACACAGAAATGTAGACGAATAACTGAAAGTATGAACTAAAACCAGTTAATTAAAACCAGTTTCTTAGGTTCCACTCTGATTTCACTGAGCTTAGCTGTCAGAGTGATATTAAATTTAAGCAATCTACAGAAAAAAAGAAAAAAAATAAATCACTGGGACAATAATTAGAGAACTTAAATGTGGAGACTGCTGGGGATGTGAAAATGCATTGTCAAGTGGATTTGTGATTTCAGAACTTTTCATGATGTAATCATGAACATACTACATCTGTTCCCCTGAGGTGGATTCACACAAAAAGCCTCTCAATTAAAGAAAAAAAAAAAAGCTTTTCCTTGCTATGCCATGAAAATAAACACTATTTTCTCTCTAACATAAAGCGCTCTCTTTTATACCGTACTATATACCAAAACACTAAATAGATCCTGATCCAAAGCTACCTTTTCAGTTTAGTTTGCAAAAAATTTACAGTAAATTAGACCGTACAGTGCCATGTATGAAAACCAACCTTCCTACCAGTGACTGCAAGGCGTGTGCCGAGCACACCCCACCAGCAACACGATGCTGGGGCTCACGCCGCCGCTGCCGCCGATGACAACGATGCCAGCCGGGGCTGATGCCCCCCGCCGCCCTGGCCTGCTGGCACAGACAGCAGCAGGGCGGGATTGGGAAGCTGTCATGTCCTCGAGTTACTTTAAATGCAGTCGGGTTTGATTGTGGTTTAAGAGCAGATGCAATATTTCTAACATATGGATTTTTGTTACTCGTGTCCTCAGAGAAGCTGCAAGTTACCTGCACAAGCTGTGTTGTTAAAAGACCTGAGATACTGAATTTAAAAATTGTTGCTATTCAGTTACATTTTAATATTTTGAGTCAAACGGCAATGTGCTTAATGCAGAGGGACTTGCAAAACCATCTTAATACTAAATTTTTCTCATCTTTTTTTCTTAAAAGGGAATCGTGGCACATTATTGTTGTACGTAACAATTTCCTCTTCTGCTTTTCAACATATTTAAGTAATTACTCGTGGAGACAGAAGGATGAAAGTGAGCTAAACAGTAGATTCTCATTTAGCAATCAGTATTTTTCTGGTTCACAAAGAATATTTTCCCCAGGTTTTTAGTTACATAAATGAAGTGCTACATAGAGCAAAGTCACACAATAATAATAAAGTGCCTTGGGATGATAACATCAGAGTTTTCCATTGTTCACCAGATATTACTCCAGGGGATAAAATCAATCTGAGATTTCCTGTCTTTCATATGATAAGAATCGCCTCTCTGTCTTTCCACAAACAGATTTCTTTTACCACATTTAAGAGACCAAGCAAAGCAATAAGACTAAATAAACTTTTCCTCATCATTTAAAGAAATTCAGTCTTGGAATCAACAGTGCAGATTTTCACTGCAAAAGGTATTTCAATGCATTAGAAACAGCTAAGCAGCCATAGAAAGGCCATCTCAAGCTTGCTAGAATTTAACAGTTGCAGTAGTCAAGTAGATGCAATTCATCTATCACACTACAGTCTGATTGAGTAGAAAGATTTTTTTAAAACTGCCTTTACTGTATGCAAAAAGGTGTGAGAAGTAATATTTCCAAACCAGCATTTTGTTATTTGGGTTCTAATGAACAGAATTTGCAGTATTCCTAGAAAGTACCCTGTTTAGACTCTCTGTGACTGTACATTATCACGGTTGGCAGAAACCCCCCCCTGAAGAGCAGGAGAAAAGCAAAAAAGAAATACTACTCAAGAGGTATTTTTTTACTAATGGCACAATCAAAAATTCTCTTGGAAAAGGTTTCTTCAAGTTACACGTTCCTTTCATTCTGTGTGTCTGTAGAATTTAGGGAAAGATGAAACAGTCCAAATAGCATGTAAAACCTATGAGTTTTACTCAGTTTAATAATTCTTTCAACCCTAGTGCTCACTGAATAAGATCAGCAATAAAAATAACTACTGGGCATTTCTATTTATCTTAGGAGCCATCATGTGGATGTCTACTTACAGAATAGTTTCACAAGTAATTGAAGCCAACTTAAGCCTCAATTACTGGCAAAAAAAAGCAGTTCCACCATCCCCAGTTGCTCTCCACTTTGTGCTATCACATTGCACCTCCATAAGTCTTTCTCAAGTGGACCGGTATTCACCTGCAGCAATGAACTCACCCATCTGAAAATTAACCCTATTTTTAAGAAGTAGTCCAGCTTACCACTTGGCCAAAGCTGCAGAAACAAAAGAAAGGGGCCATGGCTCTGGGCAGGAGATAGGACCAGCCCTTTCAGAGGAATTCTGGGCTGTGACTGACCTCAGCCATCTGCAAAACCACCCAAGAGGTGATGAAATTTTTACATTCAGTAATTCGATTTAATTCAGAAAGGTATTTTACATTACAGCATAGGTTACACAGCAAAAGCATGATGTTGCCAAGTCAAACTGAAGCTTTTTTAGAATTAAACATTCCAGCTTACTTCAGACAAAGGTTTTTTCTCCCCCAAAAATGCCAGTTGGTAGATTTCAAAATTTCACATTTTGTTCCAGTTTAAGGTGAAATAAATTAATGAGGTCATTTCTTGAGGAACACAAATTACCTGTCAGATCTACACATACTATACTTCATCAAAGTCATCATATACTTCTCAGCTGAGACTGGCAAAGAGGTGTAGTGCCTCTAATCTGAGAGTGGTCTGTGCGGCTACACCCTTTTAAAATAATTTAAAGGCTTTGTGATAGCTCGCTTCCCCTGTCCCTCCTGCTCATGCTACCCCTTTTTGCTCTGGTTCACTTTGCAAAAGCCTAGCCTTGTGGAGTGAGCTGTCTAGATCCGTCAGCTAGCCACCAACTCAGGGCTGCCGGTCCCTTTCCAGGGGAATTTTTTTCAGGGGAAAATGCAGTGTAAGTACACAGAAAATTGAACATTCACACAAGCATGCATTCTCACATGGAAAAAAAAAAGAAAAAGAAAACCAATTTACTCATTACAAATAATTTCTACTTCAAATTGATAAGGAAAGCAGCACATGTTACCGGTTAGGCGATACTACCTGAAAAAGCAATAGAAAAATCTAGGAAGCTAAGCCAGAAGACATGAGTTACTAGCTTGCAAAGAAACACTGCGGGAAAATATTTGGTGGCCTTCTACAATGCGGTTACAGCATTGGTGGATAAGGGAAGAGCAACTGACGTCATCTACCTGGACTTGTGCAAAGCATTTGACACTGTCCCACACAACATCCTTGTCTCTAAATTAGAGAGACATGGATTTGACAGATGGACCACTCAGTGGATGAGGAATTGGCTGGATGGTGGAACTCAAAGAGTTGTGGTCAATGGCTTGATGTCTGAGTGGAGACCAGTAACAAGTGGTGTTCCTCAGAGGTCAGTATTGGGACTGGTGCTTTTTAACAGCTTTGCTGGCAACATGGACAGTGGGATTGAGTGCACCCTCAGCACATTTGCCACCAACACCAAGCTGTGTGGTGCAGTCAACACACTGGAAGGAAGGGACGCCATCCAGAGGGACCTTGACAGGCTCGAGAGGTGGGCCCATATGAACCTCATGAAGTTCAACAAGGCCAAGTGCAAGGTCCTGCACATTGGTTGGGGCAAGCCCAAGCACAAATACAGGCTGGGCAATGAGTAGATTGAGAGCAGCCCTGCAGAGAAGGACTTGGGGGTGTTGATTGACGAGAAGCTCAACACGATCTGGCAACATGCGCTCACAGCCCAGAAAGCCAGCATATCCTGGGCTGCATCAAAAGAAGCATGACCAGCAGGTCAAGCAGGTGATTCTCACCCTCTACTCCGCTCTCGTGAGACCCCACCTGGAGTACTGCATTCAGCTCTGGGGCCCCCAACATAACAAGGACATGGACCCATTGGAGCAAGTCCAGAGGAGGGCCACAAAGATGATCAGAGGGCTGGAGCACCTCTCCTATGAAGACAGGCTGAGAGAGCTGGGGTTGTTGAGCCTGGAGAAGAGAAGTCTCCGGGGAGACCTTATAGCAACCTTCCAGCACCTAAAGAAGGTAAAGGGCCTGCAAGAAACCTGGAGAGGGACTTTTTACAAGGGCATGTAGTGGTAGGACAAGGGGCAATGGCTTTAAACTGAACGAGGGTAGATTTATGTTAGATGTAAGGAAGAAGTTCGTTACTGTGAGGGTGGTGAGGCACTGGAACAGGTTGCCCAGAGAGGTTGTGGAAGCCCCATCCCTGGAAGTGTTCTGGGCCAGGCTGGATGGGTCTTTGAGCAACCTGGTCTAGTGGAAGGTGTCCCTGCCCATGGCAGGTGGGTTGGAACTAGATGATCTTTAAGGTCCCTTCCAACTCAAACTATTCTATAATTATTTTAGCAAGACAAATACTGCTAGGCACAGAGCACTCTCAGATCAACTGTCAGTTATGCTAATCCCTGCTGTGTAATTCGTGTCTGCAGACATCCAAAGGACTGTCAACCTATGCAGGTCTGATGGTTAAGATATTCTCTCCTACTAGCTACAAGAGAATTCAGGCAAAAGCATTTGTTTTCTCCAATAAAAAATGTGTTTATCATCCGAACAATTTATGTATCCATTTTTTTATCATTCAAAAAATACACTAATAACAATCAATTTGTTTATCATCCAAGCCACTGTTTGGATGATAAAGTGCTACAGGAAACACACAGGATTTCTCTGGTCATCAGTAACAAATTAATTCATCTGTGTGCTTACAACAGAAGTGCCTAAAACACTTCATCAAAAGAAAAGCTGAATTACTTCCTGTGGGTTCTCTGTATAATATAAAAGTTGCAGTTGCTGCAACATTTATTTCTTCAAGCAATATCATGAGAACACTGTGTGTATGCTGAAAAAGTGATTATCATGGAATACACCACGTGTGAATATACTATGCGTAGACTAAAAACAGCTTTATGACATGTTATGGTAGTGAACATTATGATACAACACACCAAAAAATCCTATGCCTTTCTTAGAACTAGAAGTCCGATGTGTTTATTCTAAGTCTGAAATAAAAAGGTTGAAACAGCTGTGTCGAATCACTTTTTCAGGTACTCCTGAAATCCTGAAACAGTTACTCCAAAGTTATTTCAGAATTAAAGGGAAGGGTCAGTGTGTCAGTAGCAAACAATGAAGTGCACCTCTCAGCATGTTCTCTCTCTTTGCTTTGTATTAACAATGTGGTGTCTACAGTTTATAAACCAGCTAAAGCAGTTATGAATCCAGCATGACTTAAAAGATCACATTTAATTTCCCTGCTTATACTTTTTACATTATTTGTAGGCAAACAGTTCTGAATATTGTTTTTTACATTAGGTTTCAAAGAAGTGTGCAAGAGGCTGTACAATGCATATTACTCACAAGTCTCTCAGGATCAGCTTGTATATGCAACTCCGAATTGAGCAAAGGATTTAATTTTCTAAGTTTAAGGCTTAACTCTGCCCTAGAAGCTACACAATACAGCTATTAATTTGCCGAGTGAAAAAATAAGAGCTTATAGACTGATAGGTGTCATAAAAATTATTGACAATCATTTCAGTTGACCAAAGTAAACAGAGTCTAATCTGAAAAATACAAAATTGGCAAAATATTATATATTAAAGCATTAACTCAGATAAAGGTGAACGGCATACACTCTGAGTGAATACTTCCTTTAACTTACTCGGAGCTCTGGCTCCATGGTAACTTACTAATATGATCATGGTTAAAGTGATGAAAACTAACCTGCAATGCAAAAGGGAATGGAGCAGGTTTCCCCCATCCCACTCGCTGCGGGAAATGGCAGCGTTGGTTGATTTGTCTATAAGTCCTTTGGTCTGTAACCTCTTGAAAACACCTCTTCTGTGAGATGCAAGAATCACAGTCTAAAATGCCTTGGCAAATAACAGTCAGGGAATAAGTTATGCTTGTCAAGATCTGAGTCTACACCCTATGGACCTCAGTCTTACAAACAGGGTCACAGTAAGACCTCACAGCCTCTGTGGACCTTCAGAACGAAGCTTTATGTATTTTTTTGTGAAGTTATCTTAACTTCAAAAATAAAAATTAAAAACCCCACTATGACAGACTCCTATATAAGGCCACATATAAGCAGTTCTCAAATTATAACCTCAGAACCCAGATGAGAATACACAGCAAATGCTGCACATAAATCTGAGTTAGGGCAGTAGAGATAGCACATGGGGGATTTAAAAGCAGGCAAGTCACTGAACCTAATAATGCTCATTGGCTTGGCTGTAACTGTTTGTTGTATCCATCATAAGACTTCCTACACCATTTTCAGTGCTCCTGCCAGCATTCACAATGATAGGAGTGCTAATATTTTAAATATTATGTGCATACATGCTTGTCTGTGAGAGATGGTTAGAGGGCATGAATATAGGTATGTCTTTCCTCCACTGTCAAAACCAATTAAACAATTAATATATTTTCTCTTTGTCTATTATCTTCTATCAGTAATGCTTGCTAGAATTAATCAGTTTAACATGTGAATTCAGTAAAATATATACTTATGTACATTACCACTGCTCTCCTTTCCAATCTGTGGTAAGCGAGACAGTGGTCCATTAGCTCATCCTCATCTACTTCGCACTGGCAATAAGGACAGGAATATCTGGGAATAAGAGTTAGTATATTGTTAGTGAATGCAGATGTGACTGATACATTTTTAGTACTACAAGCAATAAAAGTAGTATTTAAATTTCTTTGGCCAGATATCATTAGTAGCTTCTTTTGCCATAGCTAAAATGTGGCATGGTTGTATGACATGTACCTGGGTGCGATGTATGCTATGCTGGCAAAAGGTCAGCCTTGCTAATGGACACTGCAAGCACTGCAAAGAACTGTGCCAGCATGTCAGGATATTGATCCAGAAAAGCACTCTTAACATAACTATGACCTTAAAGAAGAACAGATGAAAATACTGAACACTACAACTATAGACATTTGATAAAAGCATCACTTAACTGCTGTGATACACTTGGAACATGCGTGACCAAACTACCAATTCTCAGGAGCCCTCATTAAGTATCGACACTTCCTCACAGAGGATTCCTACTTAGTTTTCAGTACAGAGTATGGTCTTGTTGCATGGTGGAGACACTGTTTTCAGGTCAGTGTGATTTTCAGTTGTGTGTAGATAAATGTTCAAGTTTTTCTGAGCATCAGAAGAACAATAACTGATAAGGAGGTAAGTCTTCTGAACAAGCAACCTGAATAATGTGTCATTTAGGAATTCAAATAGCAAAGAGTATAGGGACTTTAAATTACCTAAATAAAAAAGCATTTTAATAATGATATCAAAATAGCTCCTAATCATTAATGGACAAAACTAAAGGCCATTGGACTTCAAGACCTCAGTCATTCTAGAATTAGTACACACCTAATCAATTGCTCTAACAGGTCCTGCCCTGAAAGAGAATGAAAGGGACAAAGAATTTGAAATTTTGACATGTAACACACATTCTGTAAATATATATATTCTCTCTAAATACTGTAAGTATATAAATAAGAAAAGCTGTCAGTCTTCTTAATGCAAAACTATTTCTGAAGAACAAATTATTAGAAGAGAGGCAATTGCATTTAGATTATTATTAGTCTTATTCATTCAGTAAATAACCAACATTTTCAAGGAGTCTTATTTGAAAGTAAATATAATTCTCCCCCAAGAAAAATAGCAAAAACTGCTGACTTGTCAAAATACGGTTGCTTCTACAAAACAGGTCACATGGAGCTAAATTCTATCAAAATCATATTAACTACAAGTAAAATGTATTATTTTCTAGTCATACACAAAAAAATAATTAGCACCCTTTTTAAGTACTATTTGAGTATTATGATTTTAAAATATTAGTAAAGGATTCATGTTGAATTCTGTGAAACAGAAACAAGTTCCAATGAGAAAAAAAGAAAAAAAAAAAAAAGAATCAGAGAATTCTACCATTTTGACTTTGCTATGTTGGGATAACAATTGCTACGTTGGGATAACAAACTCAAAAGTGTTTTTACAATGTCATCAACACTGAGGTCTACCTTGTTACAGCATCTCCAAGCTCCTGTACAGGTCCATATTTTTCTATATATTTTTCACAAGTTTTTAATGAGCCCTCATTTCACTCAGACATACCTAAGCAATGAGAAGCAGCAGCTTGTTATGTTTTATACCATGACACATTCACGCTAATAGATCACTCTGAATATTTTCGATTTCAAAGCCTTATTACAACATTGTGGCTATACCTAGGGAAGAATATGCTTCTCCTTCAACTACTGGCTCAGTTCCTCAAGCATTTTGTTACTGCTTCAGTATTGCTTTAATACATTTTATAATAACAAAATTCAGCTTAAGAGAATAAAGTCAATTTGAGTGAAATAATTATTGATTCGTGGTGATTTTATTTGTCCCTTACATTGGCCCTTAATATTTTGGAATGAAATTTGGGATGCAAAAGGGAAACATTTCTAGTTTGGTGAGGGGGACCCTCCCAGTTCATATCTTGCTCTGTTTTTAATGGCAAAAATCTAGACCAACTCTGTTAAAAACAAAAATACTCCAACACAAGGGCCCGATTCTGATCTCAGTGAAGTCATCAGCAAAACCTTTTTATAGATTCATTAAGGATAAGAATTGAGTTTTATATTGCTGCTGCTACTGGCTGTCCTATTTCCTTTAACTCAGAACTTCTCAATTGCAAACCTGGTGAAACACAGTCATGAAGTATTTTCTATGATGAGAAAGAATATGAAATTCTATGAAATCATCGAGTTGAGATATTAAAATATTATTTGCACAGAAACAGTGCAGAGACATTAGTATTACTTAAGGTTATTCTATATTCTTAACCTTTAAACACTGATGACTGGTTCTGGTGAATCTTGGTGAAGAAATTTAAGATAACCCTGTCCCAGATGTCTGGGCCATGGCTCCACTACAAATGATCATCCTGACTGCAGATGCAGCAGAATGAAACCTGCTCATGCCACAGTCACTTAATTGCAATTTCCACTCCCCCAGTGGAAACTGCAAATGCAATTAGGTTTATACTAACACAGTAATCCATGCGTTGGCGTGACTGAGACACTGCAGGAGCACTTGCCAAGGGTAGTCTGCCAAATATCAGAAACAACATACAAAGGTATCTTGATGCTATAATGCATTAAATGCACTCTCCTTTTCAACATACCTTAGTGGCCTCACTGATGGCTTTACACAAGAAATACACCCAACACTCTGCAGCCATAAGAAAGATTATAAACCCCTGCAAATATCCATAATCAGGTCACTTCTTGTGCTCTGCCACTGAACAGCAAAAAGCAGTACTTAAGCTCTACTAAGTATTGAGAAGCCTAGCTAAGACATACATAGCTCAGCACTTCTTAACATACCTGTTACAATCAGGTTCCTTCTGCAAAACCCAATTTAAAACAAATATTGAAATTAAATTCAATATTTAGCTACTGTTAATATCAAGGTTTTGTGGTTCATGCATTTCATTGTTAGTTTTAAGCAGATCTTTCCCAAATAGAAAATCCACGGCAAAAAGGTAAAGAACCAAAAGTGTTAATAACAAAAACTTTTTTGCTGCTTTTCTTATGTTCTCTGTAATTCCCCACAACCCTGAAATAGCAGTCTTTCTGAAGTTCACACATTTACTTGCTCGTTTACATTTTATGGCATTTTCACACTGCTGCTGCTAGACAAGAAAGATTTAAGGGTACTCTTTTGCAGTTAGCAAGACAGGAGAAATTATAAAAGCCAGATGTGAGTCTGTTCAGAGAAAAAATAACAGGGAGTCAGATCTAAGCTGTACAATCTCCTCCCACAAAACAACACAGGTATAAAAATATAAGGGGAGAGCAGGACTGAAGAGCATTATACAGAAAGAGGCCCAGAGTAAATATTGACAAACATGGGAGAAAATACTTGGTTTTATACAAATTTTCAAGTAAACATATATTAATTCAATCTTGGTTAACTGTTTTTCCTATTGATATATGTCCTGTCCTCCACCACAAAGTCCTGTTTACCTTTTGCTCTGTACCTTGTTTTGATGAAACATGATTAAGTGATTAACATGTTCCAGTTCAAACAGTAGCATTTAAAACTTTGTTTGCATGTGAGTAAGTGATGTTTCAAAGGCTTTATTTAGATTTAAGGAAAAAAGCTCAGTTTAGGTAGCTTTACCAAAGAAGGGGGTGGGGTGTTTTAAAAAAAAAAAAAAAATCTTTGTCCTGTATTTTAACAGATGCAACTGTGGCCAGGATTTTTATCATTAGACAATCGCAGTATATAAAAAAAAAAAAAAAGTGATTTGTCCTTTCTGCAGCCAAAGCCAACATAGGAAGTCAAGAAGATTCAGCTCCCATAGGTTTAGGCTTGAGCTTAATATTTGCAATGGCACTGTTTTAAGTTCCATATGTAAAAGAGCTCTGATAAGTCACAAAAATTTATTCTTCCATCAACATGCTGGTGGAGTTTCTCTGTTTAGACATGCCCTTAAAAAGGCATCATAATAGTGTTAGTTCTCGTGCATGGATACATCTCTGGAATTATTTAGTAGTTAGTGTTCAAGGCTGCAAACCTGCATTTCACATTCTGTGCAGTTTCGGTATGTGCCATCCATCTTCTTGGCAATATCAGTGGCTGGAATTCCTTCAGAAGGAAGACAAGCACGGCAGTAAGGGCATGTCCACGCATTATTCTTTAAACTTGCAGAAATACAGGAATGACAGAATCTATACATAGAAAGAAACAAAACCAAATGTGATCATCCCCCCAAAACATGCTTCAAGTAAGGCAGGTTATATAAAAAAGAATCAAAATTTTGCACCACATCACATCTCCGTTGTAACATTGCAGGATATTTGTTGTTCTTAGGATATACTGTTAAGATTGTGGGTATTGTTCCTGCAGCCCTACCTGTGTTAAGCAGAGCACTGAAAACAGACAAGCTGAGCTTCCTGATAGCACTGAAGCACATGTGACTGTGAGGACTCATTTCAGAGCAGAAGTGAGGAACCCGTCCCCCATGGGCCAGGCAAAGCCTGCAGTCCATGATTTCAATACCTGCCATCACAGCAAAGATTATTTCATATTTGTAGTGTTGCTGCTGGACAATGTCACAAATATGCATACTGATAGCTCACTGTAAGTCTTCCTGAGCCCATAAACAGAAGAATACTCCATGCTGCTCCTATGAGTGACAACCATCCCAGTTGTTAAAATGAGGGAATTTCTCCAATAGGTGATGAAGTCAGGAGTTGGAGAATTACACTGTGAAGGTTTTAGGCAGCAGTCATGGGGGAAGCATTAGGCTGTTGTATGGTAAGTAGTGCTCTGATGTAGCCATCTCAGGGTTTGGATTAGGTAAAGGCATACGTACTTCTGGGATTGTCTTAGCCGCTTCACTTCTCTGGTTTTAGTAATAAAAGCAGATTGGATTAGTGGTCACTGCAGCTGCTTTTGAAAGCTTTTTGTCAGTTATGGATATGATGGGTAAGCTTTGGTGAATCTTCCTGTAGAGATGCAAAACATTACTACGCTTCACTATCCGAGCAGCACTGCAAAGTCCCAGTGCTAATGGGACAGAAGAGGGCCTTTCTTTGCATCAGATTATTGCTCCCCATCATGTCAAGATAGGGGTCTGAAGGGTAGAGTGACAGCCTGGGGCTGCAAGGAAGGACAAAAGAAAGAATGCACACTGACTGACTGATAGCCCCTCCGGCTTTGGAAGAGCTAGAAGCTGTTGTGCCAGACTGCAACCAGCAGTGAGCACATTGCTCAGCCTGGGTAAGCATACAGACAGCAAACACATAAGGATGAGGAGGTGGCAAGAGTCCTTGCTCCTCTACAATAAATTTGCATTTGTGGCCTTCTGCTAAGTCTCACAGCCCTGCAGCAGAAGTGTCAGGAGCAAACTTGTGTCTGCAATCCCAGCTGCATGAATGCAAAATTTCACTTAAATAAACCACTGACTTGGCACTCAAACAGGTAAAGATCAGGAATATCTTTTCTTTTGCCAGTTCTGCCTGGATTTAAATGCAGTAGCTTCTAGAAGAGAGGCACCTGAAACCATAAATGACTGTGGTCAAACCAGCTAGTACTGATGGTCACGCTGTGCCAATTTTGGATGTTGCCACTCACACCCTCCTGTGCTGCCCCTCTGTTGATTACCCACCTTTCCTTCTGTCTCCTCTCCCAACCCTCCAGCCCAGCAGAAGGTATCACGTGCTTATCTCTCAGATACTTCTCCTCAGTTTGGCGTTTTAGTGCCAATCCACCCGCTTTCCCAGCTGCTAAAATGCTAGCCTTTGCACCAGAGCTGCTAAGCCATGAGTCCACATTGCCCCCACCAGCTCTGCTATGCAGATAGCAACTCCAGCAGAGGAGTGGAGTTGGAAGCTGAGGCAAAACCTTCTTAAGCCACTGTGAAACAACTTGCCAAGCCTGCCAGTGCACCCTCCAACAGCATTTCTAACATACTTAACAGCCTGTGATCGACCTATAGGAGGACTTAAGATGTACCGTCTTCTTTGGAAGCCTTCTTCATATATAGCTCCACAGAGCCATGTAAAATACAATGTCGTGGTTTAACCCCAGCCAGCAACTAAACGCCACGCAGCCGCTCACTCACTCCCCCCCACCCAGTGGGATGGGGGAGAAAATCGGGAAAAAGCAGCAAAACCTGTGGGTTGAGATAAGAACGGTTTAATAGAACAGAAAAGAAGAAACTAATAATATGACAACAGCAATAATGAAAGGATTGGAATGTACAAATGATGCGCAGTGCAATTGCTCACCACCCGCCGACCGACACCCAGCCAGTCCCCCGAGCGGCAATTCCCCGCCCCCACTTCCCCGTTCCTATACTGGATGGGACATCACATGGTATGGAATACCCTGTTGGCCACTTTGGGTCAGGTGCCCTGGCTGTGTCCTGTGCCAACTTCTTGTGCCCCTCCAGCTTTCTCACTGGCTGGGCATGAGACGCTGAAAAATCCTTGACTTTAGACTAAACATTACTGAGCAACAACTGAAAACATCAGTGTTGTCAACATTCTTCTCATACTGAACTCAAAACATAGCACTGTACCAGCTACTGGGAAGACAGTTAACTCTATCCCAGCTGAAACCAGGACATACAATCAAAGCCTAAATCTGACAGAAGGTGGTATTTTGCAGTTACTTCACAGAAGTATAAATGATTACACTAAGTGCAAAGAGAGTACAGCCAAGACCCAACATGCTCCTTGTCCAAGAATAAACTCCAAATTGTTACACATGGTTTGCCCTCAGGCAGGTTTAACTTAAGATTATTCCTGTACTTTAGACAGGGTGGAAAAGGTTTCTTTGTTTCTCTGACAAACAGAAGAGTCTCCTATAAATAACCCCATACAAGGTTCACACGTGCTGTCTGAGAGCTTTCCACTTTTAATGTCACAAAACATAAAATCAGATTGCCCTTTGCCAGTTTGTTCACCCTCCCCCTAAAACTCTCAGTAGCAGGAAAAAAAAAAAAAAAAAGAGATAATGTAAAGGATACAAGGATTGGTGAAGTACAACTACACCCATGCATTGTACGCAAAGTCTTTTGCTATTAGTCAGTGATTCGTTCTATTGACTATAAAAACAATTTGCAAGAATTTCAGGTTCAACAACAACCCCCCTCCCCTTAACTCAATTTATCACTCTGCTTTATTTGCTCAGTCCATACCTAAACAGGTAAAACAAACAAATACAACTTAAAAGAGTTCAGGTAGATGAAATAAATCCTAATCATCTCAGGATATTGACCTGACATAGAAACATTGCAAAAGCCCTACTTTTTTCCCCTTCCGTTTAGCATCCAAACAACTGCCTCAAGTCTCTAATTAGAGAGGCTGCATAACACCTCAAATGCAACAAAAGCCAATACATTAGTTCTTGAAGATACTGAGGGTGCTGTAAAACAGTTGCATTTTTAGACATACATACATGTATACAACTCAGCTCAGGAGCCCATCATTTTCTATGAACTGTGACTTGGAATAAATAATAAAAACAAGCCTTGCCAGGTGAACAGCAGAAAAGGCACAGTTGCTTAGCTGGATTTCTGTTGAGAAGGAACTCTGCAAAGTTGCCTACAGTTTCTGAGGCCAACAAGTGGTCCTGAAAACTAAGAAGGGGGTCAGAAACATGCTAGGAAGCCCTGTGTCCTTTTTTTCCCCCTCCTTTCTTTTTTTATTTTTCCAAAATTATTCCTTAACACTGGCTTCAGCCATACTTCCGACTGCTGTTATCACTAGAAAGATACCACATTTGTAAAGGGAGTCACTGCAGAAGGTTCTTGCATTTTATACCTGTATAGATCACTCTGACTCTCTAGTCTGATTATAGCTCACACTAAATTTGTGATGAAGACAACCACTTGGAATTTGAACCAGAAGCACATGCTCACTCTCGAACTGCTAGTTTCACACACTGATTTTTTTTAAGTGGTCCAGAATAGCTGGCCTTATCCTAAAGCAGCTATCCCGAAACTGATTTTCTGGCACATCCTCATCTTAAGCAAATTTAGCTGGGATGAAATAAGACATATTTCTAAGTATTTAACAGAAAAAAAACCCCAACAGAGCACAGATGTCACAATTTCTCTGTACAGTCAGCAGAGAAACAGACACAACTTACTCAAGGTAATTCAGTCTTAAACAGGCTAACTCCGGAGCTGCTTTACTTGTGCCCACCGCCTGTGGAGGCACGTGAACCCAGTGCTGCTGCTCCACCCTTACCTGCATGTAAATCACTGATGAAAATGGATTATTTTCAGTCAGTTCGAAGCGGACTCCCCGCACCTGCGCGAACCCTGGGTGTCCGCCCCCAAACCTCCCCCATTACCAGACCCCCACACCCCGACCTCCCGCCTGCCTCCGTCCCAGGGGCTCTCCGCCGGCGGCAGACAGCCTGGGCCCGGGCAGCGGAAAGCCCCTTTGCCCGGGCTGGGGGGCGGCTCCGGCCGGTTCCGCCGCGGGGCTCCGCCGCCGGCCCTGGGCACTTACACGTGTCCCCAGGGCGTCCGCACGGGGTGGTGCAGCACCTCCAGGCGGACGGCGCACTCGAAGGAGGCCGAGGCCGGCTGCCCCGGGGCTGGGGCCGCCTGCCGCCGCCCGGCCGCCCTGCGCCGAGCCCATGGTGCCGCCGGCCAGCGCCGGCCCCGGCCGGCGGGACGTCCTCGACCCGGCACGGAGAGGGAACCCCGCGGCGCCTACGGTCCGCCTGAGCGCCGGGGCTGCGACCTGGGGGAGCGGCAGCGGGAACCCCTTCTCCACAGAGTTTTACTTCCCCGGGGGGTGGTGGACGGGGAGGCGACTAAGGTCGTAAGTATCCGGGAGGTAGGCGTGACCTTGAGTTTTTCAAAGCCTAAAGGGCGTCAAAATCAGGTAATAACAGTGTATTTGTTGTGACTCCCTGTGATGCATGCTTAGGAAATACTAATATTTTTAAGAGAAGTTAGAAAGCTGGCGGTGATGCTGTTTTAACTACCAAGGCGGGTAACTGTTGCGCACAGATGTAACTGACAAGGCACTTAAAGTAGCGGTAGGTTATCTTGAAGCAGGTAATTCAGTCAACGAATCCTTTTCAAAATAAATTTCCATTAGCACTGGAGATGGCATTTTCTCAGATGTGGACCGCAATGGCCCACATTCATTGTGCCAGCATGATGGACCATCAACTACCACTGTCAAAGAAAATAGGGAAGGACATAACGGCTAAAAATTATAAGCAATGACAATAGATATTTGGGAGAAATTTCTTTTGTTCTCTCTATTTTGATTCTTTGTTTTACCTGTTATCAGCCTCTTACTTCTTCCCCCAGTACTCTGATGATAGCTGCGATGGGGGTGTCTGTGGCAAATAACACGGGGCAACAAAAGGCACGAGGCATGTCCTTGTGTTGGCAATGGACACAAACGTAGGTTAATTTTAGTGGAAGTTAAGGTGCACAAGGACTGCTGAGCTGTGGAAGCAAAGCTGTGGTTTTGTTTGACGTGTTCTCTCACATGATGCATCCCCATGCACGGAGCTTCTCTGCCCGCGGTGGAAATGACTGCTGAGGCCAAGGGAGAATCCTGGAAGGAGTTGGACATGTACAAACGTCACACAGTGGCCTTAATGCAGCTGTCAGAGCAACCTACCAAAGCAACCGTGGTGTTATTTTTGTCTGTCATGAATAAAAATAAAAGCAGATTCCTTCTAGGTGTTCCCAAGTATGTGAAAACCCAAAGAACAGAGGTAGTATTCCCACTTATTTCTACAAGTACTGGAAACTCTACGATACATTTAGTAATGCACATAAGTGAATTGGGATCTGTCTAGGTTTTTCTCATTTGGCTAAAAGTTGTATCTGCTCTATTAGGTACAGTTGGAATAGCTTTATCTTTTGGGCAGTGTATTTTTTATTATGACAGATTATTACTTTTTAATATTGAGGAAATCTGAATATAGAATCAGAAAAACTAATATCTGGGCATGTCTCAATATATGTATATATTTTTCAGTATCCAATGTATTTTCTGTAACTTAATATTTTTACAGAAGCAAAGTCAAGTATGACCCACTTGAAAGAGTAAGAAATAAAAAGGGAAATGCGGTAGGTTTGGCAACTCAAAGATGAAAGCATCAGCAAGTTCGGGATCTTTCAGTCTGCATCTGGCCTGCAGTAAAACTAGTAATCTCCTTTCAAAGTTATTTTCTTGGAAATTTCCATGACAGATTTGGGTTTGGAGGAAGATATCACCATGCTCTAGGCCCAAACTGCAGTGATGATTATATCATATAAACAGCTTTACAGTCATGTTATTGATGCCAAATCAAATAAGTAATGACAACATAAGGACAGCAATATTTCCTGTGCTTACTATTTACTCATATGCTACCCCACTGATGAATAATGAAAGCAGATCTAAGAAGAATTATATCTCATCTTAGATAAAACCCACAAAAATTAGGACAGCAGTATGCATTGTTACAGAAACTGCATGTTCCAGCATATGTGAAATCTTGTCAGTCAGAATCAAGTCAATGAATTTCTTCTGTTAGTTACTGGTTTTCTTTAGTATCAAATAAATCATGAGGAAAATAGTAATACCATGCCACTGGCTGAACTCTGATTTTGTCTATTGCTGCATTATGTTTGGTGTCACTTGGTTAAGATTTAGATTTCAGTTATACCCAAATTTAATTTCTTTGCATATCATTGCATTAATAAAATAATGTGATAAAATGTCATTAGCCACCATAAGATAATTAAGCATAAATGTTATAAAAGAAAATCAATCAGGGACTAAAACTGTAGGTTTTTCGTCTGGTAAATCACAGAGTCATTTAAAATCTGACTTAATGTAAGTATGAATAATGTATGGAAAACATTAAACCATGAAGGATTAAAGTAAAATGCTTTTTAAAAAAAGCATTAAAAAAACCCCAAATAAGCCCTTAAGTGCCTGTCAGTAACATGTGAAAATAAAAATTGCATCATCATCATCATTGATGTATGGAGAATGGAAGTCTCAGGCAGACAGCAGTAAAACTGCATTAGAAATTTTAGGAATTTACTGACAATAATTTTCCAGTTCCGAGTAGGTGGCACACACAGAGACCAGACCACGGTGGGAAGGGCTGGAAGGATCACAGGGCTGGAAGCTTGTGGTGGCATGAAGATCAGTACTCACAACCAATTACATCAAATAAGGGCAGACAGAGTCCAGACTCAGCCAAGATCTGTTACATGTGCACTTGTTTATGGCTGAGTAGGCACTTACAGATGTGTATGTATTTACTTAGATACACACATACAGATAAATTGTCTACACCTGCCTGATTAGTTTCCTAGAAAAAAAAATTAGTTAAGAAATAAGAAAATCTGAGAACATATTAGAGGAGAAACTTAACAGTATTAATGAAAATCAGGGAGTGTATCAGAAGACTTCATTACATGGTAAGTGTTCCACAATATTTTAAATATTTAAATAAACAATTTTATTAAAACCCCTTTCTGGAAAAGGAAGGAAAGACAATAGTTAGAAGTAGATAGCAATCACAAATATGTCAATAAAAATTACCAAATGAAGCCAAAGAAAATTCAAGCCTAGTAAAACTAGGGACAATAGAAGAAAATCTAAAGTATAAACAAAAGAAGGTAAAACAGCAGCTAACACTCAGTATGAGATTGATAGGAGAGCGCTAATGGTGCAAAGAAGTGTTCAACAGTTAGCTAGCTACAATATTTGGTAAGGAGCAAAAGGATGTATTTATATCTGATCGGGGTATTGGAGAATTTGCCAGCCCATAATGACAATGTAAGTATTAAACCACATTAATTAGGAATAAATATTCTAAAAGGAAGGCGGAGAGAACCTTCACCCAATAATCCTAGAAGAGTTGGCTGAGGAGTGTTCTGCCTTGCTGTTAATTATTGTTAATAATTCTGACCATACAATGGAAGTCCTCCAGTGCTGGACTCAAATGACATGGTTGACCTCATCAGTTATAAAATGTAAAAGATGAAGTTCAGTCAATAAAAGTATATTGATGCTCACTAACACGGTTTTAGAAATAGGACTTGGCAAGCTGAACTCATGTTGTACTCTGATGAACTTACAAATATAATTGGGTTTTGTAACTGTGCTGATGTAATACACTTCTGTAGGGTATTTAACTTAGTCTTTCATGGCCTTCAAACTAAAACTAATTAACATTATATAATATGAATAAGATACACAGGAGATAAGAAATGCTGTATGACAAAGTAGCATCAAAACCATACATACCTGACCTTAGGTAATATTTTTATGAATAATCTGGAAACAAATATAAAACCACCAAGCAACTGTATTTGCAGATGCCAAAAGCACAGATGAAGTGATAAATCATGATGGCAACGGACATCGCACAGCGCAATGTGGATTCCAGGATAAATTGGACCCATTCAAAGAAAGTGAATCCTAAAAAGTTGAGTCCAATCTCATCTATTCAGGGGAAAAAAACATGTACTATACTCCGGAAGAGTAACTAGTGGCTGAATACAACCTAGCAGCAGGGTGGAGAAGCAGTGTGCGCTTCCCTAGTAGCACTGCTATCAATGAAGGCAGATGACTTCTGATGGGGATAATGACAGTAAAAGTTGAAAATGAGGATATTTATTGCAGCTAGCTGGTTTTATTAGCTCTGCTGACAACAGCAAGGGCTACCTAAGCCATGATATTTACAGAACACAGTCTGTGTTGAAGGGATACAAGCATAACCTTGAGAGAGAAGAGCTGGGAACATTGTAACATGATAAAACAGGGAACAGTTTTTCCTTTTCAGCCCTTAATGTGGCTTCACTGCCCCTTCAATAAAGGCATTGCATACTTCAGATAACCCATGCCCACAGATAATCTGCACAAAATTGCATTAAGGAGATGGGGATAATCGAAGGGGATGAGACACAGGGCGACAGCTCCCGAGCAGAGGCTCTGGGACATGTTTCCCCTGGTGTAACCTGAGCGTGAATATAATCAATGCTGCTGCTGAACCACAGAGCATTTTCCCACCCACGCATAAGCCACGGTTTTACAATTGAAAATACATGCTGAAGCACAACGGATGTTTGTTGACTGCCCTAAAAAGAGCACACTGAGCTGCCTTTCCTCCTCGTTCCCTTGTCCTAATTAATGCTAAGATTGTAGAGGATTTCCTCGTATGAGTTTCCTGTCATTTATGCAAGTCAAAAAGAGGCAAGTATTTCCCACTCCCAGAGGGGAGCCACTAGAGCATGCACATATGTCAGGCAGCAGTGCTGTTGCCTTGAAATGTGAATTTCAATTTCAGTGAGCTTCCTTACATGATGACCCTTCATCTATTTACCTGATTTTAATGAAACTATTATATGAGAAAGTAATCTCTGACAATGATATTATTTGGTATAGCTTTCTAAAACCTTAATGTCTTAACCTTTGTTAGAGTGAGCCATGAAATTAAGTAATTGGGTAAGGTCAATTGAAGTAGACACATGCTGCCTGGTGACAGCATGTGTTGCCATGAAACTTTGAGGGACTATAGAGTTCCCCCAGGGAAAACCCTTGTGAATTCAGCTAAAAAGATAAGCCATATAAGCACAGATATCTTTAATGGTTAGCATTTTAAGAGAAGGTTTAAAATCTTTTTGTTAATTTATGAAATTACTTAGCTTCCATGCTTCTTTGATGGAAGAGCAGCAATGAGAAAAAAACAGTGCCTGAAATTTATTTTTTGTTATCAACATATAGGAAAATAATCTATTTAAAGCCAAATAACTCTAAAAATCTTCCTTGGTATTTTTACTTCCCTGTTCCTCATAATTGCCTCCAGCTCCAATCCTATCTGTAGCTGTGGCTTCCAAACAGATTCACCGACTATCCCATCGC
The DNA here is from genome assembly GCF_026419915.1 of Harpia harpyja. Taxonomy (NCBI): domain Eukaryota; kingdom Metazoa; phylum Chordata; class Aves; order Accipitriformes; family Accipitridae; genus Harpia; species Harpia harpyja. The sequence continues at coordinate 31,278,493 of NC_068944.1, forward strand.
AGCCACAAGGACCTTCCCTCCTGTCTGTCCTTCACTCACCCTCAGACTATTTGCTCTGTCCTCTTCAACTAACTGAAATTCAGGTCCAATGCTTTTTCCCTGCAGTATTGCTCTTCCAGGTCCAGCTTTGTAGACCGGTGTGGTTTTTTCAAATCCTAGAATCACAGAATGGTTTGAGTTGGAAGGGACCTTAAAGATCATCTAGTTCCAACCCACCTGCCATGGGCAGGGACACCTTCCACTAGACCAGGTTGCTCAAAGACCCATCCAGCCTGGCCCAGAACACTTCCAGGGATGGGGCTTCCACAACCTCTCTGGGCAACCTGTTCCAGTGCCTCACCACCCTCACAGTAACGAACTTCTTCCTTACATCTAACATAAATCTACCCTCGTTCAGTTTAAAGCCATTGCCCCTTGTCCTACCACTACATGCCCTTGTAAAAAGTCCCTCTCCAGGTTTCTTGCAGGCCCTTTACCTTCTTTAGGTGCTGGAAGGTTGCTATAAGGTCTCCCCGGAGACTTCTCTTCTCCAGGCTCAACAACCCCAGCTCTCTCAGCCTGTCTTCATAGGAGAGGTGCTCCAGCCCTCTGATCATCTTTGTGGCCCTCCTCTGGACTTGCTCCAATGGGTCCATGTCCTTGTTATGTTGGGGGCCCCAGAGCTGAATGCAGTACTCCAGGTGGGGTCTCACGAGAGCGGAGTAGAGGGTGAGAATCACCTGCTTGACCTGCTGGTCATGCTTCTTTTGATGCAGCCCAGGATATGCTGGCTTTCTGGGCTGTGAGCGCATGTTGCCAGATCGTGTTGAGCTTCTCGTCAATCAACACCCCCAAGTCCTTCTCTGCAGGGCTGCTCTCAATCTACTCATTGCCCAGCCTGTATTTGTGCTTGGGCTTGCCCCAACCAATGTGCAGGACCTTGCACTTGGCCTTGTTGAACTTCATGAGGTTCATATGGGCCCACCTCTCGAGCCTGTCAAGGTCCCTCTGGATGGCGTCCCTTCCTTCCAGTGTGTTGACTGCACCACACAGCTTGGTGTTGGTGGCAAATGTGCTGAGGGTGCACTCAATCCCACTGTCCATGTTGCCAGCAAAGCTGTTAAAAAGCGCCAGTCCCAATACTGACCTCTGAGGAACACCACTTGTTACTGGTCTCCACTCAGACATCAAGCCATTGACCACAACTCTTTGAGTTCCACCATCCAGCCAATTCCTCATCCACTGAGTGGTCCATCTGTCAAATCCATGTCTCTCTAATTTAGAGACAAGGATGTTGTGTGGGACAGTGTCAAATGCTTTGCACAAGTCCAGGTAGATGACGTCAGTTGCTCTTCCCTTATCCACCAATGCTGTAACCGCATTGTAGAAGGCCACCAAGTTTGTCAGGCATGATTTGCCCTTTGTGAAGCATGTTGGTTGTCAGCAATCACCTCCTTGTTTTCCATGTGCTTTAGCATAGTTTCCAGGAGGATCCATTTGGAATGCCAGCTGGCCATAACATATCCCCTTATTTCACATTTCTGTTTTTTTAAACACTGATAATATTTCTTCTGTAAGACCTCCAAGTTGAAAATTGAATACTTCCTTCCATTTATTTATAGTGGTGTTCGATTAGTTGTTTAACACCTGGGAGAGATCCAAGCTATTTCAGCAGAAATTTTATAAGGCATCTTCAACTCAGACATACACTCAATTGTGAAGACTAGTAATGACTTGATTTCTTTATGTGTATCTTCCGCACCTTTTACAATCAATAAGTGATGAAAATAACTGAGCAGATAACTGCACCATGAAGTCACAAAGTGTGGCAGATGTGTACAGACACAACGTAGTCTGGTACTCAGAGGTGCCAACTTACAGATTCTGTCCTCAGTTTTGTTGCTGTCTAATGGTGGGACAAGGGAAAGGTACTAACTTCTTAACAAGTATTGTGCATCTGACTCATGTTTATAAATGACTTGGAGATCCTCAAATGAAAGCCTATGTACTTTAAATGAAAGTTGTTTCAACAACCCTTTTTTATTCTATAAGAACCTAAGATGACACAGTTGTAATTCTGAAAGGTGCTGCAGCTGTTTGCTGTCTGAGTAGGCTGTAAAATAAAAAATGCAGCACAAGCATTAACATGCTGTTAGAATTTCTCAAGAATATTAGTGCTTTCCTAGATTTATGTTTGGTACTCATCCAGACAAAATCCCAAAGAAAGATATAAAACTTTATTTTTTTCAAATAGTGAAAAAGTACTAAAGAAAATGATGTCTAAATGGAGGGCAGAGGTGAAGAACCATCTTAATAATTTGAAGTTATAATTCATACACATGGCGGAAACAGACTTATGTACAATAGCACTTTAATGATAGCTCACACATACATAGCTTCATAAAGTATAGTTAAGACTTGAGTATTTATTTCTATACACAGTAACATAACATGCATCACCAAATTGGATTCTTTAATAAAAGAGCGTTAGCATTGTTTGATTTTGCGTAATCACTGAATTAATCTGTTTCTCCATTTGACATTCTCATTTATTTCAAGTTTCACAATGATTTCTCTTGCTTTATGTTGCAGTGTTTACCACTAAGGAATAGAAAGTTAGGCAGTAAACTTTAAACATGGATGTAAACCCACTGAAACCAGCATTTTGTTAACTGGTAACTCAAGCAGTCAAAATTAAATCTATTAACACATTAATTACTATCTTGATATTCAATAAAATATCCATTTTTTTTTTTTTCAGGACATACACACTGTTGAAGTTCTTGCTGAAAGAGTTCTAGATAGGTCATTCTTAGAATATGTGCATGTGAATCATCCAAACAGCACGTAAAGACTACTGCAGAAGAGTGGAAGAACATGTTCTGTAGATGAATGTGGTCATTAAAATTTAGCCTTTTGCAATTAATGGAGTGTTAGTAACCTGCATGGATGTAATTTCTTTTTTCTTAAGCATTGTTTTGGTTTTAAATTATTTTTTTTAAATTAAATTTCAGTTTCATTAAAAAATGTGGTTGTTTTTTTTTTTTTTTGCATGGGTAAAAGAAAGTATTGTCAGTTTCTCTGCCTATAGCACAATGGTCCTGAACTCGCTGCTGGTCCAGTGTACAGATACACTGGCTTTGACAGCAGGCTCTCCTATTTGTTTGCAGCTACCTTCCAGGAGCAGGCCAGTCTTGCGTACCTTGATGATGACAATGCAATGCTGGAGGTAGATGACAACAGCACTTCAGATGCTACAGGACCAAACAAATTGGAACAAATCCCCCCTCAAAACAGTATCGGACATACTACCTACTGTCAAGGACTGCACACAAGTTTCCATTTACAGTGCAGGAAGAGACTCAAAATTAGCAAAATTTGTAAGTGAAAGCCATCCTGAAAGGATAGCAAGTGAATATGATGTTTATAATAAAAAAATAGAAACCTGTTCAAGAGATTGACAGTGTCTTTTAACTAACCTGTACTCTTATTATTATGTAAGTTAAAAAAAGTATGTACGGTTTTTCACATGTACAGTATAACATAGTATCTTTCAAAGATGCAGTTGATCTGTAAGAAATGAAAATTCATGTTCTTGCATAGAAGCATGTACAATGAATAAAGTAGCTTTAATCACATGGTAACATGTTAACAAGGAAACTCCCCATAGACTTTAGGTCTTTACTAGTTTTTCTTAGAATCAGAAAGTGGCTCCTTTTTGGGAAGGGAAAGATTCAATGTTTCATGTGCCTGGGAAAGTTGCTTTCCTTTCTCTTTGAGAACTGTCCTTGGGAATGAAAACTTCTCAGTCAGAAAGATGGGCAGTGTTGCTCCAAAGGGTGGAATTTGTAGGAACATTTGAGTAACTAAAAAAAAATAAATCTGGTCTGCCAGAGCAAAGTAGCCAAAAATATGGGGAAAAAGTTATTGGATTTATGGCTTCCTGCACATCTGAAAAATGTATAGACAACTTTATTTGTATGAAATAAGCTACCACTGTAGGAGTGTGGTCCTTAAGTTTTGTCTGTGACTGCCAGTGTTCTTTGTTGATAGTGATACAGATACACCTGGTAAGAGCAAAAGATGTCCTTCCCCTTGTACATCGCACCTTCTGATCCCCCTGCAGTTACACGGCTTTCTCTCTTTTCCCTTCTGCTCACATCCATCTTTGATCGCTCCCACAGAACAAAACCTTGCGCTTTTCATATTGGCAAAGAGATGTGCTGTTCTTGCAGCAGCAGCATTGTCAAGAAAGCAACCAAAATAATAGTTGTACAAAAAGTAGTTGTACAATAGCTGCGCAAAGGTGATCTAAAATCTAGCAGTGGCGGTTGCCCCCTGCAAACGGCAAAATTTTATTAGCAGTTCTACAAGCTTTCACTGTTGAGATTTCATTTCACAAACATATTTTATCAGGAGGAATAAAAAGTTGGCAGGGCCATTGGTTTCATTTCATCTAAAAAGTCTGATTTAAAATGCTTTCCTTCAAATAAATGTTTTTCATAAACTTCAGCTGCCTGATTTCTCTTTATATGTTGTCTATGTCAATGGCAAAAACTACATAAGATTTACAAGGCTGGTGCCATGCTATATATTGCTCTGTGGCGTACTGGTTGTCAACTCCAAGGTCACAGCTTTATTAAAGGATCAAGATTTACAATAATGTTAGCAAGAGCATGAATGCCTTCACACACACCTTCCTGTAGTTTACTTCCCTGAGGTCATCTGCACAATTTCTCCCCCTGCCAAAAGCTACTAATCGATAAATACTGCAGTCTCCCGAACAAAGTTCAAATGGACCTATCGTGTTCCTTTAGTAATAAATCTTTGCTTTTGTTTAACACCTGCCTCCAAAGGACATAACCCTCTTTACCTGCAGTAATTAATTTAACTTCACAGCAGCCTCATTTGGTGATTAAAAACTACTCCCCTTTTACAGATTGAGAAATTGAGGCATAAGGACATGCTTTGCTGAAGTCATACAGGAAGACTGAAAAGACTTGGAAGCCCATCTCTGCCAGCCTTTCACCTTCTGAGGCTGAAGGCCATGCTGCCTCTCTCCCAACAAGTAACACAAGGGGGCTGCGTAGCATCTGAACTGAGTGAGGCTTCTGTAATTGTTTTAACGTACTGTCATGATATCAATAGGGCACACCTGAAGCTCGCTATACAGCTGTGGTATAGTCCTGATGGACACAAAACCACACAAGAACCCTTCTGCAGGCTATTCGCCATTTAAGGCGTAGTTCTTTCTCTTCTGGCTGTACTTGCACTGTTGAAGAGGTTACTGCCACCAACCGCCACTTGTTACCCATTGTGCCTACACAGATCTACCGGCTTGGCTTCCTACTTCATTTCAGGGAAGAAGATAATCAGTTAATCACTTCAAATAGTAGGGGTTTTTTGCCAGCCCATGAACAGCTCAGCTAACCCTCAGCAGCCTCTAGCAGCAGTGATGAGCACAGGGGAGCAGTAACCTCCTGAGCTAGCACAGCCACAGTTCCAAGACCAATGCCTTACATCCCAGGCCTGTCCTCTCCTGGAAGATCCCTGCCCGGGGAGTTCTGCCTTTTCCATTGGATTTTCTCCTGACCTGAAGCATGGGCAGTAAATGCCCCAGCCCTGGTGATTTAACATTTACATTGGGCCCATCGCTTCGGATGTGCTTCCCCTCAGTGTTTCAGATCTCCCGGTACTTAGTGGCATTCAGATTTTGCCTCTGTGTGGTCTACAGGTATTTAGGGCAGCCATTGGCTTTTGCTCTGCTGTCTCTGGCTTAGGAAGTTACTAACATTTTTAGCTAATAGTAATTGCGATAGATCCCGAATAAGTAAACAGAGCCATCATCCTTCACAGAATCACAAGGTGGTTCTCCCCTTACCCTCACCTGAAGAGAGACCTGAGCTTCAGCTTTGTTTCCTGCAGTTCCCTCTCCTTTCCAAACCGTGAGCCCAGATGGCAGGGTGTGCATTGCCTCTTGCTGCTGATCACTGGCAGATACAAGCAGCAGCTCTGATGGATGACTGAAGCCTAAATAGTTTTGAAATGCAGACGGCACAGATGAACCACAGGTCTCGGAGATCTCCCCACCTAGTGATCTCCTCTGAACATCTAGCTATGGTGTTGACAGCTGCAGTCCCAAGGAGACAGGGAAAACAAAGGTGAAGGACCCATTCCTCCTCAGCCCTTGTCCCATATCTTTGATACGGGGTGAGAGACCACACCTAGCCTGAATCTTGGTTTTATTATGAACTAACATAATCTTCACAGCTTAATATATTCTGGAAAAATATAATCTCTATAAATCCATTTGTTTTTAAAGTCTAGCCAGTATTTTGTGTGTTGTTTACCTGCCAAGAGTGATGTTCAAAGGAGGTCAGTGCTAGATGCGCTTGACAGGTCCAAAGTCTTCTCTACCCAGAGAGATTTGTTGGCATTACTATTTCTCTATAATGATATTCTTATAATTCCTCATTCTGGAAGAAACGCGCAGTGTCGTACTGCTGAATTAAGATTTTGTCAGTATCGTTCAGGAGGCAGAAATCCTGGCCCAAATATTACTCATACCACTAAAACGACTGCGTAAAATTACCACCAGCCTCAGTCGATCTATAAATAGAGGAAAAAACGGCGCAGAAAGGGTTTCACCATTGCCCTTTTTGTGCAGAAGGCGGCTGCAAACGCTTCCCCCGATACCGGACCTGGGCCGGGGGCCGGCCCCCGGCGGGCACTGCGGCTCCCCCTAGCGGGCACACGCTGAGGGGCGGGACCGTCTGCCGCCACCGCGGGGCAGCGCCCCCCGCCACCGCCGGCGCCGGGCCCTCGGCCCCACCCGGCGGCGGCGCCGCGGCCCCCGGCGCCTGCGGAAGGGGAGGTGCGCGGCGCCGGCACCGGCGGGCCCCAGGAGGGCGGTGGGGCGGGCGCAGAGCGGTAGGCGGAGCGGGGAAGCCTCCTGGGCAGGGCGGAGCGGAGGCCGGCCCCGCCGTGTCATAGCGGCCCCGCCGGGCCGGGAGGCGATCGCTATGGAAACCCAGGCCCCGGTCCCGCCCATGCCCCCCGGGGAGAGCGGCGGTGGGGCGTGGGTGCCGCCGGGAGCCCGGCCGGAGCGGCGGCTGGGCCGCTGGGAGGCGGCACCCGCCGCGGTGGCTCCCGCCCCGGGCACCGCCAGGTAGAGCGCGGGGCGGGGGCGCTTCCCGGACCGGGGAGGAAGGGGGGGGGGGCGGGCGGGGCGGGGCGTGCGGCGCGCAGGCCGGGCCCGCTCCCCCGCCGCAGCCCGGCCGCCCACCTGGTGCCAGGTGCCCGCCCGCCATTTTCTCCCGGAGCCCCGGCGCCCACCGCCCCGCGCCGTGTCCCGCGGCTGCCCGGCGGCCCCCCGCGGCAGCGGAGGGGAGCTCAGATCAGCTCAGCTCGCCAGGGCGGGGCTTGTTTCTCGTCCCCGATCCTCACGGAGAGGCCCTGACGTGTTGCCATGGCCGAGGGAGCCGCGGAGGCGGCGTGCTTCAGCGAGGATGATTTTTACTGTCCCGTCTGCCAGGAGGTGTTCAAGACGCCCGTGAGGACCGCGAACTGCCAGCACGTGTGGGTATTCCTCCCTGCCGCGCCGCGCCCCCCCCCCCCCCCCCCGCCCCCTTCACAAGCCTTTCCCTCGCCTCCTCCGGTTCTCTGCCTTCTACTTCTCGCCCCCCCCCCGGCAAAGCGCACAGACCCTCGGCCTGCAGCCGGCCGCGCAGCGGGAGCCGCGGAACTCGTTACCACCCGCCGCCCCGGGGGCTGAGGAGCCGCCGCCGAGCGCCGGCGTGAAGGCTTGCTTGCGTGCGAAGTGCTGCCCCAGCCTCCCCTCGCCTCTTTCTTTTGTAGCGAGCGAGGACCGGTCAGTTAGGAAAGCCACCGCTTGAAGCAAGCCCCCGGTTGTCGGATCGAGTTTGACGGCCGGTGAAGACATCTTGCACATCTAACCTAACCCGCGTTTTTTAACTTCAGAGTTTCCTGTTCGTTTTCGAGCAAGGACCATAGCCTAGCTGTTCTCTCTTTTCAGTTCATCCGTTCTGCGTTTTTTCGGAGGAACACTTAATTACAAAGTACTACTTTGCAGAAAAGCAAAATAGCTTTGGCGTTTGGTGCACGAGGAAAGAAAAGAGAGCGAGCTGCAAAAGCTGATGAACTAAGATCTTTGGAAACGCGTGCTAAATGAAGCTTTGCAGTGTTCTTGGCTCCGTTTAAGGACAATAAACAGGAATTACCCTGATAAGATTTTCCAAAGTCACGTGCCTGCTGCACCATTTAATATCTCATTAATGATCAATCCGGTGTACAGCTCGGGAATACCAGTCAGTAAATAGTAAGATCTTTACCTAAAGTGCATTGCCAAGCTCCCTTAATTTCTGTATACTTCTTTGTAAGCACCGTTATGTCATTTTGCTTATATTTATAAAGATTTGTATTCAGTAGACTATTACTCCGATATATATCTTCTTTTTCCCAATAATCACCCAGCTCTCTTCAAGGACAAAGCATCTTACTCTCTTCACTTTGCTAACCTGTGTTTGTGGTAACTTTTTAATTTAGGTTTTGCAGGAAGTGCTTCTTGACAGCTATCAGAGAAAGTGGAACACATTGTCCTCTCTGCCGGGGGAGCGTGACTAAAAAAGAAAGAACATATCCCAAAAGGGCTCTAGATGTTGAAAACAGTATGAAGAAAGCTTCTGGGGGCTGTAGATGCTGTGAGAAGCAGGTAGAGTAAAACTTTACAAGAAGTTGGATAAATTTTTCTTATTTTTGACCACACACACTTTTACTGTGTGTCATTCTTGTCTTGGAGCTAAAGAGCCTATAGCAGTTTGAACTTGGTATGGCATCTGCATATACTAGGCATGCAGTGCCTGCTAGGTATGCCTAATGTGTAAACTGAAAGAGGATCTTGTATTGTCTATAAGGACTTTTTAAGTGGAGTGCCAGTTCTTCCCTAAAACAATGCAAAAACTGGATATAGCTATAAAACTGGCAAAAGAAAAGTTAGACAACTGAAAATGAAAGTTGCAGATATATGGAAAACCTCAGAAACTTTCACTATGGAAATGAAAGTGCTTAGAGCTACTGTAAAATTTCATATAAACCCCCAAAATACGGGTTGATTATTCTCAGTGTACATACAATCATATGTAATTCCCCCCCCCCCCATCAGTCTGTTTACCTTCCCTTCATTCCCTTTGTATAGGGGTCATTATTTTCAGAACATTGGGTGAAATCTTGACCCCCACTGAAGTCAAGAGTAATCTCTCTTCTGGTATAAATGAATGCAGGATTCCAGCCACACATTTTGTTTACATCAGATTGCATCAAATCCAGGTCGTCTTCATGTTTGTTTCATTTCACCTGGGACTTAGTACTGCCAATGTGAAGATTAGCACTAGTGGAAAGCTGAGCTGCTTGCTTTGTTCCATGTGATTCATTAGGATGAAAAGCTGAGAGAAAGAGAGAATAGCAAGTTGGTAAACTGGAAGGAAGAACCAAAATGGATCCCCAGAAGAACTTTAATGGAATTTAGGCACAGGCATGTGAGATGTGTTCATGTTCAGCCTCTAAACCTGTGAGCACTTTCTGACAGTGCTGTTGGACCTGAAATTCTGATTTAGGGCATGTCCAGCACAGCTGTCTTCTGATAAATCTAAAGCAACTCAATCGTCTTAGCTTGCATTTAAGATGGACAGGCAGCCTTAAGCTGGTGTTCATTCACCTCTTCCCCACCTCCACCCCCAAAGAGAAAAGTTATGTATTCTCAGAACACACCTAATGCAAAAAGATTTTGCTTTGCACAAGGTAACGGCAGGCCAGAGAAGACTGAAGGAGCGGTGGTGCTTATCCCATCCTCATGGCCCGTCTCTGTCATAGCTCATCAGTTATTGATCCTGGATATGGGAGGTGTAGTTCCTGTGACTTGGTTTCAGTTAAATGGAGTTTACTTGCATCTTTCACCCCTGAGAGAGCTCTCAGATGCCGGGATGTTGGGGGTTTGGGGAGCGGGAATGTTCTCCAGTCTCACTGAGTGATGGAGGCTCTATGGAAAAATGATCGAAGATCTCCTGTCGGGGAAGAAAGTGTTCATTCTGAGAGGGGAGACACAAGTTCTGGTTTCTGCTGCATATGATGTCTATATAATTCCTGCATGCACTGCTTTCTGTTGGCAGAATTATCTCTTCCTTCTATCCCCGCATTGTTTAGTATAATTTCAATAATTTGGCATTTCATTTACAGGTTAGATTTTCGTGGATGAGACAGCATTATAAAACGTGTAAGAAGTATCAGGATGAATATGGTGTTTCTTCTATTATTCCAAACTTACAGATTTCCCAGGATTCGACAGGGAACAGGTAATCAGGGTGTTTTATGTATAACAATGCATCTTCTTCTTCCCTCTCCCCGCCCCAGGAAAGTGTTTTTTGGTTTTGTTTTTTTTTTTTTTCCAGGGCATGCCTTCTTTTTGCAATAATCATTGTCCATATTTTTGTGCTTCAAAAAAATGACAGTTTTTCCAGGTCTTTTTCTTTACTCTTAGCATACAGAAGAAAACCTCTCTGCATAATGGTTTGGAATGTCTTCTAGGGACTCTCCTAAAAAGTGTATAGTATTTGTAGCTTGCTTTTCTTGCCTTGACAGCATTTGAGCAGTTTACTTTGTAACATATTTCATAATATTTAGCCTCAGGGAAGTTCCCTTCTCTTTTTATTCCCCCCCCCCCGCCCCCTTTCCTAAGTCTGTTTTAGTGGGTATCCTGTTTCAAAACATTGCTGTGCAAGCTTTTGCTTTCTGATTGAATTTCTTTTGAACTGATCTCTTACAAAACGTATAAGGAACTCCAGTATGTTACACACCATAAAATACAAATGACACTTACCATTTGTTTTCAGGCAGTAAAGCTAAAGAACTTTCTTTTTCATACCTTCTCACTGATGTATTTGCTTTGGTTGGGGATTTTTGCTTATTTTTGAAGACCTTTTTTTACATATTAGTTTCATAGGGCTTTATTATATATAGCCTGTCCTTTATTTACATTCTTTTGACATCTATTTTCAGCAGTCTGAACTTCTCTGTGTTTGGTTTTCAACCCATCTCTATATTGAAAGTGGAATTTTAAGCTGTTACCAGAACCAGCTGCAGCAATGTTTCACCGAAGTGTCTGGATGTTGTTGTATCACTGTTTATTGACTATGCCACAGTAGAATACCTGTGTTTATAATATTACAGAAGTATAAAAAATAGACTGTGACCAGATTTGTGACCGTAAATATTCATGTTCTTAGGATGATCAGCATGTCTGAGCAGTTTCATCTGGCTTAGCTAGAGGTGCATATATGGTTAAATTTACTTTCTAAAATGTTCCTGTCTGTCACTCTTACTTTAGGAAATAATTTATTTTGTGCTCAGCGTAAGAAAATTTATCTTGCTGTAGTTTAAAGTTGTAAATTATCTGTGTAAACACAAGGCAGTTAAATGCCTATTTACATGGTCCTAAGTAAAAAAGCTTAGAAAGTGCTACCTGTCTTACATTCACATAGTTCATAATGCTTTTTGAGCTACTTGGCTGTAATCTCCATTACCATTCTTGTTGGCTAAATGTTTGTTGCACTATATACCACTTTCCTATAAAGTTGTATAGTATTCCACCAAGGGTCACCATGGTAACTAAATACTGAGGCATACCTTGATCCAAAGGAAAAGCTGTGAGAGTTAAAATATGTGCCATTGTATGTTTTGCCTTGAAATTCATGGGACTTAATGGATTTCTTCTCCCCCCCCGCCTCGTTACTGTTAAACTTTTAAAACTTTTGAAAGCGGAGTAAAATAATCTCAATTTTCTTTCTTCTTTTTTTTTTTTTCTTGACTTCATTTAAAGTAGCAGGAATGATGCAATATCTGATAATGGCGAGGTGGCTAATAATCAAATACTTCAAGGAGAAACAAGGTAGGCTGCTTATTTTTCTATAGTTACTATTAAAATAGATCCAGGCAGTCATAGTGCAAGCTTCTACTAACTTTAAAAAAAACCACCACACAACCACCTACAACAAGTTGCATTAAAAAACCCACTGTCATTTCTTCTACATTTGCATCTATACATTAGAATTCGTGTTTTTCAGTATTTTCCTGAAGGATTTGCACTAAAAGATGTTACCAGTAAGTAAGAACAGGGTGCAGCTGCAATTGGAACAGAAGAGTTTTCCAAAGTCCAAGTCTCAGAAGAATGCATTTAGGCATACAAATAATAAATGTGCTTTAAAATTGCAATTTGGAAGTAGCACTGGAACTCCATTAGATCCGCTACTGTGTCAGTGAGGGTGGGGGGGTTTTGTTGTTACTAAAATAAGGGAAAATAATGACAAGATAACAGTTGAATTAAGCTTTCTGTAACACTGTTTTCAAACCTCTCTGTTCTGTTTAATACTGTGTATTTCTGCTTACAGTGGACACCCAACCTTCAAATGCCCCCTGTGTCAGGAAGCCAATTTTACCAGACAACGCTTGCTGGATCACTGTAATAATAGACATCTTTATCAGATAGTTCCTGTAGTAAGTAGAGTTGCTTATGTATGCTTCTTAAGCTACTTTCATTACAATTATGTGAACAATTTTAAATGTGCAGTAGCTACTCTATATCTGTGAAGATCACTGTGGACTGAGAAAGACAATATACTTAATGCAGGGCATTTAACTTGAGGAGTGACTTTCATGTGAAAATGTTTCTTGTGCAGCTTCTTGTTTGTTCTAAGGCATTTCTGACTTAGCTGTCCCATTTATCTTGATGTGAAACAAACTCAGTTTTTGAGCCTGACACTTATTCTTCATTTAGTAATTCAGATCCCATTTGTAACCTAACTATTGTTTCATGTGAAACTTACAGTTACTTGAAAAGTAATCTAAGGTAATCAAACAGACTGAAGGAGAAAAATCTGTTTGGTTTTCTATTCTTTTCATCTGTATAGGGTGTGTTATTTTTTTCTTTCAGCTTACTTGATCATCTCAGTTGTATGAAAATTCTTCCAAAAAATAAGTAGGATGCAGTAATCGCTTTCTTTTCTAAATTTTAAACAACAGAAATTGACAAAAAGAGTGCCAGACAGACATGATAATCCTCCACTCCTAAGGGAAACACTCAAGAAATTAGGCAAGTTGAAATGTAATTTTTGAGTGTTACACAATTGAGGAAAAGAACACTTAGAACTACGATTTTATGTGAACATCTCTACTGTATTTTGGTAGTGGATGAGTAATAAACTAGTTATTCCTGTAGAACATGTCTTTAATGTATTCTGTATTGCCAGTAACTCTTTTTTAATTCTCTCTCTTTCCCCTTCCCCTCCAAATTCAGATCTGTCCTATTTGTGTATCTCTTCCTTGGGCAGATACTAACCAGGTTACTAGAAATCTTGTTAGCCATCTAAATCTAAGACACCGGTTTGACTACGGAGAATTTGTGGTAAGCTTTTTCTTCTTTGATGTGTAGGGGAATAAATGGTAACTTTTTTCTATAAACAAAGATGCCCAATAAAAAATTTGTACCAAACTTGTTTGTGCTCTGGACATGCTATGTTTCTGCTCTGTACAGAACTCAGGAGGTCTATCTGTTCTTAAACTTTCCATCATCAACTTGAAGTGCTACTGGGAATAGGCATTGTCAACTGTTAAGCTCTGCTCCAAACTGATGACTTGAGTCTTTAGTTTAGTGTTCTCAATCTGAACTATTTGTTCCTCCAGAACAGTTTATTACTGCTGTTTCTGGGGGAAATAAAATAGATACTACTCTGTTTTATTGACATTTTTGACCTTTTATGGCAGAAATAGCTAAATCATAATTCTCAGGACTCAAAGTACAGCATGACTAGTTGGTATTGCTGCTACAGCCTCTCTTCCAGTATGTTGCGAGAGAGGCTGCAACGTAAAAAAGAGATGCGTCATTAAATCATTGTTCTGGTTGCCTTCTTTCAGGCTCACTTTGAGTAAATGACCTTGGAGTAGATGCAGGGCTACATACACAGATGTAGTCAGTGGGTGAAGCATAAGTCAAGCCAACCAGCTTAGTTCTGCATGTGGGATCAGAGAGCTGGAGAGTTTGTATTGTAGTTTCTACAGAGTTTGACAGGCTTTGGGGTACACTGCTTGAGCTTTGTGTGAGACAAGCACAGTATTTGAGGCATAGGCAGCCTCACTGGTTAAAGATGGCAAAGATGATGCATATTGTTCCTTGTGTTGAGTGATCTGTGACAAAGGCATGAAGAGCTAGGAGATTGATACAGGGTTCTTCAACATGAGTGCATCTTGCATGTTTGAGGATGTAAAACTGGTGATTGGAATTCTGATTTGGGGAAGCTGCCAGAATTGCACTAAAAAGGTATATTATTGCATTAAATTGGTGTAATTGCACTAAAAAGGTGTAATATGCCATATACTCTGGCATATTAACAACTTGGAAGATAGCTCTTCAAAAGTAGCAGGGTTAACCACCCATCTTTTGTGATACGTGTTTGCTGTCTCATTTTAAGCAGTATATTCTCAACAATCTATGATTACTATTGTCTGGGGATCGCATTCTGTTTTTATTAATGGAGGATGTTATGGCTGGTTGGAAGCCCTGTCATAAGACTTGTGTGACAGTCGGCGTTTCTGAGCTGGCTATTCTGTAATGTAATTGAGCCAGGGAGAGAAGATGGACCCTTCTGCTTAATGAGCCTTGTCCCACTCATCTGATTCTTCTCCTGTCTCATGTCTCTCTTGGTACTTGGTTAAATAAAAGATACTGTGCAACATGAACAATTGTCTAGTACACAAAAAGATGGAAAGTCTTCATCTAGGTGCCAATTCCTATGTAAAAATGTGGAAAATGAATGATTAAACTAAGGACTATGGTGCATCTTGAATATTTGTCCATGTTGATGATGTTTTCATTTTGTTTAGAATCTTCAGCTTGATGAAGAAGCCCAATACCAAAATGCAGTTCAAGAATCCTGTCATGTGAACTTTTAAAGTATAGCCCCCCTTCATCTTACTGATTATTTGAGAGAAAAATAACATTAATTCTGTTGGTGATTTGAAGTGTATATTAATAAAAATGGTATTCAGTAACCACTTTGCAGGTTTAACTTTTTTCTGCGCTCATAAGGACTTTTCATAAATGATTTTGCTGAAACTCAAACCGTTGTCTTGATTTTCTCTGACTTTTACTACTCTGTTAATTACATGGTTTCTTTTATTAATGTCAGATATTTTAATTCACCAAAACCAACTTTGAAAGTATCTTTAAAAAGACATGCAAAGATGCTCTGTTGCACTGTTGAGTTTCTTCAAGTTCAGCTGTCCTCTGCTAAGATATCTATGAGATGATAATTTTTTTTCTCCTCCTGCCCAAGGACAAAGTTTTATTTGATGCTGTGATTTGTTTTTTACCATTACTATGTGAATGAAAATAACAACAACTTAAAAATATTTGTTTTCTATAGATCAACAATGCAGAGCAGGTTTTTTTCACCTTTCATTGAGAAAGTATGATGCCATTGCCTAGGAATAGTTACATCTATTTTTTCCCTTTTTGGAGCATAACTGAAATAGGATGCTTGCTTACTAATGGGTGAGGAGTTTTTCCTGTACTCCCAACTACTAAGGACATACTCTCTGAGCAATTCAAGATGACATGCGAAAGGTATACTTTTTCGGTATATGACTGACCAGCTAGTTTTTCATTTTGTTGGAGCTTTTTAAGAACTTTTGTTGTTGCATTTGGAATTCAAGTTTTGGTTTGTCCTGTCTTTCATGGAAGGCTGTGTAACTAGAGAACTAATTGGCTTCAGACCTACCAACACTCAGAAATGAACTTGTTTATTTTGGTAAGACTGTTTAAAACTTGGACATCTCCTGCATCCTGTTGAGAAGAAAAACTTGCTCTAAAATAGTTACCAACACATTTTAAGAGTTCCTATTCTAGATTTCCATGTTCCCAGCAAGTCCGTCATTAAAATCAGAGAAAACAGAGCAATAATGCAATTTTGAATTTAAGTGGAAAATCCATTTGTAAAAGAACTTTAAGGTCTTTTATTTAATACTAATGAGGAGAAGCGAAAAGAAAGCTGCACAGCTTACATTTTGGAGGTTTAAATAGAGACTGTTCTGAATGTATACCTTTTAGGACTGACTCTTCATCCTGTGTCACCATCACACATTGTTAAACTATTGTTCGTAATGGGTATTGTATATGTGGTGGAAAACATCCCCTGTAATTTTCCTAGTCTAGTTAGTGATTTATGTGTAATAATATCAGTTGTGCAGCCGAAGCACAATCTGCTTCTTGTGCCCTAGCTCCGATTTGCTCTCCAAACAGAAGTTTTGATTATTCTTTAAATACTGGGACATTTCATATTCCAAAACTGGTGAGGTTGAAATGCCTCATTCAGCAATGTAATGGGTTTCAGAACTGTATTTTCATGCTAGTATGTTGAGTGTTGGAACTAAAACACTATACACTGTAACTTGACATTTCTACCTTATATTTTTTAAGAGTGTCAAACATTACTGAAGCCATAGCTGGCTAAAATACAGAGAAAGTTGGCTATTTCAGAAATGTCTAAAGGTTATATCCTTTTTATACAACTTAACATGCCTTGCATTTTGTTACTGGCTTAATACAGTATTTTGACAGGAGGCCATGCTTGATCTTGTACTCCAACTTCCCTGTTTGCCCCCCATACTCTTGTCTGTGTATTCTCACTCATCTTTCAGCTCTAGTGCTCGCGTGACCACATGCTGATTTGGAGTGGTTCACTGATCCAACTGAAAGGGTTGTTTGGATTTTTGCTCTCTCTTTTGCTCTATAAAGCCAACCATGAAATAGTGCCCTTAGACAGAAAGGGACTTCAAGGTAGCCTGATGCTAAACTTTTAGCTTTTTAAAATAAAAACACATACCGTGGTGATTTTGTTACTGCATACATTTCTTAAGGAATTTAATAGTTACATGTAAGTTTAGTTAAGTTTTCTAGATTCAATAAAATATTTATATGACCTGGCAATAAATGCCTACAGCCAATACAGATTCAGAATGCCTCATGGACACTGGAACTAGTTATTTCTATTACTTGAATATATCTTGAGAATTGCAAATAAAATGACATCTATTTTAAAACTCTGGGAAACAAATTTTTCTATAGCAATAATTAGTTGTCACTTGATGCATAGTTGCTGAGCATTTTAGTCATGTCTAAATGTTGAGAGACTTGAATACACATTTTAAAGCAACCAGTGTGTATAAATGCAATATAAAAAACCTTACAAAATGTTTATCCTCTCTATTTGCATACATTAAAATCTGTATTGGCAGGTGCTGCCTTGCTTAAAATTTTATACTTTTCATATGAAGAGATTGCATCCAATACATTCACTAGGTAAGCGTTTAATGAAAATGAAGCAATCTATTTAAGTTTTCTGCTTCTGGTCATGATCTTTCTCACTGAAATGCAGACATGCACAAAAAGCTGTGTATTTGTGATGGGTGATGCTTGTACTTGAAACATGCAATCTTTACTAGAAGACTGCTGCTTAACAATGTTTTCATGTTCATGTTGCATTGTGTATGGTTTCAATATGATATATTATGTTTGAATTGTACCTTCTATTTTTTCTCCTATTAAAGTATTTTATTTTCTGTTTGTTGTTTTGTTGCATAATAAAGATGATCAGTCCCCTTGATGCTACTTCTTCCTTTTCGGGTGCTTTCTAAACTTGAGTACATGGTCAGTTGTATGCCTTCACACTTCAAATGATTAGAATGGCGTGTATGCTGCTGGAACGGATGAGTTGTGGCTCATGATCCATTCATGAGCTGACAAGTTACCTTATATCACATCTTAAGATCTTTCCAGGAAGCAGAAAAGATGATAGTTGGCCAAAACTTATTTCATGCTTCTTTTCTCCCTTCCATGTTTGTATGTTGCTGTCCCATGTAATGTTAATAGAGAAATAACATCCTAAAGGGAGAGAGAAAGAGGTATGTATCACTCAGGGCCAATAGCAAACCTCGTTATTTAAAGGTAGATTTACTAAGAAGAGTTAATGGTTTTCTGAGGAAAGAATTGTCAGTAAGTTTGGGCTGGTTGCGTTATTGGACCAGCAAGGTGCCATCTAGATGACTTCTCCTTCTGCCCTGTATTTTTGAGCTGAAAAACCCTGTGGTTATTTCTTGTGCTTTTACATTCTAAGGACATACAGAGGATAGTACGGTTATGAAATTGACTTAAAGTCTTGTTTTGAATGATAGAAATACAGCAATTGTGTAAATTTACTTTTTATTAGTTTATTGTTCTTTCCCCTTCGAATCTAGTTTTCTGAGCTCTAAATAAATCACTGTATCTCCTAAATCTGGTTATAAGCCCTTTGTTAGAGATTCCATTTGATTTTCTTTCCCCTCAGCAATGCATATTTCATGATTTAGAGAGAATGCACTCAATGTATTTAATGCTCATTGGCAGTATGTTGGTTATAGGATACGTGAGCTCTGTAGAACTCCCCTCTGTCCTGCTCCAGTCCTAAGCCAGGGCTTCATTCCCAGGGAGACAGGGGGACTTCTGTGCACCCTGGTCATCTTCTGACAGGTAGTCAGGGCTAGAAGGTTTTCTGTATTTGGGAAGTGTTCCTGGGTCCCTCTTTTTAGATGTGGCTTTTGAGTCCGGTGAGATTTAAACATGTGAGTGTCTGTGAGGACTCTGCTATAAAGGAGTATGACTAGTGTATTTTTTACATCATTTGTTTTGTGCTGAAACAGACACACTAATTCATGGATGCTCTTAAGAGATGTGCACTTTGCTATGTCTTGTAAACACTGTGCCATTTGTGAAATGACTGCAGAACCTGGCAGCCAAGGTTGTTTTGTTGCAGGCAAGCAAAGCTACAAGAATATCTGACAAAAGCATCTTCAGGTTTCTTTTAGAATTGGAGAAACTAGCAATGAAAGGGCACAAACACTACATAGTCTGTTCTCTGTACAGTGTACATATAAACTTGCCCTAGGTATCAGGTTTCTTTTGTGTGCTGTTGTGGGTATGTTTGAAAACACAGGAGACAAAATTCAGGGCCTCTACTATGAGAAGGCTTTTCAATAATGTTAAAATTGCCACTTCCCAGTGAATTACCAGACTCTTACTAGGGTCAAAGCGTGGACTTTTTTTTTCCCCTCATGAATAAAGTAGGTCTGTACTGTTTCTTACTCTCCTCAAACTGTAGGTCTGGTTTGGGTAGGACCAGTTTTCACCTCTTCGTTTTCCAGCCGTAACCAGCCTTATTCTATCTGTAACATTTTCTCTCCTCCCCTCCATTAGGAAATGGGGGGGGGGGGGGGGCAGAATTCGTCGCTGCCAAATACATTCTGTGGAAAGCATCTAATTCCATTTTAAACCTCTGCCTTAAATCCTCTGTATATGTTTAGGATGCATTCCTCAGCTCCATGAAGTTGCAGGTCATTTCCCAGGGCTTAGTGACAGAATACTGTTTTTATGAACTTGCTTAAGCTTATGAGGATGCTTGAGTCACTGAGAAAAGTGCTCCTCACCATTACTTTACACATTTTCTCTACTCTGTGTTTCTGTCTCTCTTTTTTCATAGAAACATGGAATGGTTTGGGTTGAAAGGGACCTTCAAAGACCACCAAGTTCCAACCCCACCTGCCACAGGCAGGGACACCTTCCACTAGACCAGGTTGCTCAAAGCCCCATCCAACCTGGCCTGGAACACTTCCAGGGATGGGGCATCCACAACCTCTCTGGGCAACCTGTGCCAGTGCCTCACCACGCATTTCCTCTCTATGTATTTCCCTACAGCAATCGTTGTAAATTTACGCCATCTGTTTCCCTCGCACTCGGCTTTCTTTTAAAGTAATTGACAATTAAATAGCTAAGATTATTACTTAGCTACTAAGTTTGTTTCATATTCTGTATGTTTTATAAGCTTCTCTGGCTGTGGCCTCAATATCTTGGGGCTGATGTGGGCCTTGGGTAAATACAGTAACTAAGAAGCTTAGTATCAATAATTTCCAGAGTTCACCTGCCATGTTTACTTCTGTGGCTGGAAGAGTTTATATTTCTCAGAATGTGTTTGCAGGTTGAAAGATTCTGAAAGTCTTACCAGTCAGATTTTATTGCTTTTAAATGCTCTTTAAAGCATTTACTTTGTTGTTTTCTCTAGGGGGGAGTGTCTTGTCTTGGATTGGAGAGATTAGGATGATGTTTAAAATCAAAAACCTCTCATGCAGACTGGTTCTTTAATAGTAATGGGCACTTGTTTTTCAGACAGCCTTGTATTAGGTTCTCTGTTTTTGCAGGTATGGACAGAAGACAGCAGAAAGATGGTGGCTTCTTTTCTCCAGGGTAAAACTGTCGTGGCACTTAGCATCACAGAAGGTGCGATCTGCATGCCACCTCAGTTGTGAGACTGTTCAAACTTCAGTAGTTTCTTTCAGAACGTTTCTTCTTTCATAATTCAAACCACAAGAGGGCACTGAATATTCTTGGGTTGTCTGAGTAAGTATCGTATTGAAGGATGCTAATTCAGTGAGTAGTTGTACTCCGAGACGCTTTTAGATACGGGATTTCTATCCAGATGTTTCACAAAACGTCGTAACTCTTTCATGTGTTTGGTTTAGGGGTGAAGGGAGTGGCTGGGGTCGTTCAAGCCCACAGAAAGAATACTTCTAGCTTCCTTTAAAACCTCAAGCTTACAGATTCACTCGTGGGCTTTCTCCCCTGTGGCAAGCGAGCTGTGCTCCCCCCGGGACTGCGCTCCGGGAAGTTCCCGAGTGAACACCGTAAGGCCTTCAGGCACACCCCGTTTCCTCGCAAGACCTTTCCCTCCCCAGAGGCGTTCTTCGGCGGTCGCCTTTAAAAGCGGGGCGTTGCAGTGCGCGCAGGAGTCGCCGGGGGGCAGCTGAGGACCGCCGCATTCCGCCTGCCCCGGGCAGCCACGGCGGGGCCGAGGCTGCGCTGCGACTCCCCCCCCCCCCCCCCCCCGCCTCAGGCACCGCACGCGTGTCGGCGACCTGGCCGATTCCATCTCCCGGCCGCTGCGGTGAGGAGGTCTGCCTGGCGCCACGCACAGGTACGCTTCGACCTCCCTTCGCATTACTGAGGTCTTCCAACTTGCGCTCTGGCTGGGCGCGCAATGGTTCGGGCTTGCTGCGGGCCTCTGGAACCAGGAGAGAAATTCTGCCGGCTAAGGCTCGCGCTCGGTCGCCTCGGCGAGCGCGAGGCGTCCCTGGAGTACGCTTGGGTCGCCGCATGGTACTCAGTGGCCAGCTACGGCCGCTTCAGTAGCCGCGTACCAGTCACAGGTTGTTTCGCACTGGGATCGGATTCACAGTTACCGTAAAATAGGTTTGCGTGAAAACGCGTCGGACACGATTCCGATTCCCGTGAAAGGGGGAGAGGTGTAATCCTGTGTGAGTAATTATTTAATTTGCAAAGGATTGTTTTTGCACACAAAGAAAAGGTAATGGTTAAAGTACACGTCTGAAGTGGCAGTGGGCAGGAAGGGATGCAATGATGTCATACACCCAAGGTTCTGCTGTTTGCGTTTTAACCTTGCTTTCATTTACCTGTAGCTAAGCAGTGCGAGGAAACGCAAAGTCTGTTTCGTTTTCTTGATAACTCTTAATCAAAGCAAACATGTCTTGTTTGCCCCTCTTCAAGAAGATGGAACACTTGTATTTGATATCTGTTGTAATTTTCACTTTCTTGTATTAGATTCTGTGTGACACCTGCTAGGTTTGTAAACAGCAGAATTTCCTAACTTGAAATACTGCAACTTGAAACATTTTGGATTTGACTGAGGGTCTCTTATCTTGCAGGTTCATCTGACAGCTCTTATCTTCGTTGGTGCTTTTGCCTCATCAGCCAAGGAGACACTATCGCAGTGTTATCCCCATTTGGGAGGTTAACTGAAAAAGTGAAACAAATTTGTGCAAGATAATGCAGGAAGCTTGAGGCAGGGCAAGGAACAATCCACTATCAAAGAATAGTAGACCATTTGAATATCTTCCTACTCTTTAATGTTTGGTCTATAAGCACTGCTAAGTGGGGTACGTCATGCTCTACAAGCTGGCACCTTTCAAGATAATTTAATGAATTCCTATCACTTGAAGTTGACACTGAAACTTATGATCAGTCAGGTTCCACCCAAAGGTCAACAAGCAACCGTGAATCACCATTGTTTGCTGAGCAGTATACTGATAGCAAAATTATCAAAGCATCTGTGCTGATCAACAGATCAACAAAACTGTTCAAATATGAAACTACCTACCAAAAATGCTAGAAAATCACTGTCTGTATAGAGCTATTTTCAATTGTTTTTATGGTTCTCTGTAGTTAGCTGACATTGCATTTTGAAATTAGGTGCCTTTGGCTTTTAAAAAGAGCATTCTTGCTTTCCTGTTCTTCACTCATTTTTCTCTCACCAATCTCTCTGCCCCCATTACTGTCTCTTCCCAGATTACTACCTGCAGACGTAGCTATATGAAGAAGGCTAAAGCAGGTGATGTTTCCCATCTGCATTGGACAATGCCTGATGAATGTTCCTTCTTTTGCAGCGAGGCAGGGGATAAGCACTGCAGTATTATTATTACCTGTGCTGCAGTAGTGCCCACTGGCGGCAGTGCTACTGGGCAGGCATAAAGAGATGGTGCCTGTCCAAGGGAACACGCCGTCCGCGCCGCGGTGCTCCCCATCTGTCTGGTGCTAGCAAAGTGACCTCAGCAGGAGATCCAAGCGGTCACTGCAATAGATCTGCAGCAAGCTCCACATCAAGTTCTGATGTCTTTCCTTTTTGTTGCTTCTACTAGCAGCATGGGAGCATGTGGGTCTATGGGGAAAGAAATGCAATTGACTGGCAAAAGCTCAGATTTTGCAGGTGTCTCTTATAGTTACTCAGGGCTCATTAGATAGCTTAGCACCCATAAAAGTTGTGAAACGTGCTCAAGGCAAAGAATTGCAAGAAAGGAAAAAGCAATCAACCAGTTAAAGACCTGCTCCTTCTGCTTTGCACTTAATGTTTTTACTTTTCCTCAAACACAGAGCTTGTAGTCAGGACACTGGTGGACTCTACCTGCAGATCAAAATGGTAATGGAAATAAATAACATCCTTGAATTCCACAGGTCCCTGACCATGTCAAGAAAGGACGTGAGTTACCTTTGGCTGTTATATGCCCTGGTAACAGTAGAATAAACACGTAATCTAAGACTGTCATTCTTTTTGTACATCTGAAAATGCACACCATCTATTCAAATATGTTGCACTATCCTTTATTAATTAATCTCCAGTAATACTTGGTTATTTCTTACTGTGGGCCTTGGTCTTAGAAGTGTGATATGGCTATAGTGCTTTTCATCTTCAAAGAAAAATGCAAGGAGTCATGTAGCAAAACCCTTTAGGAAAATAAGGGGTAGGTGTATTGCCTGAACATAGACAGTAAATCAGTGATAAAGCAATATGTTTGTTATTGTAGAGAACGTGGTCACAAAAGTAGATAAGGTCTGTAGAAAAGATCTTCCATGATTAGGTGGAAAAAAAACTTCCTTAAGACTGCCCATCTATTTATTACTTTCTCCTCAAAATGTATTAAAAACCCATTTAGCTACTTCATGGGTGACACTGAAATTCATGCCAAGAACTTCCATCTTAAAAGTCCTGACATTCTGTTGTTCCTGTATTGTTTATTTTTCCATTGCATCTTGTTTTATTATGCCAGATGACTGGTTAAGGTGTCAAAACTCTGAGTTTTAATTAAAAAGCAGTGTGACTTGGAGGAAAAGCATATACAGGGACTGTATTTTACAATGCAAGGTTAGCATATAACTTTGGTGCCTTCTCTGTTTGGTGTCACTGTATGTCAATTCCAACACCTTCTCATGTTTTCTTTGGGTAACTCACTTTTTAGCCAGTCCTGAGAGCAGGGATGGTCATGACACAGAGGTTCATACAGCCCTTCTTTGTGACAGGACAGTCATCCTCCTATCTCCTATTGTGAAGAGGTTGGTGTGAGGCCTCACTGCTGGTTGATGCATCTTAGAAGTGGGGATGTGGGAACAGAGAGCAGATTGTCTTGATTATTTGCATGTAAAAGGGATCAAAGAAGTAGAAAAACAGGCTTTTAGGCTTTCTTCCAACACCAAGTAGTAAGACCAAAAAATGTGCTATTTCTTTTGAGTTCATCATATTCCACCATCTCAGGAAAACACTTGTAAGGTACTATAATCAAGGAATAATGGGTGCAGCTGCACTAGTCTTTTAGTTTTGATCAGGAGTGTATTTTTTAAGCAAGCATCATCATCATCATCATCATTCCCACTTACCATGCTTCAGTTCACATCACAGAGCAGTTTTGGAGTGTCCAAATTGAATTCCTTTGGTTTGAAACTAAACCAGAATATGTTCTTCAGATCCCCGCCTAATGCAGTCCAGTTGCCACCACTGATGTCCAGTCATTGGGATCAAATCAGAGCCAGCCTGAAGTAAACCCTTTTGAGATGTGTACAGCATAGACACCAGGTTCTTGGCACCAAAGGTTTCAATGTACAGATCTGTTCCAGTTGGTTGGAAGTACTTGTTACTGTGGACATAGCCAATCTAACCTAGAGAGCCTCCAAAAGGAGAGCTACCATCATGTCCCAGGAGCTGAAGATGACAACATGCAGAATTCAAGGACTGCTGAACTTGCAGAAGAAATCTTGACAAAATAGCTGTTGAACCTTCTAGACATCACTGATTTGAAAACAATTGACGCCATCTTTATTGGTGGGTAGAGGATTACAATACTTACTGTTACTTTTGTAGAAAAAAACTAACATTATAAGAACAACGATATCTACAGCTGCTACTTCTCAATGGATCAGCAATGAAATAAGCATGGATCTGAGCAGCTAGAAATTGCTCAGGTGTCCTCATTGCTTAGGATCAACCCATTTTTTCTTATCAGCTCTGATACTTGAAATAGTATGAGAAATGTTATTAATTTTGATATAATCACTTGGGACTCTGTATTTACAATACAAAATCTAAATACCATTTTTAGTTTTTATGATGGCCTAACCAGGTAGTTGGTCTGGGAAAGTAAAAGGTTAGCCTAGTCTGATCATACAATTACCACAAGTACCTTCAGTTTAAGCGTAAGAAGAAACTATGGCAATTTCAGCACTCTCTGGCAGCTAGTAAGTACAAGAGATGGCTGAAGCTGGAAGAAACTAAAACTCCAAAGAGTCACAGACAGTGGTGATAGTACAATAGTACTGACATTTTAAAAATTAATTTGTATAAATAATCCCAAAGAATACCGTTATTTGAGTTAGTGACAAGTACAGTGTTTCACATTTATCAACAATAGAAATGGCATTGCCTTTTCTAAAAGCAAGGTACTGAAATTATGTTGCTGACAGATTTTTTTTTTTTTTTATGTGCACGCATTTCTCATTTTCCCTTTCTGTCCAAAAATACATATTTATTAATATATGAATGTCTTACCTGCCAAGAGTCTTGCTGGCTTTCAGTTGTTCAAAAGGTTTTAGTGCCAGCTTTATTCACTGAATCACAGGATGGTTGAGGTGGGAAGGCACCTCTGGAGATCGCTTGGTCCAATCCCCCTGCTTGCAGCAGGATCACCTGCAGCAGGTTGCTTAGGGCTGTGTCTGGTTGGGTTTTGACTGTCTGCAAGGATGGAGACTCCACAACCTCTCTGGGCAACCTGTGCCAGTGCTTAAAAACCCTTAGAATAAAAAAAGTTTTCTTATGTTTAAATGGAATTTCCTGTATTTCAGTGTCTGTTTCCTCTGCATTTCCATTTTCTTGTGTCCATTTCATCCTGTGTGTCAATTTGTGTCCAATATTTTTTCTCACAGCAATGCTTAAAAATAGTTAAAGTATACGTTAGTTATCGTACTAGAGTAATGATGGACTTTGCTTACTGGCCAAGAAAAAGTAGGTAAGTTAATTGTTGATGAGAGGACAAAGGTTTTGATTTATGATACTTACTATCTTAAATACCAAGTTGGTCTGAAATTCTGTTCCTGCAACTGCTGACTGAAGAACAACATGGTCTGGTTTTCTGTGCCTGCACTCCTAACTTTGCTTCTTCTTCAGGTGGTCTGGAGTCAGGTAAGAAAACAAAGAATGCATATTCTTTATATGATCAAGTAAGCAATGCAACTTAAGATGAATTTGAGAGGAAAAGACTTATGTATGTTGCTTTTGCAAAATAAGAATTTTGTTGTCATCTGCATGGAAGAAAGAGAAAGATTTCTGTTTCCTTGGGGTCTTAGTGCTGCTATTTTTAATAGGCCTGGCTATACATGGAAAGAGCTTATCTTGCATTTCTCATCTAATAAAAATTTCCACTAGTATTCGAAGTAACGTTATCAGAATAGCAAGTCTGGGGTTAGAACCAAGATAAGTATTAAAATTTATTTTGCTACTCCATATTTGAATGGAAATATGATTTTTTTTGCTCTAATACAATATATTTGATAATCAAATTGATGCCTTTTTAGCCACTGGATATACTTGCAAATGACTGTTCCTCCAATCCAGCTGAACTATTAAATGCCAAAAAAGTAACAGTTGAGGTTTTGTATTTCCTGTCTTTTGTAGTGAAGTGTAGCATTTTGCTCATCTTGTGATAATTTATTGCAGAGGCCAGGAATTTTGGTGATATACAATATAATTAGTTTGGAGAACAAAAACCAATAGGTTGTTGAAAGCTCATTTCAGCTGTTCATAGCTTCAGGGTAATCTATAGAGTAAGGTATTACTTATTGTGATATTACTTGAGTGGAATAACGTTATCTATTTTATGTTATCCAACTTAACTGTCTGATTCTATGAATCCAGCTCCAATATCTCACTGTGACAGTCATATCCCCTTCCACTCCACTAACACGTGCTCATACATCTCCTGAAGTCAAGAGCTCAACCTCATGTCCCCAACTTTCCCATAGTGTTCCTATATCCCCCACTACCCCAACTCACATTTCTCTTGTATTTCTGCTGCCCATCACGACTACCAGTTCCTCTATTCCCAACCTTTTTGAAACTCAAGTCTCAGCCTTGTTTAGATTCCTCTGCAGGCTTTGTTAAAGCATGTAGTAGGTGATGAAGGCTGGTACTAACATCTACAAGCTATCACACATCACACTGACTGGTAATAACCAGCTCCTGTGTGAGAGAGGGGCTTCTAATCACCAGGGCTAATTATTTCATTTTCATGTGCCTTATGGCCAGGAAGAGTTTCTTTCGTATTTCTGGATGCCAGTACTAAAAGTTATATAGTCTGGAGAAAACACTGATAAATTAGGGTGTCTCATCTAAACTTGTTGGCTATACTCCATCTGAAGTCCATGGTGAGGCAGGGAAATTTTCATCGGGTGATTTATTACATCCTTGAATAGCTGTCCAAGCTAGGTGAGGTGGATCATCTTCTGGAGATACCAGCGCATCATGGTGGTGCCATACCTATTTCAGGGACAGCTAAATTATATATGCAGTTACTCATTTTTTTCTCCACTGATTACTGAGTGAGTCTACTTACCTTGTTGTTATGTGACTAAAATAGATGAGATGATGTTTCCCACATGTTCAAGATGCACTTGAATTATTTACCAGTTAAATATGCTCACAAGCCATGGTTTGACCAACCTTTAATGTAACTTAATTCACGTAAACCATGTTGTTTGCCAAAGTTAGGGACTAATATTATAAATGTTCAGATTTTTGTGTGTGTGTAGATTTAAAGGTAGCATTGGTTAGACTAAATTAGATTCCTCTTTGGTATACCGCAGGTAATACAACCTTCCTCTGTGTGTGAGTGTGAATCTGTTGTTTATTTACAAACCTTTTAGAGACTAGAAATGCATCATGTAGATCTCAGTTGTCAGGCTGGTATTGAGATGGAAGCCATTACTACTCAAATGAGTAATACTCATACACAGAGATACTCCTTTTGAAACTGAGTATTTTGCTGTTGAGATTCACAGGACTGAAGACCTAGTTTTGTTGAGAAGAAAGTGGGAAGGAGTGGTGAAAGGATTCCTTCAGTGTAAAATGTTCAGTGACAGTTTTCAGACACTGAGGACCAACCTGTATTTCCGTAGATGATTGCTGAATTTGGTATTCTTCAGTCATGGTCTCACATTTTGGTTTGTGCACCAAAAATGCTGCTGGACTTAGCTACATTGATTTCAGTTTGTGAGCTTTTGCTGCTGATAGAGGAGCTTTTCCATGAGCTAGCCAGTTTTTACCTTTAGCACAGTTATGCTTTCTGATTAGTTGATATGGGTACATTGTAGTTAATAATTATTGAGACCGTAGAAACATTTTACTCTCCATTAATGGTTATAAGAGGATTCAGCATATATAGGTATGATTCTTCTCCTCCATCAACAATCTTTACCAGAAAAGACGATAATGTGATTTTAATCTTTGAATATTGCAAGCTTTACTTGTCATTTTTTTCTTCCACATATAGCTAGAAATCTGTGTGAGAGTGGGAGTTTAAAAGCAAATGAAGTCTTCAAAATGTGTGTTACACACTTTGCCTGTGTACTTTCAGCTTGTTTTACAAGCTGCACTTTCATTTCAAAACTTGAATACGTGGTCTGGATACTGTCTTATGCATATCCAGTGATAACGAAAGGTAATGAGAGGATATACGTGCAATAAAACTTCAGAATGTAAGAGGAGTCTATTGACACTGCAGATTTATGGATGATTTGTTTGGAAAAGATATTTTGGTTTATTAAACTGTATCTATATACAGTTATATACTTATTCTTTTTTCTGAACTCCCCATCCATATTTGTCATGTAGCAACGTAAACCTGAATAATACCAGTTAACTCAGTGAAATGTGAGATCAAAACCAATCCTTCAGCATTTGCATCTGCCCAAGTCTGGAAACAGTTTTTCAATCATCAACTTGGTCACTTTTCCACAATGACACTGGGTTTTTAAGAGTCAGGTATCTTAAAATCTACCAAGTATTGAAACAACCTAAACCTGGGAAGTAAGTACTGAAACAGGGTTGTTTCAGGAGAAATTGGGTCAGGAAACAAATTCTACTCAAAAGTTTTTGTAACCAACACTTCAAGGTCAAAATCCTGCCTTTAGACTGGGCAAGGACATATGTGGGTGGTAGTTTTCATGAAGACAATTAAGAAGTAGAAGAAGTAGTTGATTAAAAACTTTGCCTGTTTATATAATGTTTAGATATTAAGCATTTGATTATGCCAGCTCATACCAATTAGGCATTATCGCTCTTAAACCTATACATTATAGCCTCCACTTGCTTAGGCAAAAAATGGTTTTCCCCTCTTAGGCAATCAGGGTAAATGATCAAAATCTGACAAAAACTGTGAAGCAACAGTTTGAATTAATTTTAATTCAGGTGAATCAAAATGATAAAATGAGATTTCAGGCTTTTGTATTTACAATATTTTTTTCTGCCATTTGCTGAAGTTTTCACAGGACAGTCATTTCAGATTGAAAATGAATCTTTCATTAAAAAGCTGAAATGGGACATTCTGACATTTTCAAAGCTTTCTTTCTGAACCTTTTCCAAATGAAGAAATTTTATTGAAGTTTTTTTTTTTTTCCTGCGTTTGGTTAAAGTTTTTATAGGAATGCTGTCAGTTTTAGGGCCCACAAAATATTTGCCCTCGAAATTGTTCCTATCATTATGTGCCAAAAGTCAGGTCTAGAAGAACATGTACATTTGAATCTCTCTTGAATAGTCTGGCCATACTATTTTCTTATCCAACATACAGATGGTAGAAATTACCACAATTAATATTCTTGTGGCCTGCATGGACTTGATTTTTGCCGTTTTTCGACATTCTGATCTTGTACTGTTCATTGCTTCTATTGGAGGTTGCAGATGCTTATCACACTGGAAAAGTAAGTCCTGCATGCAAAACTGCATGTACAAAAGATAACAAATTGTTTATATGGAGAAAGAAAACCAGTCAGGGAGTGGGAACTATAGTAAAAATAAAAGTAAAAATCCCATCCTGCTTTGCAGAATTGCTGTTATGTCTTACCATTTGCTCTGTCTGTAACCTATATTGCCAGAGCTCAGAATTTAAGGGTGTTTTTTACCTTCAGTTTGTGAACTTCTTTTCAAACATATGAATGCAAGACTTCTGGTGAGAAATAGGAGAAGCCACCCAGCAACAATTGCTTAGAAAGGCTGTTCATGATTTTACTCACTGCGTGAGAAACAGTTGTGTAGTGTTATGTCAAGTATTCCAAGCCAGTCCAAAATGAAGTGTCTAGTCGAATAAAAGAGTATAGATTATATTCTGTAGGCATGTTATGGCAAGGAAAAATGTGCTATGTGTATCTCATTATATCTCACTATGGTCTGTGGATTTTACACGTTGCAGAAAGAGTCTTTGAGTTGGTATTGCTTAGGTAAACGGAGTCCAGCTAAGGCACTGGACTGGGGCTGAGGTGACCTGGGCTCTGTACCCAGTCCTTCAAAGACTTGCTGCGTGATGCCAGACCACTCATTCTATTCCCCCATCTTCAGCTTTACGATGGGAAGTTAAGCATAACTTCCGTAGGTTCTGTAAAGCTCCTGACTAGTAGCAATCCTTGATTTCATAGAAATAATAGGCTGTTTTTTTCCTGTTTGTGAAGGACCATTCAGCACTGCCTGAGCTGTGAGAGAAAAACGGTTGTGAAAACTTCACAGAAGCAGTATTGGGCGACTTACTTGTTGGGCAGCCTGAAGTGGGGAGGACACAAAGCTGACACATAAGCAAATAAACATTTCCAGTCAAATGAGGAGGCGGTGGGTCCAGTCAATCCAATGCAAAGCCATGCGCTAAGTGCTGTCAGTTGAGCTTAAATCGCATCTCTAATACTGTTGAGAGAGTAACGCGAGCTGCATTTCATTATGTGCCTTTCTAATAATATCTTTTTTTCTTCCCCTTCCCCAGCCTGCTCCAGAGACAACTGGTGAGTTCTGTTTAGAGATCTATTTGTATGCGCGGGAGGCAGTCAACAAAACCAGCTGCTCGTAAACATCGCTAGGACAGACACAGATTTATAATTACTGTTATTGTTATTGCATTAATTTTCACACTTCATAAAGATAACAGCAAGGGCTAATGTCCTACCTCACTTGTCTTTCTATTTTTCAGAAATAGATGTAGATGGAGGAATTGATCAAGACATCTTTGACATCAATGAAGGTTTTTTAAAATTCAGATTCTCTTTTAATTTTTTTTGGAGATTTTCGTTACGGTAGCCACAGATCAATACAATAATTGCATCTTAATCTCCTCTTCCCTTTAGCTTTAGGACTAGACCTTTTTGAGGGAGACATCAAACTTGACAGGGTGAGTTCAAATATAAAATATAAACCCATAAATGTATCGTTGACTTATGCAATGTAAAGTATCACTGGCATGGAAATGATTGATGCATCCCACTCCTACTAACAATAAATGCCGTTTATGTACCAATAGACTGAAAATGTTTGGGGATGGGTTTCTACAAAATGTCACAGACAGTGAAGGAGTTGGGGGCATTTGCAGAAACATTACCTAAAATAAGGTCGGTTTAGCTATTAGATCAGTATTATTAGCTTCTTGTTTCCTTTACTATGTTTTTTATATTTGAACTTTTAAGACATTCAGCAGCACTGATCATCATCTGGACAGGTTTATATAAAAGATTCTTCATTTATATGTACCATATTTATTATAAACCAATTCAATTTACAGACCAGTGCTGCAAAACCTTCATTATATAAGTAGATTCACTAAAACCAATGGAAAAATTAGATCGGTAATACCACATTTTAAATCATCTGTCCAGTATCCCTACCTGATCAATTAAAAAAATATATATATTTACATAGCAAGTTACATTTCAAAAATATCTAGTAGAGACCCCTGAAGTGTCTTGTACCCCTGAAAGTTGGTAGTGTTTTACTCTCCCTTTTGGTGAATTGCTTTGGCCTGAGCATATCAGTGGAAGCAAGGACAGCACTTGCTAAGGGCACAGGAACAAACCCTTGCATTATGAAAAATTACAAAATTATTAATCTCTGTACAGTTTTCAGGGCTTTAGATCTTAATGCTTCCCACAGGAGCTGAAGCTGTCCTCACATATGCATCAAAATCTCAGGTAATTTCTATGGAGAAAATGCTGCAGAAGTTGGAAACACCGGTAGAAAGGAGTGAAGGGATTTCAAACCCAAGCCTTAGACCTTGAGTGGTCTTCCAAAGTTTTTGAGGTCTCTGATTTCCTCTATGTCTTACATGGACTTGTAGGAGACATGCTTTGCTTTAGCACTATTGTAGTCCCTGATCCTAAATAACTTTTTACTGATGACTGCATACTTATTTTCTTTCTCAGATGCAGGAACGAAACTCCATCATTGGTGACAGCTACCGGTGGCCCCACACTATCCCCTATGTCCTTGATGATAGCCTGGGTACAGTATTTGCCCGTGACAATGTCTGTATGTTGTGTTGATTGAAATGTTAAATACAGGTTGATAAAGATACTGTGGCATCCTTTTCTCTTGTAAGTCTAGAGCAGGCCATTTCCCACAGCAGGATTGGGCCTGGGTGTGCACAAGCAGGATGTATCATCTTGGGGTTGGTGCTGGCTCTCACCTCCTTTCTTGGATGGTTCTTATCCTGCCATTGCTATGGCCCAGCAGATTGATTTGGTTTTGAAAGCATACGTCTGAGACATGCAATTCTACTAGGCAGAAGAAAAAACAGGGCACTGAAGATCTTTTTAAAGCCAAGAAGCTTACCTGGCCATTTACATCATCTATAGCACCGATGGCAAACTGGAATTCTGGCAGACAATGCAGTTTGCAATGGCACATTGCTGAGTCCCCCAGTGTGGGCCAGGGACGCATCATAGTTTGTCTCTGTCCCTTTGAATCCACCCGGCTGTGGCTCTGCACGGCAGAGGCGAGTGGTGAGACAGGGAGCTTGAGTTCTTACTGTATACCACATGGGGAGATTGTGCCCTCACTACACAACGTGGGGTCATCTTTCTGGTACATGACAGGGAAAAAAAAAAAAAATCACCCACTCCTAGTTTAGATTTGGATCTAAAGTGGGTTGAAACCATGCAAGTTGCTTAGAGGAGATGAGATGATAACTCAGATATAATGTTAGCAGTTCAAGTCCTGGAGAGATTCTGTGAGAGATCTGTAGCCTGCAGTCTGCACTAGATAAAATCTGATGTCTTCATTCCCTATTTATTTAATACTCATTCACATAAATCTCAGCAAAGTAAATGAAATAATTTACAAAATTAAGAACCATGCACTATAATATTTTATATACTCATCATGTCATATTTTATATACTCATCATGTCATACTTTATACATAAGTACCAAAGAAAAATTACACAGAAACAGAACAAGAGAAAGGTAGAATGTCACAACAGCCTAATTTATGGTTTTAGGTCCCTACTCAGGTCTTAATCCAGCAAAAAGCCTGATTATTTTGATCAAAGATTGCTGGAGAAAGATCCACCTTTAGGATTTGCTCCATACAGACCTATTGGCTCAGTATTGACAAGAACACTATTTGCTTTGCAGAAATGAATGCTAAGGGACTCATCCTCAAGGCATTTGAACAGTATCGACTGAAAACCTGTATTGACTTCAAACCTTGGGAAGGGGAGAAGAATTACATATCTGTGTTCAAAGGAAGTGGGTAAGAAGAGTAATGTAAAATAACTTTCATCCTGTTTGGCTTCAGGCTATTTTTATGACCAGTATTCACTCTAAAACACATATATCTAATTATAATTTCGTATTTTTGTTGTGTCCATTTTTCCAGTCTTTTTTTAACTGGAAATTGTAGTAGTTTCCAAAACAGGTATTACCTTCATAGTAATGAAAAATTTCTTGCTGATACTTATTTTTAAATGTAAGAGGAAATCAAATCCTCCTCAAATAAGAGGTAATTTTCTTGGCATGGTAAAAGATATCAGAAACAAGCCAATTATTTTCTTGACTGATCTTTGGATATATGGATTATCATTTTCAAATAGTCATTCTTAGTATACCTTAGTTTTTAGGAAAAAAAATCCCAGCAAAAATATGGTAGCTATCACTGTGGGACAATGAATTTGTTTGACTATAACAAATGGAATTGCATTTGAACAATGTCACACCAGCATTCAGATATAACAGCAATATTTTTAAATGCTGCCTAGCACTGAGATATTTTACAGAGGTTTCACTTTATTTACCTCTTTTGATGAATAGTTATACTATCCCACCTTAAATTTTGCAAAATAAGACCGCAGTAAAGAAGTCAAAATTGCCCCAGCTGCTTCCCTTTCTAAGACAGTCTCTGTCAAAACAGTGCAGCAAGAACAAATATATTCTCCACTCTATGCTGAACCATTTCTCTTTTAGAACAGGAGATTAGGGAAAGCTTGATAGCCTGGTGAGAAAATTTACCTTCAGAAAAATCATTTCCTGAAATGAGAATGCATTCATAAATGGAACAAGATTTTCTGATAATAAAAATGTTTCCCTTTCCCTTTGGCTTCTTCCGAGATATTTGTAGCAGATAATTGTTTCAAAATTTCTTCAGTCTCTGGCTCTTTATATTTTCTACTCTTCATGCTATATACGACATTGAAACTCAACCTTAAAAGATCTATAAGTGGAGACTTAGGGAGCAATGCATTTTCCTGTGCTAATGACTCTTAGGCTTTTTGAGCCAAATGGAAAACTCATGTAGTTAAATTTTTTAGTCCTTTGTCACATAAAGTATGCATTGAATTTGCTAATAATTGTACCTGAAAAAGAACCACAATATTTAGCCTATGGCAAGTAAGAGGCCTCTGCACAATGTTTCATTTATATGTCTATTAAAAATAGATGAGTCATGGTGATGAAGAAGAAAAGTCATTCTAGCTGGATAACATATCTTGCCCTCACTGCCTGGTGCGTCGCTTGCCCTGAAATGTTTCTCTCATCTCAGCTGACACATCCATAAAAAAATTAACGCTCAGCAGCACTTTTAAAAAGATTGGAGCTAAACAGTGCAGTCTTCTGAAAACAGCTGTCCCGTTTCAGTGAGCTAGCTTCAGGCTGTACAGAGAAATTACCATGACTGACCCTGCATTAACTGCCCTTCATTTCACTCCATTCCTCTCTTCTGATGTAACGGGACAAGGTGAAAGGTGGGTAAACCAACCCATTTCCCCTCTGCCATTCCTAATTATTTTTTTTTAATCAGCTAGGACTCTCCTAACTGCAGACTAAAGACCTCAGTCCAGAGGGTACAGTGCAGACAGGAGCACAAAGTTCCTGGCAACACCAGCTGGATTCATGAAGTTTTATTGCACCAAGAAAAAGTTGATAAATAGTCTTTGCCTTTCCAATCTTGGAGACAGAGGAGGTGGGGGAACTTTGTGTCAAAAGGATTTGTAGTAGGCCATAAAGTCCTCATCTGGATTATCCTTTTGAATTCAAATG
Source organism: Harpia harpyja (assembly GCF_026419915.1). Classification (NCBI taxonomy): domain Eukaryota; kingdom Metazoa; phylum Chordata; class Aves; order Accipitriformes; family Accipitridae; genus Harpia; species Harpia harpyja. The sequence goes on from NC_068944.1 coordinate 31,314,011, forward strand.
AAGTCAGCACAAAATAAGTCAGCCACCATTTTGTTGTGTTGACTGCCCTGTGTAAAAAATACGTTTGTAGTCTCTGATGTACGTACACAGTGTCATCAACCCCCCATGCAGAGAGCCCTCTCCCTGTCCACATTCTTTATCTACCATTCGCCAAGCCTTGGCTACTGCCTGTATTATGTTAACAGGTATATATTTATAATGCTAAGTGAGTAGAGTTACATGTAATGTTTTCTAGCGCACAGCCTTCACCTCACCCTCTACTCAGGTCTTTGCATCTGCAGCAGAGGTTAGACCATGGATCTATTTAAAGACCTTTTCTAGACTCCAGCCTGTGTGCTGAGCAAAATACATGAGGGATGCTTGTGAATCACAGAAATGCGGGAGTATCAGATGTGGCAAGTGCCTGCAGAGCTCACAGAACAGTCTGGGAACCTGCAATGGATGTGTCATTTCTCCCTACTCTTCTCATGAAGAGCAGGACTCATTCAGCAGGAAAACTAGCATGGTGTGGTAGAGTCAAATGCTTAGCAGACCAGGGAAGATCAATGCTGTCTCTAGTATTTTCACATGGAAAATGAGGTTTTCATGGAGCTCTCCTGGGAGGTCACTTCAGCTCTTTGCCACTGTGGCACACAGCAAAGAGAACCCATGCAGAAGTGGATTGATACAGATCCCTGGCTAACCAGCTTGGTGCTGGTAAGTCAAAGTGTCTGTGTGCTGATACTGGTGATCTCTGATACTGTGGGAAATTATTTACTAGCAGGACATTAGCATAAAAATGTGCCTGAAATAAGTGGCTTCATCGCTACTGATGGCACGCATCTATCTACTTACAGCCCATCTTCCAAAAACAAGGCTGGTGGAATTAATCAGAGCAGGTACTTTCCTGTTCTAGCATCTGATAGAGGAACTAGCAATGCAGAAAGCATTGAATCAGAGGAGATACAGCTCTCACACACTTGAGGAAGCTGGGACTTCCCCCCATTTTCTTCCTTCCTGAAGACACTGCTAATATGGGTTTCCAGGTGCCCATTGCTCTGGAGTGCCCTGTCCCACTTACTTATCTAGTTTTATTCTCAGTGCTTGGCGACACAGACCATGTATTCACTCCCTCTGCAGCTGCAGAACAATGGTTGTGTCGGCATTTGGCAGTCTGAAGGCAAGGGGAAGCTGCATCCCCCAGCATTTGGATGCTAGTTTTGCCAAGTGTCCTGGATGTGTCTGTAGCCTGCTGTGCACTACGCAGCAGCTGTGAAGCCAGAGGCAGCTGCTTTGGTATGAGGTGGACCCAGAAGTGTGATGGACTTCTTAGACTTCGGCACAACACAAGAAAAAGCTGCGTAATCGATATGAGGCCTTGTTCAAGGGAAGCCTGTGAAATTATGGATGCCACATGTGCTCCTTCCCAGGTCTCATGCTGTGATTTTAATGAGTAATCAATAGCCAAGGCCTGTGCTGCTTTGTGGAAAGAGAAATACTGGGGAATATGTTGCGCTAATAAGTTACAGGGTTCGAAAGTGCATGGTGTGCTTGTGTTTTTAAATTTCTGGGGTGATAGGACTGCAAATCCTATGGCATATTTTGTGCCCGATTAATTTTATGGACTTCATTGGGTAAGTGTTGATTTATTTGCTGCATAAAATATCAATTTAAACGTAGCTCTCTGTGCTTGCTAGTTTGTGGACATGGGGTGCCATTTTATTGGCTTGTGCAGATAGCTGACTGACTTTTTTTATCCTTTAATAAAAACTTCCAGCACAGTTGTGGTTTTGCTCTTTCTTGTCAGCATGTGTCAGCAGCAAGTGCCCTAGCGCAGCAGCTCACAAATAGCTAGAAAGAAAAGAGCTTATGAAAAGCACTGTCAAATCCACCAACCTTTTGGAAGGTAAACACAGCCATGCAGAAGCGTGCCTTGCCTGGCAGCCACAGCCCCTCACAAAGCAAAAGGCCAAAACGATAAAGAGAGAAGCAGCTGCAATGGCAGAGGCGAGAATGTGTATGAACCCAGTTGCCCTGGGATAGGGACAGGCTCAAAGTGCGCTCACAGTCACATACTGTGGTCCAGCTGAAAACTGTTAATTTGCAGTAACTTAATTACTCTAAATTATGTGCCCATAGCCTTTGATGTTCAGCAGAGCACCAACAAAATCCTCATCAGTTTTCTTCCGTCACAAATAGCTCAACATTTTTCTTCTAAAGAAAACCCATTAAAAATAGTAGAGCCAGGGCGGGGGAACTGCTTGTTCATCGAAACAGAGCTAAATGTGAGAGGAAAGAATCTGGTAAGGAACAGATCAATGAAAAAGCGCTTTCTGTAGCAAAATGTAACTTCAACGCTCAAGTTAAAAATACACCTGTTGAACAGATTGATTCTGGAGTTCACGTGGTGTGGGAATGGTATGTATCTCACAGACAGCCCTCTCATTTTATTTCAATGCTAGCTGCTGGTCCTCAGTGGGAAACCGCCAAGAGGGGTTGCAGCAGCTCTCCATCGGAGCCAACTGTGACAGGATCGGGACAATCCAGCACGAGTTCCTGCATGCCCTGGGATTCTGGCATGAGCAGTCACGCTTCGACCGGGATGACTATGTGTCCATCATCTGGGACAGGATTCAGCCTGGTCAGTTACTCCCCTGCTTTTCCTTTTAGGCTCTGGTGTTAGGGGGTTTAGCTGTGGAACATCTCTTCCAGCCATCCTTTGGTGGTCACACTATTCTCTTACCCAGACTTATTTTTCAAAGCCAGTGTATCAATAAATTAAAAATCAAGCAATATCTATTTGGGACAGAAAGCCTCCTTTGTTGTTGCTGTGGTTGTTCCTTGTGCCACGGCAGTTCCCAGAGCCCTGAGTCCTGTTATGCTACATGTTGTACAGCAGAGCAGCAGAAGAGAATAATTTAGTTTGTTTAAATGAATACTGTAAAAGCATGGTTACTCTGGGACCCCTTAACAAAACAAAATTAAAAAAAAAACACTCTGAAAAACCCAGTGTGACCAAAGCCAGTAGAAAATCTCCAGTGAAAACGCCGGTCGTCCTCTTTCTCCCTGGCTGCTATACCCAGTGCAGGCAGCAGAGCTGAGACAGCAGAGCATGCAGAGAGGGCATGCAGGCAGGAGAGACCCCTTCCAGGCTTCCCACCACACGAGTGGTTGCTTTAGCCATGCAGCTTGTGAATGTAAGTGTTGGCGTATTTGGCACAAGCCTGAAAGCTGGCACAGGGTTCCTCGGGACTCTGCTCGGTCTCTGCTTCTTCAGCTTGCCATTGTCCTCTGTGACTTTCAGGCAGTTCAAAAACAAAGTTATAGATGCAGACTTGATGCTTTCCTAACACAGGTACACACAGAAGACTGAAAAAAATAGATAATGATTAAATCTAATGCATTCTTATTTAGTCGTGATCAATAGGCAGGTGCACGTGCAAGTATATATTACAGAAAATGACTTAGACTCTGTTACTTGATTTCCATTATATTTTGCTGACTCTTTAATGACAAGTTGTGCTATTGTTAGCCCTTTGAAATTGCTGCAGCTTTTTTACACTGACCAGAATATAGTTACTGTATTTTGACTAATTTAAAACATTTAAAACTTTATCTTCCATTGGGTAGTTAGTAATGGTTTTTTGCTCATACTCCAGAAAATATCTGTACAGTTAAATTCTGGAAGCTTATCTGATGACAACTTTAACTTGTTTATTGCAAGCTAAAATGACCAGCAATTAAATATCAGAGAATACAGATTAGAAACAGGGAGGCATTACAGTTGCAAATTGCATTAATTTGAGTACTGAAACAGTATCTCCACTTTTGGGTATCACAAACCCATCAAAGTTTATGGGTAGTTTCATGGGGAAAAGATTTCTGGTAGCAAAAAGCTTTCCTTCATCCAGCAGAAGTCATCATGTTATGTTCCAGTGGCTGAAAGAAGAAAGTAAATAACTCTAGACTAGAAATAAACTAGTTTGTATACAGAGTAAGTACAAGTGAATGACTACAAAAAAATATTTGGGGATCTGACGGATTCTCTGTCACTTTGAGCCTGTACATCAAAACTTGGTCTTCTTGGGCAACAAACAATCTTTCCTTTTATTTTTCCTGTTTAGGCAAAGGTCATAATTTCATAAAATATAATGATACAACATCAGACTCCCTGAATGTTCCCTATGACTATACTTCTGTGATGCACTATAGCCAAAATGCATTCAGAAATGGAACTGAACCCACCATCATCACTAACATACCAGACTTCATGGATGTAATAGGACAGCGAATGGATTTCAGTGATTATGATCTCCAGAAACTGAACCGGCTGTACAATTGCTGTAAGTTTCTCCACTTCTTTTAATTTTTTTGCTTCTGGCATTTGAAATAAACAAGGGTGATGATACATACATGCTGGACTCATCCAGGCAGAAGTGAAAGAGATGCTATTGTATTTGGAGAAGTGAACTGTGTTAACAACACCAGAAATACAAGTACAGCTAGAAATAACATAGCCTCCTGCAGAAACACTGCTGCGTAGCAGAGTTTTCTGTGCAATTTTATCTGACCTTTAGTTAAAAACCAGCTTCACTCAGCAGCTGATTTTTGTTCATCCCTTGGGTGGCTGTTTAAAACTTGTGCTTCTACGCAAAGCTTTTTGGTCCCCCCCCGCCCTGTTATTCCATAGCTGTTACTCAGATACTGTACAGAAATGCATATCTTTGCTGTGGCTATCATACCTACCCCGCTCTCACACAATCTGTGAGACAGTGTGTGTGTTCATGCAAATAGGGTACAGATGCTGTTGTGAAGAAAATGTGAGCTTTTGAAATTTGTATTTTTAATTTCAAACCCGGTCTCTTTCAAAAGTGGTCAGAGGAGTTATTTTGCTCATGTGGGATTTATTTTGGAAAGTTGGGTGAAAGTAAGAGACAGAGAAATATAGATAATTCTATTACAAAACTGGAATATAATTCTATAATTGGGATTGCATCAAATGTGCCCTGGCACTCAGATGAAAACTTACTTCACTGCCTCAGTATCCCAAGTAGTGAGTACTGGTTTACAATTATATTTTAAGCCTCATTGTAAGATACCTTAAATAATTATCAAACCATTTTATTAAAACAGCGCAATTTTTTGAGCATACAATTCTGATGAAAATATTTCTGTTCATGCAGGTCTAAACTGAACACACACTTACGTGCAGCCTTAGCTTCTAGCACTTGGCGTACAGTCAATTAGATGTTATAGAAGTACTTACAGCTAAGGATATCTTCAACAGCGGATGGGGTCCTTCTTCCTCTCCATTAATCTTATATACTTTACAGCATTCTCATATATTACATAAATACTTCATGATATTTTAACTTCATTCTTAACCCGTAGGCACATTCCCCAAGTGAAACAAGCCCCAGTCCTGTTGAAATTAGTGACAGAACAGCCACCACCTCCAGAGCAATCAGGATCTGCCCTGCTCCCCAGTCTGTCCCTTGGCTTTGTATAGTATGCACGATATTCGCAGAGCCATAAGTGGTCTTCAGATCACCCATCATTTGCCTAAGTGGCCCCTGTGCCCGGGAGGATGGGTGCTTCACAGGTCCCAGCCCTCACCCACCCGGCTGCTAGACTGATCCTTTCAGGTTAGATGGAAGACTGAGAATGCCAAACATGGTTTGGATGGCAGATATCCTCCCAGAGGAATCAAAAGATTAATTCTTTTGTTGAACGTGACTTAAGGAAAAAGTTTAAGCTGAATTTCTGCTAAAGGCCTGTGTGGTTAGGAAATTGCATTAAAAATGGGAAACTTTGTTCTTAAATTGAAAAAAACCAACCCACCGCATAAGAAATCCTGACTGATACTTCAGTGCTGTTCTGATCTCTTCTTCAGAACTGTCTTTCAGGCCATATGATGACAGTAGATTTTAGTCTGCTTTCCCCTTCTAGCGTATTACTTAACAGAACTGACCATGAGGTTTTCCTCAGCCACTGGACATTAGTACTCAGCACTCATCCCCCATGTATTTTCTTCCAAGTCCAGCCTTTCACTATGTATCAAGAAAGTATCTGGCTTTTGGTGCAGGTGGAGTTCAAAACCTGCCTCAAGCAGTGCCCCCTTCCCCTATTTCAGGAATTAATCTAAGAAATACATCGTAAGCTATTGGGTCTTGCTTTTTTCTCTTCCTGTCGTTCAGGTCACCGCTCCATGCCAGTCAGCTTTTTCTAATTAAGGTAGTTAAGCTACTTCTTTCCTGTTTGGGAAAATTCATTTCATATTTTGTTTTATATTTTGATTTCAAATAGCTCTTTCATCTAATAATTCTCTGTTTTTCTTACCTTCTTGCTGACACCCTAGCTGGGTTGGTTTTTTTTTTTCTTTCTCCAGCAGTCAATATAACATTCACTGTGAAAATCTTTTCTTGGTTTTTACAACATCATACCAATACTGTATCTTAAAAGGTATCAGTCATACAACACTTCTGATGATAGCCTTGCAACCTCTAGAGGATTGTTAGCTTTCTAGGAGGACAGTACAAAACATCTCAGCAGTACAACTGATTTGGCAGCGGTTCATACTGAAGTGCTTCCCTGAGCTACAGCTGAAGTGAAGCATTTGGCATGCCATCGAGGTTGATTTTTGTGATACTCAAGGTCCTTTTTGTGGTGCAGTTAAACCTTTAAACCTGCCACAATATTTTACACATAGTTTGAAAAGCAATGGGAAACAAAACTAATAACAGGGATAAACGTGGACTGTGTCTTCCCTCACCCATCCAGGGTTTGCTTTAGACAGAGAAAACATTTCATACAGTGTTTTTCCTTTCCTATTCAACTGCACAGTCTTCCTTCACTTAATTTTTCACTTGTTATATGCAAGACATTTTAAAAATTTGTATGAGATGAGATATCCACTGGTCCCAAATGTACCCTTGCCAATGTTTTTTTCAATTCAGCATTTTGAAAATCAGGGTTTGCTTATTGCAGTGAAATAACTTCTGCTCTACCATATTTCAGAATAAGCACTCCAACTGATATGTTAGTGAACTTTTATCAAAATCTGTGGCCATGTGTGGACTGGCCCAAAGAAAGCAGAGGAATGAGTGAGTGGGAAGTCTCAGGACCTTTTGACTATGTGAAGGTTGGTGGGTTGGGGCTGGTATTAGTGTTCCTTTTATAAATAAAAGATGTGATATGATAATTAGCTGGCACCCTCCTGTGCTTGCTAAGTGCCCAAAGTGGTCCTGATGACATCTTATTAATGTCAGTGTTAATCGCCAAATGCTTTGAGTTTCTGCACATCATACCTATGAATATTGATGGTATTTGAAGCCACTGATTATTTGGTGTCTTCATTTAGTTTTCTCTGCTCTTGGCTTTGGACATTCAGAATTAAAATGATTAAAATGTATGTCGTGTAATAGAGATTCTTTTTTTTTTTTTTAATGTTATAGCCTCCTCCCTAAGTTTCATGGATACATGCAGTTTTGAACTTGAAAATATATGTGGCATGATTCAAAGTTCAGATGATAACAGTGATTGGCAGCGTTTGTCTCAGGTTCCTGCTGGGCCAAATACTGATCACACTAATATGGGAGAATGCAAAGGTATGAGAAAAACCTGTTCTTATCTCTCTGGGAAGTATTTTCTGCAGAGGCATGCAAGTTGACTTCGATCTCGGCCTTGTTCTCTTTTTATCTGTTGACAAATTACAGTTTATTTTTTAACCAAGCAACATAAATCTACATACTTAGGGACATCATGTGATACGTTCGATTTTCTCCTTATCTGAGAACATTGAATGTCCTTATCTCTTTTGATCTGTTTTCTAGTTTTAGTGTCACATCCTGATACGAGAACCATATAAAATTTTCTAATCTATAGTACAGGCACACCAGAAAGACTGCTGCTTTTCTGAATAATTGCTCAGTAAGTCTTTGGAAAGGATTGGGATTTAGAAATTATGTATATTATGAGGGCTCAGGTGAACAATTAATTGAGAATATAGCCAGTTGTGTCTGAACCTGTCAGAGAAAATTGCATGAGTTCAGGAGCTTAAACCAGTCCTCCAGAGAGAGAGTCAACTGTGAATTACTGGCACTGGGTAAAGAGAACAAGCCCATGCTTTTGAGTACAAATTGCTAGAGAGAGCCAAATGAGGAGAAAAGTTGCAAGGAGAACAGTTCTGCCTTGGGACAATGTGAACAGGTAACAGTCCTCAGTCTGAGGATTTGTACAGGAACTACCTTACCCTGACTTGACCGTGTCTACTAGTGTTACTACAGTTCAGTGTTACGAATACTGGTACGCCAGGAAAATTTTGTTTTCTCTCTCCTCTACCGTTCATTTCTCATTGACTTTTGACAGATTCTGGCTACTTCATGCATTTCAACACCAGTGCTGGAGCAGAGGGAAGCACAGCTATCCTGGAGAGCCGAATTCTGTATCCCAAAAGGGGCTTTCAGTGCTTACAATTCTATTTCTATAACAGCGGTCACGAAAGCGACCGGCTGTATGTCTGGGTCAGGGAGTATACTTCAGCCCATCCGAATGGTACTTTGAGACTCATTGAAGAGATAAAAGGTATGGAATAAAATTGCATTTTGGTTTAATCTATATGCCATATCCTTTTCAAAGTACTGGGGGAAAATACTGTAGCAAAGTGACTCATCTCCTAGTGTTATTGTTTGGCTTCTTCTCTAACTACGTAATTGATTCTCTGCTGGTGAAATTATGCTTGATGGATCCTCAGTCAGCTGTTTTCCAAGAATATAATCAATTACCACAAATTACAAACTCTTGGGTTATCAATATAGTTTTCTCACCAAAATAGCTAAAATTCCATGAGTAGTCATTTTAACTGTTCTAGAATTGCTGGTATCAATAGCAACAGATGAAGTTGGTCATTAGAGTAAATTACAATGAATAAGAAAGTAATAATAAAGAAATGGAAAGTGTAAGTTCATTCCCTGGAATACCTAACATACAAGTTTTAAAAAGATAAATAAAATTTAACTTACTTTTTAAACACGGTTTGAAATGACTTAACTGAAATACATGGGCAGCAGATCATGATTTGAGTGGTAGTTTGAAGAAAATTAAGTTCTTGTGGTTTTAGGAGCCTACAGCCTACAGAACGAGCAACTGAGGTCAGTTAATGGACAAGACCTCTTTAAGCTAGAATTGCCAAAGGCATCTTATGATTCAATTACTTTCTCAAATATTTAACTATTACTTGGTCTCCTTTACAGCTACAACTAGTTCAATCTTCTGGTTACATAAGGGTCTGAGCAAGTTCTTTTGCTAAATAGGTATCGAGTCCGCTCTTCTGCCTCTTTTTGTCCCTTTAGGCTCAGCTACTGCTCACGCCTGTTTTTCTTTTCTTTTTTCCACTCTTTTCTTCACCCTGATGCTTTCATCATCCCTGTGTGCCGTCAGGAATCCTTAACATATCAGGGCTGCTGAGGCAGATGTAGATTTCAGGTCAGTCTGAGCCCTCCAAACCCTTTCGAACCCTACTTTGAAGCCAAGATTAATTTCTCCACACTTCAGCCTTCTTCACAAATACTCTTTCATGTATATTAGGTCCCATCTCCCATTCCTGCTTTCTCAAGTCCGTAATTTCCTTTTAAGTCTCTGATCTCATATGTGTGTCCAAATGGGCACCCTACTTTGACAATCTCTGGTAAAACTTTCAGGAATGGTTTAAGATTAGTTTTTCCCCCAAGCTGTTTCACTTCTGTCATGTGAGAAGTTACCCTCACCAGTCCAGTCAACAAACTGGAAGAAACAGTGACACTACAGCCCTTTCCAGCCATGATCTAACATGCTGGCTGAGCTGCTCATGGGTTTGCACTGAACCACCATGCTCGAGAGGCTGAGGGACAAGCCCTGAATCCTTTCTGCTGGACTGTGGCAGCTGTAGCTGCCTTCAGCTGGGAGCAGGGGAGGCTGTGGGAGCGGGACATTTTACAGCACAGTAGCTGATCTGCTCATTGAATGTGAGTCAGAAACCCCAGTCTTGCATATCATCTGTGCAGTTAAAAAAGCCTTTAGTTTATGCAGAAGGCAATTTAATGGAAACCAGTGGGGTGGTTTTGTTCTTGTTTCTGGGTTTATTTTTTTTCCTTCTAATTATAACGGTAATGAAGAATGGCAAGAAATTAAGACTTATATCTGAGATCCATTGTGTTGTGTTTAGAATCATTAGGGAAGTGAAGCGTGAGTTCTGTACCTGGGACTGGCACCGCTTAGTCCATTAATGCAGCTGAAAGTCTGGTCTTCCATGCTGGTGAACATAAACCAGGCAGCAAAAGCAACTGTTTTGCTGCACACACTGTTAACAAAGGCTGTCCTACCTTCACCTGCCTTACGAGGCCGCTGTGCAGAGGTCTCTGCTTTTGCGTACACTGCTCTTGGAGTCAAGTGGAATTTGCTAGTGCCGGCACTTTTGGATGCAACATCAGACTCGCAGTGAGGTTTTACCACATGAAGTAGGTTTTGCAAATGACTGGCTTTAATTTGAACTTAGTACCATTAATCATTTGATGGGTGAATAGTGCTTCTGCATAGGCAAACTTCCAACAAGCCTTTTAAATATACAAATCTTGTAGTTCTAGGTTCCCAGAATCCTCTGTAGCATTTTTTGTTGAGACATGTTGTTACTCGGTTATTTGAATATACATTTCTCTGATTTTTTTTTTCTTTTTAATAATACAGGTGACAGCCATCTTTGTGCATTTAATTATCACAACATTTATACTAATTTAATGCAATGTTCTTTAAAACTATAAAAGAAAAAGCAGTCTTAAAAACCATTAACACTGTTTTCACTCAAAGAGCTGCTATGCATATTAAATCTGTTGAAAAACTACATTGAGAAAATATGATCTTGAGTGCAAATGTAACATCTACAGGAGAAATATTCCATCATGTCAGTACCAGTGGAAATGAGAAATTCTTACATAGTGTTGATATAGGATCTGTAGACCTGTGCAGTGTTTGACTCTCTTGCTTACTCAGAAATCCCTACCCTTGTTTTTCAGGTTCACCTGCGAGTTACTGGCAGCTCCATCACGTTACTTTGAATGTCACAAGTAAATTCCGGGTTGTGTTTCAGGGCATGAGAGGAAGTGGCTTATCAAAGGGAGGCCTCTCTATTGATGACATCAACTTGTCAGAGACTCAGTGTCCCCACCATGTCTGGCATATCAGAAATTTCACACATCTCCTCAATACAAGTCCAGCAGGGACAGCAGGAAGAATATACAGTCCACCTTTTTACTCTAGTAAAGGATATGCTTTTCAGGTCAGCTTGTTTGTAAATGGTACTGCCAATAACCCATTTAATTTAGCAATGTACTTTTACTTGATTTCTGGAGCAAATGATGATCAGTTGCAATGGCCCTGTGCATGGCAACAAGGTACCATGACTCTGCTTGACCAGCATCCCGATATTCGCCAACGGATGTCAAACCAAAGAAGTATAACAACCGACCCTCTGAAATTATCAGGTTAGTTAAAATCAGACGTGCTATTCAGCCAAAAGATAAGGAGTCAAATTTTGTGTTTGTGTACGTTAGTGCAGGTTTTTTTAGCTTCTAGAATGTTTCATTTGTTTGCAGCAATGATATAATTGATCCACAGAAAAGAAAAAAATTGAACATACAAGTAGGTTAAGCTGGGACCGTGGATTTCAAAGTTGATTTGCATAAGAAACAGGTGGATGATCCACTCCTAAAATTTCTTTCATATGCTCTGTGAAAATGCATTTATATCTGCTTTAATGAGAATGGAAGTTTTCCAGAAAGCTTGAAAAGAAAAATACTGAATTAACAATATGCAGAGTTCAAAGCAGATAAAAGTGCAGCTATTAAATCCCCTCCCTTCTTGTAAAAGGTACAGTGGTGTCAGCGCAAATCTCCAGCTGGACAAAGTAATGATTCATATTATGTAATCTGTACTCGTTCAAGGTGTGAGAAGATAAGGAGCAATTGTCCACAATAACTTGGAAAGGAGGCAGTTGAGGTAAAGATGTAACTCTGAGAAATGCTAGGAATCTCTATAAAGAGAGATATTAGAGAAACCCCCTATATTCATCATTGGATAAAGTTTGGATTTAAGCCAAAATGACTTTCTGCATCAATATAAGGGTTTTGCCAGAAGAAACCACCTTCACCACTGAATTAGTTTCCTGGGCTTTCAGACCATAACATTAGTCAAGGAAGGAAGGCACAAAAATGTCTAATTCACAGTATTACTTTTAAAATTTATGATTTACATTCATTTTTCTGTGACACTGTCTCTACGTGAAAACAATGTGGGTAATCTAGAAAGACTAAATGGTCTCCCCTGTAAATGAAAGGTGCATCACACCAGGTCCTCCATAGATGGTTGATATTTTCCCTGTGCTCTCTGCTATTATGGCCACAGTGCTCAGCCCTTTTCTTTCCCTGACCCTGTGGACGTGCAGTCTGTTGACACTCTGCTCCTTCTCCCTCGTTTATTCATATATTGCTAGTAGCCCCAGATTCCCAAGAGAAGCCTTGAAACTCCTATCCTTTCTCTAACCAGCAGATGTGTTGGAGCAGGCAGTTTCTTCTCCCTCTGTCAGATACTTTCATAGGCAATCAGGCTCAGCTTTGAGATTTAGAAGAAGGTTTGATAAAGGGGGACATCAATGGCCTGTGACAATTCAGGTTTTTCAAGTACCCTCTGCCCTACATCCACATCAAGAGACACCTCTTTTTTTGAGAAGCACCGAATTAATTCATTTTACATATGATTCATGTGCTATTCATCTTCTTGCCCGCTATGCTTTAAAAGAACTAAAAAGACAGTACAACAGGTTGTCAACTAGCTCTCCAGTAACCTCATCTCCAGCAGGCTCTTTTCTCAATACCTCAGGCTAAACCAAGCCATTGAAGATCTCTGTTGTCTTGTGCATCTCATCATTATGGAATCTCAGGCAAAAAAATGCAAATATTGTAGGCAGGTTCAGCATTGCTCCTACTCTTTGAATTTCAGGTAATTTATTGTCTTCTCCATATTCATGAAATCCATGAGCAACTAAGCAGAAGCAGGCAAAGTAGGACGCGGTCTGTCTTTGTTGTTGAGAGAAGCCTCAGTACTAATTTGCAGCAGAGATTATCTGAGAAGGAAGGGACACTATTGAGAAAGAAATCCAGAGTGGTCCCACACTCACATTCAGTTGCTTTGGTTTTTTTCCCCAGATTCCTCATCAACTTATTTTTGGGATAGGCCAGATAAAGTGGGATCCATAGCAAATTTTCCCAATGGAACCGCATTCATGAGAGGTCCAGGAAGTGGAACGAGTGCATTTTTAACTCATCAGAGACTTAGAAGCCGCAACTTTATTAAAGACGACAGTGTTTATATTCTTTTAACAATGGAAGGTATGTAAATATAGCTGATACAGTAAACATGGAGTGTCACATACTAAGTCACTAGTGCTGTAGATATAAATACACATGATGTAATTTGCAAATGAGCAGTTTTGGAACTACGCATGTATCTAAAGTCAAATCATATGTTTGAATAAATTTGTGGATAGGTACATGCACTGTATAATTCCTTTATCTCATGTGAAGCTGTATAAAATGATGCTAATCCTGTGCAAATTATTTTGAATAGAGTACTTTGAATAAAATAGCCTATTTCTGAAAAAATCCAGAGGACATTTCCTAAATTCATCATGCTCCTGAAAGGTAAAAAAGACTATTTATCCATTATACTTGTGGACAGACAATTTGCTCTTTACTATTAGAACTTGTCATTAGAATAAGAGGAAAAATAACAGGACGTAAAGACCTTATTTCTTGCGGTTTTATCATGCAGATATATCACACCTACTATCAACTCAGCCAAGTGTTTCACCCACCTTTGTTGTGAGTACGCCCAGTGCCAACACCAAGCCTACCACTAGGTCTACCACCACCACAACACCCATCACAACAGCCTCTGTCACCCTGACCGAAAAGCCAGAGATAGAGGTTCCCAACTACTGCCCAGACAACCCTTGTGAAAATGATGGAGTCTGCGTTATAGTAGATAGAGCACCAGTGTGCAGGTAACTGTCTTTATTAACTCTCAAATGCAATTTCAGGATGAGTAATGAAAGTTTCTAGTAGAATAAATCTTTGTTCCTAATTGTCGTGGTTTCAGCCCAGCCGGTAACAAAGGACCACGCAGCCGCTCGCTCACTCCTCCCGCCCCCCTCCGGTGGGATAGGGAGGAGACGGAGGAGAGAAAAGAAAAAAAACCTGGAACCTCGAGGGTTGAGATAAGGGCAGTTTACTGGGACAACACAAAAAAAGGTTACAACAACAACAACGGTACTAATGAAAGAATATACAAAAAGAGTGATGCACAGTGCAACTGCTCACCACTCGGAACCCGACGCTCCACCACCGAAAGTCGAGAGCCCTCCCCCCGGCCCGCTCCCCATTTATATACCGAGCATGATGTCACATGGTATGGAATAGCTCCTTGGCTAGTTCAGGTCGGCTGCCCCGGCTATGCCCCCCCACCTCCCAGGTTCCTGTAAAAATTAACTCTATCCCAGCTGAACCCAGGACACTAATGAGAGGAAAGACTATAGCTGAATAAGGCAAATATTTCCAATGGCTACTGCGAGACTAAACTTATGACCAGTTTGGGCAACAAAGCTCCCAACCTCAGCATTGGACCATTTTGAAGTACTCTGCTTGACTTCTCTGTAAATTATATTTTAAACATGTTTATCGTTTTCAGTAATGTATTAGTTCAATGTTATAAAATGGACTGTGCATCCCCTTAGAAGTCCCTATAGCAAAACTTAGAAGAGTTAAATATAAATGCAGTTGAAACAAGAGCATTTATATCAGTAGGCAAAATGTTTAATACTTCTCAGGCAGGAAGCAGCACAGACATTTTAGAATTTGATTCAGAAATATCATGTAGTGCAAATTATGACCATGAATTACCAGAGTGTAGTTGCTTGCCTTTGAAACCAGCAATGAAGGCTGAGGACTAAAAAGATTGTTTGCTCTGCAAGAAAATTAATATCAACTTTTATTTAATTCTCTGTGGATAGATTTATGTAACCCACCTGGCTGACTAGCATTGTTCCAGCTCTCAAACAAGCTTTAAGGCTGAAGATAGTAACCTTATGTGATGCTGTGCCAGGGCAGGTAGACTGGGGGAGTGCTGTGAGGCAAACGCCTAAATGCTGAGAGCAACAAGACTCAGGATGACTCATTAAATGTTATATCTCTCCATTTAGAAACCTTTTAAGAAACAATTCTTGTGCAACCCATCAGAAGCAGGTCACAAATATGAGTAAATGTCGTGAAGCTGTTCCAAGAAGACAAAAAAAAGTTAAGCTGAATGTTATGCCTGATTTCGAAATTATGGAAGGAGAATATTTATTTTCTGACATCTCTGGACTATTTGAAGCTCCAGTGCCTATATAACCTACTTTCCATCCTAGAGAAGTGTGTGACCAGCAGTCAGTTTCCGCTCTGATTTTGTACTGGGAAACAAGGGGGAATGTGATACAGAACTCTGTTTAAGCCGGATCGCATGAAGTCCCCCAACAGTCAGTACCTTTGCAGCGCACTGCAAATGGACTAATTTTCAGGGCTGAGTGTAGTTCTGAGTAAATGGCTTAGGAACTAGAAAAACAATACATAAGAAACAACCAGGGTTAGAAAGATAGGGACAGGTGTGTATTCAGCGGTACTGCACGTATATTTTTTTTCAGTTAGATCATGGGGACCCTCATATGCTCACCAGAAAAAGGTTCGGAGCTGATTGTGATGCTGGATAAGGTGAAGGAATCAAGGCCTGGAGGTTGTTTTTAGTCCTAAAACCAGACAGCTGATAGGATCTTAATTTCTTTTCTTACTGTCTTTTTGGAGGAGGGCAGAGGCAGCTCATACAAGTTCTTTATATTTGACAATAAGCCCCTTCTGGCAATGAGAAGGTCTGATCGGAACATATCACATCTACTAGTGCAGAAGCACTGAGCAGGGAAAGGGGAATATGGTGGGAACACCTTCGGCTGGCTCAGTCCTTGAACTGGGGAATTCCTGCACCTAAACTTTGGTTCAGCTGCTGTCTGGTCAGAGGTGCCTTGAGAGTCTGGCCTGTGGTCTCCATCCTGTTTATCTCACAGGTTCGCATTGCTGCATAAGGTGAGCTTAGAATTAAAAGCAAAGCACACGTGAGGAAACAGGTGGATGAAGTTTTCTGGAGGGTGGTAAATGTGGCTTGATTGGATAAAAACAGCAGTGTAAAGCTTCTGGACTACTTGCCCTAGGAGCTTATTCAACTCCTTCTTATAAAGGATTTTTTAAATTGACTGAGTGAAGAAGATAGAAGGGCTTTGTGTAAAAGCTGAGCATGGCAAAAGGCAGAACTGCATCAGGATACGAGGCTAATTAGTAATAGTTGAAGCAAATATTACATGACAGTGGGTCCTAGTGACAGGTATCAGTTTCATGCAGCAGAAAGTGAGTTTTCTATCATCAACAGAAGTGCTATAAACTTCAAGGAAAAAGCAGCAGATAAGTGAACTGACTGATCCAGACAGTATCTCTATTGGTAGCAAAAGACAACCATTCTGTAGCAGCAACTCTATAGATCAGCTGCGGCCAAGCGTTAAGCAGTCAAAAGGATCAGGATAGCGCTTGGGATTTCTGGCAAAGGCTCTCTGTAAAGACATGACCTGTAAAAGAGCAGGAAGCTGAAAGAAGCACATCCGGATGTGTAAGGACAGTGGGCCACTCAAGACAACTTTATAATAGAAGTCCATTTTAAGATAACTTCATTATGCCTTGGGATATAGAAACAGTACATCAGAGATGCCGTTTTTCTTAAGTAGACCTTTTCATGCCTTTAATCTTTAGGTGATAGCACATGTTTGTTCTTTTACTTTCTAGATGTCCAGCCGGTGACAACTGGTGGTACATGGGAGAAAAGTGTGAAAGGAGAGGGTCCACTCACGAAAATACTGTAATAGTTGTTTCTTCAACCATGGCTGTATTTGTTGTAATGCTTATTGTCACTATCACAACCACAGTGTGCCTTAAAAAGAAATACAGCCAAGGAAAGGAAAATGCGGAGAGCCTGACTCTACAAGTAGTAAGTATTTTGCCTCTTTCAACAAATATATACACACATACATATATCTCTCTATATTTACTAAAAAGTAACAATCAAATCCAGTAAGAAATAAATTGGAAGATGTCACATTTTTGAAGTCTGAAGACTCCAGCTTAGGAATTAAAGAGCTCCATTAAGTGCTGCTAATTTATCAAACACCAAAAAGCCACTTCATTCCAAACCTGCTCTCCTCCTCCACCCTCCCCCCCCCCAATCTTAGTGCCCCAATGGCAGCCTACATTGAGTGGGAGAGTATGAACAAAGGGGCTCATTTTCAATGTGTAACTAAACTGTGTTTTCTGCTCATCTATTACTGCATTTTATACTAAAGATCTCCCCTTAAAACACCTGGATATGGTGCTAAAAAACCCAACCCAAAATGTCAAAACGAAAAGCAAATCTAAAAATTCCCTATTCAATAGCCATTTTTTATGCAAGGAACAAATCAGCCATGGAAATAATGACTTAGGGAGAGGTAAAAGAAGACAGCAGGTTAAAATTATCTGAATGAATGGATCAGAAAGGCCATGTAGTGAATAGCAGCAGCATTTGGGCAGGTTTTGATAGGAAATTTCACAAAGTCCGAGGCACATGGACTCTTAGTTTAAATAGAGACTTAAACTTGGAAATAGCAAGAGTGACATAGCTTAGAGGGACTCACAAGGCCCAGGAGAAATTTTGTAAGGAAATTGAGGAGGAATGGCCTTCCAGACAGCAGAGTTCCATTTTTAATTTTGTACTAATATTCTTTGTGTGATATCCTGTCGAGGTGCAGTACTTCTGTGCAATGCCAGATACTTGACACTGTTACTTTATGACCTTCCAATAAATAATTTTGGTTTCTTTGCAAGTAACGCTCTTACATTATACACATACTTCCCTTCCCTACACACTTTTAAAATGTGGGTTTGGTTTTTTTGTTCTTCCCATTTAGAATAAAACATCCTTCTGAAGATAATGCAAACAAGCATCAATGACACAAGATGAACATCACTGGAAAACCACAATGACATCATCATTATTTGTATTACTTTTGTCTTAACCATCACAATAAAGGTTTGTAAAGTAAAATACTGTGCTAAAGTCAGTGAAGTGTCCAACAGTGTTGTATATCACCATGCAATGGAGAAAAATGGAAATATGTTGTGTGATGTGCCTGCCCTGTCCTTTAAGTCTACCTGAACATGAAGAAAATGTGTAAAACTGCACCCTGATTTTCAATCAACACAGTGAAGTCTAGGTTTGCTATCTTATCGTGATACAGATGTCTATAATAAAAGGGAGCTGGACCCTGTAATCATGGGGTACCCAGTGGTTCTGAGTCATGCAACAGCTGTCAGTCAGTCGTGTGAGGGTATGTGGAGTGTGGGAGCATCTGGTTCATTGAGTTATTTGGTTGTGATCTACTCACTATCAAAGAAATAACAAGTAATGAGGAAAGTGGTAAATTAGCCACACAGACACACGAACATTAATAAGGAAGTCACAACAGAGACAATAATGAGGACCCAGAACGCTTCAGCCGCTGATTGATGGTCCATTAAAGGAACTACTCAGGCAGAGCCTTCAAGAATGTCAATGTGAAGAACAATTTTTTACTGATAGGAAGGGGGAAACATGATTAACATGAGTATTATGGGATACTGGAGGCTGATTGGGATATCGGCTATCAGAAGAGGCTTGTGGACTTATGTAAAAATGACTATGGGATGTTTAGGGGAAGGGCCAAAGGATTCAAAGAAAAGCGGAAGGATCACGGTGGATCAGAGAGGAGCTAGTGTGGGAAGACGGTGTCAGCAACTGGAGAGACCGGCCTGAAAAGAGATCTGTGTGCCAATGACCAGAGGAGATCACAGATGTTAGGGCTTGTAGGTCTAGGTACTAGCACATGGAGGGATTGGCATGCAGTAACTGGAGGGACTGTGGGCCATGGGACTTGGGCTGTAGGGCTTGTAGGTCTAAACACCAGTGACCGGAGGGACTGGTGCATTTGCGTTGTATGTGTGTTGAAAGGTCCAAGTGCCAGCAACCGGAGAAGAGCCATGGGCACCAGGTCTGTAGGTCTGGGTGGCAGCAACTGGAGGGGTCGGGTTGTATGTGGGTGTGTAAGAGATCTAAGTGCCAGCAACTGGAGAGACCTGGGTGTGTTTATATTTCTTCAGTGAATTTAATCTTCTGTGTGTATACGTATAATTCACCAGCAAACTTCAAGCTGAACTAGCTGGCGAGTTGGAGGAAACACTTCCACATCTGGAGGACTCGGTCTGAGCCAGTGGTTGGGGTAAGGGAGGCCACGGTCCAGGCATGGGTATTAGGCAGACTGAGAGCTGAGAGCCCATGGTAATATTCAAGGGATCTGTGATTGTGGGAGTGCTTATGTGATGAGTGTGTGAGCGTATGCATCTGTTTTGCTAGCAAGCATCACGTTGCTCTATCTGGCAAGTAGGAGGTGACCTGCATACCAGTTAAAGGACCCCGGGTCCAGGCATGGATATTAAACAGGTTTAGAGGCCACATTCAAGGGGGCTGTGAATGTGGGTGTGCTTATGGATGTGGAGATTGAGGGCATACATGTTTTCACCAGAGAACCGCCATTCTGATCGGCTGGAGGGGAGGAAGAGGATGGGGCTCTCTGCACTTGTGTGAGTGAGTTTGGGCAGCATTATAGGTGGGTTGTGCTACCCGCGCTGCTCTGTGTGTGTGAGACAGTCTGTGCAGCCAGCCGCATTAGGGACCTGTGTGTGCATGTGTGTGAAAGAGTGTGACTCTTGGATACGCACTCAACCTTGCTACAGGCCAGACCTGCAAGCAGGAACAGCAGCAGCTGCATCCCTGGGACTGGGATGGAGACATCACCTGGGACCGTTCCTGGCTGGGCACATTGGCTGGGGAGGAAGGATCCCGGGTCTGTTGGATTTGGTGTCTCCCTTAACACCCTTGGTAAGGAGGGCTACAACTCAGTGGGATTTGGAGAACAGAGTAGGCATGGAAATAGGAGAAGGGCCAGAGGAAGCAAAGTGTGCTTCACTGAGGACACTTTGTGGAGGAAGATGGCAGTCACTATGGGCACAGATCATCATGTTTGCACTGTTTTGGAGGGGGCCTGCAAGAGACAGGAGTGCCAGTAATAGAAATGTCAGGTCACACCAGATGGTTGGTAGACTGGTATGTGAATATGTTCACATTTAAAGGTCAGCAGCTACTTTGATTCCCCAGAATGGATGTTGATGATCATAACATTTGTCATGCAATTTACCCTAACTCTGGGCGAAAGCAGTTCAAATGTATGGAAATTTGCTGAGGGAACTAGTCTTCCTCTGAATGCTACTGCATGGAACAAAGCAACAAATGTGTATGCTTCTGTACCAACATTATATATGTAGTCCTCCTCTGATTAATATTCTCTGAAATGTAGTTATATTTAAAGCATTCATAGCTGGTTTTATTAGCTTTTGTCAGAACCCAAAGATTCATGAAAACAGCCAGACAAAATTAACAAAGATTTGTCAGAGCTAAGAAACATCCTGGATAGGAAGATATCCTACTATAGATGTCTTAAAATAACTTTCCTATTTTGACATGTCTTCATCAGCAGTTTTCATGCAAATAATCATCCAAATGCGCCTTCAATTAAGATATGCACATAGATTTACATGGAGTTAAGAAGACACAAATGAGACTGTTCATAAATTCAACCCTGGCTAAAATACTTAACATTATAAACAGTGAGCATTTCATAATTTCAAATGTGAACTACCAGATTTGTGACTGCAATGATAATTTATATCTTTTGAAATCCAGATTACATGAAATGGCATAAACACTTCCCTGTGCTTTCATCAGAAGAGAGCTTAATAGACAGAACAATATATTACATTATGCAAGATACAAATTCTGTAGGGTATAGCCTGAAATGGGAAACTTCCATGAGAAAGAACCTTAAGCTTCTGCTTATTCATTTCAAACAGGAATCAGTGAAGAGCACAACTTAAAAATGAATCTCCGAGTCAGTGAGTATGAACAACTCATTTTTCAGTGGTGTGCAGATTCCATAGAGCCAAAAGAGACTGAGTTTTTACTAATGTCATTAACTGACCCCAAAATACTCAAGAAGAAAATTCTGTTTTTTCAATTTACAATGCAGAAAAATTACTCAGGAAGTCCAGCATCAGAGTCAATATTGCACTTCATTGTCTACCAATCACAAAAATTATACTACTAGCTCAGGTTCCTGAACAAATAATTTTTCTTAAAAAGCTGTAGCACAACTGACTTACAGTGATGGTATTCTTCTGTGAAGAAAGGAGGTGAGTACATACATGGTTTAGGAAATGAAGCATTTCAACTGGAGTTTTCTTCTTTATGAGTCGATGCTTTACTTGGATTTGTAATTTAACTGGTTAAAGCTGCCACGCCTCAGTAATGGTCACCTCTTGCAAAAACAGCAATGAAGGTTCACCAGCCCAGGTCCTACAGCTTTCCTCTGGAGCTGACTTCCCTGCTTTGCAAAGACCTTTCCTACATGGTTACTAGGACCGCATCTATTATTTTTAATGAAACAGCTTGATTTTGGAGATGTACATTTGACAGATAGTATGGGTATTCATCACAGATCAGATACTGTGTTGCTCAGCCAGAGAGCCATAGATGGGGTTGCAGCCTGAGTGTTTACCTTACGTTCTTAAAGCAGATTTATTCACAGAAAGTTTTACTAAAAATCTTCAATGTAAACTTCTCCGTATGAAATCACTGAGATACTAATATGGTAGTAAAACCTACCAGTGTTAAATCTGCACCAGGTTCCACTTCTTTTTCCTGTCCTTCTCAAACTGTGGTGATTCAGGTTAAAATTTGCAACAAGGATTTGCTCTGCCTGCATCCCTGGTTAGGCACATTCCACTCTACACATCAGGACTAGTGTAAAAAGCCTATTATTGGATTCCCACAATGTGCAGAACAAGGGCTTGAGCCGTGGACATTGACTCCTCTAGCCCCGCTAGCAAAGACCCAGGCTTAAGTGAATGTTGTCTTCTTTGCTCCTCCTTTTCTGGGCTCCAGACTAGCTGTACAGCTGGACCCAGCAGAGTATGTGCACATTGTATTTCGAGATGTGTGCATGACTCATTCCATACTGCTGAGTCTATCAGGAGTCACAGCATGGGCTTAAAAATAAAATAAAATAATCCCAATATTCAAGTCAGTGGCTCAGGTTTGGGGGAAAAAAAAAAAAGGTAGGCTGTTATTCTAGCTACTTACTGGTCTTTCTTCAAGAATCTCAGCATTGCAGAAAATCTTTTAGGCATGCCACCTAATATCTATGCTAAACAGTATACACAGCCTCATATTCCTGATATAGGCAAACTACACCAATTTCATTGCTATTGGCATCACATGGATCAGCTCGCTCAGTCTAGCTTTTGCACAAGTAGAAAATAACTGAATCGTAATGTCTAATAGATGGCTGGCACTGCATTGTCAAAATGCAAAAAAAAGGACTGAACCTAGGCACTAGCTCTCTTATTTCAGCTAAGCATGTCAGGTGTCTCGTACCACCCAGGCCAGGCAGACATGGTTCGAGGGTGCAGGGCAAGAGTCATGAGTTGTCTTTTTTTTTTTTTTAGGTGCAGATCAGAACAGAGAAGCAGTATCTCTCAATTTTTTTTCCACAGCTCTCCTTTTCCACTGTTACTGGAGCTCAGAGACTTTTGCTAAGACACAGATGCCACCTGTCAGTTAAAGTACTTTTGATTCTTATAAATAAGATCTTAATTCTCCTGTCTACTTGGGCTGCATTTTCAAGCTATCTTCAGTGCTGGTAGTACAGATGGTCATGTCTCAAAAGGAGAAGATAGATAACCACCAAATAAACTGCCTTTTCTGAACAGTCAATTGCTGTTTCTCAAATCTAGAGTTGTCGCTTAGAGACTTTTGTAGTATTTGATGCAGTAATGGCAAAATATCTGAAATTATGAAGAAATTAAATATACAGTATTCTCATTTTCCCACTTCTTTCATCTACATATGTTCTAGTTCATTACAAAAGACAGCTTTAAAGTCAAGTTTTAATAATTCGTTTTGTGCAAGAAGAAGATTGTGAATTTTTTGCAGCAGACAGATTCCATGTTGCTGCTCTCCTTGTCCTCTCCCCTTTCCGAACATCAACAGAATGAACCAGGAAAAAAAAAAAAACAGTGACTACAGCAATTCAGACTGATCCCCCCTCCTACTCCCAAATTAATAATTTTCTGGAGTACATATGGATCAGTCTTCTTCGTATTAAACTTAACTTCTTCAAAACCAGTGCCACCTTTTTTAATTTTTTCATGGAATGCTTTTTTCCTGCCCCCCCCCCCCAGGTTTATTACTTACAACATGAACGTTATATCTGGTATCATAAAGGTTGCAGACAGGTTTCCATTTTCATTTGCTCATGAATTCCTAAACTCCTTCCACTTGAGATGAAACGGTCCATGCTTGATCTCTGCCTTTGACTTCACCTTCTGTGAAAACAAAATAGCATCAGAGAAGCCTAACTTGAATGTCTGGAACTTAAAAGAACAAAAATCAAACCTTATTGTTTCCCAAGGTTGCAATCCTACAATACATAAACATGATTGCTCTTCCAATGCAATACTCATGGGAGAAAAAGATTGCATGCTTTTTATCAGATTTGAATCTTATCTCTAAACAATTTGATGGAACATTTTGATTAACTTCTTAATGATAGCATTTCTGCTTAGCAGGTACTAATATGTAACTAGAACCAGCCATCTTGTTCTGCCAGAGCTCTATGTATGTGCATTTGCCCTTGAGTTTTGTTTTTTTTTTTTAACACCATCTGGATCCATGCAGTCTATGCTACAAAAAGCCAGACCAAATCTTGTCAGCAGCACGTCTCCCTCTTCATGTGTGATTGCTTTTTTTTTTTTCATACTTCTCATCATGTTGTGAACACTTGGGTTTGGAGGCAGCTTTCACTCATGTAAATGATGTTTGCTTGTTCAGAACAGAGCGTTATAAATTACATAAAATAACATTGCAACTTCAGTTTAGTTTGTTAAGTAAGCTATTAGTTTATTAAGTTTGGTAGTTATTAAGTTGTTTAATAAACTTTGTTTATTAACTGTAGTAGGAGTCTCTCTTAATCCTTAGAAGAGTCAGGTTTCATTCTGGCTGCTACTGTCATGCCTTCGTCACCAGAAAAGGTTTGTCGAGTAAGCTGAAAGTAAGGAGAGAAACAGAAAATGAAAGTATCTATCATCTCAGCTGGCATCTGTCAACTTCTGCAGGCACTCAGGACAACTGCAGGTTTGCCTTGGCCAAAAGAATAATGATTGTGCTTAAGCCTTAGCATGTGTGATTGGGAGGAATGGAAAAAGAAAGGCTGCTGGGATAAGGAAATATGAATTTCCCTATGGGAAAAAAAGCTCTAAGGAAAAAAAGAAAATTAAATTGAGCTCACAAATACCCACTATGGGCCACTGCATGATAGCCTACAGGCTGCGTCTCCCAAGCAGATAGATGCTTCTTTGCAACATGAAGCCTGAACAATTCCTTCTGTTCAGCAGCCCACCCATTTGCTCTGCTTTTCACAGGTTCCCAGCTCACAGCAAGATCAATCGCCACTACTTGTGTCCTTTTTAAACCTATTTCCATTAGCTTATAGCAATGTGCACTTCTCTCACTTACAAGCACCATGAGACCTCCGGCTGCCCCAACTGCAGTGCTGCGGAGCCTCTTTAGGCAGCTCTCTCCCTCGGGGAAGTCTGGGAAATGGGCAGCAAGGGTGATGTGGAGGCTGTGTTGCGCAAGCATCACAAAAAACATATTTCATCACTGGAAGCTGGAAGACTGAATAAAAACTTGGAAGCATAACCCCTTCCACGGTTTCTGCCAGAGACAGAGCCAGTGGTGGTACCCTGTGGTGCTGGGTCCACTGTCCCTATGGAGAGCTCATCCCTGCATAGGTTGCTGCCAGGGGCAATAAATAAGAGCGGTTCTTGCCTTGGACGATTTGTTGGAGGAACTGGTGGAACCCCACACTCTGTTTCACTGAGCCACTAAAGACCAGATATATAAATATTTGTCCTTCTCCCTTGGGAGGGAAGTCCCCATCCTGCACCCAGTCCTTCTTGCCAGGAAAAGCGAGGCTGCCTGTCCTGGTGCTTTGCCCCATGCTGGCCACATCCCCACGCAGTCACACGGTGGGAGTGATTGCATAGCAATTTGGTTGGCATCAAGCCTCCTCGCCGGCTACACTCCGACCATTAAAGGCTTGCAGAGCACTGGCTGGCAACCACCTTCCCCCCCAAGAGTGAACTTGAGCTTTGGAACAAATTTGAATTTCTGAGAAATACAAATAGCCACAGATGCATCCATTTTGAATGCAGTGTCGGCAACCTCAAAGGCATTTCTGAAATGAAATGTGGGGAAGGGAGGAACAGAGGTTTATTTACCCTTTTTTCCCCAGAGGTTTATTTACCTTTTTTCCCCCCAGGGTTCAAATGAGCAAGCCACTCTGCCCTTTGAGCTAGCAAAGTCATAGAAATGCTTTCATTTACACCATAATCATGCCTGACTGCCTAGATTAGGTGGTGCTTTCCTAAGAGCAAGTCATCTTGGCTTTCACTTGCCTTGATTTATACCCATATTGCACAAACCACTTTGCAGGCATGTCAGATCACTCTCAAGTTGGCTTACTTGCATATTTGCTTTCTGCCTTGTTTCCCACAGCATCTCACTGGTCTGGTAGACTAGGACTGGGTGGGCTAAAAATGATTTTTTTTTTTTTTTCCATTCCACAAATATTCTTCAGCTATAAAACACTTCCCCATTTCTTATTAGGTGGCATGAAGACCATTTCAAGGCTTTCTTACCAAAAAACCCCACAGGCCGGGGTGCAGGAGCTTTGGTACGTGGGTGCTTGCTGATGCGCAGACAGACGCGCAGCGTGCAGCCTGGTGTGCGGGGCCCGTTGCACAACAGGAGGGTTTTAGAGCTCAAAAGACGGAAAGTTTGATATCTTCGGAAATGCAAGGCTGAGCATCAGTTTCTTAATCAGCAGTTACAGCTGCTGTCAACTGCCTTCCTGGCAACCCCCTGCTGATGGTGGAAGTGGTTTAGGGAATATTTTGCAATACAAAGATCACCTCTTAAAGGGGAAAGCAGAGCACTTTTTGCCATCTTTCAACTGTAGGGCCAAAGCATTTTTGCACACTGGTTTTAGAGCACTGGAAAAATTAAATAGCCTAATAAGCAGTAGAGAAATCCTGACCTTTCTTTACTACCATTTTATTCAGCATATATATGAATGATCAGTTTGTGCTGAATAACTTGTATAGTATCTGTGAGTGCGTGACTTCCCTTAGTTTATTAAGCAGGAGTACAATACAAATCCTCTCCTTCTCCACCACTTTTGGCTTTTGTCACAAGGAGTGCTGAAAGTATTTGAAATTTAAGTAGCTACTGGTGAAGTCAGAATATTTTTTGCACACCCCTTCCAAGAGTCACTGTCTAAGGCGTAGCCATGCACTCCTAATGGTCTGGATCATCTCAGATGGAGCCACACATTAGCAGGATTACTCTTGCCAAAGGTCTTTTTCCCAGCTGCAGCAGGGCTTATTTGTCATTAAACCTCAAACTTCAGTTATGTTTAACAACATGGCAACCCCATGCAAATACAGAGGTATGCAGTACAAAACTTTTACGGAAGCAGAAATGTTGTGGGTCCCAGCAGCTAGAGCCCCAACTCCTCTCCACAGATGTGCAAAAGAAATGAGGGCAGCAGGAGCATGATGGTCACCCCCTTCAGATCCAGGGACTGCAGGATGCAGGCCCAGACCTCTGAGCTGGATGTTAGGGATAGTCATTAAATATTTGCTGATGATGTTAGGAGCTAATTGCTCCAGTAAACTGGAATCTTGGTACTTTCAAGCTCTGGTGGGAGTGAACTTGAATAAATGTTCTTGCACTTATGAAGTATTTTTACAATTAATTGCCCAAATACTCCTGGGAAATAGGAAATCAGTTTCCACAGTTTATTGGAAAGACTGTTAAATCAGGACTATTAGGAGGCTTAAGTAAGAGCACAGAGTAAATTGCTGTCAAATCAGATTGAGAAAAGGTGATCCACCGGTACCTGTTTGTTGGTTTGATGTTTTGCTGCCCCGATGGTGTAGTTTAGTCCAGCAGCCACAAGCAGGGACACAGCAGTCAGTGGGAACAAGCCCAGGACCTCTGGCAGCGCGGCTCCGCCATGGCCGCAATCGTCGCCAAGACACTTCTTCCCCCTTAGCCCCCAAAACCTGACAGCCATCAGCTTCATCACTGTTGGCAGACAGCCCTCAATAGCTGGATGAAGGTGGTGGGAGTGGGAGAGCCAGGAGTCCCTGCTGATGGGTCAGGGGATGATAACCTTGATGTTGCTAACTCCAAGGGAGCCCAGGGCTGTGGTCTCAAAAAATGCAGTTTGCCAGGCAGCTGAAGGGTGGTTACAGCCAGCTTTTATAAGCTGCCACTTGATCTTTGTAATAACTATTTTTTATTCAGTGTTTTCTAAGCTCCTTCCCTGTGAAAGGAGGAAGATGCCTCTGACAGTGTTGCAAGTATGTTGTGAGTAAGTCGAGATGGCTATTGAGAAGTGTCAAAGTTTTTCCTCTTTTCAAGTAACTAAGATCAAAACTTCCAAATTTTAAAACATTCACATAAACCTTTTAAGTACCTTGAAACATCATTAGTACAATTTTTTTCCTAAGCTTGCAGCCTTTTATTTCATACGTTGTTAAAAAATACAGCTTCCATATAAATGTCATGAGATGTATGAATGTTCAACTTCAGTACAACAGGAGAAAATTGTTAGCAAATCAAATCAACACCTTTCGTTATTCCAGGTACAGGAGCCTGCCATGCTCCACTTAGCATGTCCAAAAGCACAGGTTCAGGCAAATGAAAGAAGGCAAAGCATTACAGAGACATGTGCTTGAGCCTTAAAGTTCCCAAAGTTGAAGGGCCCTGGTAAGAAATCCTCCGCATTATAGAATTTTAGTTTGTTTTTTTTTCCAGCATTTCCCCTCCAGAATGCTCCCGAGTCTTAGCAAACTTGGAAATCTTGCACCACTGATAGCTTCTAAATTGCTTTAGCTAGTTGTAAGGTTACACCAACAGTATTGGTGTATAAGAAGGATTGCAATTGTTCATTCCAGTCTCAAACTGGAAAGAAAAGAAAGAGAAGCTGGCATTCCTACGGTCAGGAGTGTAAATTTATTTTTTTATAAAGGAACCTCAACTGTTTTCTTAAGCAAAAGTTTATATTACTATGCTATTATTACATACCTAATACCCCTCCAGACATTACTGCAACACAGGTAGGTACTAAAGACATCCTCAGAAGTCCTACTGTTTCAATAAATCAGATAGAAATGCTTGAACTATGCTTTCGTTATTAGAGTTGTTGCTTCAGAATCCTCCCAGAATAAATCTTTCTTTTTTTTAATTTAAGATCTCATTCCAAATTTCAAAGGAGTATGCCTACCTTCAACCTAGCTTTGCGTTTTATCAAGGGACCAATTTTTGGCTTATTAAAGCTTTAATAGGTAGTGCTTTGGATTGCAAAGCTCAGCAGATCCATTAGCATGTCATTGAGTGCCATTATACAACTGCTTTGAATTTTTGTGGCTCCACATGTGCTATAGTTGGACATACAGCAAGGTAATTCAGGTGCTGGGCAAATGCTTTTGACAAGGGGTTGTTGGATAACAGATCCCATCTGCAGTGACATGGTTAAAATGCCATAGTAGTGCAGTGCCGATGAAGTGTTGTTTCAGTACTGCCAGTAAGTTAAGTGTGCAAGTTGCTCTCTTCAGGAGAGAACAGACATACTCTAACGGAAAGATTTGAAAAGGATTATTGTTTTAGGTTAATCTATTTTTAAAGCAAGTTATCAAATATTTGATTGAAGCTTTGTAGAGAAATAAAGAGATTGATTTATGTAAGGAAGCTTGACACCTCTGCCAGGACATGTTATGTAGCAGGTTAGCATTGTCAGGCTAATGTAACTTAATTATGGGTGCTGAAAACAAAGCATTTAGAAATGAAGTCACAACAGAACAGCCACTGTGCCTACAAGTGACAGAAGTAGAATAGTTCCATCAACTTGAGCGATAAACTGAAGCCCATTCGTGAAATCAGTGGGTGTCTCGCCCGAATGAGCAGTGCAGGATTAGACTCGATTGCGCATCATGCCGGCACTAGTTAGAAACATAGAACAGATGTCAAGTAAATAGGGAAGTGTGGGACAAAACAGAAATAATTGTAAAAATGTGCCCAAGGATAAAATAAATTGATCCTAAGACACTAACAAACATTCTTGTATAAGACGAAATGAGTCTTTGTACTGGGTTGGCTTTTATTTTCTCGCTAATATTGCATAACAGAACTACACTGGCATGATGAGGAGGGGGGATAATAAAATAACTTATCAATGCACTATTAACTCTACATGCTCTTACCTAATAATAAGATATTGATGTCTCCTTTAATGCGTGTCCCATTGTTGAGAACTTTCTCATTACCCCGCAGTAGCATACACAAAATGGCTTTTTTAATATACTCATGGCCATGAACGTTTGGTGCTAAAGACTTGCTTAAATGGTCAAAGATACCCTATTTAAGAAACAGCAAACACTTACATTGCACATTACCAACATTAGAATGGAATCTCATTATCCATTAGCCACTATTAGTGCAATTTATAACTTACTTTAGTTTGAGCTTTGCAGAATTTCTTGATCTTTGCCACATCATCAGCTGAGAATGTGGGTGCTATTTCTTTGCTCATCAGTTTGATATTATTAGCCAGCATTATTGTCCCGGGTATTTTGCTCCAGATGCAGAGAAATGTTATGAGATTAACTATTGAATAGATGAACTATTAAATACATACTGGACCACTGTTTTCACAACACAAAAGGAATCAAATTCAAAGAAATTATTGGATTTATCCATTTTATTATGGCTCAGCAAGTGAAATCCACAGTAAAAGAGGATTCAGTGAAGTTCCAACATCAGAATTCAAAAGAACTAGCAATACATCATACAGCTTTATAGCGCTGGGGATTTCATTTCTTCCTTACCCTGCAATACGAATGGGTGGGATATCTGTATGGTGTGGAGCAGTATGGTATGACATCCTATCAAAGAACATGCTCTGGCGTTAGGGCTACCTTTGAAGGAAAGAGAGAGGACAACTCATTTGTTGCTTTGTTTTCAATAGGCTTGTCAGACACTTGGGCTTCTTCTAAAGACCGATCAGACAAGCCTTGCAAACCCCAGAGGGTGAGAAAAAGCAATCATCTCAGAAACCTACAGTTTGAAGCAGAAAGCAGGGAAACACCACCTTAACTTCTACTTTATGAACCTATCAATCTTCTATACGTTTACAGGCTTTGTAGGGAAGCACTGGCGAGACAGCTGATGCTTCAGAAGGGCCATCAGAAAATGCTTCGGGGAGGGGAGAGTGCAAGTGAATAGAAACCATCTAGAGAAAGAAGCGAATGCAGCCCAAGATCTGCGTGTGAGCAACACAAGCACCCCAGGGCACGGTTGTGTCTCCCAGGTAAGAGGACTTGAACGGAAACTAAATCGAAAGCTAATCCAATTCCAGCTCGGACTGCCTCTGGAGGCTCCTAAGAAGCCCCTGTGTGTTGCTGAGCCTGTCTCAGCCACGGCAGTCAGGCAGAGCTCTCCCGGCTGCCCAACCTGTCCCTGCCCAGGCGAGCGTTGAGCTGCCGACCCACCGCTGCCACCCGCGCAGAGGGCTCGTGGAGGAGCAGGGAGACAGCTCAGGGGCGTTCGGCTGCCCCTGGGGAGGGTCCGGGGCCGGGCAGCGGGAGGAAATTTGGCAAAGAAGAGACAGAGAGAGGTGGAAACGGTTGTTCTCAGCGCCACAGGCGGCACGGCAGGCGTCCCCGCCGGGCGCGGGGAGCAGCGGGGGCAGCAGCCACAGGCGAGGCCTGTTTCTGGCTCTGAACAAATGGGGTCTTTCTGAGCGGATCCTCAGGGAAAAGCGACGGCGTTCTTTTGTAATCAGCACAGAATAAAATTACAATAGAATTCATAGCACTCGAAGCCATGCTGGCAAGAATTTTTTAACTGTTCGGTAAATGCCAATCCCTCCTATTTGATACCAAGTTCATCTCAAGCCAGTCCTGACAGGCAACCTCCTTTGCTGCCATGCCCAACTGCAGGGCCAGCTGGCAGCGACTTGGGCGGGCCGTCGGTCACCGGTGCCTTGATGGAAGGAGATTTTTATGACCGCTGCATGTTCCTCCTGCGCACTATCCAAAAGAAATTAATTTTTCTGTAAATACCTTTCACGTGATATGTGTAATATTGTAAGTAGGACCGTTTGCTCTTGGGATATGAGGTGTTTGGCTATTTCCCCACCGCGGAGGAGGATGGATGGTAACTCCAGCAGCTACGGTCACACAACGGTACGGCGAGGATGCGATGGCCCATAAGTTGCCTGTATTACTGTTCCAGTGCCTGCGTTACCCTGAGCTGCAGCTAACGCCTTGAGGTAAATGAGGACACAGGGATCTGAAGAGACGTCCGCCCAGAGATGCCCGCTCTGCACTGCGGGGCGGCCGGCTCCCCACCACAGCCACATGCCCAGGACCAGCCCAGGCAGCGGGAACCCAGCGAGACCAGTGCCACCAGCAGAGCAGGGGGAAAATGCTGTATTAATACTTGCCATTAATACTTACCGATTAAGAAAACCCAACAACCAGTGCGTATTGCCTTTTATACAGCTGAGAGACAAAACACAGACCAAGTTACAACAAAGCTTAAACCCAAAATAATTACATTTTGTCATAACTCCTTCCACACAGCCCAAGCTACCAAGGAAGCGAGCCGCCAGCACCCGGGGAGAGACACGATTTGCTCCACAGCTCCCTTCAATCCCAGTGCGAAAATTTCCAAAT
The DNA here is from genome assembly GCF_026419915.1 of Harpia harpyja. Classification (NCBI taxonomy): domain Eukaryota; kingdom Metazoa; phylum Chordata; class Aves; order Accipitriformes; family Accipitridae; genus Harpia; species Harpia harpyja. Next base: position 31,346,137 of record NC_068944.1, read on the forward strand.
GTTTGAAACAGGGAGCAACTAAATCTTTTAATGCTCTCTGAAAAGCAATCAGCTCACCAAAAGCATCATTCAGCAGCCTCCAATATAAAATAATTAAACCATGAAAAGCTGCCGCAGTAATCTTACTTTAAAATCCTAAATTCCTTTACATTTTGAGGATCTGATGGCATTGACTCCAGTCAGACACACAGAGGCAGGGCAGAGACCGCGGGAGCTTCTCACAGCTCAGCTGAACACACCTCTTCCACTCCTTGAGCAGAGGCAGCTTAACTTTATGAAGATTTGTTGTTGCAGCAAAACTATCCAGGAGTTACAGCTAAATCCAAATTCATTTCATTTCCAGCCAAATTATATTTTGATGCAGGTCGCTAGAAGCTAATCTTTCATCTCTGTTTTTCATACATGAAAATGAAAATAAAGAATTTCAGATTAAGCAGCATTTATCATACTAAACAGAATTAAATCAAATGGAAAATTGCATAAAGAAACTCAGTTAAAACAATCAAATTAAAAAGCCCTTTACCTGTGTGAATGTAATCTTTGATTTTCTGAGAAGAGAAGAAAACCTTATTATTAAGCAAACTTAAAAGGGAGCCTGGATTACCCTTTTCCCATTTCCCTGCACTTTTGAACTGTCAGTCTGTCTTCATGAACAGATTTTGCTTCCTGTCTGTCAGGCAAGTTCACTTGCTTGTTCTCACATGCCAGAAAAACTCATGTTTTCAGTATTGCAGAAGCACTTCAGCTGTACAGCAAGCAGCAGACAAGTAGCAGATGATTTTTTATTCATGCATTTTTTGTTAGTTACATGCATATATACACAGACACACAGGTGCATACACACACCTGCATTCAGTCATGTAACATAGCTTTAGCAAAAACCTGAGCTAACCAGACGCTAGCCTGCTTTTAATAACCTTTTATTGATGCTCTGACTTTTAAAGAGCTCCCATCTGAAACAGCTTACAGTAAGTATTAAAAATGAAGTAGCAAAGCCTTCTAGAAGACACCTATTTAAAATTATCTCACAAATATTTCAGCATAATTGAAGGAATTATAATCCTTTTTCCCCCCAAATTCCAAGTCTTCCATTACATCAATTAAAAATGCATTTATGAGCTTGGCTTACAGCAAAATCAAGAGCAATAAGCAGTGGCTGTTATGAAGAACAGCTGTCTGGGAAGAATTTTTCTGATATATAACACAGGCAGAAGAGGCTCAGTAATGCCTTGGGTCAAATTTTGCTGATGAACATTATCTTAGTTTCTTGGCTGAAATCCCCTCTGGCTTCTAAAAATCCTATTTCATTTCAAGGTAAATTTTGTCTGAGAAATAAATACAGAAACCCATGCAGTAAGGTCGGTTTCACACAGAACTTAAGAAACGCGGAGGTTTGGGGTCCAAGACAACACCTACTTTGTTCCTTGGTATTTGGGCACATGTCCTTTAAATCCCCATGGATGAGTGGGTTCAAACTTCAAACCTTGAGAATTGGGAGAGTTTTTTTCTTTTACCTAGTCAGAAACAAGCATCCCCTAATTCAAGGTGCTCCACAAGTTACCGCATGAATCTCAAGCTCTGTGAGTACCAACAGAAAATTCCAACACCTCTGAAAAACATGCAAGAACAAAAATACCAGAGGCAGAGTCATGTCTGGTTTACAAACACAACATGCTGACATTTTTTTAGTGGTGGCGCTGGGGTCTTTAAATGCATCTGTTCCTAAAATCTTAATTTTTGCTCTAGTACTTCTGAGTAAAATCCAACACAATTTGCAGGTAAAAATTTGCATTTTAGCATGAAACTTTGAAACTCATTAGTGAAGACAGTGACTTTTAAATACAAAACACCACTTCTGCCTCTGAAAGCCCCTGAGATGTAAATCATTGGAGACAGAGAAAGCAGTCCCAAGAAATATCCTGACATAACCTGTTCCCATTCCCTTGCCATGTTCTTTGCTCAGGGCTGCCGCAAGGGAGACGATACCAGGCTGCAACCTCAGGCTGAGTGGCTGTGGCTCAGCTTACACTTGCTTTTTTTCCTGTATGTTGGTCCTTTGTGTTTGGAGATGAAAGGCGCAGTGCGACAGAGAGGCCTCTCCTCTCTCCTTTAGGAACTGCCTTCTCATCTCTGGTTTTCCACAGTTCAAACGTAAGACTTTGAAAAAGATTTCAAAGCTGCATTTTGTACATGGAAATTCATGGCTCCAGGCAGGTTCACGATCAGCCCTGAAATTTCAAGCTTAAGACTAAGAACCTGCAGCCTAAATAGAACTCCTTTTACTTGTGCTTTGCCCTTCTCTGTTTTTTCTGTTTAAAGCCATCAATAGGAATAAGATGATGCCAATTTTCATGGATCATCTATATAGTTTTACTTCAATTTTCTTGTAAAAACACTGGGTTAAGGAAATACGAACACAAGCCGTTTAGATAAGCTACAAAAATCGAATTCCAGCTGCTAGCTATCAAATATAAGTGACGTTATACATGCTTAGGAAACTGAACTCTGTACACCTAGACGGTAGCTGAAGGTATCTCAGTATTCCCCAGAGTGGGGAAATATCCAAACCACTTTCAGGGCGGTTGGAGCAGAAATATCATGCCATACCTTGGGCTTGGGGATGGGTTCATTTCACATGTGAAGAACTGGGGAAAAATAACGAAAGACACTCCACCAGCTGAAAGCGTTGTGGTCCTCAAAGCAGTTCTCACTGCTCAACAGCAGTAGAGTATTTTATAAACATTAGCTACGTGCTTATATATGTAGATAACACCCTACCCAATTCCTTCAAGGTCTGCAGGCATGGTGGAAGCCAAGACCAAGTTTATCTGCAATGGAAGCTCAGAGGTTAAAGTTCTTGGATCAAGAGGGGTGCAGACAGCAGGAGCAGGGCAGGGAAAGGATGGGCTGTTTTGCCTGGACATAGCAGCAGGGCTCCGTGTGGGACCAGAGGCAGCCACCCACCCCCTGCAACCGCCCCGTCACCCATGGCAAGAGGCACCCAGTCAGTCTCTGGAGGCCAAAAGGTAGCAGAGGAGGGGGACACAATGAAAGGATATGCTGGGTTGGGTTTGTAGGTCAAGCTGGGAAACCTGGGTTTGTACTGCTTGTTGCTTTTTTCATTAGTGTGCTTTTTATCCTTGGCCTGCCACACTCCTGCCAGAGGCTGTTTCCAAGTCCTAGCTTTTAGCATTGCACAAGAAGCTCAGATTGAATTCTAGAAAGCAAAAAATGAACATTGGAGACCCCGTGAAATGGCACTTTATTTTTTCAGTAAATCAGCCGTAGCAGAGAAGAATCAAAGAAACAATATGTGCCCTTAGATTTTTTTTTTTTTTAAAGTCAGGAAGGACAGGTTATTGGAAAGCTTACTAGACAGGTAAGAGAAAACTGTTCAAATATCACTGCCTTTCATTACAGGAAGCAGAATAGAAAAAAGTTTGAGAAATCAATAGTAAGGCAAGAATAACCGCAGACCTGTGGGACAGATGGAGACAGAGGGCCGTGCCTATCTCTGCTGCAGTTTCACTGATTTGTTAGTAAAAGGAGAAATTTCAGGGCCATGAAAATGGATGGAGGGCTGGAACACTTCTCCTACAAAGAAAGGCTGAGATAGTTGGGGTTGTTCAGCCTGGAGAAGAGAAGGCTCCAGGGAGATCGTAATGCAACTTTTCTATATATAACGGGGGTTTATAGTAAAGTCAGAGAGAGACTTTTTACCAAGGCCTGTAGTGACAAGACAAGGGCCAGCGGTTTGAAGCTGAAAGAGGGTAAGTTTTAGATTGGACATAAGGAAGAAAGTTTTTACAATGAGGGTGGTGGGACACTGGAACAGGTTGCCCAGAGAGGTTGTGGATGCCCCATCCCTGGAGACATTCAAGGTCAGGTTGGACAGGGCTTTGAGCAACCTGGTCTCGTGAAAGATGGACCTGCTCATTGGCAGGCAGGTTGGACTAGGTGATCTTTAAAGGTCCCTTCCAACACAAACCATTCTATCATTTTATGAAATACTAATCCAGGGTGATTTTCCAGTCTTTCTGAGGGATAAAAATACCCATTTTCTTCAGGAAGAAACTGGAGGGCTGGTTACCAGGATGGCCTATACTTCATTTGTCAGGAGCAGAGGCTATCTAGGACTAGTATTACTATCTAGGAAACTATTTAGGACAGTTTCTAGCTGTCATACATTTCTCCCACTTGCAAGCTGCAGTTAAATAAATAAGATTAGCCAAGATATATGCAGTTCTTCAGGGCTCTGCCAGACCTGGTCTTACATTGTTGATCCATTAGAGAGTTTCCTCCTGCTTTCTGTTTGCACTAATCCACTGGAAACCCAGCCCTGGAGACCTGCCTCACTGACCCCCATATTCATTAAGAATAATTGTTGATACTCTATAATGGAATAGCAGCAGCGCAATTAAAACAGCTCCTTGTCGTGGCAGAGCTTTTATGGGATTGGCAGAGAGTCCTAATGAGATCCCTGAGCCCATTTATCAACCCCTGCAACCCCTACAGCTGGTTTCATCTTTCACCAGCTGTGTGCCAGTCTGACACTGTGTGGCATGTACAAGTACTACAGCAGCCACCGCCACACAAAACAAGAGGACACATCCCTCCGCTTCGTTGCCAGCTCCTTAGACTTGGCATGTTAAATGTTTCCTCCTTCCCCCCCGTTTTTTTTTTTTTTTCCTTTTATTCTTCTTCCTCCTACCCCTGACTCCCTGTGAGGAATGGTTTTCATTTAATCCAAGCACGTTTGGCACCAGATTCCTTTTGTCCCGCCCAGGAGTCAAGGGCATTTTGAGGTCTCATTGAGCAATAAATAAAGTTTTAGGTCATATTTCTATGCTCACATTGTGGCGGCCTGGTTACCCATCTTGAGCTTTCCACCTTTGGAATGTGATGGCGAGAACGGGGAGAAGACACCTCCTTCTCAAAGCCCCTCTACACGTCAGTTCTTCATTGTGCTGAGTGAAAATGAATAGCAATGCTTTATCCTGGGAAAGGAGAAACGCTGGATCCAGGCAACTGAATAAAAATATAAATACTGTCAACTTTCAATAAAAATTGATCTTCACCGGGTATGACAGCCACAGGCAAGAGAAGGGAAAAAACCCAACCCCTACATACAGAATATGATTAATCTTGAGTCTTTGCGCAACCACCAGAGCTGCCATTCCCACAGCCGCCCATGGGGCAGAGGCAGTGGTTAGCAAGGGGCACCAAGGGAACCCCTAAAAATCATACTGCCATGGGAGCAAGGCTGCTAGGGAGATGATCCAGCAGCACCGAGGGCCTGGGCAAAATCACCTGGGGCAACCGCCCAAGCAGCCCAGATTTTCTGTTCGCTCTACAATGGCAAATCCCATCATCTGCTGATGGCACGGAACAAAAGGAGAACAGGAGAGCTTCACCCAGGTTTGCAGCGTTTGGTCACCCCGTGCACAGGAAAAAGTGGCTGCATATGACGTGTGTACCTGGGACATAAAGCATGTTTATAGCTGGGCAACAGAGCGTGGTGGAGAGTGCCCCAAGCTAGCGACGACCCGAGCTAGCACAGTCTACTGCAACGAAGGACTTCAGTGATTAGTCACCGGCGTCACGAGACAGCACGTCAGGCTCTCTCAATATCCTGAAACCCGTAGCAACCTGACTCAAGGACAGGAGCCCCAGCGAGAGGGAGAACAGGGTACATGCAGACTTAACAGATCTAGTGGAGCTCTAATTAGCGAAGTATCATACCAAGAGGAGTGGCACATCCATGAACCTTAAGCTTGCACTTCCCGAAGAGAGCTGCATTTTCAGGTCCTTCCCCTGCCTGTATTTCTTTCTTTTTTATAGGTAGCCATGGTGACTAGAGTCAGACAGGAGATTTATGTCAGGCTTGATGGCTACTATAATACACATAAACAGAAAATGCCTGCTTTAGAGCAGCACTTTCCCGATAGGGACATGGCCACATTTTGACTTGGGCTACAGCCCTTCCCTTCCCCTCTCCTTCACACATCAAATGCTTTCCCACAGTCCCTTTTGCCCAGCCTGGAGCCAACCAACTGGAGCATTCAAAAAATTAAATATTTTCCTTTCACCCTCTTTGGAGAGTGGAGCAGAGATGTGCCCCAGACAGCCCTGCTCATGGTAAATGAGATTTTTATCTTGAGAAAGGAGTTCTGCTTCTTTCTGTCCTGTCCTGTTCCCCCCCCCCCAGCCATGCACATCCTGCCTCCAGACACGCTTCTCCCTTCTCCTGGATGTGAGGGTTGGAGGAAAGCAAACCCCATCTGTCTCAAATGCAACGGCAACCACTGTGGCAGATTCTGCCCTGCTTTACTTCTCATGAACATGTATTAATGAGTCCCTCCATAAAACCCTCCACAACTACTGTTGTGCTGGAGTAAACTTTCTTTTGGCCTAGTGTCAGTGAACGAAGCTTCAGCCCAAGGGGAATTTGGCACAACAGCATCTTATCTGCAGGACATGTGGATGGTTGTAGAGCTGACATTTCCCCCTATTGCCAACATCACAGGAAACGTGAACTGGCAACCTAGAGCACAACGTTGTTTTTCTCCCCACCCAATAAATGCTTCAGAGACTTTTTGCAAAGCAGAAATACTTGCACATGGTCCTACGCTTAAAAGCATATCTGAATTATAATTGAATACATTTCTCTAAAACAAAGATAACAGGCTGAGGCCTTGGGAAAATAATGTTTTAGGTGAATGTCTGCTGGAGACAGGAAAGCTGTCTGGCAACAAATTATTTGGGGAACACATTGCTCGATACTCTTGCTGAAGGGGATCAAGTGAAATTAGAAGACGGGGAAAAGTAATGTGTCTTGAGAGGTTAAATGCAAAAGCCTGATTGCTCCTCTCAATTATCCCAATCTTACTTTGTGAATTTACTATTTGAGAAGTGCTTATTTCTGAATTATACTGAGATGAGCAAGAGGGTAAGTCAGTGAAATTACTAAATGAAAACCAACCATTTTATGTAATACATGCCACCCAACCAATTTAGTACATCAAATTCTGTACACATTGAAAATATCATGAAAATAGTGTCTTTAATATACAGTTTATATACTTACAATATGCAGTTTAAATTTGTTCATATACATTACAGAGATATTTATTTGCACCTGGTTTAAATAATAATCTGCCTTCAGCCTTTTACACAAAAGCCCCAAACAGCACAGAATTCCACAAAAACCATGCTTCGTTATAACGGAAATGTACTAAGCCAAAGTTTCAGGGCTTTCGCTTTTTTTTCCCCAAGTGTTATTTTTTGACCTATCCAAAGTGAATCTAAAGAGCTAAGAACTAACAGATATTTTTAATATAATTCAGAAGATTGTCCAAGTCAAGAGAATCACTCTGCAGATTTTCACGCTGAAAATTTGGTTATCACGCACCAAATGCGTTTTACCAGAAATGGTAAAGTCTGAACAACTCCTGGACTACTAGGAGTTTAAGACATAACAAGTGAAGAGTCATTTATTGCTAGGTCTTAACAAGGGGCCTGCATTTCCCTACTGCCCTGCCGTCCCTAACACCATGAATGAAAAGGACAATCCCTCACTTTGACTAAGATTTCATTCCTACCTTCTAGCTTGCACACAGGAACGCTGCAATTTCAGAGCATCAAAAAGAGGAGCCCAGGAGAGCTGGGCTAAGCCCTAGTGCTTTCAGACAGGGGTGGTGTTCAGCTTTTAAGTAGCACGGTGTACCCCCTGCCTGGCCCGCAGGCAGGACTTTGCTCCGCCGGGCAGTACACAAGTAGCTGGTGCCAGCACACTTTATTTAGTGGGGAGACAATCAAGGAGTTGATTCAAGAAGAAAACATTTCAAGTATTTATAGACAGATTTGAAACACAGTGGGTTTTTAGACAGAATTGCTACTTACGCTGTTTCTCTTGAAGCTGTTGTTGCGGAATAAGGTCCATTAAAGTGGCAAATGAAACTGCTGTATTGGAAAAAACCCTGTGTAATACACAGTTACTTCAAACTCTTGCTTCTAGCTGCAAAGAACACTTCAAAATACATTTTCCTTTTAATTTTGGATGGACCAAATGTTTTCTGTCTCTAAGCTTCTAGCTGTAGGCAATTTTTACAATACGGCAAGAATAAGAACGCAAATATGCACTTTGAGTTGATTTCAATACAGCTTTAGTTAGCCAGCCAGGCAGCAATACAAAGAATGTTAATCCTAGGCACAATGAGCATTTAAAGTAAACCAGTATTTCCCCTAAAGTTTCCTCCCCACCCTGCCCCCGGCCAATTCTGTGCCCACCTCCAGAAAAGCCCACATGCCAAAATTCAGCTTTCACCGCTGAAGGCAGCCTCAGTCCTTGTGCCACCATGCAACTGTTGCATAGAAAGGATGCATTTCCTGGTGCAGGACAACAAGACAGCTCCATACAGAATGACATGCCAGATTTTTTGCTACCAAATGCCCCGGACAAACAAAAACCCCGAGGATAACACACAACTTCAGACACTGATAACTAAATAAGCACCAGAGGCCTTACATTTATTTAATCTGAGGAACGAAATCCAAGGTTAGGAGTGGCCTGTTTTAGTAGACTGCCTCCAAAAAGTACAAGATTTTAGGCCCGACATGTGTTGTCTGAACTTAGTGGCTACATCTCTGCTAGTAGACAAAATGGGCCAGAGCCTTCTCTCAGGCCCCAAGGACAACCAACACAGCTCGCATCAACACGGCTGAACTCCATTAACCCCCAAAACCAGGCTGGTTTCCCCCACTGCTAACTTCCGAGCTGTGCTTGGGAGTTGTCTGGGATCACCCATTGCACAGGCTGGTTGGGTTGCACCAAAACAGGCAAGAGCCCACATCAACAGTTCAGCAGCACGCGACTCCCACGAGAGAGCACCTGTGCCTCGGTGCTGCTCAGTTTGCTAATACGGTTTGCAAGTCCTAGCAAATGCTGAGTGCTATCTCCTCCTATTCTCATCAGCCGGTAAAAAGTTCGTATCACAGGGATGTTCCCCAGAGCTTTCACACACTTCCTAACCACAGTGGGAACATTAAAGCAACCCTCCATCTCAAAGTACCATCAGCAGTGCAGCATTTTGTAAGCTTTTACAGATTTAAGTCTCCAGGTCTTACACCCCATCCTTCTAAAGAGACTGTGTGGTTCTCTGCCAAGGCCTGAAGCTCTCCTCTGCTCCTGCCCCATTTCAAAGGTGCCACCATCCCTTTATTGCCAGGGACCTCCCGTGAGACCAACGCATTCACATCGGTCTGCCCTGTTCAGACTGCCTTCTACAGCGCCAAGGACAGTCCTGACCCCCTAACACCACAGCAGCGAAGCTCGAGAGGAAAGGAAGTAAATTAGATCCCATGGGCATCAGCGCTGCCATAGCTTGGCTACCTACACAGCGGTGGAGAGGCCAAGCCACCACACTCCAGCTGCCTGGTTTCCTCAACACTCTCCTGATTTTACCAGAGCAGACGCTTCAGTCCAGCCTGGGCATCACAGCAGGTAGCTCAATGCTGCAGTCATATAATTCACACAACACAAAGGTTAGGAACACCTGAATCACTAAAAAGGGCTTGGAAAATTAAGGTGATGGGTGGCTAAGGGCAAAAGAAAAGGTCAAATGCTAACATATTATGCATAAAAATAAGTAGGTAGTGCCAGGCCAGAACAAAACAACTGGAAGGACATCAATAGCAAGTTTGCAGTTAGAGGTTTTAGCTGTACTTTTGCACACAGGCTCTGCTTCTGAAATCATTGCACGTTTCTCGGCCTTCCAACAGGCCAGCTGTATTTTGGTCTATGCATATGTGATGTTAATGCAGCACACTCACGAATGCAAATTCCACCAGGCTGCTTGCAAGAAAAACCATTCCAAGCAGGTAAGCAGAGATAACAGAATAGGTCTCCTTCCTTAGCTGAAGAACACTATTTTCTCAGGGATGTCAATATCTTGGAGGCATTAGCAATATTTAATGTTAATATTACCAAGACTGCAATCTCCTCTTTTTTGAGAGAGAGAGAGAGAGAGAGAGATTTTACTTTTTTTACCTGGAATTAACAAGCCAAGCAAAACAGAGAAGTATCTGACATATAAAACTTGTCCCTTTCCAATTTGAACACTCATTTGACATAGTGAGTGTTAAAATGCAATTGATTTCAACTTGCATATGCCTACGAACACGCATACATATCTGAACAGTACTTGAATTTGATTTAGTCTTACTTGCAGCTAAAATATTTTAGGATGCTAATTAAAAAGCATCCGGAGGAAGCTATTGATCTGTTGCTAAAAGTCAATACATTAAGAAAAAGAGTAGGATTATGAAGTCTTGGGGTTCTTCTATTGGGATATTTTTTGGCTCCCTGCTTTCTAGTACCCACATCAATTGGGCTTTGCTCTCTGGTTGGGAACTGGTGGTTTGCATTATTGCAAGACAAATGATGCATCTTGGCTTTGGCATGGACATGACATGAAATTTGCCCAGGCAACAGAACACTCTATTTGCAAATAAATTCTTTTAAATGAGTCAATATGGTTGAGAAAACAGGCAAAATCAGCTTCCCATTTTGTATTTTCTCTTGATGCTCCCACTACGTGCCCTACAACAGAGAAAGAGACATTTTTTGTACTTCAAAAAGGTAAGAAAGGCAGGTGATGGTGTCACCCTGGCCAAGGCTCTGCTCAGCAGCAGGTGAAGGTGAAGCTGCTCCAGCATCCCTGGCTCTGACTACCTGAGGATCATGGGCACGCACACTTGCTGAGGATGGACACCGCAGACTGCTTCTTGAGGACCTCTACAAATCCTTGCATTCAGTACTACAAAGGTAGGGGATCCTGGGGTTATTTAGACCCATTTCGGAGAGCTCTGCCAACTACAAGAAATCAGCAACAGACTAGCAAAAGTTAATCCTATTCCTAGCCTTCTGAGCAGTTAAATTTGAAAGGTCTCCAGGGGCAGACGAATGCCCCCTTCCCGTCTCTGTGCTCCCTTTTGACTGCCACTTCCGTGTGACATCTATTGCAGTGACTTTTGCAGCTGGGCAACTGAATTAACACATCTTACGATGCTACAGTCCCTCCCACTTTGACACCCACATCCTCCTAGCCCACTGCAAACAAGACAGGTGAACTTAAAACATCACAAGCATTTCCCGTGGCATGGCCCAAAACCTCACTTGGCCCCTTCTTACCAGCGTGCCATGTGCTGTTTCTGTTCCCTCCCTCGCTAATGCTTTATTTCAAAGGCATCCTACAGGAGTACTATCGCCTTCCCACACAGATCCGACCGCAGGAATAGGATAGCACATCGAGCGCATTTTCAGATGATCGTAACAGCAGCAGAGGAAACATAAAGGGTTGCCTTTCGCCAGAGCAAGGCTATTGCAAGGGCTGTGCTAGCAGGCTACTGCGGCAGGCAGGATCTGCCGAGAGGAATCTGTGCACTGAGCTGTCTTTCCCATGAGAAAGCTGCATGACCAGAAGTCATGCTCCTTACTCCAGCCATCTGACTACAAAAGCAACTTTTGAAATCTACAGGTCATAAACTTTTAATTGGTCAGGGCAGAGTGGCTCAGTAGGAAAATCCCCCTTCTCCCTCCCTTCTGGGCAGTGAGCTAAGCAAGACTCTTGTTTTAAAAACATTTAACTCTTTTTGCTCAAAGTAACATGGAAAACATATCCACACTACAGGTAGTCAGGAAGATACTGTTAATAAAAATATGCTGCAAGAATAGTGTATTAGTGGCACTTCACAGCAATTCTTAACATTTTCAGATGTAGTGTCAAAACAATGTTTTTGTATATCCGAACATGCTTTTTGTTAACAGAAATGGAAGAAAGTCGCAGCATGTTGCCAAATATTAATTGAACAGAAATAATCCTGTAAGAAATACATTTTTTTTGCAGTTAACACAAAACTGTAAACTGGATCGGTGTGTGTCTTTCAGCATCAAATTGTTCAGTAATAAATACGACTAAGTCTTAAGAGACTACGGAGTAAAAGTTCCCTTAGTGTCCAGTTTTTAGCAGCTGTTGAACGTTCAGGGATGCACAAGGCACGCCTCTGCAGATTCTCTGTTTTATTATTGACATACCAAAAAAAAAAAAAAAAAAAAATCTGTTCACCACTCAAAAATGTTTATCTGCATAGTAAGAATTTTTCTACTACTATTTACAGGAAGGGCTTTTAGTGCAAAAAACAGGAAGTGATGTATTAGCTGAAGTGCATTGAGCACATCTCATACAGTTTCACTAATAACTAGTCGGCATCACATCTTGGGCCGCCAGCCATTAATGAACTGTAGTATTTTCTTAACCTGCAATTTGCTTAGCTTAAAGTCTTCTGACAGGATTTCTTCCGTAAGCTGAACCAGTAAATTGCCATCAATCTTCTCTGTAACAAAAAATGATATGACATCTTCTGACAGACCAATAAACCTCAGCGATTTAGATACTTCCTCTATGGAAAGTCCAGAAAGGTCTGTGGGTGGCTGCCAGGGAGAGCCATCCCCACAAGATCTTGGTGCTAACTGGAGGTGGAGGGGAGATGAGAAGGGATAAGACAAAGAGAACGTATCCTGCATGCCCTTTTTAATGAGATACTGATCTTCCAAGAGGTCTGGAGAACCAGTTTTCGACTCCTCCTCAGCACCATCTATTTTCAGTGGCAAGGGACACATGTCTGTAACTGTTTTCTCTTCACTTGACTTCGGTGCCCGAGGAGGTAAGGCAGGACACGAATGGCTCTGCTTTGCGCTGCTGACTCCCAGAGTTTTCTCATCAGTGCAGTCTAGAGAGTAACTTGCTGACTTTGGACAGCTAGAGATGGTGTTTGTGAACTCTGCTGGGGTCAGCGGGGAGCACCCCACTGGGAGCTCACACCCATCGAAGTCAAAAGTCAAAGGTGCTGGACAGTTTCTCTTTGGCGTACCTGGAGTCTTCTGTCTGGGATAACTGTAGCTCCTGCTTGGATCGAGCAGGAAATCACTCCTATTCAGGCTTTCAGCAGTTCCTGAAAAATGGTTTGGCCAAGATAACCTCGAAGGCAGAGCTTCAGTTGAGGGGCTTCCCAAAGGCATCGTGCTCTCAGGCTCTTTGGATTCGGTTTTCATCATGTTACAAGGGTAGCAGGAAACAGGTGTGCTCTCAGTTGGGTTTGTGTTGTCGCTCTCTGTGACACTGCTTAAGGAACAAAGCAGAAAGGATGTCGTTAGAACAAAAATTTTGGCATCTGAATAAATTCATAAATCATTTGACAGAGTCAGAGGGTAGCTGTCACAAGGAAAGAATCTTTTTTCCTCCGGCAGAACTTTTCAGATTTGAATTAACAACACATTTGAATAATGCATTGACAGTTCTTTTACTCCTTCTGCAAGCCTGACAAGATGCTGATATACCCAAAAGCCTCACATCTTGGTTCTTCAAGCTTGTAAAAAAGTAGATGTCTCAATTCAGTTCTGTGTCATCTCCCGAATACTCAGTTTTTCCACTGTCGAATTCCTGAGGGACACCACCTTGGAAAAGGAACAGCCTCACATACACTAGAAGATGTTCTAATCCTGTATATTTATATAACACAGATGTGTCATGGTATGCAAAAGCTCATAACAGGGGCAGGTCACCACTGCATCCAAGCTTGACTGACATAAGAGATGACCAAAAGCCCTTTTGGAGCCAACATTTTCATTTGTTATGGCACTTGCATGTGCACAGGATCTTTCCCCACCGGTCACTGGTGCAAAAAATGCACCAGTGCACAGTACAATAACACAGAATAAGTTACTACTTACTGCCAAAGGAAGAGTTTTACCCGGAAGGGTAAGCAGACCTAGCTGTATGTGTTGAAGTATGAGGCTTCAGCTTACCCCACAGTTAACTTGTTTGTGTGTCCATTTTCTTAAAAAGCTATGATGAGAAACACTTGCTTTTCAAAGGCACCTAAAGAAAGTCACCCTGGCCTACTTCCAGGTGTTAAACTAAGCTCAGCCTGTCCGAGGGAACTGATGGTTTATATTCAGATGTTCCCGAGAGACAGAGATGCCAACAAAACCACGCAATCTGTTATCAAAAGCAAATGTTGCCACTTTTATGCCACTTTCTAAAAGAAAGTTTGAAAGATTGGGCTGATCTTTGGAATTCTGGCCAATTAAGCCAGAACACTGGAAAAACAATTAGCAGGTTTATAAAATCCTTACTTAACACAACTGACAGAAACAAACAGTTGAAAAAATTGTTTTAATTACTCACCTCTCTCTCCTGGAAACTAACTACTCAAGAAAGAAACTCGGTAGTCATTCTGTGACTGCTCAGTGAAAACTGCTTGAAGAAGGCAGCAGCTTTCAAAAAACCAGCATAGTTTTGAATGGGTTAACATAAAATTCGTTCCCCGCGCACTTACAGTGGGTCAGAGAGGAAGCCAAGCTGGACTTGCCCAGCTCAAACACAAAGTGCAGATGCGTAAAAGCAGCTCTAATCTATATCACTGGAAAATTAGTTACAAAACTCAGCCCCAACAGATGCAGTTTCCCTCTGTCTAACCATCTCTTGGTCTCCACTCCATGCCCTCCAAACTTTTCTTTTTTCCTGTTTATGTCACTAATACAAGTCTGCCAGTTAAGCAGTTGGATGTTTACAATAGCAGAGATGGTTTTTTTTTTTCTCCCCCTCAGCAAGGATACAGTGTCAACTGGTCATTTCTGGCTGCTTAAAGACCAACTGGCATAAAGTATACAGTGCAAAGCATTTTTCACAAACCAGGCCATCAGGCTGCTCAATTCAGAGAAGACAGTCAGTGAGGCATTGTAAACAACTAACTGTACAGAGGAATTAAATGGATTGATCCTGTTTCTGTTCTCTAATTCAATATTAGAAATAGGAACATTTAATGATTTAAAAGATTAATGGAACTACTGAAAACTTATAAAGTAACATTTTTAAAGTGCTTCATATTCGTCCTCCACCAAAATTAACTCATTGAGACTCAGTGCCAAAGGATGCAAGAGAAACCTCACATACAGCTGAAGACAGGCATCAGGCATTTTTACAGGCAGATAAGGACAAATCATATTGGTTTTGTTTATGTTTAAAATATTGGCTGGAACCCTTCACGATCCAGAAAATAAGATCATTGATAAAAATGGCAAGACTTGAAAAGCAACTTCACCAGCAATCTGGTTACTCCACACGTTGCCAATCCTCTAGCAGCTTCCTCTGCAGCACTAGGTCAATTCTACCAAAATGGAGATATCTGGTCTGTACCCAAGATGGAGATGAATTTCATGCAAATATCATGAAGTTCAAGTCAAATAATACCACTTGCATTCCTGAGAAACTTCACTTCTCACTGTTTTCCTGGTTTCTCAGGAGGCAGATATATTCTTGGCTACAAAGAGAGAAAGCAGCATTTGGTGGGCCCTAAATGCTGGGAGGTCTTGTGCTCAGCCTCCTGTGGAGTAGACCTTGACAGAACTACCCAACAGGCTTTCATAAAAACAAATGAGCAGCCTTGATCTAGAATGATCATTGCCAGATACACTACACTAAGCTGCAAATGTGCAGTATAGCTTAGAAAGGCAATTCCAGCATAAGTTACTATACCCGTTGCATCTAGGCTGAAACAATTTCAGTGGTGTTTCAGATCAATTTGTAATATCCAGACAGGTAGTATCTTGTCATTGAAAAGATACCAAAAATAATGGCAACAAGACATTCAAGGCAAAAAGGAGGGGAGACTTCAAAAGGTGTATGCACTTTCTAAAGCCAAAGGAAGAACACGACATTGCTAGAAAAAGGTATGCAGCCACATAATTCAAAACTTCCTGTCAACTTTTGACTAGCCTGAGTGAATTTTCCAGTCTGTGGGTTAGGTTTGTGCTGAAGTGGGTTTGATGTGGAAGCTGTCTGGCCCCCTTCTGCTACACCTCACTTTGCACTAAGTGGTGTCTGCTGGCCTCTCTGTTCTCCATCATGCCCACCCCGTAGGTTCCCATATAGTTGGCACAACACATTTCTGGATTACCAGGCCCCTTTTGTGCCCCCACTTATCAGAGCTGGCTGCACTGCATGCATGTAGCACTGAAATCCCACCTGAAAACTAGCTTTGAGATGTTCTCGTTTGAAGATTTAAGCCTTTCAAGAATTATACAGAACTGTATGGGATTGTCCGTTTAGACAGCTGGTGCCACCTTACAGTGAGATTACCTATAGCAATATGTGCATGTATTTAATATAAGTTGCTACGTCCTATCTAGTAAAACATAGTTTCTGCTGGAGCTTTGCTTCCTCTTGAATCTTTAAAAATAACTTAACAGGTTAGCCCATTTCACAAAAAGTCAGCAACTCTGACACAGCACCATGCCTTTATAAACAAGCGCCTTGAAAAAAGAATACTGCTAAATTTAACTTTCTCAAAAAGTGCTAGCACGGGGCTCTCACAGCTCAAACACATACATGTTGTGCAGTCCTGAAGAGTAGTAGGACAGAGTAGGACTAGGAGAGCGGGTCTGCTGTCGTGCAGGTTTGACTGTACGAGGAGGGATGGAAGGGCTGGTGGACGACGGCTTTGAGCTCCGTGGTGGGACGGGGGGAGCATTCAGGAGCCTGCATTCCTCTTTTACCTGCACAAAAGAAGAACATCTAAGTAAGCAGTGAGAAAAGCTGGGCAACAGCACTCTCAACCAGATGAAACACATCTGGTTCTGCCTTATTCTGTGAACGGAAATAATTAAAAAGGGAGGAGAAGAGAAAAATGATGCTAAGTATATACATTTGCAACAGTATGTGGCTGTCACAAAGAAGTCCAAAAGAACGCCTTGCTACCAGTAGAGCTACTAGCAATCTTTTTTAGGGTGCTTTTCAGTAGTTTGATATCTCTCATTCAGAGAGTAGCAGTAATGAAACGATGTAAAAGAACCTTCCAGTAACATATAAAATCAGACAGGCTGTTCCAGATATTTTACATTTTGTAAGGAGCAATTCATTAGGCTTAAACTTCATTAGTGTTGTTTATTTAGATGTAATAAACCAAGCTTACGTAATAAAGAGATCTCAACAGACTTTGATGTTTCCTGACTTACTTCACCAGTGATAGTCATGCAGCTCTAAGATAATTCCCAGCCTTCCTGCTCCAGGAATAGTACATGTATCTCATATTTACCAGATGCTGGGATTCAAACCTGGAGCTTCAGTCCTTCTGTAGCTGCCAAAGCAGCCCAGGATAAGAATAACTACAAAACTTACAAGTTGAAAGGCGTGGGCAGAAGAGCCTGTTCAAATAACACACCCAGCCAATAGGTCTACTTTTTGCAGCCAACCAACTTTGCAGCTTAAAACACATGACTGTAGCACTGCTTATCTGAAATTTAGTTTGGTCTGCCTAGGTAGAAGCAAAATATCAGGATCCATCTCCATAGAAAAAATGATGGAATTAAGACCTTAATCTCATCAGTACATATTTGGGCGAGCAATTTCATTTAGTAGGGCTAGAGGTGAGCAAGGGTACTTAGAATTAGGCTGCCAGGCAGGATTTTTAAGGACTAAGCACCTCCCCCCGGGCAGGATGAGACCTCTATGTTCTTCTTGTCTGAAACAGTCTTAGATGCACCAGAAAAAGGAAATTCTCTTTGTGTTTGAAAGTTATAGTTTATTTTTAAATTTAACACCACTGCAGAACTAGAAGTTATCTTAGCAGTTCTGCAACACATAATCAGCAATTAAAGTGATTTAATTTATTTAAAAACAAAATAAATGTGGAACCTTTTGCAATCCACTTCAGTGCTTTCAAAATGCAACAACGCATTTAGTACTTTTGTGAAATGGAAAACTGGGGACTAGGACATTGTAGTACATTTTTTCCCTAATTCAAAACAAGTCAAAATTACAGGAAATGCCCAACAGCATAAAACACTGAAATAAATCTTGCTCTAAGGGTTCTTACTTGCTCTTTCAAGAAAAAAAAAAAAAGAATCAATTTTATTCATGTTTGTTATTGAACTCGGGCATAAAACTCTTCAACCATTTTAGTGCTGTGCCCCAAGGATGCCTAAGGACTTCACTTTTTTTTTTTTTTTCCTCCAAGTCAGACTAGGCAAAGTTAATACTGCATGCTACTGAATACATACCCATGGGGTTAGAGAGACCATTCAGGGGAGCTCTTGGAGCACAGCAGACGGTCAAGGGATTAAAGGGATTCTTTCCTGGGAAGACTGCTGGCATTCAAAGGTGCTGGCATAACAAACTATGCCAAGCTCCCTTGCTGACCTAGATTGCACACCAGAACAAGGCCGTAAATAATACCGGTTTGCAGTCCCATTTGGTCCCTGTCACAAGACCGTGATTACAGCTGCCAGACACAGCCCTCGGGAAACCCAGCAGAGGAATAAAAAGGAGAGATTTTTGCAGGTTAAATTGACAAGAGCAAGGGGAAACTTCAGAGGAGAGCTACCCCTCACTAGGTCCAAGCAAAGAGCAATGAAATAAATGCAGAAGAGGAGGGGAACAGCCACGGTGCCCCATGACGATCACCCCGATGGCTGCTGCTGTTACTAGGAAATACTCTTTCGCCCAGAAGCACTAGATGCCGCGTGGCTGCCAGATACACATAAAGTGCACTTGCACTGCATGTCCTGGGACTTTTATTTGTCACCGTCTGAGCCCTCCCATGCTCTAACACCCCTTCCCGTGACCCGGGGATGACGACGCCTTTCTGATGGCGTGAGGTGGATTTTAAGACCTCTGCTCCTTCTCCTTGGTGCCAGCCCAAGCCCCGCCAGCACCCCCTGGGCCCTGGGGTGTCGCTCCTGAATCTGGGGGTCGCGGTGACCACTTCCGAGGCCGCCTGGATAAAACCCACCCTGTCGCCGGCACGACCGCCAGCGTAACACAAAGCCGTTCAACGCTCCTTGCCGATGGGAGCCTGAACTTCCAGCACACTCCATCGGGGATGTGCTTTAAATCAATCAGGAAAACAGCCTCTGATTTTATGCAAATTAGTGTTTGGGGACTGAAGCAATTTCTAATTTACAGGCCTTAATTCAGAGATAATTTTTTTCCCCTCCCCTTCTGCCTTCATGCTACTTTGATTTTCTGAAAGGTATTTAGAAAATACAGATGATATATCAGAATGCTTCATCCTGCCAGAGAGAAGAAAACCAGAATAGCTTCTGAAATACCCAAATGTCCTTTTCTCTCCTGCAAACAGCTCCTGTACACACATTTTAAATTTAGTGCATGAAAAAATACAATTGCCAGCCAACCTTTATACAGAAATGCTATGGAGTATCATTCTAGAGAGAGTGATGACTAAACCGCATGTTCATCAGCAGCTCCAGAGATCGACTTATTCTATAAATACCCTACATGGAAACCATGCAAACATCTCCTCGGCCCCAGCCCACTGATGAATTCAGTAGGTCACCGATACTCATTCCAAAGCTGTTCCAGGAAGCCACAAAACTGAGTTTAAATTTTTATCATCTATGGAGATGTAGGGTTTTTATTTTATTTTTTATGGGGTTACACCCCCCGCCCACCTCTAAATGCAGGCTAATACCTTTAGCAGAAATTATTTCTCCTACATGGCTAGAAAGCAATACCAAAATTGCTGACAGCTCTCCCACATTACCTCAGTAATGTAAGACACACGTGACAAAATCGTACACTTTTCAAAACGACCTTAAAAGAGAACATACATATCTACCCCAAACGCCACCCTGCTGCCCCCAGAAGGGAGTTGCTATGCCACGAGGTTTCCCCAACTGTGAGGGTCCACACCGATGCTGTGCAGGTGCTCCACAGGCTCTCCCAGCATCCCATCGCCCACTCCTCAGGCATGACCTGGGGGGTGGGCACCCCCCGCCAGGAGGGCTGCCCTCACCCTGCTGTGGAGGCAGCCTTCCTCCCCCACTGCCCCCTCGCCCGCTCCCCGGCGCTGGCTCCGGCAGTCCTTTGACCCCATGCTGAAGCAGTTCAGCTCACAGAAATCAGCAGGAAACTAATCATTTTCCAGATCCAGACCTGGTTGCCTGCCCAGGCGCAGGAGTGCCAGAGCCAGCACAAAAGAGGAGCCAGGACCACGTGGCTGGGAAAGGAGGAGGAGGAGGAAGAGGAGGAGGAGGAGGAGGGTAGCTACCAGCCCCACGTTGGTTTACATCAGTGTAGGCTGCCAGGGAACCTCATCCGGATATGGTGCTGTTGGGCACTTGTCCAAAAGAGTCTGGACAAAGCATTGGTGCATACCTGACCTTGGAGGCAAGGAAGCACTCTCAGGTTCCTGCACTTAGACATTACAGGTAAACACTCTTTGCTAAGAAGACATAATGTCTTGACTTTCCTGTCTTTGCTGAAGCTGCTGTGACTGCTCTTTGGGGAAGTTTTGGTGATACGGTCAAAGGGCTGCAGTTGTGCATTTCGTGCCTGTGCTGGCATTCTCCTCCCCTCTCCTCGCTGCACCTCCCCAGCAGCTGCACAGCCTGGCCAGGGGGGTCCCCACGGCAATCCGCTGCAGGCTAACCCAGCACAAATAAATACAACTTAGCTTTCAACCAGACTGTGACCTGGCTCATGATGGAAAGGCTATGGCTACGGCCAACACTGCAGATGGCTGTTAGATGGCAACAGGAAAGGGATGGGATCACCATGGTTTGCTGCAGTTTGGTCTTAGTCTCAGCTTACTGTGCAGCCATGCTCTTGAAAATATCATTGGACTTGCAAATGGAACAGTATTTTCTTTATTTAAATTCCAGCAAAACCCCTGCAAAACTAGTTTGTTAAATTATAATATCTGTTGGGATTCACGTGACATATGTATCTATCATTTAAATTTTGCTAAAGATTCCTAGACACTCTTCCCTGAGGGAAGTTTTCTTTTGTTCCTTCATGTTTTTAAAAAAATAATGTTTAGGACTACGTCAAGAGACCATGTAACAGTTGGATTTCCCACCCAGTCCACAGAAGCTCCTGTTGGTGAAACATATTTGTATTTTTGCCTCTGAAGTCTCCATGACATTTCAGGTTTGGAGAAGTGATTTCTCCCATGAGTTTTCATTAGAAACCCTAGGAGAGGAAACATGCTCTGTTTAAAATTGAGTCCTCTAGAAGGCTCATTTATCAGCTCTGCACAGTTCCTATTTAAACATGTTTGCTTTCAATAAGCAGTACAGAGCGATTAGTTCAGGTCTAGTTCGATAAAGTTTCCTTGAGGTCAATGACACTTAATATCCTTCAAAATCTGCCATAGACTCGTAACAGAGAAGACGATCTCTCATTAACAAACACTTCAAATCCATAAAAATTCTAGCTGTTCTCCTTATCAGGGCCTGTTAACTGAAGATACACACACTAAGGTGATCCAAGGCAGTTCCAAGTGGGGTCATATCCCACAAACTTTGGCCACAGAAAATATGAGAAAACATGGAAGCCACGTGAAGAGATCATGTGGAAAGCCAGGGAAGGAAGGGACCTAGCAATTCTTAGACCTTGTTTGTGGGAGCAAAACCCCCCAATAAATATCATCTTAAAGTATCAGGATTAAGCTATTAGATCAGTTATATTAAATATACTCCGGTGGTTTTTAGGACATGACTTATGCTTTGTAGGAAACTAGTTGAAGTTGCGCATCTCACAAAGCCTCACCATTTCCTTGCCCTCCATGTGCCGCCCTGCCCTGCTCTGTCTTCCCTAAAAAAAATCCCCAAGCAAACTCTTCACCAGCTAAAAAAGAAACAAAACCAACAAAAATAACCCCGACTTACTGCTTCTGATTTGGGAGGCACTGGAGGTGGAGGTAGGGAAACATCTGAAGACTTTGTGGTTGCTCCGACAGTCGCAGGCATAGGAAGAGATGAGGTACCACACTTTGATCGGAAAGACCCTCTGTAGTTGTCACATTTGTTCTTCTCACTTAGTGAGCGAGTGAGAGGCTGGTCGCCAGCCTTTCCAGACCCTTGGTCCAA
This sequence comes from Harpia harpyja, assembly GCF_026419915.1. Classification (NCBI taxonomy): domain Eukaryota; kingdom Metazoa; phylum Chordata; class Aves; order Accipitriformes; family Accipitridae; genus Harpia; species Harpia harpyja. The sequence goes on from NC_068944.1 coordinate 31,368,086, forward strand.
CCACAGTTCTTCGTAAGGAAGTTCTGGTTTTGTAGGCAGAAACATCGGTTCTTCACTAACTTCAGGAAAAAGGTAATCGCTGCTACTGTCACCAGAATCCTGGTACTGAAGAGCATCGTGAGAGAACAGGGCCCACTCGTTACACAAGTCCCTGCAGCCGTGGAGGTTCACTTCACTATTCCCATGCAAGTTGTTTCCATAGACGCACACCGAAAGCCGGTGGAAGGACTGCGTAAGCTCGTCCCGTGCGTAGCTGAGGGAGTTTGGCATGTGGCTGTGCCCCGTGCATCGGCTCTTCTTTGGGCTCTTGCAGTCTTCGTTCCAGTCAGTTTTCACATCTCGCACGGCACGGGAATACTCATCTATGTCAAACTGTTCCTGGCATATATTAAACCAATGCTGGATGAGGGATTCGTGCCACAGCTCCCCCTTCACCAGACTGTCAGGTAGAGTAAATTTCGGAAGCGTCAAGTGCAAGGGAAAATGCATGGGAATAATTTTGTTGCCACGAAGCACACAACAAACCACCACAGTCTTGGTTTGAATGTTGACAAACTTGTACCTGTGCCCTTCACGGATAAAATGCAGGTCGTAAGGGTTTCTTGGTGTAGGACTCGGCACAGTCACGTTAACGGGCAGCCTGGTTTTTTCTACTATATTGCGAATCGTGTGCTCACCTTCTTGCATCTGCACCTCCAGGGGGCTGCGGGTGCTAAACTTGCCCTTACACTGGAAAGGGAGACTGATGCTTTCGTTGGTCCTGTGGTTCATGCAGATGAGGCAGGGCATTTTGCCTCTACCTAGCTTACTAATTGAATTAAGTTTCCCGATTTTTTTGAAGATGGTGTTGAGTCGTGACTTTTCCTTAGAAGATTTTGCATAAAGGATTTCTGCTTGCCCCATTAAAGTGAGCTCATCCCCGGTACTAAGGGTGATGTTGTAAACCTCGGTGTCTTCATTGCATTCACCTGAAGCCACCTGCAACATAATAATAAAAAATTTGTTTTTCCCCAACTGAAGATAATACTTCAAATCATATCAAATCTATTGAGACTGAACTTACAAGACTATATATTGGGAGAAACTAAACTAACTTTACTTGAACAGCTGAGTAGTCAAGTGCAAGATGTTTAACCTGAAGCTTGGCCAAGTAACCAAGTAACCTTTTTTTATTGTTCTGCACATTCCTGCATCTTACTTGAGGGGAAACAGCCACCTGAAACTGCCAAAGAAGGCATGAGAACAAACATAACCAGTTTTTAAAGAAAGGCCAAATCCACATATCCCAGCAATTCAAATAGCCACTTGTGTCATACAGCTATGACAGAGCATGTCTGGATTCTCTTGGGTATGTTTTTCCCACCCCCTTGTTTTTGCTGTTTGCTAGAACTTATTTGCCAGGCTCGCGAGTGAAGCAAACTTCTTTCACCATCTTCAGCTCCCAGAGGAGCAGAAAAGGTGATCTCATCATTATGGATGAAGCATATCCCTTTGGTATAATCTCTTCCAGGCTAGGGGGAATGACAGATAACATCTATTCCCTGAAGGAGAAGTCGAGAATATCGGTCTGTCCTATATGCCTAACTCCCCCTCTGCTTTGCTCGCCTAGTCATAGACTTTCTTCCTCATTTTTTGATCATAATTGCAATTTAAGAGATTAAACAACATATGCACAGCCATGTGTGTGCTTTTTCTAGTATGGAAATTGTACTGGAAAGAAAAAAAAAAAGGCAAAACAGATGTCTAAGGCTCATTTGTTCCTGAAGTTATTTCCTTAAGACTGGAATAACTCTTTATAGACAAGATTGCTCTGCTTCATATTCGAGTGGTTTAACGTGAAAAGCCCTTTTCAGGGACCTAACAGAACCCACCCAGCTCTTCCTCAGCAGCAGTGGATACCTATTTATAGAGAAAGGTGCATCAGATAAACACTACTGGCCTTATTATAGACCATTTGGAAATATTGAACATACTGAAAAATTGCAAATGAAAACATGTTAAAATTGCATATCCCTTCCTCACCTCCGCAACCCCTAAAGACTTCATAGAGCTGTGTGAAGTTCAAATTCCAGGCTTCAAATTCGGGTATCATCACAGAACAGCCACTGCATGAAATCACTGCTGTAATTCCAATTGGTTAATAACTGAGAAGTGCTGTGAATAACTCCTCCTCTTGTAAGACGTGATCTGCAACTCACCCGTATTTGTGAAGTTGTGATTATCTTCTGCAAGCCTTTCAGAGCAAACACACAGGCAGCTCAGCCGAGGTGTGCCGCCTTAGCACTTCAGTCTCAGGGCTTCCGGAGAGGAAGTCATTCAAGCCCTGAATTATCTAAACAAACACTAACTGGTCTAATCCAGGAAACTACTAGGATTTATGGTACGTAATACTCATTCACAGTTCACACCACTGGCCAGACTGTATTTTGAAACGTCATGACATGAAAGGAAAGCACTCAGGTTTTTTGCTGGTAACACCGGTGTGACGCTCATTGCTGGTTTCTCCTCCAAACCGCCACAGAGCGCTGCTTTTGAGCTGCAGCCATGTAGCCCTGCCTGTGGTGGAGCTGATAAGGGCTGAGGACGCACAGGGCTCTCTGCATGTACCGTTCAATTCCCCCCTTCTCTTTCTGAGGGCATGTTCTGTAAGAATATCGGTTTCTAGCATTGTCAAGTCCCCACAAATGGCTTCTTTGGACAACGTGAGCTATGCTGTCAGATATTTTAACTCAAGACGGTATGGTTACAGCTTTTTCTTGCTTCCTGCAGGACACCGGCCGGAGCGAGGGAGGTGTCACAGCCTACGGCTGTGGGAGCTCCTGCTTGGCCAACTTGCAGTTCCCTGGTGATTCACAAACAAACAAGCCACTGTAGAAGGAAACAGCGGGTCAGATGTGAAACCACAGAGGTAACTAACTGGCCAAACTTGACAACGAAGGTCTCACAAAGCAGCTGCTTATTAATGGCATCCATTTCAACCAGCCAAATAGCAAATGGAGTTTTAGATTCAACAGGCATGTTTAAAGACAAAATTATTCTCAGTTAAAAAATTTGGAAAATATTCTCTCTTTTTTTTTTTTTTTTTTAAACATAGTCACAGGATAATAATAGGCAAAATAAGGCTGAATTTCACTGTGCTGGAACAAAAGAAAAATCACGCCATGGTTCTAGTTTGGCACTCTGAGAAAAATACTGTTCTGCACTCTTCCTTCTGAAAAAAAATATAAGATATCAGCTGCTGTCCAAAACTGTAATAAAAAAAAGCAAAAAGTGAAATTGAAAGTCTAAGACTGCACAACTTTATCCCTATCCATTAAACCCTACTATGGTGAAGTTAAGGCTGCTGGTACACCTCAGCAGGCTAAATATATTTTAAAATTTAAATTCTGAAAGTCAAGAAAGGTAACTCCCCTCTTCTCGTGTTAGGTTAATTCATTCATTACCACATGGTAGTTAACATCTGTAAAGCATACATGGTGGGTAAATATGTGTTCCAGGACATTAGCAACAAATATATCTCTCATTCATCCCATATGTAGCAACCACTCTAAAATAATCTAGAAACTCATGCACAGATATCTGTATGTTTTTGTTTCCCAGATTACGTAGCTAAATGAACTTTACTTTGCCCGTGTAGCAATGACCTACGAAAATCAAACTTGCTGTCTTGTTCACTCAAACATTTCACTTTATCAATGGCCACAAAACTTATGAAAACATCAACAAATAGGGCCGTGGACTTTAGCACAGGACATCAGGTGAGGTCTGTAGAATCCTCCAGGTTGGTCAGGACCCCCAGAATAATCTAGTCCAACGTGGTCCTCAAAGCAGGTGTAGTTACAGCAGGGTGCTCAGGGTCATGTCCAGTTAAAATTTTTAGTTTCTCTGAAGATGGACAATCCACATATTCTCTGGGCAACCTCTTTCTGTGTTCAACCACCCTCATTAAATTTTTTTTTTTTTCTTTTACTAGAGCAGAATTATCATGTTCCAACTCATGTCTGCTGCCTGTCCTCCAACTGGGCACCTCAGATGAGTCTGTCGGTCGTCTTTATACCCTCCCACTAGGTCCCCTCAGCCCTCTCGAGGCTGGACAAACCCAGTTCTCCCTGCCTCTCCTAACAGGTAGTTTGCTACAGCCCCCTGACCGTCTCGGTATACTGGACTTGCTCCCACATGTCAATGTCTGTCTTCCTTGTATTAGTGTGCTGTTGGAAAAAAGGCATTTCCCAAACTGGAAGCAATATCCCAGCTGTAGCATCACAAGCACCAAATGGTGGGGAATAATCACCAACCTCAGCCAGCTGGCTACACTCTTGCTAATTCTGCCTGATATGTTGTTGGCCACCTTTGCCACACCACCACTACTGTCTACCAGGTACCCCTCAGACTTTTTCCACAGAGCCACTTTCTAGCCTGTCAGCTTGTTGCAGGGCTTATGGCATCCCAGGTGCTGGGCTTTGCACTTCGCAGGGCTCCCATCAGCCCGGGAATCAGTCAAGGACAGCAGCTCCTCAGAACAGATTTCATTCACACCAAACGGTATGCTTAAAGACAACACGACCTGGGAGAAAGTACATATCAGAAATTATTCCTAAAAGGCAGAATGGGTAACACCACACCAGACTCAGCTCCCTCTACCCTCTAAGCTTCCAGCATTGACCCAACAGGATTTGCACCTGCAAGCACCCCTACGCTCCTTCACACCCCCGCTGAGAGGATGCCCCATGCACCCCCAGCTTCCCGCTACGAAATCACTAGCGGGGTGTAGCAGAGCCCTACGCTATTTCAGATGCTTGGAACTTCTAGTGGCACGTCCCAGCCCATGCATGTGACGTGGCATATCACTGGTATATGACGGAGAGAAGACAGCAGTGCACGATCTCAGAGCAGCAGAATTAAGGTAGTCCAGAACACAGACTGATGCAGAAATAATGATATATTTTTATGGCAAACTGTTAGAATCTCCTCATAATTCTGGAAAACAGGTAATGCCACAGAAGGCAGAAAGCACCTGAGAAGCCTTCATTCAGCTGCATAACACACCCGGGAGGGCTGATTCCAGTCCCAGCATGGCTCCACTTCATCCCACACTTTCAGCTCACTTCCCCCCTGCTGCTTTGCCCACACTGGAGCAATGCTCTTGCCTCCTTTGGGACTTCTGTCAGGTTCGGTTTTGAACCTTCAGGTGTGAAGGCCTTGCAACTGGTAGGAAGCTGAGACCAGCTGAAGGAAGCGGGGGAAGGAAGGTAGGACAATACATTTTTCTCAAACATCTCCATACTGGGACTGTGCCCTCATGTTTTAATTTTTTGTGTGCCCCCTCCTCACATCTTTTATTTAAAACAGAAATTATTCACTAGACAATTCCAGTACAGCAACTTGCAGCAGTAACCACCAAACCTCCAGTTGCTGTCATTACCTGATAAGCACAAAGTCTCCTCCAGTTATTAAACTACTAGCCTTGGGAGCATTCTGAAATAACTCCTTCTCCAAACACATTTATCTTCATGGCTGCTCTCTCTCTCTCTGTTTCACACATTATAACAACAAAGCTTTATGCATTATAACAATGACTCCTACAGTTTTATTTCCCCCTCGCCCCTCTTTTGACCTTCCCAGCCAGTTTTCACGTTCTGTTAATAGGTGAGAATAATCAGTGCTCCCTGCTCTGTGGAAGAGGCAGTGCTTGTCACACTATACTCCAAAGCCATCTAGAAGCTGAAATTGAACAACTCCTAATGCAGAGAACCAGAACCTACTCCATGCTGTACTCGCCCTCCACCTCCCTACTGCCAGATGTTGATCCATATTAACTGTTCACTATTGATGCCAGGATGCTGACCAGAAAGGTTACTGGCTTACAGACATCTTATCAAACACATTGCAAAACAGCAGTGGGTTAAGTCACTATAATATTTTAAGAGTCCCGCAATTCAATAACAATTCAGAAGCCAATTACACCTACTGCAGAAGACAGGCATCAGGAAAGTGATGAATGATTATTTAGGAAACATGTTCTTCTGGGAAAGCTCAAGTACATTGTTTCTTTTGCTTAATGAAAGGTTAACTTAGAAAAATAGATTTTGATAACACCTGAGTCAATATCCTGTCTTGGACTCCAACTGTTCCAATTTGTTATAGTTTGAAGTAGAAGTCTTTAATCACTTGGACACATATGAACTCCTTATAAAAATGATTTGTAGCCTCATATCGCTTGTTATACCTGCTAGATCTTATTAGAGTAATGCAAGCATTGCATTCACAGTAAAAATTCACAGCTAGGATTTCTTTTGGTAGAGCTCTTTTTAACTCTGAGGCCTCTGATTCATAGTTACTGCATACAGTTTTTACTATTAATCCCAAGGGACCTATTAGAGCACTTTTTAAAAAAAAATTATCTTATTTTTTACAGGTGTCCCAAAACAAATAAAGATTATTTTAATATAAAACAAACAGTCTTCAAAAGAGCTATTAGCAGACCCCCCCCTTTTCAAAGAAGTTGACTTAATTCAGTGAGACAGCATCCCATTTCTATTTTATAAACCTCTGTCTCCCAAGACAGAATCAGCAAGTGCAACTCTTCATGTTAGTATACACGCATTTCCCTCTCAGCTGAGAGGGACCTTGCCCTGATTGCTACATTAAAAGCTAGCTTCAATGCTGTTTAAGGATGTCTCAAATAAATCAAAGTGTTCAAAAAATGACACAAAATGTGACTGGTAATACCGCAGAGCTCCAACATGAAGCGCCTCTTCACGTGGCATGTCAGCAAGGCCAGCTCATGAGGCCACTGTGAGGCAATGGTGCTCACTGTCCAGGCTCCTTCCAGAGCAGAAATCCTCTAACAGGTACTCAATGTAGGCACGAAGCAGCAGGTCTGCTTCTCTCTCACTCAAGCCATGCACCAGACGCTGGAGGAAAGAGGCAGCCACAGCAGTGCACTGCCAATGCGAGACACGGAGGGGCCACAGCCTCTGTGTACTGGGGACAGAGGGGGAAGAGAAGAAGAAAAACCTTCTTGGAGCCGAGGCTTGCAGCCTCATAAAGCTGGCATCAAGCCACAAAGGCAATGAGGGGACTAAAACACTAATTCTCAAGGTGAAGTACTATGAATTGCCTGGAAATTTGGAGCTAAAACCTACACACTAACTGATTTCAAGAAAGCTGCTATTGCAGCATTTAAAAATGCCAGTGTAGGTTATAACCCTCTATATATGTGCTTTTTAAAAACTCAGGGCAAGTTTATCAGAGCCAGTAGAATTGCCATCAAACCACGAGATCAATTTTGCTTAACTGTACTGCATTAACATTTGTCAAAAAAAAAAAAAAGGCAAAGTTTTCACTATAGACTTATTTTTGCGAAAATGCACACCGTATGGCCCAATACAGTTAAGCCACTGTGAAAAGAGGATTACGTTAAAAAAAAAAAACAATTCAGGTATCAAAAGTTCACACCAGTCAAACAATGTCTTTGATAGGAAAGAAAAGAATTATTATGGGGCTAATTAACTAACCAGCCTCTCCATCCTGGAAAGGCTCTGCAAACAGCTTCATAGCCTCTCCAGGGAGACCGAGTGGTATCTTCAGGACAAAAATGATATCCTGGAAGATGTGAAGGGTCCTGCAACACTAAGTGGGCTGGTTTTTAGAGTGCAGGAATTCATGGCTTGTCTAATGTTGAATCTATCAGACAATACTGTTGCTTTTTAAGAGAACTTTTTGTGAATTGTCCTCAGTATGCCGTGGGTCTTTTTGTTCCTGGTTTTGTTTTTAAGTCTTAATGGAAATAGCTTCCTGGGTATTTGTACAGACTGCCAGCTGTATGGGACCAGAGCAGTTCACTGCAGAAATCTATTGCTGTTGCTTCAGCAGAAGCTAGGGCCCTGGGGTAGCTCAACTTCCTTAATATTTTTCTTCCTAGCATAGAGAATCAAAAAAACCCTAATCTTTGTAGTGTAATGCTGTTACATAAACAAAATTCTCTGCAATTATGCACTGAATATTAATACAAAAAAGGTTATCACCTATCTGGTCAGTGAAGAAAAGACAGAATGCCTCTAATTTTCAATTAGGAACAGATTAAATACCTATTGACTGAGTGAAATTGGCTTATCCCCAGAACACTCTAAATTGCTGCACCTGTAGATGCTGCAGGCCACTGGGTACCTGAGGTAACCGATTGGGTATCTGAGCACAGTATTGATATGTACGTACATCCAAAGAAGTTACCAGAAGTAGTTTTAGCCATTACAAAAGTTTGGTTTAATCTAAAATTTTTGTTTGCTATTCTGTGAACAGTGACTCCACCTTCCACTCCCATGCTTGATGGCATGTGTTACAGCCCTCCTTCAAACACCCAGCAGGTCCCAAACCCCCTGCCTCAGTGCACTGCCCAGAAAGCCTGCCTAGCTGCAAAACCATGGGGGAGGAAGGAAGGGACACCCATCTCCCCTGCCTCCCCCAGGATAAGGTGGCTTATTTTTCCCTTTAACAACTAATACATGGAGTCAAAATAAAGTAACCCCCTTGGAGAAGATCCCACAGTGCATCACAGAGAGAAGGCAGTTCACTGAACAGCAGTGCTAGCTGTAAAATCCTGCTGGAGCAGCAAAGGATTTACATGGAGGAGCAAGGTTCGCACCAAGTTGAACCATAACCATGGCATATTGGCACATGCAGGCAGACCTCAATGAGCACAGACAAAACCATGCAGTGACTGTCTAGTGGCACCTTGTAACTCTACAGGTTCTTTCTTCAAAAATTATCCATGAAAGACTTGAGTGTTTGGAACAAGAAAGAATTCCCAGACTTCAAAGTTCTTCCTCATCTTAAATGCTTCATCAGTTATTTTAGGCAATTTTTTTTTTCTTTTTATATCAGATTAAATTCAGAAGAGAACATCAGGAGGTAGCTAAACAGGCACACTGCATTGGACAGAAATCAACCCTACTTAGTATTCTTCCCTTTCCTCTAATCAGTTTGACAGGATCTCCCCTATATTAAAATTTTAGCGTACATAATTCTCTTGCATATAAAGGGTTATTAAACACTTTAATAAATCCTGTTAAGTTCATTTATTTTTTGGAAGATGATAACCTTGGAATAGACTTCTGTGAAACTGGAAAAACTGCCAAGAGAAATACTGTCAAGATAACTGTGTAACTAGGTTAAACCTGGATTATTATTACTGTTATTTACATTAAGGAGTATCACTATAATACCTTTTAAAAATGGATTTGATATATAACAGTAAGCTATGCTTATTTCTCAGTTTGCTAAATATGACAGAGTTTTAAGAACACTCATATTAAACTCAAGATATAACATTTTACATTTAAACAACCCTGCAGACGAATACTTTTCTCCCTATAAAAATCAAAGCTGCACATTTTACTGTGCCACTCTCTCGATTTGGTCATTGATCAGCTGAGAAATAATGGCACAGCACTGGATAAGGTCATCAGTCCCAAGGTAAGACTGATTTTCCTGGGTAGAAATGAAATTTTCTTGTTGCCTTGATTTGCCTAAGTAAGTCCTAAACATACAAAAGTGTTCCAACTTTCTCATGTAGCCTACATTCACGAAAGGCTCTCTTTTATGGAGAGCATAGATGAAAACAACCTACTGCCTTGAAAGCCATGAGTCTGTGTCCCTAAATGAATTAGCTGATGAGCTTTCGCATTTACAGCAGTCTGCAGCAATCCTGTTTCACACCTATAAAAACTGCAGACTGGCTGGTGTCCCCCAACTCTAACAGTGCAAGAAAGAGAAAGGTTTCTTCACTAAAAGGTTGTTATACAAACCCCACCTCCCTGTACATGGGACCAGGACACTCTATACTGGTTTTGCACGAGCAGTATCAACCAGTTTCCCCTGCAGGGTACACAACGTGGATCCGCGCCATTGCATCCCAGCTCTAGAATGCTCTTCTACCAGTCTTAGGTGGCGTATCAACTGAAGCAAACCAGACGAGCCCAAAGACCCCTCTGCTCTGTTGGCAGAGCCGACCTACCTTGTGCAGTGTCACACATATAAGTAGGACAAGGAAGAACAAGTTCTGTCTTCACTGTTTCATGCCACTGCACTGCAGTGTGTTTGGTGATAGCAAGCCCTCTTACACTCATGGATGCCATTGCTGACCCTTTGATGAGCCCAAGAGGCATGCACATGCAAACACACACACACAGAGAACAAGTGTGTCTTTTGGGGTTTTTTTTGTTTTATTCACAATGCTATTTAGCCGCAGTAATTTTGAGACAAGCAACCGCATCATTTCACCCTGCGTGCTCCCTGAGAATAAGGCTTTCTGGACAGGGATTTGAGCAGCTGCTGCTTAGAAGAGAATAAAATTCAGACTGCTGGAGGGGGAGGAGAAAAGGGGCAACAAACAACATTTGTTTAAAATCTGGCAGGAGCATCCTAATTAGACAAATTATTGGATGGATCATCAGGACTGCTCTCCAAAGTGACATCGGACAGGAGAGCCCTTAGAGGACATGTTGATTTAAGACTGCAAAAATGATCCCAAAGAGCACCATCACTGAATACAGAACACTACAGGCTTTTTTTCTCAAAAAATCACACTTCCCACACAGCATCATTGCTCACTTGCCATGTATATAAAGGTTGTAACAGTTAATCACTTAAACAGGGATAAATATTTATTCAGGGTCTACCTTAACGTTGAATGTTATTTCCTCCATGACGTAAACTCGTTCAGGAAATGCTTTAGCCACCTCCTCCACACTGTTAAAATACTGCACTGGCTCCTTAATATCTCGGTCTTGTTCCAGCAGCTTAAACTGCCCTGAAAACAGATGATAAACAGAAGAGTTGTAAGATATTTATATTGGACAACTGTCACTGTGGCAACTGCTGGCTCAACTTATTCACCATTTTGCTCAGTCAATTTTTCCGGTTATTAGCAGCCAAACAAGAAGATGAAAGATTGCAGAGAGTCTTCCGAACCTGCTGTGAAAGACACCCCATTTCACCAGTTCAGAACAAAAAGAACATGTGGGAGCTGAAGTTTAATTTAAAAAGATCGTTTTATCACATGCTCTCTAGAAATAGTAAATAACTATGGAGGCATTTGTGTTTGTGTACGTAATTCAGTATAATAGTATCTGTACAGATAGCATTTTTTGGCCCTTAGTATCAAAAGTTTTACAGAAAGAAAACACACCCATTACTATAAAACCCCAAAACAACAAACATAAGGGTTTTGGTTTTGTTTTTAGCATCATCAAACAGCTATTAAAAAATGCTAGGCTAAAACCCTTTTCCCCCTAGGCTTCCCTAAGAGTGGAATAGGACCTAACTTTCCTTAATCATAAATTAAGCCCTTTGAGAACTTTAGCTAACATAAGAAATTAAACCATACACGTTTAAAACCTTTTTGAAGGTGATCGCCTTCAGAAGAGCATTAGAAAGAAGTGTTTCTTGCTGACTTTACCTCCCTCCAGCATGAAAACCTTGGCTATTTTCTAAGTCTTGTAAAAGGCAAGAACTAACACGGAGGCAGCTGCCCCGGGCAGACCTGCCAGGGACAGCCACGTACATCAACCACCTCTCTGCACTACAAGCACAAAGTTTAAAAGCTTTCTTTTATAAACACAGCGATAATGAAAGCTTAGATGGGCACATTTGCTGCTTGTATGACTTAAACTTAAATCAGTGGAGCAATCTTCCTAAATTTAGAAACACTAACTACTACTAAGTTAAAGGCTGGTCTCAGCCAGGGAATAGCACGGCAAGACTTGATGTAAGAAGCCACTCCAGAAAACGAGAAAAAGGCTGAGTAAAATCAGTGGTTAGTGCATCTCCTTTAAATCATATTTTAAAATTAGCAATGCACGCAGCCACTAGATTTTTGTTCCCAAACAGTGCTCAACCTCATTAAAATACATCCAACACATCAGTATGTCAGCCACCTACAGAAATATTTTCTCACTCCTTCGGCATTTTTGTGCACAACACCCTGCTGCCCCTATACATCCCATCAGACTTGAAACTTTTGTGACATGTTCGGAGAATTCACCCACACTAAACTATTTCAGGCCACCTAGCAGCAGAGGAGGAAAGGAATGCAAGCTCAGCAAGTCCTGACACCCCATGAGAAAGACCTGTCCCACCACCCTGCCAGGTGTGTGCACACACGTGTACACACACACACACACCAAGAGAGGTGCGAGACCAAGAGGCTCAGCTCCTCCACCGAACCCCCACAACCCTGCTGACAGAGGCACACTCTTCTTTTCATCAGTATGCTTGAGTGCTGTGGTTGTAAGCCTAAGTATCAACTTACAAGACAGAAGACTTCCTTTTATTCCCTTCCATACATTTTGTCTTTCTAAGTGACCTCAGTAACTGGGAAGTATTATCAGCAGGGTAACTAAAGATGGTGGTACTTCCCAATGCAAGACCATATTTTGCAAATGTTTAATAAGCTTCACCACACTTCAAAAATCAGTTGCCTTGGAGCTTTCCTAACTTCATGTCTGCTTCAGGACACGCTATTATTGGAAGTTCTGCCAAAACAATTCAGGTACTTCAAAGACCAACACTGGAGTAGAAGCAGCAGGACCTTTGGTCTGACCTGCTGAAGCCATTCCCATATATTACAGCAACGTAGTTGACTACAGGAATGGCTTCTCCAGGTCAGACCAAAGGTCTGCCTCGTGCAGCATTCTGCCTTAGACAGGAGCAAATGACAGCTGTGTAAGGAGGACTTTAAGCACATTTAGCAATACCACCCAGACTCTCCTCCACACCTCTAGGAGGAACTCATGGCTCAAGGATGCCCAGAGCAGGGAAGAGGTATCTTTGGGCTTAGTAGCTCCAGAGGTTTACTTCCCTGTAAATTTGTTTAATTGCTTACTGAAGGTATCTAAAACTTTCGTTGTAGACATACCCTCTATCTTGAAAAATTCTGGCAACCTCTTCTTCCACAGACTTTACAGTAGCTCCAGGATTAAGAGTAGAAATTTTAGGAGTGACTAAGCTACGCCTGGCAGACACTATGGGTAGCTACAGGAAACCTGACAGCAGACAAGCATTTGGAAAAACGTTTCACATACTCTATAGAAACATGCCAGGATCCTAAAGCTGAATTTGTCAGCCTGCCTGCTCTGAGCGCCTTTCAGTGCAAAGTGATAGAGGGGCCAGGCAGCCGGCACCTCCAGGCTCAGGGAATCTGGACAATTAGCAGGGAGATGCTCACAGTTGACTGACACTGGAAAGCGTGTTGTGACTGATGCCCAAGGCTCAGACAGGAAGAGATGAAGAGGGGAGAACTGTGCTTTTTAATCCCCAGTCCACCACACAGACCATGTAAGTCCTGGTTTCAGGATTTCCGTGTCAGCCACAGCCTAACCAAGAGGAAGGTGCATTCCCCAGCTCCACAGGTCCTTCCCCCTGCGGGCAGCCTGCTTTCCTGCAAAGGAAATTCAGGGGCAGGGGGGAGCTGAGTGAAGTCAGACCTCCTCCTACGTGGAGTCAGGATGTGCCAGGACATCATGCAGCAGCAGAGACTGAGTTGCACCAGGGAGCACCTGACAGCACAGAAAAACTACTACTCTAGAGCGTAGAGCCAATGACCATATTTCACAGATAGTCACCAAAGGCAAGATGTTCTTAAATTTTACAGAAGTTGTCACACAGTGTTGGTTCACCATGAGCTGGCCTGAGGCTGTTCCTCTCTCCTGCTTACTTCTCAATTGCTGTCCTCTTTGACTACCGACACAGCCACCTGGATGCAACTCTAATTGATTGCCCAAGTTGGGATCCAGGGGTCTGATTTGCAGGATTCCCAGCTGTGGTTACTATTAGAGGCAAGCTGTGATTACAATTTATAATGGCATTTCATACTTTCAAGTTCCACAAAGAAAAAAACCCAAAACCACAGCAAGTTTGAGTCACTTCAGACAGATCTAAGTCCAGTGGGGTTACTTCTGATTTAACACTCCCCCCTTATGTACAGAATGGAGTTGAATACGATACTGCATGGAAGCTACATAGTGTTTTGAAACTGTGAGATACTGCAGTGATAAAATCTTGCTAGTTCACAAAGAAATTGAGAACTCTCACTTCAGAGCGGGAATTGAGTTGGGCACAGTAACAAAGCAGGAATTCACATGAACAAGGAAGGAAAACAACATACTGAATAATAATACATTATATGAACAATACTCATCCAGCACTTTGAATGAGACAGTGGTCTTTAATTCTAGGTTCTCTAGTTACTTTGTTTGGAAGCATAATAATACTATTTTACTATGACTGCTACATATTTAACAACAGATAGTCTGGTGGCAAGAAAAAGCCAGTTACCCATTGCAATCCAAACTTCTACAGAAAAGTCCCAAATTCCTCAGCACAGAACAAATGCTTTAGGCTGTGTGCAACTGGGATGGAGCTTTGCTTCGGTACAAAGAGATGCTCAGAACCGTCTATGTCGCTATCTGTGCCATCCTCCCCTTCCTTCAGCTGAGCCGTGCAAACACAAAGCTGTCTGTGCCTTCGCTGCTAATAAGCAGCAGTTCATGAGGAGGTTGACTACAGAGGAGTACATACAGATCCCAAAGCATACAATAGAAGGGCAGCGTTAATCTCCTCCTGTTATGAAATCAAGAAGTATGCTGTGCATGGAAGCTGTCAGGGCTAGATGTTAAAATGCCTCTCCTTTGGAAAAGATGGTTTATAACTGGAGATTTTCTATAGATGTTTTTTTAAAATTTATTTCTTCATTGAAAAAGACAGACCTTTTTTTACAGGAAGGAGAGAAAGAAGGGCTGAAGAGGGGCCTGCAATACACATTTGAGCCAGATGTCAACTAACTAACTAATGGGGAGGAAGGAGACAATTTCTTATTATGTTTCTCCCTGGTCTCTATTCAAGCTGCCATAAAAAAGACAGCATGGCTGAAATACAAGTTAAATGGACGTAAGTCTGGCTTGACTGCAAGTTAAAGTGGAATTTTATTACACTTCACAAGAGGCACGACTTCATTGGGAGACTTTACAAAACTGACATCAAGCTTAAACAAATCACAAGGCAATTTAACTGTGTGTTAATTAGGAGTTCAACAAAAAATTAAAGAAAATCTAAAGCTAAAACTATACTGTTATAGAAGTTCGCCCCTCTCTTACTAGCACTAAAAGAATAATGAAGTGTTTCTCTAGTAAATCATTACGGGTTCAGAAAGATCAAAGATTTGTAATACCTACACGGTCCACTGGGCAGGTGTAGTTACTCCTTTGCAGCCAAATGCAAGGGAGTAATGAACAACTACTGCAAGCTTTATATCTCTTTACATTTCAGTCTGGCCTCTGGCAGGCACAGTATTGCAACACTTTCATTCTAGTATATATTATCTCTGCAGAATATGAATTCTTATTTCCCTGTGAAGGTACTTACAGCAAAGACAGTAAATCCACTACTGCTAGAAATGAGTCCGGAAAGATAAAAAGGCAGGGAAAGACCTAAACCAGGGCTTATCCTCCAGTTTATGGAGGCATTTATTAAAACCCAGTAGGAGCAGGAAGATCAGTTCATCTTCCTTCTTGCCAGAAGCTGGCCCTGCAACATCTGCAAGCAGGGGCATTAACCAGCCCTTTCTGTCCCAGCCTTCATGTTGCTTCTCCTGCTTAGGCTCTTGCAGGCTTACATACGTTCACAACTCTAAGCCACCTCATAAAGGTTATTTCTGTAACGTAGGATCCACTGGTCTTCGCAGTGACTTATACCTCACCACCAAAGAGTGCAGCAATTTCCAACAGTCCAGAATGTTTCCAAGACAGAAACATTCCTTTTGTAATGTGTCCGTACTGTGCCTGTACTGTGCCTAGACCAAGGGAGTCCTTATCTAGGGAAAGGGTTCACAGGCTGAGCAGTCAGGCTTTCATTGATATAAAAGGATGAGAGCACATATATGCTCATATACCAAAAAGAAAATCTGAAAAAAGAAATCCTGGGGAAAGGAAAAGCAGGGAAAGGAAAAGCAGGGAAAGGAAAAGCAGGGAAAGGAAAAGCAGGGAAAGGAAAAGCAGGGAAAGGAAAAGCAGGGAAAGGAAAAGCAGGGAAAGGAAAAGCAGGGAAAGGAAAAGCAGGGAAAGGAAAAGCAGGGAAAGGAAAAGCAGGGAAAGGAAAAGCAGGGAAAGGAAAAGCAGGGAAAGGAAAAGCAGGGAAAGGAAAAGCAGGGAAAGGAAAAGAAAACGTAGCTGCATGTCATCAGTAGGAAACATGGAAGGCCACTGAAACATCTGCTCAATTGCGTTAGCTGTTAAATGTTTCTCCAAGGAGGCAGGAGTTGTATTGTCTTTCACAGCAGCTTTGATTATTTAGTAAGTCTCTCATCTCTCTATGTGAGACTATATGCAAAGCCCAGCATTTCTCAAGCATGTGCAGACAGCACAGCAGGGTAGCAAAAGTACTGCAGAGGTTTATGCTTCATATTATTTGTTGACTGCTGACTGCATTTCAGTATTTCAAAGAACAGCAGACCTGACTCGAAAAGAAAAGGTTCTCTACCTGCCAGAATACCACCATTTTGGAAAAAGACAATTTTTGTCTACATTTTTCAGCATTCCTGTGCAGCAAGCTGATAGGAAATAACTTTGTTTTCCTCCCCCAAAAGATGATCCTTGATATAACTGTGCAGAGTTGAAGAGCGTAAGCCTAAAGCATAAATAAGATGTAACAACGAAGGGCACAGAGAGGTGGCTTTCTAGATATCAGGGAGAATGAGTTTGCACGAATTGGAAAGTACACTTCAGCACACCCGGTTCTTAGACGGACCTGTATAGTCTTCAGCTGACAGTGTACACAACTGCCCCTCAACACCTGATGCAGAAATAAATTCATCTCAGTGGGGTACAATGGAAGGAGATCTCAGTTTATGGTCTCACTTGTCACCCCATCAACTAGATCATACGGCAGAGCTATTTTGTCCCTATCTAATCCTTAGACAAGGCAGCCAGTCAAGAGCGAGCATGGCAAACCAAAGACTCCAAAATAATAGATTAAGACATAATCCTAACACTCCAGCCTACATGTAATTTTTTTTAAAAATAAAGTTTTTTATTTAAATTGACATTTGCCAATATGTCTTTGCATAGAACCTACATGTGGCATTTTAGTGTTGCGAGAAGTGTTGTCATGGCAGTGTCTAGACCTGAAAAAAGGCAGAACAAAAAAGAATCCATCACATCTTTGATACAGCTATTATGTGACTAACTGGAACCAAGGTGTAAAGTTAATACTGCAGCTCTTTCGGGGACATAGCACTAAGTTAACGTGAAAAGGTTTGGCAGACATGCAGAAGTAACAAGTGGGAAATAAATGCCTTGCTTCACTTTTGCCATCTTCCAGCTTGTTAAAACTTAGTGTTTGTTCACAGCTCTCCAGAGAAGAGAAGACCGCCTGCATGCTCAGGTCCTCTGGAGCTGCAGTCCTGCTGGGGCCCCACTGCAGAGGGAAAAGACTCATCGGAGAGAGAAACTGCAAGTATAAATGGAATCACAGAACGCTGTTTTCAACAGCGGGAGCAGACAGTAGTCTGCAAATGAACTAGTGCAGACAGGCTCACAGCCCTGCTGCCCACGGAGAGGACAGGAAAGCGAATCACTGCTCCATCACCTCTGGGTTCCCCATTGAAGGAGCTACTGATTTCACCTGAGGTTGGGACCCGGCAACAAACTAACATGGATGCATGCTATGGTAAGTTCATCCCCTCAGTCAAAGAACAGGCAAGACAGCCCAACAGTACAGGTTCATCCTTATCAGCCACACTGATAGCTTCTGAGAGCTATGCAGAAAAAGGCTTGAGGGGCATAGGGAAGTTTTTCTGAGTTATTAATAAGAATTTCTTTGTTTATTTTCATATTGTAACCTGCTGAAAGCTTACAGGAAACTATAAAAGGGTGGAGAATACAGCAGGAAAATACACAAGAGTCTTAGGTACACAGCTTCCAAAGGATGACAACTGGGCCACAAACTAGAAAAGCTACAATTGATTCTTATATTATAATCACCATGAAACAGCTATTAAACAGATTTTGAAATACTGCTTCTGTTTTTTAAGAGCTGCCTGCCAGTACTTTTTCTTGAGGAGAGGGGAGAGGGGTGAAGAAGGGGAACTCCTGTGTCCCCATCTGTCCCCAATCTTCTGGAAATTTTGGGAATGTATTAAAAAAACAGATGAAACATGAACTAGAGACATATCTAAGTAAACATAATACAAGTAGAATTCATCGAGTGTACTGGTGCTAAACTTAACAGCACTGCAAAGCAGAGGGCAAGGCACAAAGGCACATTCAGTCAGTACAGATTGCGCAACACTTCATGGGGAAAGAGCCCTTCAGAATGAATAGTTTTACTTCTCGGAAGTATTATGAAGATTTTGAAGCCTTAAATGCCTTTATTCCTCTCTCTGTTATGTCTGCGGTACAAATACCCATTCAACCAAGAGAGAATGAGTCAGGCATCACAACCTGGTGAGACATGTCGAAGCAGAGCATCAGCACACTGACACATCACCTGTGTGTATGCATAGACACCGTTCGAGAGATCAAGGAAGGGAATCCAACCAAGTTTCCCACACAGCAACGCAATGCTTGCTAATCAAAACCTCTAATCCTATGCTGGCAAAGCAAAGGGGATGGTACAGCCTAGCGTTCTCTTTTCTCTTATCTTACTTTTATGACTATTAAAGAGCATAACAAAAAAAAATTTGATTCTGTTGGCAGCATAACAAAGAAAAATTAGTTCAAATGGTGACTGATGATAGCTTAAAGCAGATTTAACTCACAGATACTGCATGAGAGGGAATTTTAGGTTACAGATGATGTAAAAAGACAGACAGGGAAAACAAGCCTAACCTCTAACCTTTGTTTCACAAGTTATTATCATCACAAATACAGGCTTACCACAATGAAATGTTCCATTTTATGGGGTCACCTGTTTTAGTGTCTGGACTGTAAGTTAACTAGATTTAACTTACTCACTGGGTTATCATCAACCTAACTTGTAATTAACATGGTTCTATTCCTTTCCCATGTGTTGCCAACAGACACCAAGAATATTCCATAGCGTGTTAGTTCACACACCTAAGTGACCATGTAGACGACTCTGATGACTACCACACTGTCTGACTTTCCAAATTACTATTAACAAAGCTGTTGCTAGTTTTCTGTTGAACAGTAAGAGTATAAAGACATGCACATGAAGATGGCATGCTCTCCTGGTGAATATCAGAGCTTACCCGGATCACAGCACAAAAAGGCATCAAGAGAGAAAAGTTACAGAGAGCTGAACTAAACCAACCCAGAGCTTTATGAAACAGTGTCGAGATAACTACATTTAACAGCAGCTGCCCTATGACAGAAGCTTTTCTTACATGACTACTAGCACTGTTCCTTTGGTACCAGAGTGGATACCCACTTAGACCTCAGTTATGAAAACGGTAAGAGTCACTGAAAGCTTATAGCTCTGACCTACTAAGGCAGCATCCAGGATCCTTATGAGAACGTCTGCTGGAACTGCCTGCCACCAGAGAGGAAGATTTGATAAGAAGGTAAAGCCAACTTATCCCTCACTTAACAGGAGCCTCTAGCAAAAACTGCTGTCCTCTGCATGAACAGCTGAAAAAGAAAATGAGGTAGAACTAAAGGTGAAAAAGTACATGGTTACTGTTCCTACTGTACTTTGAATCACTTGTCTTACTAAGCAAATACATTGCTTTCATTTATACATTAACACCGATTCAGGGCTAAAAATCAATCCTAAGGAGTGGAGACCCAGCTTAGGTATGTCAACGCAAACTGAACATCAAACCTTGCACTGGATGGCAGCCAAGTCCCTTAACAGCACCTTACATTGTTCTGCCCAAGTAGATTTTCCTATTTTAGTGAAAAACATCACATACATTTAAAATTAAGAAGCTGCACAGACTTCATCTGCCTTTGGATCTATTCTTAACTAGGTGATCATCTCCCAAATCATCAGCATACAGTCGTCCCAAGACATACATACATTAAAAGAACAGGGTTGTCTACAATAGATTAACATTTAATTAAAGCACAAAATAAAGTTGAGATGAGAGTAACAGAATAAACTCCTGGTTAACATCTGAAATTAATATTAGTAGTTTCAAGCAGGCTCAAACAGACCATATTAGAATACCTGTTGAAGTTTAGCCAAGCATGCTGGGATTTTATCACAGCTGCATCAAAAAATTCTGCCTTTACACCATGGATTCCTTCACCTCATTAACACTGATTTCAGTAGAAATTATGAATGTGTAAGATTTCCTCTTCAATGCAGAAAGAGCAAAATCCTGTTTTTTATCAAAACAAAATTTGTCATCATTAGTTCAAAGAAAACACAGTAACACAACTTTGTTCTGTTTGGGCTGATGCCCCCACCAGCAACAGCGCAGTTGTAGTTCATAATCTGCTTGACTCCAAGTACCAAATGAGTACAGAAACCCAACTCCATGCTTCCCCTGCTTCAGCGGATGCCTCCTCATGGGAAATCCACAGGGGAAGAAGCCTTTCTTCCCTTTCACTCTCCCCATTTTGGTTGCTAAACAGTGAACTTTAGTTTCTTGTGCAACTGAAGTGTCAATGAAAGAAACTGGAGTGTTTTCTAAGGGCAGCAATTTTTCAGGACCTGAGATCAGTGCAGCTCTAGTTGAACAGATTCTTCCAATTCCAGTGTCTAAATTTGTTCCAAAATGTGAAGACAATTTTTGCACAGATAAAAAGTATTTTAAACATAGACTGTACTTACAGAGAGTACTTCAATCTATCCCCTCATTACCTGTGGATGCAAGTAAATTATGATATTTATTTGAGGTTAAGATAAAAACCAGACAGAATTCAAAAAAGAAATCCTGTCCACCAGTGGCAACAGAGAAATCTTACACTGACAGATGAAAGAGGCTTCATTCTTAGAGGAAGAGCAGAGGTTGGAAAGAAGGCTAATCATTTTAGGGGACCAAAATCTGATTGCACTGAAGAAAGCAAACTTTTGCAATTTAGAAACTACCAGGTCCCAACCCCTGCGTCAGGCCTGCTGTGAATTGTCTTACTTCACTTTGTTGATTAAAAAAAAATGGAGAGAGTTGCAATTATAGGAAGGAATTTAAGATGTGAAGAAGCGTATTTTTGGTCGTAACACAGACTGCAGAGATTCTAACCAGGAGTGACTTGTGGATTTACACCAGACAACTTTTTGGATTTGGTAGCCATCTCTTAAAAAATAAACTTGACAGAATGAAAGTGGCTTTTCCAAACAACTTTATACACATTCTTCTATTTCTTGGCAAAAGCTTTTGCTAAAACAACAGCAGCAACTGCTGAGCTTAATCCTTAACTCTGCCTTACTGAGCAACAGCTTTTATTTATTTATTTTGCAAAAGCTTCCAAGTCCACACTCACCAAAACTCAAGCTCTTAGTGTTTCTGCCACAGCGCAAAGACACTTTCTTCAATCGTAAACCCACCACCCTTCATGCTTTCTGCTCTTTTGCTGACAGATCTTTTTCCTCCTGTTACTCCCACGTGAATATCCCCACTTCTATGGCCTGACTTTAGTGTCATTCATGGCTTTCTTGCTGAGTGGCCTTTTGAGCCTTTCAGGTTTTGACCCCATCCCATGCTCAACGGGCCCTGGCACAAGTGTAGGACGGTGTGCAGTGAAATATTCCACCCAAGAAGGACAGTCATGTCGACAGTATTGCCTCTGGCAGGCAGTTGCGCTGCAATAAACAAAGCTAAAGAAAAAGTGCATTCACGGAGCAGAAATCTTGAAAATGTACATAGATCAATTCTGTATAAAAAGTGCTTTTGTTTCCTGTTCAGGAACAGGTTTTTTAATTAACTGAATGGAAGGAGTTGTAAAAACCAGGAACAATGACTGAGTCAGCAGCTCAGTTCTTAGTAGCTTGCAGGGCTTTACATGAGACAGAATAAACATATTTCATTCAGAGTTCGTTAGACATTTTTATCAATGTGTAGAGAGACTTCAGAGCTTGGGCTTGGTATCCTGAAAGACCGTCTGTGCATTATAGAGCAGCTTATTGTGTCAAAGCTCATATCTCATTTGCTTGCTGAATACACATGTAGTTTACAATCTCTAGCAGAGTCTGTATTTTACCTCCTCCTCTCTCCCTCAACGTAAATCTACTGAAGTATTGCACTCAAATTACTGGAGAACCTGTCGCTCAAATAGTTCCCAACATTTGTGTATCAGCAATGGAAAGGAAGGGTTGCTGTTCTTCTATGTGATTAAAAAGACAATTTTCTTGGGATAAGTACTATCACTTTGTATCATCAATGGCTGGTGCAGACTGTAACTTAGCTTATGCATTTACAAAATGTTTAAATTAGGAAGGAATTCAATTTACTATAGCTCTGACCACCAGCAATCATGAGCAAGTTTTGAAAAACAAGTTCACTTTATTTCTGGAACAAATTAGACAACATATTTAAAACTGAAATGAAGCCAATTTCCAAAGAAACTCCTTAATTACACAATAGGTCTGGTTTATTCAGCTAAAGTCTCCTGTAAAGGAGAGTATTGAGTGTTAAGTACATTTATGCTGCAGCCAGAACTGTATTAAAGAGAATTTAAAACAAGTGTAGAGCCAAAATAATACATGATCTGAAAATCACCTTAATGAAATATATGTAGTAGCTTATGCTCCAAAAATTGTCATCCATAACATTGGAATATCTATCAAGCATGCAAAGTAACTTGCAGCAAGCAAACATTTCTAATTTTTTTGGTTTAGGATCAGCAGCCACGTTTATATCATCGCCTCAGTTGAGAAGCAGAAGGTGTTTTGATACCCGTATTCTGCATGAGGTAAGCCATCTCTTCACTCACTGTGTACAAATGCAACAGAGTTTCTCTCAGAATCATTTGTCTGGTTTCCAGTACAAGAGGACATTGATTCAGCACTGTGCAATTCATCTATGAAGCAGACAAAGCTCTTGATAACAGCTCAAGATGAATGAAGGAAGCTCTTAAGAATGTAAGAGTGAGTATTTTGGCATATGTTCACAGCGTGTGCTAAATTGTCACAAAAAAAAAAAAGGGGGAGAAGAGGAGATGAGCTGAAAAGGTGGGTGAATAGAGATGGTGGGTAAAAGCACACTGCTTCAGCACTGCCACTTCGTTTAATTTTCACTGCTACTCAAGAAGGCAACAAAGATGACAAATCTAAAATTCAGATCTAAGCAAGATACGCATCTTGCCTCAGTTCTCTTGAATGCATTCTGTCACACATACTTTGTTTCATTACCTTAAATAAGGTGGGTACCATCTAAACTCCTCTCTGGCAGTTCAGATTATCATAGCCGAATCCAAAAGGTATGAAGAAACAGAATGCCCAGCCAATTTTTCCCTCTTGCAAGATGTCTGCCAGCTTGCTGAGAGCCAAACAAAACCAGTTAGTAGAGGCAGCCTAACCTAAACCAGCTCAACAGAAAATAAAAGCTACAGACTACACATGGGGTGGTTTAATTTCAGAAGTGTTTTTAGAAGACCACTTAGGGGATTTTGTTTTCTCCATGTAAATGATAATTCATGGATTTAAAGAGTTGTACTATGCCTCGCTAATGCTTTCTGAAATGCTACTGAATATTTTATCCTACATGTGTTTCTGGTGAAACCTTCTCGCTAATATTGGTTTGGGGCATCTCCGGTTGAAAGCCATTTTTGCACCAATTCCATTTTGTAGCCTTTCACAGAAAGGGCTGTGAAGTGGTAATTATCAGAGTGGCTGGCCGCCTATTTGTCTTTGAATGCGCATGGACTTCCCCAGCTGCTAGATTATTATGAGATATGTTATTACATACTGATTTCTAAGTACACAAGCTAACATTAGCAGCTGCAAATGCTCCAGAGAAATTCTGTGCTTTAAGTTTCTGCCAAAGAACTTTAGTTTTAAAACAAGGTGATCTTAAATCTACCTCTGGGATTAAGAGAAATGCTATTAATATTTTTGGTTCAAAAAAAGAAAAGTTTTTCCTTGAATAATGAAACTAAATCAATACTGGGCAGTTTGTGTTAGCACACAGATTGAAGGATGTCAGGATGCCATGGATGGAAAAAGTGGATATTAGAGTTTCAGACACTTAAAATTGGTTACTGTAGGTATTTAGAAAGATAGATGGTGCTTACAGACCAGAAAAACAGGGACATCCCAAGCTAAAAGCAACTTGAAAGTAAAAAGCCATCAAAAGATCAGTCTCTGCTAGAATTATCACAAAGTATTGAAAAAGTTTTCCCACAGCTTAATGCTCCTTTCAGGAAAATGATTATTTAAATCACTAGAAAGACTGTGACCAGCTAAGCCAAGCCAGATACAATCCGGTTTACAATCTGTGTCATTTTATCTGCTGGGGGGGTCTCTGACTGAGGGATGTCAAAGTGGGCAATTCCAGGGTCCTCACCTTTCTTCCTTGCAATCACTCCGCTTGCTTTCAGCACAACATGCAGGCCTCCCTAGCCACTCTTCAGTCTGAATTGCCCAAGTGGCTGGGAGTCTAAATACCTTTAACAGTTACTTAATGTCTTACCTACAGGTTACTCTTCACCATACCCTAGTGTTGCACTCCTGCCTGCTACAGGCTGCTCATGGCTGACCAGGCAGCTCAGTTGCCAGCTCCGGGAAAGCTCAGCTGAGCCAACACTCAGAAAGCTGTATGCCAACTGACCCAAGATTTTTCTTGGACAGGTGTCAGAAAACCACTCTGCACACTTTCCATCTGATTCACATTAAATGAGCCTTATGATAGCCAAACACCATGAAGCAACGAATGTCTGCAATATGATAAGAAGGTAGCTATTTTTCATTTTCCACAGTAGAGAAGACAAGTGCTACATCCAAACAGAACAAAGGCATACAAGCGTCACATGCGCTATCTATCACACACATCTGCTTCCTTGAACCAGCACACCTGACAGCAGTAAGGCAGGTATGGCAGCGCTGGGTTTCATCCTCAGCAGCGCAGGATGACTGCCAGGGACTCCTGGCACGCAGACCTTGGTTGCTATCACACGCTGGGCTGCTGCTCCTTCCCCGCTATTGTTAAACAGGCAAGGCAGTACACGCTGTGATCTTACACGTCCATGGTGCTGTGCACCTACGTGCCTCACTTCCAGGGTTTGTAGGGAAAGTCTAAGGCCATGGCAGACAGCTAATCTGTGAAGCCTGCGCACATCCTTGTGCAAAGCTGAAGGCTTAGCGTGGCCCTTTATATTTTAGTTACTTGCTCCTTCCCTCGCAAACATCACGTGTGCCAATTCTTCCCTGCTCCCCTTCTCACTTGCTCAGAATTATTTTCCTCTGAAGAAAAGGAAAAGCAAGCAAACGAGTATGTTAAAAATACCTTCTGTGATTCTCCTCTAGGAAGTAGTATAGCCAGGAGTCGGTATGACCCAAATTTCACAGTAAATGTATGAAATGTACAGCAAAGAAATCTATGCTACTCAAAACTTCTTTTTCTTCTACCATTTAAAAAAGCTTTAGAATTAGTATTGAGAGAAATGAAAGTTAAAAAGCATTCTTCCCAGAGTAATAACAGAGGATGAGATTATCTATGACCACATAGCACACCCCTCTAACGGTCAGCAAAAAAAGGAAGGTTAATTAGTAAATAAATTGAGCCAGATACCAATCCTTCACAACAGAAAAGCTACAATATTAGCAGCTTACGTACACCAGAAATACCAAAACCACACACTTAAGATTTTTGTGCAAGATTATAGCATGAAGCACTATGGGCTAATCCAGGAATGCCAGACAATTTAATTACATTTTCTACTGAAAAATTAAACCATATGTATAGCTCATCAGATCAAGCTTTCTAACATGTTTCTGCTTTTGATATCCAACATCTGTCTGAAAATGAGATTTTCGTTTCCCTTATGAAATTTGATTCCACCTCCATGGCCAAACTCAAGTAGCATCGATGGAAAGAAGTGCAGGAAAAAGAGCAAGTGTTTCGTCATCTGACTTAGCTTTATAGCAGACTTCAACCGTTAAATCGTAAAAATGTTAGAATATGACAATTCTTTCTTTACAGGTGAAGGCAATAGGGCAATGCAAGAATAATCATATTTTTTCCCCCCAAAAATATATCCCAAATTTTCTTCATTTTCTGTCTGCAGGTCCACAATTAGTCAGGGTCTCACCCCTCATTAAACAATTCCTCCGACACTGTAGTGCTATCTCACTAGTTTTGGCTGTCTCCTTGAGAATACATGTAGAAGGACTACACATATGCAATGAAAAGACAAATGACACAATGCTTCTGCTGGATCAGCTCATCTGCCATCAACACCTGCTGCCTGCTGTCACTGAGCAACGTGAAGCATGGTGATCTTTACAAACCTACCCATCACGAGGATCTGGGCAATGCACAGTGTTCCAGCTCCTATCAGCTGAACAACATCTATACTAAGGAGAACCATATGAGTAGGAATTTAACCCCAAAAATGCTTGCTGTAAGTGTTATTTTACAAAGTCGCTATACCAATAAAACGTGCTTTTCTGAAGGAAGAATGCAAGCCTGCATATTCCATCTGTATTTTACCTTATGCTAGCAATTTGCTTGCCCATTTTTTCAGCAGCCTCTTTCCAAAGGATCTTAAACTTTCTATGAAAACTTTATTTCATTGAGTGTACAGAACAGTTCTGTATTCAGAAACTTGGTTAAACCTTCCCGCCCCTCATAGAGATCTGAAGTTTTAGAGTTATTTCTTTTCTGCAGCAGAACTATTCTGATACTTTCCCAGTGCTTTGATGCCCACAGAAGGGATGCCTGCATGCATGCTCCCTCAGTGTCACCAACTAGGGTTGGACAACCCTACATCTTGGTGAGCAACCTGAGTTCACACTACACCTCTTCTGTTCCATTTGAGCTAGCAATTTGAATCCAGGCTCTCACATCCCTGCTATAAAATCAATCTTTCTGCTGCAGTCAGAACTGTATATACATAAAAAAAAAAAATGAACTGTTCCAAATATAATCCTTGGGGCAGAGCAGTTGATTATATGGTCAGGGAACTGTGAATGTGGGAAGCAAATTTCAAGCCACTGCTTCAAATCCAGCAGGGCAAGAAATGCATGAGCATACGCATCTTATATGTTATATGCTAAAGTTTTAAATCACCAGTTATTGTATAGTAAACTTTTCTATTTCCATGGTGGATCTGAGAAGCCTTTCAATAAAAAAAACCCCCAACCTTCACATTGAACTCAATGTGGTCCTGCAATAGTTTCAACAGGTCAGCATTCCCAAGGAAAAATGGTATAGCTGAAAATTCTGCCAACTCTAATTTCAAACTGCTATGAAGAGATCATTGAGTGTTCATTCACAACATTCACCCACACTTACCCTAATAGCCTGTGTTTGACTACAAATTTCCTGGTGACGGAAATGCAATACAAAGCAACAGCAAAACGTCTTGCCCACGCTGCTGTCAATTCAGCAGGAAAAAATTAACCTGCATCCCTCTGGTTCAAGAAAAGTTTCATCAATACACATCAGACAGCAGGATCTGGAGCTGTGTATATGTTCTTTTAATGATTTCCAAGTAGTGTTTGCTCATTACACTAATTAAAATAACAGCTCAATCCTTTCAAGGTCGACAGTTTTCTAAGAATTAAACTGCTTTATTTCAGCTTCATCCATCACCAAGAGTAGGAAATCATTCTTACACCAGAAGGGGGTTCCTTCTCACCAGGCAATTTACAGGATAATCCTAGATGCTGCAGCGTTCGGAGAAGCCAGCCAGCACAAGGGGTGCTTTGTTAGAAGCCCCCTGCCTTGCAGGGACACCCTGGCTCCCCTTAGGGCAAGGGTTCAAAGGCTTTACACAAAGCAGTGGAAGGGGCAAGCTGCAATTCATCCTCTTCCCTGCTTTTTCTCCTTGCCTGGGGTGCCAGAGCTGATGCCTCGGAGACAGGTTTCAAGGATCAGGTCTCCAGCTTGACTTTCTGCATCCTTCTGACTTGACAACAAAGTCTCCTGAAGGCTGGTGGCAGGGAGAGGCTTGGGGCTGCCTTTCCTTCCCTGTCAGGACTAGTCCCACAGGAGCAGAGACGCAGTTAAGCTATTACACAGAAAGGAGTTTTGTTTTCTTTTGGCATCAGAACTGATACAGAGAATCAAAGGGAGGATCAGCACTGAAGATTCATTTGTGTATCAAGGGGAAATCCAGAAGCCATTGAAATTGTTTACAGCAGGTTGAAAGAATAATACAAAGAACAAACATTGCACTGACAGATATCCAGATGGCATTTATAGGCAAACCTCAAAGCCTTTAGCCCAGCTAAGTTTCATTATCATTTACTTATTTCAGGATTTTATTTCTAATATTTAAAAAGCACCAAATGGTTTCAGAGAAATGGGAGTCATCATGCCTCCTTCCCCACCTTTGCTTTGTCACTGAATTGAATTTACCTGGCAGAGCAAAACAGTTCAAGCAGCTGGTGCAGATGACAAAGAAGGGAATGGAGGAAAAGTTGTAACGCACTGGGGAACTAAAGGCTGCTGCTTGTGCATCCACAGGGCTTTTCTGTGACAGTTTCATGGAGTTCCTGCAAAGTTACTCACTGCCAGAACAGGCTACCCAGAAGTTTGGAAAAGGTAGAACACACATACAGGAGAAAGCAGGTCTACCACCTTGTATCCAAACACCTAATTCTTCCTACATAGACTCACCCTGGCAAATTCTATCGTCATTTGAAATCCCTGCGCCTAGGAGGAGGATGGTAAACCACAGCAAGGGATGTTTCCCTACCAGATACAAGAGCAAGTCAAGGACTTGCAGTATCCTGTGGAGGCCACTCTCTCCTCAGTGGTAATCAGGGCACAAGTATTCAGACTTGTTTTAAAACAAAAAGCCACAAAAGTTGAAAATATCCTCCATGATTTGTATGAATAAAAGTTTACCAGGCAAACCCTTCCTTTCTACGGCCCCACTTTGTGATACCAAAATTTCTTTACTTCTGTACCAATGTATTACTGGCCACACCGCTGACAGCTTTTTCATGCAGTGGGTATGGACACAGTAGAAACACTTAACGTTTTTCAGACTATCCAGCTAAATCTGGTTGAAAAAAAGGGTCAAAAAGTAGCACTGAATCCTTTACTTTTGTATAACGGCACTGAAGTTAAAAATAGATTTATAAAATATTTGTAATCCTTAATCTCCCTTCAAATCAAAGCAATGGCTAGATTCGCTAGTGATTAGAAAGCCCAAGAGATTTATTTGTAAATGGCTGGCTCAGACTCTGCTAAATCCTCCTTCTTTTTATTTAGCCAGTTTGCTGACCTGGTAACTATTCAAAACATAAATTTTAATGAGAAAAATATCTGACCACCTCCAGCACATTAAACCTCTGGAACAGACATTACAAAGGGGAAAAAAATAAGGTGTTGGTTCACACAACACTGGGGAGGAGGGGAGACCTTTTCAGCAGCAGATTAATTCAATGTTGAGAAGAGACCTAAATCTTCCACATAGGCAATGTGTTTTGTGGTTCCCTGCACAACTAATCTGTTGTTACTTACTCTTTTTCCTTCAGTATAGATGGACCCTATGTAGCAGGGAACGGGATTTTGGAGAACAGCCCTTATTTTGTTCAGTACAATACAGCCTTCTCAACTCTTACACTGCCACTTGAACCCTCAAGTCGTACACAGGCGAGAGAAGGACAATTTTGAAATGAATAAAGCAAATAACTGATTTTAGTCTCCTGTGGGTGTAATGCCACATCCCGACTTAAGGGCCAGTAAAAACTTTTATGTAATATTTTCCACGCCTGGTAGTTTATACAAGTTACCCCCTATGGGTATTTCTTGGCTTTCCAGGAAAAGAGACAGTTGCTAACGTACTGAACAGATTTCCAATCAGATGTTCGGTGAAGGTCAGAAAGGCAGGCATTACATGTCTGCTTGCACATGACTAATTAGCATCCACTGCAGACTAGTGGATAGCTGCATTTGTCTAAGAAAAAGGCTTTAGGCTTTATCAGTGACATTTTAGATCATAGCCAAGGAAGGCTTGCTGATCTACCATGACTCACCCAGACTAATATTTCCCATAGCAAATTTAGTAATACAGAAAGAAGTATAAAAGTGCCCACAATAACCCAGAAAAAAATAATTTCCCATTTTTGGTGAATGCTGATATTTTTATATTGCAACACCCAAGAATGCAATTCACATACTAAACGCGTTCCACTTAGACAAAGTTTTAGCAGATTTTTATCCATCAAGGCTCAGAGAAATGCAAGCGCAATTCCCAAAAGACGAAGGAATTCCCATTCTCATAGTTAGAAGTGAAAGGAGTGGGCTGGAGAGGGAAGTGACTATAGTTAAAACTGTCAAGGAGTCTCAAGGAAAGAATATGCATTGCCTGACCTGAATCTATTCCAGTTTCACATGGTATGAGAACAGAACATTTGTTTCCAGCTGAAGAACAAAAAAATAAACAGGTTTCCATGGCTTTCCTGGGTAAAGCTATATTTGAGTTTGTTTTGAGATAGCACTTTTTGTAAAATAGTTTCGGTAATATTAAATAGTTCAGAGCACTCCAGGCTGGTAAAGGATAAAGTAGTTAGATTGTCAGCTCACTAAAATAACACTGCTTTCAAGTATTGTACATAAACAGAAAAAAACACAATTTCAAGCAAAGAAAACCATGATCAGCAGGAGATCTCTGTTCATACTTCATTAAACAGGATGGAATTTATTGCTCAGTAAAGTTCAGGATGTCAGATTTTTGCCGTTTGCTGTGAAGCTGGACATTGGTGTGAGAAGCAGGTGTGACGGAGCAAAGAGTTGTTCAAGCATGCTAAAGCAAGCATGTCCCGTGAACTCCTCCAGACCACTAAGATTTCATTTAAGAAGTTTGTCCTCTTGAAGTGGCACTTGTCAGCTTTGAGTTTCTGAACCCAAATGTGCCCAAGCACAGCATCGGCATTTCACGTACTCACCCCGAGAAGAACATATGACTAATCTACCATTTAAGAACACCTATGTTGAGCTATGAGACATAGGTCAGGACTTCAGGATTCATTCTTGTGGGAAATTTTGCACTGAGAGGGATTCTGTTTTATCTTTTATAAGCAATTTTTGGCAAGTGTTATTTCCAGCACTGCAACAAAGAAACTGTGGAAGATGGAAAAGGGAAAGAAAAAAAAGAAAAAAAAAAAAAGATTGGTAATATTAATGGTTATATCTAGCAAGGAACTAAATTCACCTAAAATTATAAACTTATGAAGCTTAGAAATCATGGTCCTTTAGCTACAAAAAGGAAACTACCCTAGTTAGCACAGTGGCAGTGTATCTGTTGTACCCCATGGAATGGGGGGAAAAGAGGTGAGGATTCAGAGGAAGCTATTTGGCATCTAGCCCAGAGAGCCACTAAGCCCTCTCCTTCCAGCCCCGCCTGAAGCCCCAATCCACCAGATCGCAAAAATGAGCTTCCAAGGAACGAACTTATGCCCTGGTTTAAGAGAAATCTGGAACTGCATATATGGAAAAGGAAACAGTGAGGCTCAAGTATATCAGGGTCATTACATCTAATGGCAAGAAAGTTTCAGCACACAGATAATTTTGGGGAGATGATATGAAAAACAGGCAAAAGGCTGTTTATTCTAAAAAAAAAAAAAAAAAAAAAAAATCCTAAAATGCAGAGCTTGGTTTCTGCTCCTACCTGGTCACCTCTTGAAAAACTGTGTAGATGTTTGACGAGCCTAAGAGGCAACCTGGAGGGGCGGGGAAAATTTCCTGGAAAGAAGAAAACAAGGAGGTTGAAAAGGGAAGAAAACTGTGCATCAGGACAACTGCTCAGATGAGCATGAGTATTCCCAACTTGGATGCATAAGGGCTTAAACCAGTAGGATCCAGTTTTCACAAGTTAACAGCCATGAGCACTGAGACCTTCTTTCTCAAGAGAAGGGAAGAGAGGGGGAGGAGAACCAGCAAGTTAGCCAAGGAAGGCCATCTGTTAAGTGAGCTTCAGCTATGAACTCAAGACCTGCCCTTACTAGGCTCAAACATTAATAGAAGTGTCCAGAAAACACCAACAGCTAAGCAGAAAAATTCCTTTGAATCAACGAAAATGAAAAAAAATTGAGGCGTCTTATTTCAAAATAGTGTTACCATATGCTATAGCCAGTTAGTCACAAATTAGATACAAAATAAACCTTACAACAAACTGCAAAATGAGAATATTCTTAGTATTTTTGAAGGCATATTCTTGTCAATTAGGAGTAAATAAATAGTTAAATTATATGCATATGCCAAATTTTCTCCTGGCAGTATTTGTAAAGTTTAGAAAGAACTATTTTGGAGAGATACAAGGAAGAAAAGGGAGGGGGAGAAAAAACCTCCCACACACATCCCCAGCTCCTAGCAGAAAGGGAGAAAAAAGTGAATCAGAACATCACTTCCAAATTTCATATTGTAATTCAGAAGGTAGGCAACCAGAGAAGCATGAGAAACTAGATGGCTATAACCCTTTCTACTACACCTTGTAGAACCCCATACAGTTCCTTTCCAAGGAAAAGAAATTTCACCAGTGTACTGCAGGTGATAAAGACAGGTTTATTCCTTTTCTCGTCTTGCTGCCTGACTCTTAACAGCATCTCATAAAAACAAGATATGTGTCAGAATAAAATTGTCCATTTTAAACTAAGGTTTCAGTACTACAGATTCAGCTTTTAGTAATAAGCAGGAAATAAAGGGAAGGAATTTCTACCCTTACAGGACCAATCTGTAATATCCTTAACAAATGATACAATTTAATTTGGAAGGGACCTCTGGAGGTCATGAAGTCTCATCTCCTGCTCAAAGGTAGACTAACCTGAAAGGTGGATCCCAGCACCCCATTCCATCAAGGTTTGAAGGTGTCCAATGATGGAGACTCCACAGCACCTCTAGGTGATCCCTTCCCAGCCTTAACCACAATTGTGGTGACAAAGCTTTTCCTTACATCCAAACCAGATTTTCCCTATTGGACACTGCATACATTGCCTTTTCATTGTGCACTTCTGAGAAGAGTCTCACTTCTCTTCTCTACAAACCCCCTCTGGCTGGTGGAAGATTGCCACCCCATGTTTCTCTTCTCCAGACCGAAGAAGCCTAACTTCCTCCAGCTCTCCTCATACACCATGTGCTACAGCCCCCAACTACCCCAGTGACTTTTTGCTATTGATTACTAATTCCAGATACACTAAAATTTGCGGAGAGCTCTTCATGGCTAAATAAGCTTGCCAACAAGATCATTTTGAAGTCAGCAATCTTCCTTCTTTGACATCACCGACTTCCCTTTATATAGTATGTTGTTGCCATTTCCCTCAACAGGAAGTATGTGTAGTTTCATAATTCAACCTATAAAGGGTTAACAAATACTGGAAATGTAAGCCAAGCCTCCTCTACCCCAAAACAAATTCATCATATATTTAACATGAAAAATATCCACACCACCAACTGCTTGGTTCCACTTTTTCCCTCAGATATAGCAGCTTTCAGGATACATTTGTATAGTAGTTTCTAGCCTTTCTTTACTAAGAATGAAAAAAGCTTGCGTCAGTAAGTACGTGACACCAGAAACTGTGGTGTTAGACAGAATAACAAATGAAACAATTATTGAAGCAAAAAAAAAAAAAAAGAATCAAGAGTTGAGAGGAATTCCCTTGATGGTAACTAAGCAGTCCCCTCTCTGCTATGAGAAGAAAAAAGTCTAAAAGATGCTCGCTCCTCTGACATCAAAATCAAGAGAAATATTAATGACCTAAACAGAACAGGCACAAAGACTGAAAAAGACACTTTCAGAGAGAGATTACAAAATGCCAGTCATGGGAAAACCCTCCTCCCACTCCCATGAGAGCTGCTAATCTCTCATTTACCCCCCCTACCATTTTGCAAAATAAATTATAAAGCCAGAAGGAGCCAATGTAATCATCTAAGTCTTATCTCTTTGATAGCACAAGCCAGAGGACTGCAATGAATTATTTCTTTCGGGTTAAGGCTTACAGGTTTTTGCTTTTTCCAAAGGGGAGGAAAAAATTCCTCTGTTAATCTTGATTGAAATGTTTCCGGGGAAGGAAGTTCTACCCTCAAATTTGTATTTTTTCCTTATGCTCATTGCTACCATTTTGTTTACTTTCAATTCCAGTTCTGCTGTGACTTGGTCTGCCAGGCTCTTTCAGCTTTAACATTACATAGCTTAATTTCACTGCTTTGATAAGGAAAAGCTCTTGGAGACTACAGCTGAATAAAACTAATTTCCCTTCCAAACCCCCAGAGTTTGTGAGCAATATTCTTTTCCAGCCTATCATGTTTATGCCTCTTCTAGGAACTCTGCTTTTCTCCCAATATCTCTTCCACTGTGAAAACCAGCCATAAGTTGTATCCCAGTTGCAGTCACATCAGTCCCAAAGGGAAAAAGAGATTTGTACATGCCTCTGTTTTATATACCCATTGATTACATTAGGCCCATTTACCACAGAGTCAGACAAAAATCTCAGAGTGTATAACCCAGTCCTTTTCAGAAATGGTGCTTCTTAAAGTAGCATTCCACTATCCTGTAAACGTAACTTATTCCTTTGCTCCTACATATATAATTTTTGTATGTCTGTACTGAAATACTGTTTTAACATAGATCAATATGTAACCTGCTTTCATTTACTACTTATGGCTGACCTTCTGTTTCCCAGCCCTTTAATTAATAAAAATACTAAAAACCACACAGATGAGAAAGAATGGATATGAACGCAGCTTTATACAATGCCAGTTCTTAATTCACAGAAAATAAAAGCAGACGTCCAAAGGTTCCCTCTCTCCTCCCTTCTCTCACTTCCAGTGTGGAATTTGTCATCTCTAAACCAATTGTGGAAAATATCTGACCTGTTCTTAAAAACTTCTGGAATGAGAGATTTCTCAAACTGTCTAGGCAATTCATGCCAATATATAGCAACCTCACATTTGGAAAAGTTTTTTGGGGTACTTGGAATAACTCATTTAAATCTCCCTTGCTAGAACTGTTTCCTTCAGAGGTTGTGTTTTCTAGATCTTGATTATTCTTGTTGCTGTAATCTGGATTTTCAGTTCTCTTCATTTTTCTTGAAGTTCAGTGTTGAATGCGAACATGCTGCTCAGCTGATGCCTTACCAACAGCTGAGAGAACAGAATCATATCATCCTACAAACTAAAAATTTCATCTCAGACACTTCACCCTTCCCCTTTCCTTGAGGTAACATCATGACACTGTTGACCTACGTTCAGATCTATAAACAGAAGTAAACTATTACTAAATTTGTTTTCTGTATCTAAATATCCAGTTGAAAATAAGGTCTTTGATGTCTGTTGCCAGCAACGTGCTTGATGCCTGCCTTTTAACTTTTTTTCATGGTCTCATTCTAAAGTGGATTCCCTTTCAGCTGTCAACAATTTTCAAACTGCAACCATCAGTAGCTTGGATGGTTGATTTTCAGACATATCAGAAGCCCACTTTCTTCATAAATAAATAAAAGCATAGCAGAGTGGAAGATGCAGACCACAAATACTACTTGCTTGAATCTGAATTCTCTGTACGGGTGGAAAGGGAATGCTTTCATTTTGGTTACCCTCAACCACCCTCCAATGTATCAACTCAGCATGGACAGTATCTTTGATATTTCTTCAGGAAAAAGAAAAATCTATCATAAAAACCCCCCAGACAATCAAAGAACAGGGGAAAAGAGCTACTGATGGCAAATACAGAATTTTAAAAATATAAACTCAAGTGCCACATGGAACAGGAAAAGAAACAGGTTCTTCGTTTGCCCTATACTTTAAAGTTTCAGTGAGGTAGAACATCTTAGAGAACTGGACCACAATTAGGAAAAACAGACACCTGCAATGATCACTAAGATAAACAAGCAAGATGTTCAGCTGCACACAGATATTTCTGTCTCTGTAGCAATACATAAACAGACTATAAAAACCTAGCAAGGGAGCACTCAGGCTACAACCCTCTAAAAATTCCTCAGTTTAGACAGCTTCTGTTCCTTATAAATAAAACCAACTGTTTTCACCACACATATACTCCCCATGTTTTAGAAATGCTTGTAAATAACATGCACTCCAAAACTATACTGGGTTAGAAAATTTGATAGAATAGATGATGTTTGTATTGAATATCACAATAGTTTTCCAAATGGGATGCTGATGTGCAAAAGCAGTGAGGGCAGTGCAAAATGGGCAGTGCAAGATGGGCAGTGAGTTGAGTAAGAGTCAAAAGAAGCATTTTAAATATGTGAAGTAATGGGTAAGAGTGATATTATGCATATATAAGGGCAAGTGTCTTCAGTTCCAATAGTTCCTAATGAACTGAGATGAACAAACACTATGAAACAACTGTAGAACTCAATTTTAATAAAAAAGATTCCAATTTTTTCTAAATGCTGTTGGACACACAGACTGGTAGTGAATGAAAATCTGCTGCTTGAAGCAATTAAATTCATGTCTTTACTTGTCACTTTCTAAGATATGCTTAAAAGTTCTGACATGGGCTTTGAATTCCTCAAAGTAAATCAGTCCAAGAAACCAAGAAAACAAAGAAGCTTCTGTTGAATATCCTCCTTCTGAAAGGTGTCAGGCAAACATATTTTTTCCCCCTCCTAAGGAAAGAAATCAGAAGCAGCATTAAGAATACGTAAGAGTTTACAGAAATAAACAGTGAAGTAATACCATAAAAGGCAGAAATGAGCCATAAAATTAAGAACTACAAAATGTGACATCTCGATGATGCCTCCCAAGTAATGATTAATATCTGCCTTGCTTCATATATCTTTACAAGTTCTGGAAGCTGCTATATGCCAGGCTAGAGCCTTCTTTCCCGAAAGAAATAAAAATCCCTGGATTTTTCTTTCAAAAGCTGTAAACCAGAGTAGCATTAAGTAGTTTAAGAGAGCCAACCCCTGTATTTTGTACACAGAGTGCAGAAGCTATCCTTAAACCAGCTTGAATCTTGAAAGCTGCTTTCAAGTACTACCAGTTACATACTGCTAGTCCTCTGGATTCTAGAAAGGGCGATCATTTAAGATACAGTTCTGCCTGGTTGATTTCTGAATCGCTAATTGAGTTAGATTTTATTGAATATCTCAAAATACAGCATCTCATAACAACATTCAAATCTGATAGGGGAGGGAAGTACTTTTAAACAGTAGTAAATACCATTAAAACCATCCTCATTCATAATGAAAGATGCTACTGTCTTACACAAGACCAACAGACATGAATTGCATTTTCTGTCAATGAACACAGTTTATGCTTTTCTTCAAATATTTTTTTTCACTTTTTACCAAACAGTGTTTTGTACTACAAACATAATTTTTCCAGTTTGCCTGGTGTCCTCCCATTCTCAGCTGTAGGATCAAAGTGACCTAACTTTAGCCAAGATTTCAAAGTCATTTATGGAAGCAATGTTATTTTACTAAGTACACCAGGATAAACACTATAAATTTCAACAACAGTCTTGTCTGGTAACAGCATATGAAAGTGTTCTGAGTTCTAGAAATATTTCTAGCTGACCAGCCAATATTCTTTTAAATCAAGTGATTAGCCCCCACTACCCACTAACCATCAACAAGAAGAAGCATCTTTTAAGAACCTCTTGGCTCATCTGATTTTTTAGGATGCTGCCTAAGCTTAAATCCTACTAAACCCACTACTCCCAATAAAGACTAATGAAAGAAATCTAGAAAGGTCAATCATTTGCTTTCTTACATAGATACTCTGCTGTACTTTTCACTATACAGACATATTAAGCAACTCTATATGCGTGTAAGGTATCTTTACATGCTGATCTTCTACTACATGCCTAGTATATCATATTTGCCTTAATTGCCATCCACCTGATGCTTATAGTGACTATAATGTTTAGGATCTGAATTACATCAGAAGTAAAACAGTGCTAGGATGGTATTTAGAGAATCAAAATTTTCTTATAATAGCTTTGAGTTCAGATCTATTGGAAGACATCAACAGGGTGGTTAAAGGGCCTAAATTAAATTCTTGCATGTGTGGCCTCTTTAATCCAGATTAATCACAGATGGTGAACGCATGCAATATAAGATCAAGCACCCAGCTCGCTCTCTGAACCCTTCTTCTACTGGTAGCTAGTAAATGAATGCTCTTGAGAAGGACTTGCATAACAAAATTCCTCTTTAACCTATTGTCAGTCAGGTAAGTGTAAAATTACATAGTAAACAACCATCTTCAATTTTCTGAAGGAGAACTGGTTGAGATTAAACTATAGGAAGGCACATCCAGTTAGACAGTGACGTTACAGTACAGAGATACATTAGTGGTTTTCTGTGTTGTTTTTTAAAAATACTATTAGAATTCATTAAAAAAAAATCTCTATTTTAATTGTATAAACCAAAAATTAATGGTTATTTCTGAGAAATCTTCACCGGATTTGAGATCCTACAACATCCTTCCTCATAGTTCACTTCTTAGATTTGGGACTACAGACAGCATCTCTCTTTCATGCCTCAAAAACTAGGCAGTCAGCAGGCTCACCTGCAACACAAGAGGTCCAGCTTTCCAGTCTGTTAGACCAGGGACTGAAGTGGAGATGACTTGTGTTCAGGTGAGCACTGCTGGCTACTCTGTAAGAAGGTCTTTAACATGGCTTTTTCTCCTCCCTGTATAACAAGAAAGCCTCCTCTCCTCACTTGCTCCTTCCCACAGAAAACAGATTTCCCAGGTGTTGAAGCACCAGGAATCAGAAGAGGTCTTAGCTGAATGCACCACTCCAAAAACAACACAGTGCCCACAGAGCACTAAACCAGGCGCTTTCCACACTGCTATCTGTCGGGTAACAACAATGCCCAGTCACACAGAAAACAAAGTGTAAAGGCTGTAAGGCTGAGATCATTTTCTGCTGTACATCAAACTGTGTTTTGCCCTCCTACTTCAATACTCGCGTCCTCCATTTTTTTCTTCCCACCAAGGACTATGTGTCTCATCCCTCCCATGCAGTGCAAAAATAGCTGTTCCTCCCTAAGGACCACGTGCCCAAAAGTCTGCCTGCCTTTTCCAACTGTATCTTGTGAAATTCCAGCTGGTCTAACAAAAATATTATGTCTCCCTATATAACTTGTTGTCGCAGAGAAACAACATACCTACAAACACTACAGCTACTGTCCCTCTCTGCCTGCATTTTTCCTTCTTCCTCAGTTTTTCCACAGACAAAGAAGAAATAAGCCATTCCAGGGTACCCAGGTTTTAAATCTTTAGTTAAGATTTAAAGTCAGGGCTCAGACTGCTACCCAAAAAGCTGTCATTTATTTGCTTTACAGAGAAAGGACCGAAACTGCTCAGAGTGCTAGCCAAAGGCCTTCTGCTCCCTGATACCTCAAACATCCACTGGCATTTTGGCACCAGCTAGATGTAGCACCCACAGAAACATGGGACTGGAAAGAGTCACCTGGGCCATTAAGTTCAGGTTTTTGATCAACCACAGACCATCACAGTAACAGCGCTCTAGTTCACCAAGATCTCCAGGATCACCAACTCCCACAGATTGTCTCATTTTGCACACAGGCACCACAGGATTTTGCATTGGCCTCTCTGTGACCAGCAAAGGAGGACTACCCTATAGCTACAGAACAGCCACAGTGATTCTTCTACAAAAGGGTTCATTTAATTGGAAAGCATTACCAACCTCTGTTTTCCATAGACACAATGGGAGGATGTTGCTCTCCAAGGGTCTCAGCAGGAAAGTGGCTCAGGTTTACGCACCCAGATTTTAAAAGTGTAGGCCCCCATCTTCTCCCAAGCAATCCCTTCACTTCCCAGAGAGGAGAGCACCCTCCCTGCAGAGCCAGGCTGGCTTCTCATCCCCCTGTACCACCCTTTGGAAGAGGCAATCAGCACCTGTAGCTGAGTAGGGTCTTTACCACTGCTACCAGGCAAGATTCACTCCAAAAGATTTTCATCCTGAACTCCCTCCCCATCTACAATTAGGTCAAGTACTAGTAATCCGTCACCATCTGGAAGTCTCAGCCCTGTGCCTAGGGCTGGAGTGTCTGCTGTGATCACAGAAGGTCAAAAATGCCTCACCTCTTCCAAGCAGGCAAAAGCTAGTTTTCCTGTTAATACACACTATGGGGCATATTCCTCTATTTGGCTCACCTGTGCAGGATTTCCAGCCTCAGAACGTGAACTGATGCATCACATAAGCCATGAGCTTCTAGTTTCAGTTCAGACAGAGAGCACAAGCAGTGAGTTTAAGCTTCTTTTTGATCCCTTAACAAGTCTACTTACATTTATCCACCCATGCAAAATTGTCAGGCATCTTTCTCATCTGCTGCAGGACAGTCATAATTATCTATAAACCTTTGGTCCTCATACAGATTTTAATTAAATGTGTTTATAAACTAATTTATAAGATTACAAACAGCATCTGAATCTCCAGGAAAGCCCTTAGGAAGCATTTAAGAGAATTAAGAGAATTTAAAGTAAGAGAATTCACAAACAAAAACACACCTGGAAAAAGCTAGGTAACTGAATGTTTTGGCAGGCCCCCAAGAATTCCTTTTACTGGTAGCGATCAACAACCACCACAGACTCTGATTTGTCATCTACTACTTTTAAAATCATGAGGCCAAACCATTAGCCCTAAATACCACCTTAAGCAAAAACTCCATTCAAATCAAGTTTCCAGAAAAACCGACCTACGAAATGTACCCTTCTCCTTTCTTGTTAAGTAAAAGGTAACACACACACTACAGAAAGTTTATGCTTCAGAGTAATGACATGACAAAATCAAGCACTTGGTAGTTATAGCTATTCTTGATTAGTCCAGAAGTAATATGCAAATTAATGCACTTTAATTCAGTACAGCGTCATCTCAATCAGCTAGGCATAACTGAGTCAATATGCAATCAAGAATCCTCATAAACAGAAGTTTCATCATCTAAGTTAGGCCAGTGTAGTCCTTTGCTTGATGTAAGGACACTTCAGCCTGCACAGCAGCTACAGTTTTTATATATAAAATAACCTAAAGAGGAGCAAACCCTGTACGTACTACTCACCCACTAGGGAAGAATGAGACTAGTAGAGAACTGACAACAATCAACATATCTAGTAACCAAAACCCGGTTCTGTCCTCCTATTCTGCCATGCTTCCTATTCTCACAATGACATGAAAGATGTCAACATTAGTATTGCCAGGTTTGCTTCATCTCCATCACTATTTCAATCTATTTTCATTTAAGTTCTTACTTCAGTACAGCAGCTAAGTGAAAATGTACCCAATGGTACAATCTCCCGCTTTGGGGAAGATTTTCAGGACTGACTAGCACCAAGTAGCTCACACCTACAACAGCTGAACAGGGTGAGACATACCACACCTATGTCTTTTAATTGGCTTGAGAATGGGTTGATGATCATTATATTACTTAAAGAGAAAGTATTTGTTTCAAGTATGTTTAATCAGTGAGGCGTGACCCTTAATTTTTGCTTTGCATTTCATTTTCTACCAATTACCTTATATTTTCCTGCAGGGGCTTAGAGAAGATATGTTAAGAGTACACACAGTTCAGTACACAAGAGAGTTTTGAGGGAAAAGGAAGGTGTCCAAGTTTGTTCCCTCTGCAGTAATGGCTTTTAATGGTCCATCGGCTACACTTAATGCAACTGTGAAAAGCAAGATTTTTTTGTTGTTGTTATTAGGCTTACACTGGCCATAGAAGTATCAGGATCTCCACTGAAAAAAATATTCAGATGGGTCAAAGACATAACATAAAAAGGAGAACCCTGTACAACCTCAACAGCAGGTAAGTGGTCCAGCCACTTCAGTGAAGTTACAATGACCATCTCCAAACTCCACAAGTCTGTCCACCAACATAACCAAGTTTGCTGTACTGAGACAGCCTCCGGGGTAGTCGTGATTTTTAACTTTCAACTGTTAGGTAAAAGTTGGAAACAAGAAGCAGCAGTGTCACCACCCTGCTAGTACTCCGAAGACCAAGTAGTAGGTGGTCCCACAAGCCATAACCTAAAAGTTTCTGCTTTAGAATCAAACTGCTCTACGAACTAGTTAACTTGGCAAGATTTGTGAAGAGTAGCAATGAATGAATGAAGCCTAAGATGCTCAGTTCCTCATAAGCATAATTAATGTATCCAACTATCAAGCATAAGACTGACATTATCTTGGAAAAACTCCAAGGGTCACAGGCATGATACAGGAAAGGAAGCTACAGAAGGAGCTACTGTATTTGCTTAATAAATCTACTGCACAGACTGCTGTCAGTGGATTTTGTTCCAAGAAACTATACAAACAAAAGTCTTTACAGACAGAAGAGAGAGAAGAGTGTGGGAGAGAGGCAAGAAGGATTTGATCTCATGATGTCTAACAAAGTTGAACAGCTGAAACGTTCACGGACAATGTCTGTGGAACTCATGAATTTTCTGAATTATTGTGACAAACTTCAATTTCACAGCCTGAAGGAGATGAAGACCACTTCTTTAAGAAATCAAGAAAGTGCCACAGTATGTCATTTAAACATGAGGCTGTAATTAAACAGACAACTTGTTTTTTGTTGAGCTATTTGCATTCTTTGATAAATTTTCCAACTTTTTCCAAGATGGGAGTCATTCACACACTGTCTATAATAGCTTTTCTAGTAGAATAAATGGATCAAATTTTATAAAATCACCTTTCCTATCAGTTCACTGGAGAACCCTAAATATACACTAGAGTTTGATTTTTCACATTACCTTCTTAAATCACTGTAGTTTAACTAGTAGGCTTA
Organism: Harpia harpyja; assembly: GCF_026419915.1. Classification (NCBI taxonomy): domain Eukaryota; kingdom Metazoa; phylum Chordata; class Aves; order Accipitriformes; family Accipitridae; genus Harpia; species Harpia harpyja. The sequence continues at coordinate 31,410,926 of NC_068944.1, forward strand.
AACTGTGCTCTCTCTGCATGGAAACATAAATGTTAAGCATAAAAGAAAAGATGTCTTTATCACAAATTCTCCTAAATTTAAGACTATATACAATGCAAATCTAAAGATGCCTTAAGATTACACAAAAATAATCTTTCTTCATTCAGCTTTAGGAACAGAAAAAATGCCAAAGGGTAATCAGTTCTTCTTACACCCTTCAGCTATGCTGCCTTTCAGTTAAATTTAATTAATATACCCCAAAAGGTGTTTACTTTCACATCAGACTGTCTGTGGAGTAATCACTGAAACAGAGCAATAAGTAAAATAATTGTATACAAATAGGGTAAGCACTACTGGCTCTCTCAAAGTTGTCCTAAGGAAGCATTTTAGACAGGACTCTCAGATGACCTAGTAGATGGCAAAATTCACTGTACTGCCATTTATTAATTAAGGCTTATTTTAGAGAATTAAGCTCACATACAAGCGTCTCTTGTAACTCGGAAACTCCTTGCAACTAGGCCTTGGCATGTGATTCTGGTGCTCATTACCTTCCAAAGAGGCTTAATTGTTCTGCAGAAATATTTTTTTCCTTGACTTGTTACTGTTAAGGAAGCTTGGTATTACTACCCCGTTATTTTTCTTTTCTCAGTAACAAGAAATTGGCCTTCAGGAACAGCATTGTGCAACTCTGAATTGCTAACAGTCACTAAAAGAGGTGGCAGTAATTAGTAATCATAATTTCATACATACATATAGGGGGGTGTGCGTATATACACGTGTGTATATATTTTTATATATGCACATGCATATACACATATATACATATCAATTTTAAAAACGTGGACCTTATCTTTCAACCCCTGCAAAGAAACAAACAAAACCAAAATTCCCACTTCATAAACTCTTAAAGAATTCCCCCCGCCCCCACCAAATCTACCACGATACACTTAAAGCATCTGTAGATGTTGGAATAGCATACCCCTCCCTCCTTCAGCACATAACCCTGACCCACTTCACTGCAGAACGCTAGTGAAACAGGCTCCAAATATTTCATTCTGCAGCTGGTCTTTAAGCCCTAATAACCAAGGGAGGTTGAAGTCACTCTCTAATCTCCTAATGTGTAAGAATCAACAGAGCTCCCCTTTGAGCAGCCAGCCTACGCCGGAGCACAGAACAGATTGTGTCAAGTGACAGCTGCTTTCTGGCAGAACACGCAGGCTCCCTACCAAGAAAGGGAGGCAGGAAGCATCACTCAGTTGCAGAAGAGGTTGCCAGCTTAAAAAAAAAAAAAAAAAAAAATTCATACAGCCATTTGAATAAGATCCATGCAGCTCTAAAGAGTTGCCTAGATAACATACCCTAAATGTATATATTCCTAAATGTATATATATTCTATTGCCACCTCCTCTTCCCCTCTCCTCTGTTGCTTGCCTTTAATAAGATGAAAGTTTCCCACTGCAAGGACTATTTGCCTATGTATCTGAATGGTGCTTAAGATATTATGGCTGCTCTACAAATAGAAAAAGATTGTCAAGCTCTCTAACTAGTTACACCAAGTTTGAAATCAAATGTCACACAGATACTCACTTTTCTTTAATAAGAATTAGATGTAAGAAAATGAGCTGTAGTCTGCTGATTGATCACAGGTGTATCACTGTGTGCGTATACACACAAACACGTGGAAGCACGTTTCTTGCAATCATGTCAGCCATTTATAAACTAGGCACGTAATAAAAAATGGTTTCATAGCTCCATGTTCTTCCCAGCTTCAGCAAGTATTATTTTAATTTGGAAGTAGCCACCAAATATGGCTTAAGACCAGTTGCGGTGCAATTCAAGTAAGAGGTTTCTGAAGTTCCATAAGCATTTTTTCTGGGTGTCTATAACATTCTGCAGCACAAGGTCAGAATTTTTTTAAATGCTACATTTTTGAAGACAAGTTGCTGGAATTACACTTTTGTACTTCTGGGTGTATTAGGTTCCAAGATGAGGGAAAAGAAATCCAGCCCAAGCACCTTTCCCACCTTTGTTAAAGAAATAGAAACAAAAAACTCCCCAAGAACATCTTGGCAACAAGTCAGCAACTGATTTTTTTGAAGGACCGTTTAGATATTATGGCTGCAACACTTAAATTTGCATTCATATCCTTTAGCTGTATGATTTAAGCCCCTGTTAGCTAGATTTCAGTCCTGCTTAAAACCTTTGTCAGTACGTTAGACACAAAGCAGGCTGCAACTAACTGCTTTGTCAAATCCACATTTATGTGCAAGCAGTCAACATACAGACCAAATGAAAGGATTTTTACCAGTTAGCTTGAGCAGGATGAAGAAAGGACTGGAAAAGGGTATGGAATTAAGCATTTTTAGAGGAAATGGACTATCCAGGTTGGTTGTTCTTTTGAAAGAAGAAGGTCATATAAATCAGACACAAATCAGTTCTAATACTATATGGTCAGTGGAGAATGTTAAACTGCAGACTGGAATCTTTCAAGAACTCAAAAATGGCAAAATGGGTGTAACGTAAATACACCAGACATTAACAGTTCAATTTGTGGATGAAAGAAAAGCCCAACCCCTAAGAATAAACACACCTACAAACAGATCCGGTAATAGGAAGAGTTTTGCAATACAAGATAATACTAATAAAACAGGAAAGACGGTTACAAAATCCCCTCTTGTAAGCGTCCTGATTACATCATGAATTGAAGATTATAAATTATTGTCTTTACTACTTCCTCTAGTGCTTTACATTCTGTTTACCAAACAGAAATAGCATGCAAGGAGTTTGTAGCAGGTGTCCCACTTTGCTCTGTGGCAGCAGCGTCCCACTCAGCCACCGCCAGCCACATGCCAGTGGTGGGGACCTCTGTGGAGACGATGTTCCAGCCCACAGGACAAATCCAGAGCTGAGGCACAGCTGGGGCACATGAACTGAACTCAGGTTCATACTCCGGCACTATGTAACCAAAAGCTGCTGCTGCTACTTGTGAGATGTTAGTGGTTGGACAGACATTTTCCATTGCAACTACATGATGCTCTTCCAGTTTTGCATCTGTGTTCATGAATACACTGCAACTCAGTGCAAAGTTACAACTGTTGGCACAAATATTGCTCTCTAGCCAGATACCAAGTATTTTTAAAGCTGGTCTCTGTTCAGGATCAGGCTAGTTTAGTTACTGTCTTTAATTTAGGGTCTCTCTAGCACAAGCCCACAGGAATACTTCAGCCCAGAGTCAGGAATTCCTCCTCATCTTCCATTATCTCAGCGTGCACCATCTAGTATTCAAAAACACAGGCTCTCATCTTAGAGGAGCAGCTTATATAGACATGGGTTATGACTCTCTCTTGTACATGTCCAGCCTGGGGAACTTTGGTCTCATCCACCTTCCTGCTTCACCTGGGAAGTTCTCATTTTTCTCCTGGCTGGGCCTAATTGATGAGATGGATCCAGAGCAAGACCTTCAACAGCATGTTCATAGTTAGGAAAGCAATTTGTCTCACAAAGAACAACCAGGATGACCCTACTGTCTTGTCCTTGCAAGACTACAACAGTAAGTAGTCTCTCACTAGAAAGTTTTACAGAACTGAACAAACCATAGAAAACCTATGGCCAACATTTTGGACATGCATGTTTTGCTTTTTGAGCAAGATTTATTCTAACACAAAGCAACCTTTAAGACCATATACCAGTAACTTTTTAGAAAAGTAATAATGACTTTTGCCAAATAATATATAGGTCTTGCTAATTGCACAATGAAAGAGGGAAGTGTTTAGTTTAAAATGGTCTAAAATCTACTTTCACAGTTAACAGCTATTCAAAAAGATCATTAAAAATTTCTGCTAGTCAATTACAGCATAAAGATATTTTTTAAATTACTACTTTTCACAGTTCCCAAGATCAGAAAGCTTTTACTCAAAACCTAAACACTAAGGTATTGAACTTGCAGGATAGTGGTGCTTAGTAGCTCACAGAAGAACATGCATCTCTGCATGATTGCAAAACGAGAGAGAGAGAGAACAGTCTAAAAGTGACTTTGCTATATTTAGGAATAGCACAATCAATACAATACAGACATCAACTCCACAAATATAACTCGGGTCAGTCGCCAGTGCCTGAAGCCAATACATCTGCAGGGAAAAAAGAAGTAAATAAATAAATAGATAGATCAGTCTGATAGCATAAGGGGAAAAAATTTCAATAAAAGGATTTGCCAAGCATAGAAGAAATGCTTGCTTGCTTTCTTTTGGGGGAATTTACCAAATCTCTATACAAGTTTAGCAATCTCCTAGCTGTTCTTCACATGTTTACTTAAATTCTCTGTTAGTTAACATGAGATTGTTGAGCAGTCAAAAACATTAAGGTGATACCACACACAGGCTCAAAATGACAGCAAAAAAAAAAGTGGCAACCTAATAATCTCTACTGAAAAAATAACTAACTTTGCAGCTCAGAGGGAAATGTTGCATTATAATCTGGATGCAATCAAATCTCTGGTGGGTTTGTAAATCATTGCTAAGAATAATCTGTCTGGTTGTTTACACTATTTGAAAGAATACTGGTGTCGACACCCAACGTTTGATTTCCATGTTGGGCTGAACTCTTGCATCTGTAACTGTTTGCAGAAAAAGTTTTGTTGTCTCTCTTAGTTGCACATTCTGGAATAGTCAAACATTGTAGTTATTAGGTCTCCACAAATTGTAAGTGGTAATTCCCATGTAAAGAAGTTTGTAAAAGAAATTGAACAGATAAAACCAAAAACTCCACCAAAACATCTACCACCAGACTGAAAGATATCCATGGAAACAGTACTGTGTTATTTTACATTTACTGTGTTATTGACTTCTGCATTGTATATGTTCCACTCACGATGAAAAATTCTATAAATTTACATGGCCATGAAAACAAGTAGATTTGACTACTTATAGAAAGCAACAGTTTGGATGTGGTTTCCTTTTTTTTTTTTTTTTTTTTTTTACTAAAAAGTTATTATACAGAATTAATGTTTATGAGCTAGTTTTAATATGTGCAATTGTATCTGCTGGAAGGGAGGAGAGGAGAAACAACAGTCAAGCGCATCTGTTTCCAAATATTTGATTGGATGTGGTTCACACAGTCTGCAGCACAACTCTTACAAGAAGAGGTGCTCTTACTAAATAATACAAGTCCTTTGTATATGGTCTTGCACCTGCTCTTTTCAGTGGAAACCACATTTATACTGTTCTTCACTCCTATGATGTTTCTGAGCCATAGCAGCTAAGAGTAAGGAATGTAGATTTGGTGCTCCAAAACACAACACCTATAAATCCATTGCTGTGGGTGGTTGGGAGTGACTAATTCAGTGTGTTTGAAATTAATAATTGTACTTACATGCTCCGAGTTTGTAAGTACACATTTTTGTTGTTGCTGCCATTACAACCAAGCTACATTTAATATGGAATCACATTTTTGTTGTTGTTGCCACCATTACATCTGAACTACATTTAATATGGAATCAGCCAAACAAATATAAGCATCCTCATATCTGCATTAGCTCCATCCACCCTTGGGCATTAAACTGATTTTGCTATAGTTTATTTCTATACAGATCTAGATGGACATTCTTTTATAGCTGCTAGATTAAGCTTCAAAGTTTAAGGCAACATGCTTTTGAATTTTAGTTGTTTCTAAATAAGATTTGAAAATCTTGCTACCTGTAGCCTCCACCTTCTCTCATGGAACTGAGCCCTTAGATCCAGGGCATTGTGTCAAATAACTTGAAGTCACCCACATTGCTTCTTTGTATGTCTCACCTTTTGAGCCATGGTAGTACCAGCAGAATACCAGAGAATACAAGTACTTTCAAACACTCAGAAGTAGGCTCTTCTCAAGAGCCCTCATCAGTAATCTAGCTCTGCTCCCATTGAAATTAGTGGGAATTTTACTACTCTCGGAGAGAAAAAAATAAAATTAAAAAAAAAAAAAATCCATGGCTCAACTCAGGAAACGTTATGTACTTCTGCAAGATTACTTGTAACAGAGAGAGTATAGAGTTTTCCTCTGACCTGAGAGGCCAGTTAAGAAGAGCTTCATCTAATGCCTCCCTGATGCTGTTTGTTTTTTCATTTACTCCAAATGTTACCCAAAAGTTCTGACATCACCACCCATGTGCCATAACCACTCTCCTCCTATGGCAGAGAAAGGTTTTTTTCCTCCAGTGAGGAATTACCAAGATGAACAACTGATGAGCTTTTCAAATGAAGGCTATACTTAGTGAAGAATTACCTGATGAGGATTACTAAGCCCTGGAACTACAAACCCGATCATTCAAGACAAATTTCTGAGTTATAGCATTTGTTGATTTTAAGCATAATTGACTTGTGAAACTCATCCAGCCCAAGAAGCCATGGTATGACACGCTCTAGCATGCAATAACATGGAGTTGTGGCTGCATACCACAAACAGACCCCAAACGTAAGAAAACACCACACAAAGTTTTTAAATCCATTTCAGAGGAACTGTTTGAGGGCATAGGTAAGAGGGTGTTTGTATTCATTTTAATGGTTCCTCACATAAAAGGACAAAGTTTTAAAACTGTTTTGTTTGTTTATTTGTTTAGTACAGATAATTCCTGGAGGGGAGACTAATATTTATAGCAATGCTAGTCAAAGTATTCTGTCCCCGTTCCCAAGATCATCCCTCCAACTAAGGAAAGCAAGAAACAAAAAGCCTCATCTGCCAAAACCAGCCCAAGTAATTTCCATTGTTGATTTCTTTTGAAGTCAATGAGGGCAAATGCTAACCAACCAGGTCCCACATTTTAGTTTTCCAAATAGCTATCCACGCAAGGTTTTGAGCTTTACATAGGAGTAAGTCAGCCTTTAAAAAGAGTTTGTTTTAAACCAACTCAACTCAACTATGAACATGATTGAGTATTACTCAAGTGCCGCCTTTCAGACTGCAACAGTTGAAACTTTTGATTCACATTTGGAAGAGCAAGACTTACTGTTGCTCAAGGTGAGGCCCCAGGCAGTAATGCTTATTTTCTCCCCCACTTTATTTTATAAATGCATCTAAAGATCGCTGTGACTGGACCAGTAACTATGAACGATGAAAAACAATCAATACCCATCATCACCACACACAACAGCAAACATTAGAAATACACACATAAAGCACCCATATGGTTCCTATGATATAGGCCTTCAAAGTGAGGGTCTCTATTTATATGCAGTACAGCTCCTATCCATCATAGCAGCTTATGAGCACAACAGGCACTTAAAGCTGAAAATGTTCTTACCCCCAAAAAGTAGCCTTGTACTAAACAAGGCAGCAGATATTTCGTACTGTTGATTTAGGCAGAGCAGTTCTCTCAGGAAGCATTCATACAGTGGTTTTGTTGTCAAAACTTGAAGAGAATTTGATTTTCATAGGCCTTAAATACTTACTAGGTTTCTAATTCTAGGACTCAACCCCCTTCCCTGCTCCCTTTAAAGCTTTTTCAAAATGGAAAGGACCGGCTGCAACCTTCTTTTGCAGAAACTTTCTAATGGAAACACCAGCTTCCTTGCACACCCACTCAGATGTATACAAGCTGTGGCAATTTGTCATACAGGAATTTCACAGCATCCCAGACTTCTTTCCCCACCCCCCTCAAGCACACTAGTTAACTTTACTCTTTGTTCTTAAAATTTGTGAGACTAATGTATCTTGATATTTCATGTAGGTCCAAGTGTCTAAAGCACGTAGTTTTGTCGAAAACTGCATATGAAAGAATTCTTTTGGCTATTTTTTGATTAATCAGAGATACATAAAATTCAAAAGCCTGCTTTTGGGTTGCATTAAATTTACTCTACCCTTTTTCAGATTAATTTAAGACAACAGAAATAAACTAGATACCTTACTAGTTTATTCCTGGATAGGAAAGGATCAGACACTGTGAAAACTTTCTACCACTTACTGTATAGTTGGCAGGACCTACCAGCTCCTGATCAATCCTATTTAATTCACCATGCTATAAAAGTGTACACTCCCTTTATGCCTTAAAATGGAAAAACTATATTTTTAAAAAAAATAATATTAAAAAAATCCCCCTACATGCATCCCCACAGCAAAGAACACAGTTTAGCTGAGCCACATCGGTAAAATTAGGTAGACAATTTTGCTGCATTGCTTTTTTAGTTACTTGCCCATCACAGCATAACTTCGTTAAAATATATTTACATTTCCCCCCCGCAAAAGTTCAACCCACTGACACTGAATGGTTTTTACTGCTCACACACAAAGGAAAGGTATCTGGAAGTAGTCTGCTTTCTGGCATACAAATACCTTGGAAATGAAATCAAAGTGGGATCTGGCATTTGTGCATATATATAGAGTGGCTATTACTCACACCTTGCTATGATAATATGACTTGGCAAATAGAGTCAAATGCCTTCCCCCTCCTCCCCTCCATATTGTACTGCTATAATTGGTCACCAGCAATTTGACATAGAAAAAGTTTGTATGTATGCGCTCAGCTGGCGTGTGTCCAGACAAGGCCCGGAGAGGGAGAACTTTGCAAGTCGCTGCTAGATGCACCCAGTTGGAAGAAAGCCTGCAAGACTGCAGATTAACATTCTACAGAAAAAAAACCAAACAAACCAACAACCCACCCAGACTCTGTTGGCCAGCTGAAAAGCTAGTCCCCAGATTTCGAACCAGTTTGTCAGACACTAGACCTGGCAGTGTCTGAGGCTAGCGGCACTGCTCTGTTTCCAGGCTGCTTAGATAACAACTGCGCAGCTAACAGGATGGACTGGGAGAAGTTATTTTAAGTTGCAATTACTAGTTCGTATCTTATCAAAAGAGCTGGATGCACACAACCATTGTTGCTAATAGCTTCCCTTCCTCTTCTGAAAGAGCAACAAGAATTTTATTCACGGCAACTGAAGATAGAGTAAATAGTACCAGGTGAAGGGTTAGGCGCACTCTGCCACTGCAACCACCCCAGTGAACTCCAGTACCTCCCACTTTTCTTGCAGGCGGTCGTGCTGAAACAGGTTTGAACCACACCTCTCGTTTTCTTGTAGAAATACTTAACCAGCCTCTTTCTTACAGTGACAAAGAATCCAACTAAACCACCATGTGGTGGCAGTGCTCAAAGCTCAAGTCTGCGCAAGCAGCCCTCTCTCTTTAGCTGAAGGCTGGGTAGTCCCAACTGCACACAGAGGGTGGTAAAGTACTTTGCACTTTCAAAGCAATCACTGAGCAGCCAGGAGAAGTGTTAGAAATCACAGCAAGATGGAAAAGTGGCACCACTGCACATCACATGAGGCAGAGCTTCAGAGGGAGTCAGTAGCAGGATGATGGAGAGCAAGGTATTCTCCATTTGCTATACACAAACTAACTCCAATATGAGAACAAACATCGACATCAGATCCAATATTAAAAATCACTGCCATAGCACCGAATATTCTTCAGCAGGCAAAGTTAAGTGTTGAAGGACAGCCTGACCTTGCTACAAGTTCATCTGAAGTCATAAGGCTGAATGAGGAAGTTGGGCATAAATAACTATGTTTTTACTTGCATGACTCCTTACACAGCTACACCTCTGCAATGGATTTCTCTTAGATCCGTCACACAGCTGTTACTAATAGCGGAGACTGGTCATCATAAATTTTATGCTCCCATACTGGTGGCACCTACAGTTAAGGAACAATGGACCCATCAATCCTCCAGACCCACTACTGGCTACCAAATACAGTATTTTCCATTGGGTATTTAATAAAGTTAATTTTAATAGGATTTTATAGACCAGCTGCAATCACTTACTGCCGCCTTTTAGACTACTGTGGCTTTCAGAAGTCAGGTATTATGTTACTTATTTTATTTATCATTAGAAACCCCCACATGCTGTAAAAAGGTACATATGGTAGCCAACCACCATTGAGAGATAAAGAACTGAGTGCTTTCCAGCTTTCTAAACTAGGTTCTGGAACATCTTCTTATAGTTTTGGTAACAAATTGTTGAAGAAGCTAACATGGGGCTTTGTCTTTCTCTAATACTTACATTACGATCTGTTCCTCCCCTCCTCGAAAACCCACCAAAAGGTTGCAGGATTTTTTTTCTTCTTCTGGCAGTAAGATGCTGCTCTAAGACTGTGCCACACACAAACTGGATGAGCAGCCAACTGCCGAGTGGGAGGCTCATTAAAAAGGGCCATTTGCTTGCCATATGTCTCTTTCTTCTAGGCAGACTAATTCTAGTCATTAGAGTTTTAACCAGAAATGCAGATTAGCAAAGCAACTTTTTGTTAAAAATGGTACCAGAAATTTTCCCAAGCAGAGTATTGAGAACCACTCAGAGCTCAGAGTGAGTTACCGGTCCGAAACAAGAGCCCTGATCCCAAAGTGGGATTGGCAGAGCGCCTCATCCTTGCAAGGCCGGCATTTCCCGAACTCCCATGGGGGACCCCCAGTCCCACCACCTCTTCCTGCTCCTGCCCTCCACCGCCACCCAGGCTGCTGCTGCTATTGTCTCCTGCTTCCCCCCTCCACTACCATCTCCCCCTCATTCCTCTCCCTCCCTACTACTGCCGCAATATTTCCCCTGCTCATTCCCACGCTCAGTGGGATGACTACAGGAGTATAAGCTGACAAGATCAGCGAAGCTTGTCTGCCACTGAGAAGTCTGTGCACTGTGCTCCCAGCTTGGCAAGGCAGCACAAGCACATCTGCTCCCAACCATCTACCTAGAACAGCTCTTGCAGACCTTCAGGTCCATGCTGTCTATCTTTAGCAGCGTGGGTACTACCACATCAGTAGACAAACACAGGTAACCCACAGGCATCCATAGGCTTCCTGCAGTGGGGTAATGGTCAGTCAGCAGGAATCAAATTGACAAAAAGGAGAACAACCAACCAACCAAAAAACCCCAACCTCTTAGGATTTCAAGTGCATCCCTCAGCCACCTTTTCAGAATCAGATAAAGCAGTTTTTCAGATAGGAATGTATGCATATGAGATATTATTATAAATGTCAGTCTCTCTTCTATTTACAGAATGGTTTAAGACACTATCAGTCTGAAGACAAACTCAGGTTCTCCATTGATTTCAGTTAGAAAGTTTGTCTAAATTCACGTTATATTTTTATAGCAACTGTCCTCCTGGAAGATCTGAAAGCACTTCACAGGAAAAAACTGATACCATGAACAGTTACAGGTAATGACCATTTCCCCCATCCATCATCCCAACAACACCTAGAGAAGGCTAAAGCTGATCACACTGCAACTCTAACTCCTACTCAGAGTATTTCTCATCCCATGCCCCAGGATATGCTGTAGCCCTTCCCCTGTACCGACTCCAAGGGATGCATCCTTCCCAGCAGCTGGTTCTGGGTTTCCAAGTCACACTTGTAAGAATCTCTCAACTCAGATGCATGAATCTTAAACACAGCACTACTTAATTTTTCTTTTTTTTTTTTTGGTGATGGCATTTGTGTAGCAAATGTCTTAATTCCCCTGATACACTTTGAACCCTAGTAATTCAATTAGCAGGGACACAGTAGCTAAAGAACCAGATTATGCAAGCCACCCTGTCCATCCATCTCACCAAGGTTTCACTTTTCCCATCAAGCTTCACAATAGTCCCACTTGGCCTACACAGCCTTTATTTTTTGAGCTTGGAAATGCAGAGGCCCATGGAGCATTTTATCAGAGACAGGTTTCCCCAATCAGTACTTCCTACTGAACACTCTTTCTCCTCCACCGATACACATTCTCTCACTTGCCTATGTTCAAAAGGTTATTAATGGTAAAAAAAACCGAACCTCCCCCCCCTTTCTTCTGGCAGAAGACCACAAATGCATATCCCATCATTTTGATGAAGACCTTCAGATGTGATTGTGCATCCTAATCACATATGGCCCTCTTCCTTTTTCATGCATGCATGCAGCCATCATGACAAAACCAGGACCTTTCACATGATGAGCTGCTCCCCATACACACTAAAAGAGGCATCAGGTGAGCACCATGAAACAAGGCAACAAGGAACAGACACAGCCGGCTTGAATTATTTCAGCCACCCAAATGCAGCCAGCCAGCCTTAGCTGGCTATTCCCAGTCTACTGCAATACAGAATTCATGTGAGATGAACCGGAAAAGGTTGAACTGGTGACAAATATTTAAAGAGTGTGCTGTGAAGGTGACTCCCCTGAAAAACATAACCTTCTTAGCATTTAGATTTAAAAGGTCCTTCTTATTCTACATAGGCTATCAACCATCCAAGATGACAGTAGCATCTGTCAATGTTGTAGATTTTGTAACAGGTGGCTCACCAGCCAGGCATTCCTAGTTTGAGGACACTCATGAAAGCCCCCATACAGTATAGACATATACACTGTATTTCCTTCTTTGCCCCTGCTCTGCCCGCCTTTGGGATCAAACTGCGCACTCTGATTCAAAAGAAGAGTTGAGTCTCACCTGCAGTAAAGGGAACAAGTGGAAGAAAGAGAGCTTCACATCTGTACATAAAGCTGTGAGTACAGGCTTCAGTTTCCCCTCTAATGCTTAGGTCCTTCAGAATGAGAAGTTAAATACCCATGTTTCTCCTATCCAGTTAGTAATGGTCACCTTTGCTATTAGTGTTAATAGCTTCTCCCCCCCCCCCCAACAAGTTAATCTCTGCCAACTGAGAACAGAAAATCTCTGCACAACAGCTCATGACAGAGAAAAAAGCCAGTTTTTCTACTCCTCAAAGTTTCAAAGCTCAGAGAATTGCCTTTCCCTGACACAGCAGAATTACTGTCTTAGATCACAGGCTAAATTAAACACACAAATTACATTCTCCATATAAACAGTTATACATGGCTTAAATAGCATGGGTTTATTTTCCTATTGGCACCAATTGGTACAGTAGTTCAGTCAAAGCTTAAGACATCTGTGATGTCAGTTGCTTTAATAGGCAGCACTGACGTGACCAGCTCTCGTTCCCAGACGTGAAGTGTGCTGGTTTCCATGGGGAGGATGCTGACTGAAGAATTCCTACCGTACTTCCTATCAGTTGTTTTGAACAGCAAACACTGGCTCGGGGGGGGGGGGGGGGGGGGGGCAGAATCTGTCTGGGCATCCAAAAATTCACAAGATGACATCATCCTGTGCGACAGATTCCTCTGCAGCTCCCTCCTCAAACACACATGACCTATCAAAAACCCTGCTCTACATTCCTGCCAGCTGGGTTCTGTATTTACAGAAGGGAAAGACATTCATAATTTTTGCCTTGCTTGTTTGCCATGTTAGTTCAGTTGTAACAGCTCCGCCGCCAGCCCCAAGAAGCAAAAGGGACAGTCAGTCTAAAAGAGATTTCTTAGACTAATCATAGGAAGCTCATGGCAATTTCAGTAAACCATACCCAAATCCCTTAAGCATTGACGATTGTACTTCTCTGCAAAAGTCTATATCTGTAGCATGCACTACATTCCAGGTAAGAGTAAGAGTCATGGGATAGTTGCATTGGTGACTGCATCATGCTTTGTAAAGATTTCATAGCAGTGACATCTGCTTGCTTTCTTTTGCACCTGCTACTCTGTTCATATGAAAACACAAACCCCAATTTCATGCACCAGAGTTAAGTAAGAGATTAACAAAAGGCATCATTATCTATATGAACTATCAACTCAAAACATACCACTCTTCAGCTCAAACAGATTTTGTAAAAATTCTTCCTCAAGGTTTGCACAGAAGGAAAAGCATATATTTTTTTACTGATTAAACAGTGACCATGGCCTTTACAACTGCCTTGTTATTCTCTTCTCCCATCAAGGGTCAACTTCAAGGCCTGATAGGTGGCATTAAATCGGTAAAATTCTACTTTAGGAAAATAGGTGTGAAGTTCCAGGCTTGCAAGTACAAACTACAGGCTAACAGACCCTCTTTGAGCTTCTAACTACCCTTAAAGCTTTTTAACTGTATGGCTCTTCTACGTGCCTGAACATCTACTTCAGAGTAGGAAAGGGTGAAGCAGCTTCACACTTAATTCATGCCTTGTTCAGTGCCTAGAAACAGGCAGCTTATGCCTACCCCAACCTCAATGGCAGGAGGCTTATCAACCAGGCAGGCTGTAGTGTTCATGCATCTCCTTCCTTTTAAATCCTTAAGTTGTACCTCACGAAAGAGGAGAACAGCTTCCTCTTGGGAATTCAGGAGCCACATTCCCAATTTCCTTGTAGCTAGCTAGTACTTAAGGCAGCCTCAAGTGGTCGGAAACATGGGATCAGCCTGGAACCTCAAGTGCAGCCCTAAATACACCTCAAATTCCCAGTGGGGATCAGCCTTTTCCTCTCAGCTTCCTAGTGGTTAAGTTAGGCAGCTTTTAAGACCCTTCTCCCAAGCACTTAAGTCTTTCTAGCATCATGCAAATGAGCCCAGCGCTCCACTGTACCAGCCAAGAGCTAAGGCAAAGTAATTCAAGCAATGCCAAGCAAATCCTATGTGATTTAGCCCATCTCCCAGTCTTCTGGGAACCAGTTTCCTGGCTGCTATTCCACTGTTCCCTCAATTGCAATCTTTCAAAAAGTCATCCCCCCCAGTTAATTTCTTTTGTACAAGCCTCTAAAGTTCTTTCCTAATTGATGCAACTCCGATCAGCTTCTTTGCTGCCTGCAGAGGTCTGAAACAAGCAAACAAAAAAACCCCCCACCTTACGGTGACAGCTTATAAGGTCACAGCTGAACTTCAGCAAGTTGCAAGTTTGCAGACTTAGAGTAACAGCCAAGAACTGTGGAAGTCTGAGGGGAACGTGATACTTCGAATCATCAGTTGGAAAAGCTGCAAGTTTTCCCTCTCTCCTCCTACTCCCTTTCCCTTCTCACAAATAAAACACAAAGTTCACTGCTGAGGCAAATCTTAGGTTTTTTAAACAAGGGTAAGATGATACTCGTGCTGAAGTCTTCTCTCCTCTACTTTGACAGCTGTATCTAAAAGCATATGCCTCTTTCCACCTAGTACCTCACTGAGATAGTATTGAAAAATATCACTATCATCACAAGCTTTTGTTTCCTTTAAGGCACCAAGCAAATCCCATGAAACCAAACAAATTTTATAGTACAAACTGGTGTCTACAAACCACAAACTCTTATTCCAGGTTGGAAAGCAAGAGAGAAAATACAGGTATTTTCTTTCCATGAACTTCTGGGACATAATCAGACTCTTCCTCCATTATTTGGAATAATACTACCCTGTGAACAAACCCTACTGTTCTCATTACATCAAAGAGCAGCAGCCTTTGAGAGCTGCAGACTCTACAGCAGTTTCAGACATTTCAGACAGTCCAGGCAGCAAAACTGGAAGGTGGATGGGAACTAAACCAGAGCTGAATGGGGTTTCATCAGCAGGCTGAATACAAGCTTCGATATATCCAGCCACTAACTTGAATGTCAAGCAAATTCTACAAATTCTGTAGGTGACTGCAGAAATCTCATAAACAGAAGGTTGTATATACAGAAAGAGAGAAGCAGTCTCACAGTCTGCCACTTTTCATTTATGAGGATGATAGCTTTAAGGAAACTAGACACTGCAAAAAAGTCTGGCTGACTCCAGAGAGATGAAGTTGAGAGCGAAAGATTCTTAGCAGTGCAACCTGATGAAGAATTGCACACCACTGTTTCACTAGAAGCTAAATTTGAACCACCTCCCCACATCAAAAAGGTATTTTTGATCCATAGCTTGCATTCTGGGAAGCTGCTGGTGTACAATACTAGAAAGCAAGTACCATATACACCCCAAACAAACGGCTTGGGCACAGGACAAACTGCTCAATCAAAAATCAAGTAAGGAAGCAAGCAAGCAAGCGAGGAGAAAAAAAAAAAAAAAAGACGACATATGTATACATTCCTTAATAGTTATAAAACAAAATGCAAAGTAGAAGAGATTCTGCAAAACAGGTGGTCAGAGAAAAGGGGAATATTTCATTAGTTAAAGCTGCTACTCCACCAGACTAGCTAATGGGGGGAGATGAAGGAACAGGAAGAACATGTGCACCCCCAGGTGCAAAAGTAGTAAGCGATTTTTGCCAGCAACTTCAGTACCTGCATTTTGATCCTGTGATTTGATATTGCACTGTAGATTAATGGAGAGGCATTTGCCAAAATTTAAACAGGCAAAGAAAAGTGGAATAACAAAGAGATAGGACCATGGGGAAGTCTGACAGCAACTAAACTTGTTGAAGATAACTCTCTGGACAAGAAAAAAAAAAATTAAGAATACAGATATTTGTTCATGTATGGAAGAACAGTTCATCCATTATTTCAAGATGACAGGTTTGAAAAATCCAGAAATAAAAAGACAGTTTCCAGACTACAAAGCCGTGATTGCCTAGAATAGAAAAACTCAGCCTTGGTGGGAAAAAGGAGGTAGCAATTAAATGAAAAACAAGTAGATAAATATATTTTAAGGCATAATAATTTCCCTAACAGAAAAGCATGGAATGATGCTATATGGGCAATTACAAGTGTTTCAGACATGACTGAGCTCAGACTTACAGCTGAAGAGGCTGCACCACTCACGAAAATGAGTGCCCTCTCACTCTGCAATACCCAGGCACTACTCTACAATCAGACTTTTAAATGAATACTGAATAGACTTTCTTCTATTTGTCTATGGGAGAAAAGGGTTGCAGTTCTCAGGAAACTTCACACAATCAAGTATTCAGAGCTACAGAAGTCATAGTTCTCTTTTAAAAGCATGAAGACTATATGCTGGTGGCAACGTTTTATTAGCAGTACCTGTGAAGAAAAGCTTTCAAACGTCCGACTGCTTTTCAGATTATACAAGCTTTTTCAAGAAAAAAACCCAAACAAAATTTGGGTACCAGGGGGTTAAACATGTAGGTTGGGTTTTTTTCTTGGTTTTCTTCTGAGAACATACATTCATTAATCGTTTACCAGCCCACAGACACATGGCAGCCTGCCTCTCTCAGAAGCACTGCATTCGGGCCCTGTTCTCCAGAATTTATATTCAGTTGTACAGCAGAAAAGCCCCAGGAGAACTATGTGATAGTTGGGTGCCAGGTTAAGTTCAAAGCAAAACACAAATTAAAATGCAAAATAAACTTCATATCAGGGAGTGGTGTACCTGCTGGCTGGGAAGGACTCACCTAAGTTCCCTACTCCAGAGCAGTGTCCCTCCCTGTCTTAGATCTCACCCACCTCTTTGAACTTAAAAATACTCCGTCAGAGCTGTACTGCTCCATTTATGCAGAAGAACAGGCGTAGCTCTCCCTGACACTACCCGCTGTTCGCAGGGAGGCAAAGCCCTGGGACAAAGGGCTCTTTGTCTACCACCACCTTCCCTGACCAGCAGACAGCATTAAATTGCACTTGAGGCAGTGAAGAATCTAAATTGAATGTAAGACAAGGAAGCACCCTCTCTGTCCCCAAAGTAACCCAAGTTGGCAGCAGATACCATAAAGCTGTCAAGCAAAGAATGTCTGCCAGTCTGATGTTTGCTCTTCTCTCCAGGGCCATGAAGAGAGCCATAAAGCACACTTACAGAAGACCCAACATACTGTAAACATCTAAGAGCGCTCAGTATCACTAGAGTAAAGATCCAAGCTCTTCCACGTGTTGGATGCATCAGGTTCAGGGTGGGAACTGAGCAACAGCACCTGCTGTCACCATCTCAAGACAACTAGGAGATGCCTAACTCACACCATACTTCAGCGCTCTCCTCCCTCAGTGTCCAAGGTCTGACTATTCCAGATGGGCAGCAGTAGGCCTGCTGGGACTGCAAAATTGTGTCTTAGAGGCAGGCATGCCTTTGGACACGAGAGAGAAACTTCTGCAGCTGCACGTTGCAAAATCTCAGGAAGCTCTCCTGCTCCACCGCCGCAAAGGCAAGTTCACTCTTGAGAAGACCTGCAGAGAGCGTCTTCCTCCGTGTTATCAGGACGCAGTGAGGAACAGGCCCATCAGGCACTGCTCCATGATTAACAAATCAAACCAGTAGGAACAGGTTTTACTAGCACGTTTGTTGTACACCAGTTCTAACACCAGAGAAGGGACTTCTGACTCATTCCCACCCGGCACCCCACCTGGGGAAGGTTCACATGACAAGGTTTTATATTTCCTCATTTAAAAGACTTTAAGAAAGCTATCAGCACACTTAGGTAAGCAATTGGACAGGGCACCAGCAATTACTCTGTATTAGCAGCTGCACACCTTCACTATGTGGTGGGGAGGTGTGAGTTCACAGGAAGAGTATTTCCAACACCCCGGATGTGTTACAGTGTGGCACACCCTGAAATAGGCTGTTACTTTCTAATGTCTTCATAAAAGTATTTTCTTGTATTTTCTTTATTAGTTGCTTCCCATGAGCACATAGACAGCAGCAGTGACACAAGAGGTGTTCCCTCCAAACCCTGGGCAAAGCGGAGTAGAAGCTAAAAAAAAAAAAAAAAAAAAAAAGAAAAAAAAAAGGTAGGGGTTTGGATTTTTTTTTTTTTAAACATCATCTCAAAGGAACAGCTTTGCTCTCAGAATGGAAAAAGCTCTCAATCGGACAGGAGAACAAACCAACCATCAGTTGCAACAACAGAGATAAGGCCCTAAAAAACAACAGTAAAGGTCCTGTTATGATTTGCTTAAATGTGGGAGTGAGTATTTGGGGCAAAATAACCTAGATGCTGCCAACCCACCCCAAAGTACTACTTCTTTCATTGCATACACTCACACCAATACTAGCATGGCCTTTGAAAGAAAAGACTATGCTGTGTAGGTGGGGGTATGCACACACATGTGGGTTACTCCACAGCCCTCTGCAGCTTTTCCTGTACAGCAAGTTTTAAAAGGAACCACATCCAACTCCATCAACTTTCAAATCAGTAATCTGCACACATAAGGAATAGTGGCCATGTAGCACAGGCATTTACAACAGACTGAACGTGGGCTGTTTAGAGTCAGAGCTGAAGACCTCTGCAGCTTGAGCTGATGAATCCTCAAAAATGTTTTTGATAGTTTTGAGCTATATAGCCCTGGAAGGTAACACAACAAGAGTCAGCCAACACCCAGAGGCCACAGCATTCAAACCCCCAGACAGTGTCTTCAGTGCCTTTCAGTTATCACAGAATACGTTTGAGATGAGGCCATCAGTACCCCTCAGACACATCTTCCCGCAGAGGTACCTCTGCAGAGGAATGAGAGCTGTTCATTCCTCTTGACGAGCAGCAGGACAGTGAAATCTAATTCTGCAAGATACCAACACGCCCTGTATCTTCCAAATTCAGATCATAAACCACTATTTTCCAGAGGCTACTAAGGGAGACATTTATCAAGGTAAAGATTACAGTGCTGCCTAAGCCAAAACTAGCAGTAACATTTGACATCAGCTGGAGGGTATGGATGATACACACTCACTTTTAGAGTAGAAATTTAGTATTAAGGATATCATAGTACCAGGAACAATATAAAACTAGTGCAGACAGAAAGCTGGTAAGACCTTCCTGGAAGTATCAAGTGTGAATTGTGTACCTGAGGAAAGCAAAGGACACGAAACCAATATCCATCTGTTGTGATGGTTTAACTTGAACTCTTGTGAAGTTCACTCTCTCATGCCAAGACAGGGTACTATCAGGACAGTAATTTTGATCTGCTCTCCAGTCTACATGCACATGAAGACGTCTTCTGTTTTAGGAGCCAGAAACACATTAGCCATTTGGTTTTAATTACATGAAAATTGAACTCAATGCTACATTAACTTTAAAGAGAAGCAAACTGGAAAGAGTATCCAAGAGAGAATGGTTAGACTAACAGCCATCATATATGACTGTTCTTTGACAGCAACAGCAAAAATTAACCATGTCAGCCATCCCCAACTGAAACAACCAGGGTAGCAGTTTCCCAGTAGGGAAAGGACCATTGGCAGGACTGCAGAACTCAGGTTCTGTTAATGAGATTTCACTTAAATGTGAAATACAGCATTTTCCTTCTTTAATAAGGCTTTATTGTATTTAGGTTTAATAAGTGTAACAAAACCTGATTTAGCAAGTAGCAAAATCAGATTTACTTTATACTCATATTTATATACGCGAGTGATGACTTTGTAGTACTTAAACCCATAATCTCAGGAGAATAACATCAGTTTCAACTTCCCTTCCTGCTCAAGTGTTGCAACCAAAATCATGCTGCAATTTGCTACACTAAAATTCTGCTAGGTGTTAAAAAAAAAAAATTATGCCATTAAAGCTGAAACAAACCTAGAAAGTCATTTTCATGAACTCTTACGTTCCATCTCTAAGGGTCATTCTGGTAGGCAGTACATCTTACTTGATGGAAGTTTAAAGTTAAAGCATGCAAAAAGTCAGTCCTATAATCCAAAATTTATACAGCAATAGAGTTTACAAACATTTGCCTATGAGGACATAAAACCCATCCTCTAAAACCAAAAACTAATGCCTGAGCCCCATATAAGCATTCTTCCAACTGTTCTAGTTATGCTTTCTGCAAAGATGGAAAGTTCTCGCATGCAAGTGGAGGGCTATGCCAGCCAGCTCACACAGCAATCGCCACCAGACAGCACTACCTTTCAGTAGCAGAACGTCCTCCCCAGAAAGGTGATGATTCTGGAGCACTCCCACCACCCAGCCTTCCCAGAGCTCACTGAAGAGCAGACACCCCAGCTAGCTCCAGAGCTAGCAGCATAACTGTGTCAGGTCAGTACCCAGCCCAGCAAGTCTTCTGAGGCAGCTACATTAAACTTTGCCTCTTTAGCACAGGATTCTGGATCCCAAAAGCAGTAAACGCGAGGCACTGCACAATGCAGCACTGAAAGCGCACTCAGTGTTAGCTTGTAGATCTCTGTATGGTACTCCACAGCAGCATAAATTAATCTTTAGGGTATGAAAGACTTCTCTAAATGCATTTAGATGTTAGCACCCAAGCACCAATTGCAGTGCTTTGCTAACTAAACCTTCACATGCTTAGACTTGTCTCTCCTTTCTTGTAGGCAAGCCCATGAGACATGCTCTGGTACTGCAAGTTAGCACTGACCATTCTCATGAAGTTCCTTTGGCAGCATTGAAGCCCGTCACATATTCAGTAAGTGCCCTCACTACATGGCAGTTTCTGAGCTTTCATATATTTTCATCTCATTAACGAGGAATTTATGGCAGGGAACTTTCTGGAGATTGTTTGACAGCAAAATGCGTTCTGCTAACTAAACGCACGCTCTTTTCCTGCATTAACACAAGCCAGGAAGAAAAGCACATTGATACTATAGCAGTATGTTAGGGGACAGACTTTAATTTTGCTGGTATCTATGTAAATTTAGGCTATGAATGAATGGAATTATGAAGAGTCATGAAAATCTGCTTAGCAGATCTTTGTTAATTTTTTAAAAATTAAGAATCAAGCTTTAGTAAACCCCTTAAGATCCAATCTTCTTTCATGCCAATAACCATTTTATTTTCTCTTCCCCTTCCTCCAGGAATCACAGTGAGGATTTTAAAATGCGGCATTCAGTTTGAAGGAAGTGAAGTGTTTATCTGGCCACAGCACTGAAGCTTATGCAGCCAGGAGGTGTTTAAAAAAAAAAAAAAAAAAAAAAAAATCGATGTTACTAAGCATAAGCACTAGAAACTTTATACTAAGAAAGTTAAATTCAGAGAGTTTTAAAGCCACATGTATTATGACACTATATGCCATCAGACCAAAGTTTTTAAATGCGTCTTAAAAAAATTAACCTTCCAGAGGTGAACTCCAAGGAGAATCAGTACATAAGAAGGCAACTGGTATAAGTTTCATCACTAAAATAGGGTGCACCACTGCAGTTGCAGCACTGGTGTGACTGAAATAAAACATTTCAGTCAGCTCTTTTACAACTCAGCACACCCTCATTGCACCAACATTTTAAAGGACACCGTAAGAGAGCTGAGCAGATTACTCAACTGACAACTGGCTATACAGAACACCAAGTAAGACACTAAGCCCAAGTCTTTGCTTCGTAGCCATGGCTCTTTCAGTTCACACTTTCCAGGTCTTTAAATTTTTGTATCCACTGCAGCAAGACAAGCACTTCCCACTCACATAGTATTGTTCTATTCAGCTTGTGAATAAGGACATTAAGCAGTAGGAAACACTATTAAAAATAATTTCCTAGAAAAGTAAAAATAATTTGAAATCGTAAAATAAATATGGATTAGTTGCATCATATCTACTCGGAACAACAGTATTACTGCATCATCCAAAAAGGCAGACAGTGACAAGGAACTACTGAGGAGCATTACTATAAAACTGAAGTATTATTGTGAAGGGTCCCTGGCTTTTAACATGGAAATATTAAAAAAAAAATCCCCTCCAATTTGAATATGCAATGAAGTGTAAAACCCATTCCATCTTTGACCGAACATTTCAAGGCATTTTCAAACTTTCACACTTTTGTCACCACATTCACAGATGAGAAGTGCTGGCAATACATTATATTCAAATTGAAACCAATTCTTCTACATAGCTAATGTTCTGTCCATGCGCTGCCCAATGAAATACATCTATATAGTAGCCCTGGGAGTAAGTCAGTATCTCTTGCGCTCTGTAACATTATCAAAAAGTTAAGTGACAAGACACTGGCATCAGAGACTTAGCTTCACTCTGTCAAATAAAGTGATCAGTGTTAAGTGGTAGGCAATTCATTCTCTTTGAATTTTTATTTCAGGTCAACAATAGCTTTACCTGCATAATGTACAGGGATTTCTATCTTTGGCCCTATGACGTAGTGACCCTCCTCCAGACTGTGAGCTGTAATTGTTGTCCACTGCCGACATGAATGAATCAGAAGATAATCACTCTCTCGAAGGCCTTCTACAGTTTCTCCTGCAAAACAGATGTAGGTTTTTTTTTTTAAAAAAATAAAAAATAAAATAAAATCACACTTACTCCATGAAGAATTAGGAAAACTTCACAACAAGCATTTATTCTTATTGCTGTTTATTTTTTTCAGACTTTTGATATTTAAAAATCCAATTAAGTAAATTTCAATTCTACACAGTATTCATTTTTGCAACGTAAGCACTTTACAGAAAACAAACATAAAGCAAAACAACTCAGTGCGTGAATACAATAGCACAGAGATGTAATCCAGATTACTCAGCAGTGGCTCTGGGGCTCCTTTTTCAGCTTTCGGTATAAATAGACTTTTCATATCTCTATTTATGTCTGCCTATCTCACTTAATACAAATACTTGAGAGCTCTTTTAATTTTTAAAGAAACCAAAAAAAAGTACAGCTTTGTATGTTGAAAGATCAGCATCACACTACGCTACAGCCACCTGAAGCCAAATCTTGTTCATCACTATGAAGTAATTGGCTATCACACTTGCAGATATAGAGATTTCAGCTTTGTCATTCTATCCCTTTGCAAGTCACTGCTTAATTAGCCATTCCTATGCCTGTAAACTTAATCCTGCCACATAATCAGGATAAATAAATAAATAAATAAAATTGAACACACACCAAAGTCGTCTCTCAGAGAGAAACTCAACCAGAAGCCCCCCCCCAGATAATGTCCAGCTCATCTTTGTAACGCGCCCTCTGTGAAATCCATCCCAAACACAGCCAGAGACCCAGCTCTCCTTTCTTCCCCTGTCCCTAACAAATCATCTGCATTTCTGCCAAGTACTCTCCCCTACTCTACCGGTTGCAGTGCCCGATCAGGACTAGAGTGCTTTGCTTGGCTTTCCAGCAATTGGAAGAGCCACATTAGATAGACTACTCATTGCGCCAGCTATACATCTCAAGCATGATATATGAACAAAATTTCACAGAGCAGGGTGTATCATGGCAGACTGCTCTTACATACCTGCAGTCCTGCTCAGTACGCTTCTGCATTAAACACACAGAAAACAGCGTTTCTCGAAGTGCCTTTAAAGCAGCCACGTGAAATTTCAGGAACGCTTAGTAGACACTAAACATGGGCCAATAATAATGAAGCTTTAAATTTCATTTTCCTTTTTCTCCCACCAGCCCTCTGCAGTTACAGCCAAAAATAAAGCAAGTAGTTTAGCCCTGGAATCAAGTTTGGACAAAACCCATCCCCTTCAGCTACTACAACAAACTGCACTTTCTCTTCACCGTCCTCTGATACTCTTTAAAGTCAGTAGAAGAATGAGACTTTCCTCAGCCTGGGGCAGCAGACATTTCCCCTGTTCAATCTCTGCAGAGGAGAGATACTTCCCATTGAGCTTTTTTTTTGCCCACACCAGGCAATCTTTTCCACCGTAGGCAATGGCTACTACACACCCCGTTCCTGCCTAATTTCATGCTCCCATTCTATCAGAAAGTGCCCTCCTACACAATTCAAAACACAGCAACTGGTGTGTGTGAGAACTGTTAGATTTTAAATCAGATGAGACCATTATGACCATCTGCTCTGCCACTCTCCAGCCACAGGATTCTGCTTGTTTCCTCCAGAAACTTGGGTTTGACTAAACAAGGGAGAGACCCTCCCCAACCCGTAGGGTCCGAGAGATGGACTTCCCTGGGTCTGCTGTCCCACGGCCTGTTAAAACTTAAAAAAAGTTCCCATTTTGTACATTTGGGGCTTTAACTTATAACTGTGAATAAACTGCTGTTATGTGGGTGTAGAAGGGGAACAAAAAACAAAACAAAACAAGGTATACAGAGCTCCTTAGTACTAGCTATTCTTGCTCCTATGAAGGTGCCATTTCCACGTTTGCTTCTTTTTCAGAGCACAGAAAGTACTTCCAGGTAAGCAGCACATTTCAAGAACTGGTTTCCATGTGCTCCTTGGACCACATCCCTTAGCAGCCCAGCCAGGCAGACAGGCTGCTTAACACCAGGTCCTGCTCCCTGGGAAGCACCACCCCTCCGCCCACAGCGCGCTGGGAGGAGAGACCTCGGAAAGCCTAGGGATGAGTGGCAAAACTGCCATGCGGCACCGGAGAACTCTTTGGTCCCATCCATATCTTGAAGAAAATTCAGATAGAGGAGTCAGTCACACACCCACTAAATTTTACCAAATCATCTGACCTGGAGCACCTCCTGTTTTCTGCTCACAGGTTAACTCCTAATACATATAAAAATTATCTTCAGCTTGCTGCAACAGAGTTTAACAATTTTGGGTGAAAACATAATAATAATAATAATAATAATAACAATAATAATAATAATAATAATAAATGGTGTTATTTGAAACTCATGTTTCAGTTTAGAGTTACACTTATGCTTTCTATAATCCATGGCAACAAGTAATTATTCCATCCCACAACAAAATAAAACCGGTGACACCTAAGGGAAGAACTAGTATTTTACTAGTTTCACTGACAGTGGTAAACAAATTTTGAAGGACATACAAAGCATCTCTGGTATGCTTTTTCTCTGACTTAAAATCTGTAGCTATAATTTCAGAACGTTGCCTAAAGGAAGGCTGGATTCTACATCCAGGATCGCAGGGAAGTAATTACAGTATGGGTCACCCTCGAAGAGTCTGAGAAAGACATTCTCAGGAAAATAAAGACACCCATTATGAAAAGGTGCTTCCAGTCGTGGCTCACATGCCATGATCTGTTTAAGTGGTTATTCCACTAAAACTGGGTGGGACAGGTGAGTGTAAAAAGAGATTACTAAGGCAGGCCCAAGAGTGACTACGTAATTAAGTCTGCAGCTGGAAGTAGCTGTATTTTTTAAACAGAACCTTGGAAACCACAATTCTTGTTACACCAATTATTTGCTCCAACTGATTACATTGGAAACGAATTTCATGCTTTGCTGCAGGAGAGTGAGCCGAGGAGAGAAGGTGGAGCGGAGGCAGCGGGGAGTTCACCAGCGGCCCTCCGGCTCCCTCACAACGGGCAGGCCTGCCCTGACCCAGCCCCGGTCTTTCCGAACTGTGGGCGAGACAGATTCCTGGGGCGGCTTTATAGGAAGAGGCTCCTTGTCACCAAAGGCATTAATGGACTCGCAAAACCACCTGGCTAATGACGGCCTCCGTGCTATGGGAGGGAACGCAAGGAAGAGTCAAACATGACTGAGGACAACAGAATATTGCAATACGTACTCTCTTCTTTCTTCCATTTTCTTTCTAGGCTGTCTCCCCCTGGAAGACTTGCTCGCTGCCTTTAAAGCGGTCTCCTCCTGGAGAGGAGGACCTTTCAGGCAGGAGACACCTCTGACCCGAGCTACATGACTCAGCTCCCAGCCGAAGCACAGCCCTACAGACTTAGTCCTTTACACTTTTCCCAGACAACTGTACCTTGCAAAACAGCCACACATATCCAATCTGATTTTTCCCCTGATGCAGTAACACAGGTTATGCAAGCCTTTCATTAATCACATTTTAACTATGTGGGAGAGAATTCGGCAGTCCTCGCATCCACCAACTATGCAACTCGGTTCTCACCTATTCAACATACTCCTACACTGCTGCTTACACAAAAATCAGACGCCATGAGAAAATAGAGAACACAGGCCACTAATCTTTAGTAACAGTTTTGTCTCTTATGATCAAATATGGATTAGCTTTATCTTCTCACCCTCTCCTCCCTGCCCCACATGCCTGCAATATAATTAAACCACTACAAAGAATCTACAGGCAAATACTTGTGTTGTTTTTTTCCCCCAAATAGAAGTCAGAGAAGCAATGAACTATCACATGCAATTCCCCACCCTTCCCCAAGTTGCCTACATCTTTCCAAAATATGAGTCAAGTTTATTCATAATAATGCCTAAGACTAAGAAACCCATGATTCGCCAACAGTGCCTAAACCCTAAATAAAGCGTCAACACCCATCCCTGCGTGACAATAAAAGCCTCACACCTCTGAACTGAAAAGTTCGCCAGTATGTTCCTACACAAGCTGTCCTCCTATAAACACTCTGACCATGACCAGTATTTGGGCTACTTCATCATGCATCACAAGCAGCACTGTAACAGCTATTCCTGTGTTCATTAAAAATAAGATGTATTACCATTTTTTAATTACATGATCCATTTCCGTGCAATTCCTAAAACCTACAAATAATGTAAAGCCCACCCTTGTTGAAGGGCAATTGCAAAGGGAACACTGACCACGAAAGGAAAATTGTTCACATGTTGATCCAGTTAAAAAAAAAAAAAAAAAAAAAGTAATTGCTTAATCAAGAGTCCCATGCTGATTAAATACCACCTACATTAAATGCCAATACTTCTTTAATAATTCTTTCCAGTTCCAAAACTGGATTATCCACATTTGGCAAATCTTGGCTCTATCATTGTAAACACTCCAATCTCAAATTAACAGTTAACAACTGTAGCAAGACTGGAAGCAGGATACCTCTATCTGCAAGTTTGGAGATGAATTTTTGTTTTCACCTGCAGTTTTTAAGAACCAGGTGAGAAAACAGAGGCTGGCTATGCGCAGAGACCAAGTTTATATATCGCAATGCTGCAGCACAGAAGGAAGCTCATTGCTTTTGAAGCGAGCACTGACCTCCCTGCAGGTTGTTGCCACCACTCACTTTCTCAACACACATACTTCTATTTAGTTCAGCATTTCACAGTTTCCAAGTATCTGGGGTAAAGCCTCAGGAGTAGAACTGAAGACCCCTCCAGTTTTGAAGGGTCTGAGCACTCCCACCTCCTCTTCGCTTCCTTCTGGATCAACAATTAAAGCTTGGCCCATTACAGTCCATAAAAGAAAATTCACACAGATTCCACATACTCTGCTTCGCCAAAGACAGCAATGACCTTTCAACAACAACCACTACAGAAAAATCATGAAACAAATGGAATAAAAAAAAAACCAACCAAAACCAAACAACTTATACGGTTCTCCTCCTAGTATTGAGAAACTAACATTCAAGTCACTCCAAAATGTGCAGACCAACATGACTCATTCACTCACAGAATCTACATTGCCAAAAATAAGCAGCAATCTACAGGAATATAAACGCTTTATAATGCCACACACTTTGTCATCTTGGCTAAGAGTTTGCATCACTGCCTTAAAGCATAAGCTTTGCATCTGGAGACATTAAAATAGTAGGTAACGAGCAATTCAGAGAAAGAGAAGTCCCACGCAAGGTTCCAGCAACGTAACAGATACCATTTACACACGCCAGATGAACTAGATACCATCTCCTCCTGCTAGGAAGATCGTTACGGAGACATTCCTCTCATCTCATTCATCACAGAAGACTGTAAAGTGAGCTTAATGCTGTCCCTTGCACATCAGTTCAAGCATGCAGAATTTGCTCTTCCTGGAACAAAAAGGCTTACAGAAAAGAGCTTGGAGCTCATGAGAAACTTACGACGACTTTATGAAATAGCTGGTGAAGAGGATGCCTGCAAAACCCCAGGGAAAACTCATCAAGACTTTGGGCCATGTGTTTTCATTAAGCCTGAACACCATCTGCATGCAAGGTAACAGATGCCGTACAATTAAGTGCATCACCCAGCCTGCCTTGGTCAGTTAAGTAGGTGGTGAGTTTAATTATTCCATCTAATGTTCCACAATCGCATAACATATCATTACAGAGAAAAATCTCAGCAACATTAAAAATCATTTCAGTGGGTGCTCAGCCAGGTACCTACAAAACCACATGAATTAATAACTTCAACTTTACCCCCACTGGAGCTTGCCCTAACATTTGCTAGGAATGAAGGGTTAATTTGTGGAACAGCAAAAAGAAGTGGCTGGCTGGTCAGGTGAGCACATCTGCTGTGAAAGAACTACGAAGAACTGCCAGCACGTGGCTAGTGTTACGAGGGACAACTAGCAACCAAGGTTTATTTTGCAACAACTGGAAGCTAAGAGAAAGCAGAATGATTAGAAGACAGAAAAAAGAAAGAAGTGAGGTTCTTACTTATTTATCATGCTATCATTGCACTGAGGAGCCTTACTTACACAGCATCTGCTTCACTGGGCATGCAGCTTCACTGGACTTTCCCTGGCTGAGGACCAACAAGCCATGCATTAAGATACACCTTAACATCCTACCGCATCAGGAAAGACAAAGCACAGTCCCAGCCAGTATGAAATAAAATTATAATCTGTTGCTTTAAAAAAAAAATAATAAAAAGGCAGTATTATGGACTTCGTGGCTCTGTGCAAAGAGATGTTTCAGGTCAGAGGGAGGTCACACTGCTAGCACAAATATAAATGCCAGCACTGCTTTTCTACCCCAAAAGAAGGAACCTACAATGCCATACACCAGTCAACCAATAAAAGCTGTCTTGTTTTTGGAAACGGAAACTTGTGTTTCTGCAAACATGTGCTAGTCACATACCTCCCACAGAGGTAACACCTTACGATAAATTTGATTTCTTTTCAACTTATTGGAAGATTCACAGCAGGTAAAAGCTGAAGCCAAGGCCTCCTCTCAGCACAAAAGCTCAGGGGTCCCCCATCTAAAAGTGGGGAGCCCAAGGCCTAGCACGGATGAGCCAGCACACCTGAAGGTCAGAAACACCCAGCTGTGCACAGCAAGCACCTACTAACTGTGGGCATCGCGCACACGAACTTCAGCCTCCTTGGCAGTGCGGGCCTCTGAGCATCACAGGCACCTGCAGCCTCTCCAAGGTAGGCTTTGTGGTATTGTCAGGTGTTAAAACCAGGCTGGGTACCACAGCATCCTTTTGCCTTTAAAAAAAACATGAGTCATAACTCAGGGCCATTCTCATCTGGGAATCTGTGTTTCCTTTCACTGGCAGGCTCATCCTTTACACAATCTTCAAACAGCTCCCAACGCTTTGGTTCTTGTTCAGCCAGTTGGTTGTTTGCACTTCTGATCTCTTGAAATACAAGACAACAAAAAACAAGGCATAGCCGTCCGCAAAAAAACAGCAGACAGCAACTCCTTGTTGCATAGAAAACAAGTAGGCCAAAAAAGATCAAGGTGTACATCGGGCTGCATCACAAAGATTTTTAACAGTTTGGTCTCATTTGACACAGGGACACACGGAAGCATCGCTAGCGCTCAAGAAGCACTGCACTGAGTGTGTTGCTTTTATGTTAGTAAGAGTACAAGTTCTTTGAAAAACACACACAAAAAGCCCCAAACTGTTAGCATGGGCAATAGGCTACTGGAAGAGAACTCCAAGCAGTCAATTTTCCAATATCTTTGAGGCTTAGCATCTATTTTTATTGGAGTCCAAATTCAAAGAGCAGTATGAATTCTTTCACTTAGGGGACAAGACTGCACTCTTAAATAACCCTCCCTGGTTTTAATACATGCAATGGAGGAGAAACAAAAGAAACGAGTATGTGACAGCACAGTAGAAGACGAACCCACTGTATTCTATTTGTTAATCAAATACCTGCAGCGCTGTCATACATGACCATCTGACGGCAGTTGTCATCAAGGGGAAGAAGGAACAAGTGAACAAATGCCCTTTTCCCCTTATAAGCACAGACATCATCTAAAGTCACAGAGTGGTTTTGTTGTTTCAGGCAGACTGAAACTGCAACAGTGCATGGGACAGCTTCCATCCGACTTCCGATTTACCAGAATGCTGTCAACATATAATCCGTCACCTCCAGCACTCAGTTGCACTGCCAGTGAGATGTTGCTGTGGTAAAACAGGTGCCTCTCCTCCTACAGATCATTTCACTAATATTTAAAGCTTTCTTCTTTTCTAACGCTGAGTTTGGAGTTTACATTTTGGGGGAAGAAACACAAAGTTCTTGTTAAGTCTGAATATTCAAATTAGGACAATTAATTTTATTTTATTATTATTTAGTAGGTCATGCAGCCTCTCCTCATGACAAATAACTTCTGTGTAAACTCTGAGGGAGGGTGGAGGGAGGAAGTCAAAGCTTTTGTTTTCTGCAGGCTGCATCATACTCCAGAGTATCTGTTAGGTATTTATCTATGGAGACATACCTCAATGAATGTCAAAGACTAATAAATATTAAATTAGGGTGGTTTGCTTGCTTAAGCTTTGGCACTGTGCTTGGTTACTGAGTCAAATCTCAATGAGCTGTTCAGCCTGCCAGTGCTATTTCTTCCACAAAAATAAAACTTGCGCTGGTCTGTGATGTAGGTCAGAGGAAAAAGTTCATTAGGAGGAGAACATCATCTGAATTTTCCAGTTTGAAGTAGCAACGGGAATTTGTACAGAAAAAATTCACATCCTTGTAATGTTCCTTAACAAAGGAAGGAAAGAAAACCCCAGAAGTATTTTGTCACAGGAAGAACCCCACTTGTAGCAACATTAATGAACACTGGATCTACAAGGATTGAAAATTTTATGGGTTTTTTTTGTCACTTTGACTGAACAAATAAATGCTTGGAAGAGTTACTCTTGCACAAAATGCCGAATGGGAGAGAAGTAAAAAGAGCACCTAACTGTAGAAAACATTACTACTACTGAAGAAACACCTGCTCTGAAAGCCTCTCCATGTTATCAGTCTCATTTTGTCATTCCATACAGACACAAAAAAAGGTTGATAGTTTTTTTTATCTAGCTGATCAGACAAACTTCCTTGTTTAAAGAAAAGCAAAACAACTTGCATGGGGGTGTATCATGCAAAGTCTAAATACAGACTACCAGTGAGTTACAAGGGTAAGTACTGTAATTTCTAGAAGCAAATATTATAGTTTCTAGGAGCAAGATAGAAAAAAAAAAACCAACCCAACCCAAACAAACGCAACCCACGTTAAAATTTAAACATCTCAGGGCTATAAAATGCAGTGTACTAAATTTTTAATTTAAAGTGGGCAGATTCATTAGGAGATCCTGACAGTGGTTGCATCTGACTGTCTGGGACTGAACATAGTGGAAAAGATGAAAGCAGATGGCTCTGTCCCCAGCTACACAACCTTTTGAGCTTGCAACACAAAGATGTGGGATAAAAATTGCAGTTATATCTAGGACTGTTGATTAACAACCTCACTTTTCAGTTTCCCTTCTTCCTTCTCAAACAATTTCCCACGTAGTTTTAAGTATGTACTTCTGTTTAATTGTTCCATTCCTGCAGCACATTCATTTGTGCAGGTTCCTGTTATCTGGATCAACCAGTATTTCTGTCATGATTCAGACTGCAATCAAATACCCCTCCCTTCAAAGGAACACAAAGTAATATTGACTTCACCTTCCATCAACTGTATAGACTCCACATCTTTCGGTGGATGAAAGGCTTCTCCTGACAGCATAAGGATTCATACTCATTTTGATTTTAATATGACTTACATTCTTCCTTCCTTTGCCAAAAGCAAGAAAATGGAAAAAAATTGCAACTAAAGCAGGGAAGATTAGGCAAAGTTAGTTGACAATCTTGTGTGCTGTCTCTCAAATTAATATTCAACCAGTTGGTCTTCAGAGTTGCTTTTCATATTACAAAAGTGTTTAAAAAAAAAAAAGTGCGTGCTTTTGGGTTTGGGGTTTTTTTTGTTGTTTTTTTTTTTTTTTAAATATTTTTATTTGAGCCATAGGAGAGCCCAGGCATCAAAACCAGCTCAGGTTGCGCCTCACAAACTCACCAAGGTTTTCGGACTGCCTCTCTGGTACTTTGCTGCACACCCAGGAGAATCATCCAACCCCATCCAGCTTAGACAGAGACACTCAGCTGCCCAAAACCGCTCGTCTGCAGCAAGGTCCATTACCAGCAATTACACTTGTCTCAGCTTTGGATGGTGGAGGGAGAGACACTGAATCTTCTCACAGCTTCAGGAAGAGCTGGTCAAGATACATCTACCCAAGAAATAGTTTGTCCACGATTAAGCCTCTTCCCACTGTACACGGTTTTCCTTGGATGAAACACAACTGTTGCTGGCTATGATTGGCCACGTTGCAAAAATTTTCAGTCATGTCTGAACAAGAGGGCACCCAGTTTGCTTCCACCCCTGCTTAGCGAGGAAGGGGCAAGGACAGCATCACCCTCAGACCGCCTAACATCACTACTTGCGGTACTTTGTGCATTGATGCACTTCACCCTCACAGTACTGTGATCAAACTTTGCTCTGGGTGACCATTAAATATTTCACAATCAAGAGAAAGAAGATAAGGCCTTATTTCTGCAATTTCCAATCCCTCTGCAAAAGCCTGATACAATCAAATTGCTTCAATCCAACTGATGCTGAACTCAAGCTATCACCCACTAATACCTAACAAGAGAGCAGAGATTCTCAGCCCCCCTATTCTTTTTATGCCTGCCAGCAAGAAGACAGATTTATTTCTTTAGGATTAGCATTTTGCTATTGGAATGACTGGATATACCAGTACTGTTGCAACAAATCAGCATAAACCATAATCTTGTTACAAGGCTATGGGACAGATTAATCCACTGAAAAATCCAGTTTGTTCCAAGACAAGCTTTTCTCTAGCTCTTCTCTAGCTGCAAATATACAGAGACAGCATCTCAGTGAGTCTTCAAAAAAACCCAGAAAAACCCCAACCAAAAACAAAAACCACAAAACCTGTTTGACCTACTGCAGAGAAGAGGAGCGCAAGTATTTTAAATAAACACTAAGTGGAACTCTGATGCCACTGCCACTGATGGTAAATGCTCTGCTGACTTCAGCAATCTCACAGTCTGAACTTTGGCATCTTGCTTTCTTTGCATTCATAAGAAAACTAGAGGAAAAAAAAAAAAAAAAGAAGAGTAACAACACAGATTTCATTGAGCTTTGTTTGTGTTTGTTTCAAGCCTTCAGAACAAACATCCCAGAATGAGAAACCTTACTTTTTATGAACTCAAGCCAAACAAGCCAAAACACATCTTTCAACACAGACTGCTCTCCACCCCCACACTGGGGAAAAAAAAAAAAAAACTAACCCTCTCAGTACAACAACATCTTAACATTTGCATTCCAAAACACAGTAACTTTCTGCTGCTATCATAATTACTCTTATTAATGCTGAGCATCATCAGATGTAACAGCAGATTTACTGTATCCTCACGACAGATTTCACCGTAAGATTGATCCAACAGAACAGTCAATCACCATGGTTACTTACAAACCACCCTAGAAAGTCTCAGCAATTCTTTAAACTACTCCAATACCCTGCAACATGTTGAATAGTGCCAACTGTTTATCATGGTATCTTTTATTTAAAGGAAAAAAAAAAAATCTTAGAATCACTCAATTGAAAACTGAGATTCTTATGGAAGAAAGTTTTCTGGTTTTGAAGTCACCTAAGATCACAAATCTGAAGCGTTAAGAATAAGAGCAAAGAACGCCAAGTTTAACTACACTTAAAATGATCACAGGTTAGAAATATGGAGAAGGAGAAAACTAAATAACTTTTCATTGCATGCAAGAAAGGTTTCAGCCTAGTTTAGTGTTACCACAGAGGGGGAAAGAAAGGAATTTTTACATCAGCCTCATGTTTAGATTATTTTCCATTTTGAATTCTCATGGCCAAAGTCGGGGGGGGGGGGGGGGGGGGGGGGAAGATTTAAAATATTTATTTGCCCTTTGCAATCAAGGCACCAGGTTTGGAAATGAGGAATCCAAAGAGTAGCTTTCATAAGCACTCTGATAGGTATGGATAAAGAGAATGACAGTGCTACCTGACCAAAAGAAAAACACCGCAGTAATGAGACTTACAAGCAGCCTGCTGCCATCCAAATCAGCTCCTTTAAATACTTCATTAAAAGAGACAAGGTTTTCTTTCATTAGAGGCAAGCATTCCTTATGCTAGAAAGCTCCTGCTCAGATGCATCTATAAACATCGTGAGGTCCACTGGAGGATACACTTCCACGTGCCTGTTTAGCATCAGGTGCCTAGTTGGAGAAGCTTAATACTTAAGAGGTGGGAGGTCAGTATTTAGCATTGCACTACATGCTTTTACTGGCTTCCTATTTTATTTCCAAGCACAGATACAGAATGGTTGCTTTAATTGATAAAAATGAAGGCAGCTGCACACCTCAGCTGCTGCAGAAGTCATCTCTCCCCACGTGCAATGGTTGGGACTCTGGTCAGGGAAGTCTGGCTAAAGCTCCTCAGATTCAGGACGGCAACGAAGAAAATTTTAACCCTAGCAACCTCATGGATTTAAGACCTAGAATTTGATTCTAGATTGCCCTGGCAGACAGAAAACCAGCCTATTCATTCAGACTTTTCTTGGGCACAGCAGGAGAGCTGGGGAGCTCTCATTGACAGTTATTTATAATTAGATGATATTTTAAAATAGTATCCAAGTAAACATGGTCAGTCCTCTCATTATATATCCCAAGTCCTAAAGAGACACTACGCTGCTTTGTGTTGCACAGCAGTCATCCCTGTTTGAACTTGGGGCATCTTGGACAAGCTCCCAATTAAAAATAAAAGTAGCCCAAATGCAGGAACTGCTCAAGCATAGTTTTCTTTGGCTTTGAAAGAACTCATCATTACATTTTAATTTGTCTCCGATTTTTTTGCAGCCTGGGTTAAGGACAGAATAAAAACAGCTGGAAGCAAGCAAAAGTTCAGCTCTGCTCTGAAGTCGGGTTGCCACCTGGCTGCTTGCCCAGTGGCCTGGCCCATCTCCCCATGTCCTCGGAGACCGCGCAGGCACTAATTGATTGTGTGCGCACGGCACCCTCTTGTTGGGGCTATCGTTGCCTTTGCATTTTAGCAATGTCCATCCTGCCCCTTCTGCTCGACCTGGAAAAATTCAAATATCACTAATAAGAGAGTAATGCCTCTTCAAACACGGGCTGACCGCATACACACACAGAAATTTTGGATATTCAACTGTAACTAGGCACCTGTTTGGTTTGGTTACATCCTGGTACAGTAAGAGCATCTGAGCAATATGGGAATACTAACAAGAGGAATGCAATCAAAGCTGCACCTAATTCTTTTCTGATGAGGAACAGTCCTGAATGCAATTTATTTCCATTGTTTCAAAAAAATCTACACTTAAACTGTAAGGTATAAAAAGAATGGCTTTGCTTTTAATAAAACCTAAGGGATAAGTGAATAACATCCCTTTGATAATATTTTTATAATCTTAAGAAGGCACAAAAAGAAAAAAATAAAACCCCTCCTGTGAGGAGGAAAGCTTCTACTTTTGGTGAGCAGCATGCAGAACACAGAGTGAAGAAAAGCCTGTCATGCCTCACTTTCCCCTTGAGGGCACATCTATCTTTGCCCACAGGCCATTTGGTCTTAAGATATTTTGTTATATATTGACAGGAACACAAATTATATTTGACAATGCAATCCATAAAACATGCAACAGAA
Source organism: Harpia harpyja (assembly GCF_026419915.1). Classification (NCBI taxonomy): domain Eukaryota; kingdom Metazoa; phylum Chordata; class Aves; order Accipitriformes; family Accipitridae; genus Harpia; species Harpia harpyja. The sequence continues at coordinate 31,447,013 of NC_068944.1, forward strand.
ATGATCTTTTCCTCCAGCTTGCCCTACATTCAAGTGCAGCGGTGTTGCAGCTTAGCTGTTTGTCTACAGCCACATCCTGGGTTTGGTGAATGCAGTAACAAGCATGTGTAACTAGTCACATTTTGTATTTTCATATGGAACCCTACCATCTCTGTGAGTCACATATGCACTGATGCTTTCTATATTCTCCTGCCATGAGTATAACGTAGCTTCATATCCAGAGACTAAAGACAGAAAAAAAAGTCTGACCATAGTGAAATTACATAAATGCAACTCAAGTAAGATCTTAGATACTACACAACGTGTGTGGTTATGGCCCCCATCAAAGAGGAAAAGGGGCATTTCAACCTTGTAATAAATAGAAGCCTGAATGAAACTGTTAAGAAAGAAGCAAGAATAATTTAATATTTTGGAAACCAGTCTTCCAACATGGATACAGACATAAGATTCTCCTTCTGGCTAATCACATCATATAACAAATGGACAAGGATTACTATTATTCTTACAAATACACAGCATCTCCACTCACTTCTGTAAGTCAAGCAAGCAGTCAGTGCTGGCTGACAAAAGGAAGCATTACATGCAAAGCCTACCAATTCATGCTTGAGCCCTGCCAGCAAAACTCCCTTTACTGAAGTTAAACGAAACAGCATGTCAACAGCAAAGTGTAAGACTCCACAGAGGGAGATCCCATGTTATCTGCACTGATATAGACCACCCCTCTGCAGCGAAGCCCAGAACACCCATATCCTTCCAACACCAATGAGTTGCAACTCCAATTTCTGGTCTCAGTGACCAGAAACTTTCAAGTCTCTGGAAGCATCTGAAATAACTTTCCCTGCTTGCTTTCTCACCGCTGGTAGCACATACACAGCTATCACTCCTAGTACATGCACAGCCAAACATCATGTTGCTGTCTGGTCCAAGAAACTTCTTTATCTCCTCCAAGTTGAGGGAAAAGAAGAGGCCATGGAGAGATGAAGCAGCAGTTTGCACAGGAGTTGTAAGAAGCTGGAGGACAGGACAAGAACACAACAGCAACGTGCCAGTAATGCTGGAAGAGGTGAAAGGAAGGACTATCCTATCTGAAGGCAAGAAAGGATAACAGAAAAAATGGAAGAAGCTCCTTGCACTGCTCCATTCTGCTACTGCTAGACAGTACTGGGTGCTTTACCTTACAGCAACCGTGGAAACGACTGTAAATAAGTTGCAACACCTACTGGAAGCCCACAAGTGAAGGACAGTAGCCTGGAGGATGGACTGAATGATGCAGACCGGAGCCAAGGGCTCCTTGAATCCAACCATGCCCCAAAGGGACCCACTGAAAGAGGAAAGCTGGACAAGAAGAAAAGATCTGTGCACATGTGCCTTCCCCCCGCTTACATAAAAAGTTTCCTTCATCTTCCCACCCCAATCTTCCCTCTTTCATCTCCAAAATGGTGAGGTGCCAGGAAGCAACAAGAATAGTCAGTGCTTGCTTTTAGTGGGGCAAGTAAGTAAAATCGCCAGTTGGAACAACAACAACAAAAAAAGCTGCAAACAGAAACACAAACACACGGGAGGGGGTATCCAAGAATTTGTGGATTACTTTGAAATAGTTCCTGGAAGTATTTTAGTAACTGAGTATGCAGACTGTATGACTCTTACAAACCCAGCTGCAAGGTGAGTGTGCTCCCTTTCAGTCCGGCAGCCCAGCTCGCTTCAGCGCTCAGCAGCAGCCACGGCAGCACGACGAGGGAGGGGGACGCTCACATAAGGCCAGCAGGCACAATTTCGGAATGACTGCTTAAGGTGCACAGAGGGACCTTCCTCCGCTTGAACCCTCGGGTCGGACTTGGGCACACAGTCTCTCCCTTCAGGACAGAGTCAATGAGCAGTTTAGGGTGGTTAGTCTCTAGACTCTCTCCAACTAGCCCACATCCTCCTGGCAGAGGGGAACCGCGTCCCCACGCAGCCTCACACACAACACCTTGCTTTCGGAGGGCACGCGCCCCTGCCTTGCACCCCGGTCGGTGGCCGCTATTCCCGCAGCCGGTGGCCGCAGACCCCCGGCCTTTCCCTGGAAACCTGCCTCCCACCAAGCTACGTCCTCACCCACGGGTGACGTACACGTTTTGCCACGAAGGTGCAAAGACAGCAAGCAGAGCAGTGCATGGCGGGCGCTGGCCTGTCGTAGGGGGCTTTCAGCCCCTTACTCAGCTTCTCTTCCCGCTCCCCCAGCTCTGACTGTGAGGAGAAACTCCCCAACTTTCTTGCTGCCACCACTTTGCCAGAAAGGTTTCCCCTGCTCGTTGCACAAATAGGATTGCAGCAAGTCGTGTTTTACATAATATTTACATTTGAGTCACTAAGGTTCAGCCCTGGCATGAGGCAGTAACAGCATCAACTTCATCAGGTTGAGCTCTCAGCCATCTTCCAGCCTCTGAGACCGTATTTAAAACTTTATCCTTGGTTCTCTTTAGGAGCCCAGCGACATCCTCACAGGCCAAGGAAATGTGCACGAGTCTGAGTTTTCTGTGATTACAACTTGCACCAGTTATAACACCAGAAAAGAAAAAGCCAACAAACAAAAAGGGCACTTTTCAAACAATTTTGCATTTCCTGAAGGTTTGCACCTCTAAGAAGCTCCAAGTGACCTTCCCCGCCATAACAAGATTTGCTACTTTTCCTGGTAAAATCACCATCCCCTCCTCTGCTGAGAGCACACCAGCTCTTGCCTGGGCACGCACATGCTGCGGCCCCTGGCACAGGGCTCCCCGAGCCCCCTGAACCCACAGCTCCAGCAGCTCTCACTGGTCACTTGGGGTCTGCATCATGGCTTGATCCAGACACTCGGTGTGCGTTTTGCAGGCTCAGGAGCATCTCCGTCCACACAACAGACTTGGCCTGCGAACGTCTGTAGGATTTGGCAATTCTTGCTCCCCATCTGCAACCCCTACAACATCTCTAGGTTCGTTTCTCCCACATAGTCAGCCACTGCAGTAGCTGTTGGTGTCGATGCCTTGTATGAGCTAAACAGTTACCTCCTCCCCACCTCCCCCCCACCCCCCAGACGCTCCACTGACCTCTTTCCGAAAGCCAAGCTTCTGATCACTCCTTTGCACAAACTGAAAGCCAAATCAAACCACGGGACAAGGAGGCTAGACTCCAAACCCTCCCCACCCCCAGGAAGACATTTCTACCCCCCAGCACACAGCAACAAGCCCGATGGGGCAATACACCATCGAGCAGCAGTACAGGAGATATCGAAACAGAGCAGCTATTCTTGCTGATGCAATGCCTCAGCCAAGCATGCAGGTGCCCCAGCAAAGCTGTGATATCAGCAGTTTTATGCCGACATGCACACCGCTACAGAGACTGCAAAGCAGACACGGCCCCCATCCTCAGCAAAGACTCACTCTTCAATCTGCTTATACACCTCAATTTTATATTTCTGTGCTAGGTCTTCAGATTAGCAGATTTGGCTTAAAAGTGGAGGTGCAGTGAAGTTAGCACCACAAGCTTTTCATACTGTAAATGGTATGAAAATCACAGACCTCAAATGCTACACAAAACTCGCTCCAAAGGGAAGCACCATTAAAAGCAAAAATTTCAGACTTGAAATATTGGCTCCCTGGGTTTTATGAAGGTTGGTTTTGAGTCATATGCAATCCACATTAAGATGATGAATATTTTCCTATAGGGGAGAGACTTAAGCTTCCCTAATCCAACCAACTTGCTGTATTTCCTTTTGGCATTAGGAGTAACAACACCCATGCCCTTCACTGCTGACAAACCACTGCTGGAATGACTGGAACATGCTGTAGCTCTTCCCACAACTTCCACTGAATCCTGGAGCACCAGACCACGCTGGCCAATATCCTCCAGCACTTCATCTTGGCATACTCCCTGGAGTTGCCTTTACTGGGCTATTACAGGGAGTGCCAATTCACGTAATCACCGAAGCCAGGAACACCTAGTTCCAGAACAGTGCTTACAGACAAAGCATAAAACAACAAAACCTTTCTTTCCTATGCTAGACTTGTACCATTCCTTACTACCATATCCCGCAACAGCAGCACGATTCATCACACCACATTTATTTTAAGATTAAGGGTTTTACTAACTGTTCAAGACACCTTAATTCCTTTGATTTTATGTCTATCTAATGGTGTTTCACCTTCCAATACCTGAACTACAGAATTATCCAGGAAGAGTTTGTCCAGGTATGTACGCAAAGGCTTCACCTAACAGAGTCAAAAATTAGAATCATAGAATGGCTTGGGTTGGAAGGAACCTTCAAAGATCATCTAGTTCCAACCTCCCTGCTGTGGGCAGGGACACCTTCCACTAGACGAGGTTGCTCAAAGCCCCATCCAACCTGGCCTGGAACACTTCCAGGGTTGGGGCATCCACAACCTCTCTGGGCAACCTGGTCCAGTGCCTCACCACCCTCACAGTGAAGAACTTCTTCCTTACATCTAACATAAATCTATCCTTGTTCAGTTTAAAGCCATTACCCCTTATCCTATCGCCACATGCCCTTGTAAAAAAAGAAAAAAAAGAAAAAAAAAAAGAAATTTTTTAGAAATTGAAACAAAAAATTTTACAGAGCTGTAAGTTTCACACCTTGTATGGCAGAGAAGAATATGAACATTTATTAAGTATATAAGAAATAAGAGCAAGGCAACTATTTTGCATCTTAGCAGCACTACCACACTACCCATGGTCCAGTGTAGTGCAAATAGCATACTGGTTAAAGAACATGCAGTACACATTATTGTAGATTAAATCATTGCCAAACATGAAAGCAGCTTAAAGAAATCATGGATTTTTAGGTGTAAAATGGCTATGCTGCTGAACTCTTTATGTGCCTCACTAAAAGCCTGTGGTACACCTGGGAATAGGTGTTGCCAAGTAACTGCCCTTCAGCTCCAGGAGGGCACTATAATCTTCACAGACATCATTCGGTACGATGCAGATTTTAAATGAATTAAAAGCTTTTTCACTAAAATGTTTCTGGAACACATCTCTGCCAGCAGGAGAAAAGGAAAAAAACAACCGAAACAAAACCCCAGGAGCAGTGGTTAGTGGCAGCCTGTCAACTGTTTTTTCATTCAATTGTCTTGATGGAAACACCAGACCACAAGGTAAAGGAGGAAAGAAGCAGCAGCAAGGAGGACATGCTTCCGAGATTATACTTTAATGGCAGAACACACAGTATAAACAGTTGGAGTTTCAAAGCTGCTCAGCACATAAGGAAGAAATCAAGCCATGTGGATACAGTGTATCTTGAGGATTTTTGCCTTTGAATCAGAGATGCTCGTCTGTCTGCCCAGTATATGAGAACCGTCACCGCGCACACCACAGTACGCACCAGATGGCCACACCTGGAGTGGGAAATCAGATCATGGCCATTGCCCAGGGTCTGAGCATATCTGAAACCTCTTTCTTGGTCCACATGAAAGCTTTGCCCTACTCCCACACAATTCCTTTTAAAGAATTATTCAATAGCAGACTACCGAGACACCCTGCACTAGCTTCTCCCAAGAAGGAGGTCATTCAAGACAATTAAAGCACGGATAGCAGCATTTAGACCATAAAGAATAAGCCTCTTTGTAGTTTCAAAGTATTGTTCAGCTGCACAGATAACCCGCATTTGTAGAGTGACGCAATACAGAATTTTCATTATGTACACGGCTGCATTGTTCTATTGAGTACGATGTTCTTTGATAAGCTGCAAGGGTGCTCAGTTTCCAGATATTGGAACTGAAATAAGCCCTACAGTAACATGCTGCAGGGAACAACAGTCCCCTGAACATGACTGGGGTAGACGGACGTCACCATGAAAAAGTTTTGAAATGGGACAGAAGAAAGAGAACCTGAAATAAAATAAGTAAATGAAATCTCTTCATCCCCAGGAACAACAGCGGCACAAACTCACTATTCACCTACTGCTGATATTCACAAGAGTTCACACAGGGTAAGAAAGAAGTCATCACCCTTTAAATTTGTTACCTATTTTATAAATTTTTCCTTTCTTTATAGCCACTAATTCTGTCATTTCATCTTACAGCAACCATACATTTACAACGCACAGAGAAGAATTTCCTTTGGAGTCTCAGTGGCTCATCGCAATCCATGGTCTCCCTTCCAGAAAAGTTCAGCGTGGTTTCCCCACTATGCCCAGTAGGGAATCACTTCTCTGTGAGTTGAGGACAAGTGCCACTATGTTTGATCCCAGGAACACCAGTTTACATAACATCTTTTTTTTTTTAGAGCATGTATGAATATGTTTATCCCTTGTGAAAAAAACAAATAAAATCAGAGGACCACATGCCCTCTTGATCCCAGAAACTTTAATCTTTGTACACAAGCTGTGAATTTCTGTGAACTCTTCCAGTTCATACCCAATCTGTGGGTGAAAACTACATACTAGCAAGGGCTGCTCTTTACTTGTGGAAACACAGCAACAGCGGCTGGGTAAAGGGAGTTCCACTGAGAAAAAGAATGGAGTCCAAAGGGAGCAGTGAGCTTACAAAAAAAAAGCTCAGCCTGAAGCTCAGCTCTATGCAAAGCAGTATTTTCCAGATCTTAACCTTCACAGCATTTCTCTTTTACCCTCCAAAATTATCCTTAGAAAAAAAATTACCAGAAATGTAAAGCCCCGAGATAACCATGCACAGCACCATTTCAGCATTAGCAACAAGATACAGTCACAGCTTTGCTGTCAGCCTTTTCTGCCGATGATCTGAAGACACCAACCCAAGCCTCACGTGCACCCATGTTTTCTCAGAGACCAGCGACGCTCACCTTTTGCCCTGTTGCAACAACCACGCTCCGATAAGATCTCTTTCTGCTTCGGGTTCCCAGAGCGCAATCTTTTCCCCACTGCACCCACTCACAAGCCTCTCTGTGTCACTGGGGTGGGATTCAGCTGCGACAATGCAGATCAGGATGGCGGGGAGGCGGGGGGGGCAAAGACGGGAAAAAACACAGCACAAAGCTCGCTCCTCTCTTGCTCTTCGAGTCTTGCTTCTTCTCGTCTGAAACAGCCCACTCAGTGAATTCCACAGCGTGAGTTAAAGTCCATTCATTTTCTTTGGTATGGTGTTTAGCGCTCTTTTAGCAGTTTTGTATTTGAGTTATCCTCTAGAAATATTTAAGCCGTTGCATATGTTGGAAAAAAAAACTCATAGAAAAAACATTTACTTCCTCTCAAAAGTGACAGGTTTGGTTTTTTTCCAGTCTATTTGTTCAATTAGTACAACAATATTCACCAGCAAAATATTAACACACATGAACAGATTAAAACAAACAAAACTTGACTTATGACTTAACAGCATCCAAAAGCATAACCTGGAACACAACTAAACAGTCTTAAAATTTCATCCGAAAATACAGAAGTTGACATATTTATCATTTCTAGATGGATAAGGTAGGCACTGATGCCTAACTACTTCCAACTATATCTTGATGTAACAACAGACTACATCCTCCCATTCCTCCTTCACCCCATATCATCAAGAAAAACCCTCCCTTCTTAGCAGAGGACCAAATTTAGTGCGCATAAATATTTCATAACTTCATCCTGTCAAGAAATCAAACTGAACTACTTAAGGGCATTCTTCCAGGAGCTGCACATCCAGACTGGAAGAATAAAACTGCATTCATCATACCCATTCTCCCCCTTCAAACTGAAAGGCCTGAAGGTGAAGCAACAGTGAAAAACTGGAGATCCTGTGTTGGTATCATCTAAGAACATCATCCACTGAGTGCTAAGCTCCATTAAGAAATGTAGAAACAACATAGAAAGGCTGGCATCTTCCAAAGAAAATATATCTCCAGCTTTTCAGTCCTCTTCTACATCCTGGTCCTCTAGAAGAAATGAATTCCAGCCTTCACAAAACCTCACGATGACTGAAACAACCAGCCTAGAAACAACTCCCTGCTACAGTCAGAAGCCAACCATGAAATCAAAAGGTGACTGAAGACAGACATCTACAGGTGGTTTGGTTTCCAACAGCACGAAACACATGCAGCTTCCACTGATCTGGAGAGGAATTCAGCACCTAAAGAAGAGAGGAGGCCATTCCTGTGCAACCCACCAACGCGTATCTGCAGGCTGTGCAGAGGAGACAAGAGGAGACAAGAGCTGCATCCAGATAAAACTGCCACAAGACACTACTTTGTTAACAGAGGTAGCCTTAAACTTCCTGAGCATTGGAAGACACACATTTGGATTGGACTCTGCATTGATTTTCTTCAGTATTGCATCAAGAAATTCTCTGATAGAGCTCCACTTGTTAGCTTTGCCAGACAATGACAGGGATACAGAGAAACCATCCCGGGCCGGCAGGTGCTCCAGTCACTTCCACAAACATTGCATGTTCCCAACTTTCCTCCTTTAGGAAGGAGGCTATACGCTGATTCATGATTGCTTTCTCTTATTGCAAGACAACCTCCTTTGGAAATAGAAAAAGTGTTCTGTTTGTACCACCAAGACCATGGCGTCTGTGTTCTTTATAAAATATTGATTCGTCTGCCATCTGTAGTCCCAGAAGTTAAAAGGTACAAGTAGGTAAAAGCAGACCCAAGAGCCTCTGCCTGCACGCTGAACCGGCCAGACCTCAAACCAGCTCCAACCCAAAGCCCTTACTTAGCACAGTGCTATACCTGAGCCTGCCTCCTAGCAGGGTTTAGCGTGGGGTTGAACCATTACTCACAGGACACCTACACCAACAGCTGCCTCATGTCTGGCCATCTCAGGGCGCAGGCAAAAGAGCTCAGGTCTGTTTACATCCACTTGCCTGTGCATCTGCTTTAAGTGTGGCACATGGGACAAAAAAGCCTTTGCAAAAAATCCACAACATCTTCTTCTCCCTGACAATTATGGGATATTCCCTTCACCAGGTCTGACACAAGACCAAAAAAAACCCCCAAAACCAAAAAAACAACCTACTTGCTTCAAAACCCATAAACTTTCTCTACCCACAAAGCTCTTTCAGGTCGCTTCCAATGAAGCGAGACAAGAAGAGCGGGGAGATTGGGAAATATAACACGCAGAGAGGGAAATTAGTAAGTCATCAATACATGCATCCTGTTAAAGCCTGAATCACTGCCAGGAATCTCAGGTAAATTGACAACCTTAAGTGCAGTGACTGGAGGCCATCTTAGCTGTTTCTAGTGACAGAAGGTATTACCACGAGGAACTCCTTAACATACCAGCTTTGCCATTCTCACAGGACCACATACATTCGACCGTATGAAAACCAGCCAGCTGCAGTTAAAGAGGCAAAGAAGCTTTTATTGAATCTGCTCCTGAGTGCCAGCTCTGAGGAAGCACTACAAAGGGTAGGAAAAGTACTGCATAATCAAGGGACAAAGTCAAAAAAGCCCCAGCTTGAATCATCACTGGATTATGGGAACTGCAGTTAAGTAATAAACCAATCCTGGTCTTGACCTACACACCGGGGAGTAACAGAGGACAATGCCTGTGCTCATTTTTAACTTTTCAAACCAATACAAAACTTTATAAGAGAACTGTTCTATTACATCATGCAAGTACAAGGTGACTTCATAAGCTAACGAATTAAAAAGCCTGGAAATTTTTCTTGATTTGTGAGTTATCTGCATTCCCTTAGAGACAGGAGAGCTGGACAGTCTTCATGGAGCTACCACGCAATGCACACACAATTATTCTAAAGCAGCTGTCAGAGCCTTTATAAAAAATTTCCCGTATCTCCCCAGCTCTCTGTGCTGACACATTGTTTTCCAAGACACGTATCTAGGAAAGGTAAAACACTGCTGTCGTAGCTATTCTGTCAGACTCGTTTCTTATTTCCTGGAGTAAACAAAAAGCTGCAGACTTGGAAACTGCAGGTGAGCACCCAAGTGAAAAGTAATAAAAAGTTATCTGGAGACTGTAGAGGCTTCTTACGTTACTCCTTGTTTTACAGGTCCGTGGCCTTTTTTAGTGAAGTGTAACACTTGAGATTTAGCCCACTTGGCTATTTAATTAATATCCCTTCTTATTTGGCCTTGGTGTAGCATCACTTCGTCACAACACTGGGTCTCCAGTACTGAAAATGCCCTTCCACGCTTTAATTTGAGACTGCGAGGACCTTTCTCAGGGGCAGGCGGCTGACAGCGAACAGGCTTCACCGAGCTCCCCTGGACACACACGGTTCGGGGGCGTAGGGAGGGGGGGGGTATTACCCAGATATTTTGATGCAAAGCAACGCACGGACTCCGACGCGAGTCGAAGCCCTGCACCGACACCCGCTAACGGCGGATGACGGTGTACGGTCCGCACGGAGCGGCGGGGCTCTCCGGCTGCCTCCAGCCGCGGGAGGAAAGGGAGTGCACCCGGGGGTCCGGCAGCCCGCCCCAGGAGCGGCCCCCGCCGCTCGCCGCCCGCCCCGCTCCCCGCCGGCCGCCGGGCAGAGCCGCCCGCCCGCCCGCCCGCCGCCCCACGCACCGCTGTCCAGCCGGGCGATCTGGGGGAGCCGGTAGGTGCTGACGAGCAGGTCCAGGGGGACGGACACCGCGCTCCACTTCACGTCCTTGAGGCTGCAGCCCAGCGGCGGGCCGGGGTCCATCTTCCCGGCCCGGGGAGGGAGGGGAGGGAACGAAGGGGGGGAGGGAACGAAGGGGGGGAGGGAGGGAGGGGAGCCAGACAGGCAGCGCCGGCGGGGTGCTCCCACCCGGCGGGGCTGCAGCCAGCGGGGAGGGGAACGGAGGCAGCCTCGCTCAGCGCCGGCCGCCCCGGGACATGCCGGGCTAGGCAGAAGGGGAGGCCCGCCGGGCGGCTACCGCGGCTGCTGCTGCTGCTGCAGCGGCTGCTGCTGCTGCTCCCGCCACCCCCCGGGACCGGCTGGGGCCGCCCGCCGCTGCCGCCGCGCCTGGCCCAGGAAGCGCCATCCCAGCACTGACTAATCAACAGGGTGCGAGCAACGCCTGCGCAGCTGCCGCTCCTCCCCGCGCCGAAAAGGAAAGTGCCGGGCTGCCCGCCCGCCCGGCGGGGAGCGCCGCCGCCGCCGCCAAGCCTGTCCCTCTCACTCCACCCTCCGACCGCTCGCCCGACGTGCAGCCCGACCGACCGCCGCCGCGCAGGGCCCCGCCGGGGGGAGCCGTCGGGCGGCCCCGCAGGGTCCCGTTCGTCCCCACCCCCCGCCCCGCGAACTGCCGGGGCTGGGAAAGAGCGGGGAGACCCTAGCAGGGCAGGCGGTGAGGCGGGCTGCGCGGTTGTAGGGGGGCCCGTGGGTGGGTGGGTGGGTGGGTGGGTGCGGGGGCTGGGGACTGGCGCCTCCTCCAGCACGTGGATTTTTTTAACTTGTGCTGCTTCCCTGCAGGAGGGGACGGGGCTCCGCGGCCACGCGTGGTTACGTTTACAGTTGGTAGGTACGACGTCCCACTTCGTTTATCAAAGCAATTTTGAGCGAGCGGGTTGCGTTGCGTCTTCTCGCTATTTAATTTAGCATAGGGACTTCGCCTGTGAAATTCACCCTACATTAAAAAAAAAATCCAATTAGATGGCAACTTGGATTATATAGCTTTTAGTTTTCACCTGTGAACCGTGGACGGGTATTTAAAGCATGAAGAGTAGTGCACAGAAGTTAAGAGGAAAATCGACTTCTGTCGTTACTGCACATGCCAGTATCACGTATATTGCGTATTTGAGGGCCTTTGGACCGCAGGAAAATTTAAAATCAACTACTAGTTCTCTTTTCGAAATGGCTTATGTGATGAAGTCTTACATGATCTTCGTAAGATATTTAATGTTACCATTTTTAATGCATTTTTACTTCCAGACTGCTAGGCTGCAGAAACTCTGGGAAATTAAACCAGATAAACTAACTCTTGGGTGGTTGCGTTGTACTGTCCTTATTTTGTTCACTTTTGTGTCAAAACTGTTTATTTTATTGCAGTAAACTTGGCTACATTTAAGGCTGTACTGTTGACTAGAAACATAGAAGTACCTTTCAGTGATTTGTAAAACGACTCAAAACACCCACAGCTAACATCTTTCTCCAGGCTCACTCTTCCGCGGTATCTGTCTTTGAGAACGCTGGGCATGGCCGAGCTGGGGGAAGAGCTGTTGTACGGAGTGCTCTCCTGCCGCTCGCCCTTCCTCGCCCGCCTGGTGCAGGGCCGGCCGCCGCTGCGTGCCTTTGTAACTGCTGGTGCTGAGACAGACGCGCTCTTGTTCTGCTCTGCTGCAAATGGAGACTGGGACTTGATCCATGCTCTCCAAGATGAAACAAAGACCGTGGAAGCCAGTCGGCACACAGGATTACAGAAAACCCAAATCATCTTGTTTTAAATGGATCTGGGTCGGTTTGCACCTCATCCTGATGTGGGTCCATACTTCAGCTACGCAGTTTGGCACCGGGATTTCCCAGCACTATGAAAAACCTTCGTTCTCTTCACTTGAGTCATGCTGTTGTTAGATCCTACCTCCCAGAATAGTCAGCTTTAACAATATGACACTGGATTTTTTTTCAAGGTAGCTTCCCTTTTACAAAGTTCACCGAGTGCTTTGAACAGCTCAAGTGAATTAAGCTATTGAAGTGCTAAGTAGTATAATAGCTAAGAGCATTATTGTTGAAATACGGAAAGCAAAAGCAAGGTTTTAACTCATTCAGGTTTGACGAGGCTATTTGGTGCAGTGTGTAAGGCAAAGCACATCAGCTCAGACTGGGATTCACCAGGACTTGAAGCACTAGTCTGTCAAGAATTGTTTTTAAACACTATCTTGAGTACCATTAATTCTAGGATAGATACCATCTCACAGCATACACTTCTCTCAGACATCATGCACTTCTGCTGTCTGGGAAGAAATGCATCTTTCACACAGAAATAGTTACTGCTGATTATTCTTTAGAGATTTTTTCATTCTTCAGATGGTTTTAGATGTCCTGTGGCTTTTAAGTCTGTCTTCATATAACTGTGTTTGTGTTCTCTCCAACCAGTGGAAACCCAACCCACTCTTACTCATGCCACTGGAACAAAATGTGTTTTTAAAAAGTGTAACTTCTAGATACTATCTAAATTTCATTCAGTTATTTCCAGGCAAAGAGACATCATAAAGCTTACTACTATTTCAGTGTCCCACTGGAGCTCTGAGAGTGACTTTGTTACGTGTCCTAACTGTACTATAGCTCAACCTCCTTGAAATATATTCTAATACTACATACACCATATTCAAATCACCAGCACATATGAATCTCAGACGATTTCTTGTTTTAATGGCATGTTATGTATAATTAACACTTTAGATATAATAATTTCTCTGATGTCTAGCAATGCCTTAATCCCTTAGTGTGATCTCTTACCAGAGTCTCCTCCTGGTGCAAATGCTAACGAAGCCATCAGACCTCAAGAGGAATCCCTGTGCACAGATCCACCTCAGGACCAGGGCCTCACTGACACAGCATCTTAGTTTTTGTGTACGTGCAGTTCAGGCGTGTTCAGAGACAGTCTTTATGCATCAAGAGCAAATTGTCGCCATAAAACCATAAGCAGTGGCAGGGGGACTCAGAATAATTCCTGAAATTATTCTTAAATGCATTTTGAATTGACTTACTTTCATGTTGATTTCACAACACATTTATGCAGCAGGCTGTAAAATCTCTAGTATATATTTATTCCACTGCCAATAAAATGATTTTTAAAGTATTTTGGATCATCATCAGTTTGTATCTATGCTAACATTTGAAACGGAGCTGTTCACAACAAACTGATTTTGGTATGAATCTGGTAACTTGCTTTACGCTGTAGTATGCATACACCAAATAAGACTCTGAGCCTTATACAGTAAGTTTCATGTGAAGCCATCATAGTCAGTATTTCTTTAAAAGCCCCCATGAATTTGCATTCCTTCTTCCTGCATATGATTTGCCTTTATATCAAAGGCCTGATTTTCATAATAAATACTTACAAGTCCAATGGGAAACAACAGGAGAGGCAGTGATCATTTCAGAATCAGATCCTAAATACCTACCTTTCTCTGGGGTGAGGGGGAAAGGGGAAAGAGAGCAATGCATGTGATATAGCTGATGTCTGTGCATCTAATGTTTTGAAAGAGAATACTATTCCTGTCTTACTGGCAAAATCCAAGCAATCTTTGCTCATGCAAGGTATTCCAAAGAGATCTGAGGGTCTGGTGTGAACATTCACCTTTTATCTTCTATTTCACTGTAGGAGGTGTCCTCCCTGTTCCAGTCAAATCCCTTATTTAACCTTTATTTATTCTAAAAATTCCATCTGTGGGAATTTGTGTGACACTATCATCCAGCCAGCTTTGGAGAGAACTAAATGATGATGCTTTCAACTTACAGCCCATTTTCTAGCCGGGAAAATGCCTCCAAACACAGAATGTTCCAGTTTGGTGGGAGGTTTTTTGGTCCCTTCTAGTGACATAGGTGGTTTTTCCCCAGTGGCACACTCCTGTGAACGTAGTCCACAATGCATATCCTTACAAAAAGGCAGTTGTTTTGCTCCAGGAGAGCAAAAGATGTGAAGAGGAGAGCACTCACGCTACCTGGAGTGTTAGGTGAATCATGTTGCATCAGCAAGCAGGGGTGAGACATCCTGCAAACATTGCATGGGAACCTAAATATTTGAATCTCCCTAAGGTGGGCCAGTGACTGAATCATACCTAAGCCACAAGTAGTAGAAAACACTGCAAGAAGGAAAATTTATAGAAGAAATTCCTGTATTTGAAATTCTGATTAGTGATACAGAGAAGAAATTAAAACTACGAATCAATCTGACCCTCTTTTACCTATTTTCATTGTTAGGAAGTGGAGGAGGAACTAAATGGAGGCTTAAACTCAGAACTAGTAGCTAAACTTCTGCAAGTTCGGAGATCCACTGCTAAAGGCAAAACTGCAGAATTTGATCTACACAGAGGAAGGAGAGGAAGTGAAATAAAGACTAACTTGGCTGAATCTTAAGATCTTCAATGACCTGGAAGAAGGTGGAAAGTAGGTCAAATTACTAAATTATGAATAAATGTATAGACTATGTATGGACAAAACCAGAAAGATAAGGTCCCAGTATGTTAGAAAATTGGATTTAAAAGACAGGAAGGATGTTGGAAAGATGCATAGTGAGAAGACCAAGGAAAAAATTGGTCTGTTATTCCATAGAGGGGGAAATCTATTTAATCATCACCTAATGACTGGTGATGCTGAGATGCCAGTATCCTTAATGACTTTTTTTAAGCTCAGTCTTCACTTGAAGAAGGCAGATGTGATTTCACTACTAGCACCACTAACAAAAGCCTAAGAGCTTAGGCTAGAAAAATGAAGAAATAGACTGGAAAATACTTAGTGAAGTTAAAGATTTTTGGATAGACTGAACCTGATGACACTCCCTTAGGGTTCAAGCAATGTTAGAGCTGCTACTGATGAGCTCCAAGAATCAACAGAGAATGGGTGAGGTTCCAGATTAACTCGAAAAGGATTGCATACCTCTCGAAGTGTGGAAGGAAAGAGCTCTACAAACTGGTTAGCTGAATTTCTACTCAAAAAAAAAAAAAAATTTCAGTAGGTAATCCAACCATTTGCAAGAATCTAGAAAGTAAAGGTAAGAGAAGCAACAGCCTTGGTTTGTCAGTAACAAATAATATCAGATCAATCTAATCCACTTCTATCAGTTAGTAACAGGCTTCATGGATAGGGTAGAAAAAGTGAGGATCACAGGGCTTCATATAATATGCTCTTAACCGAAAAAAAATAATGGTCTAGACAAGTATATAAAATTAGTGCAAAATTATTTGGAAATAATTAGTACTCCCAAGCTGAAAGGATACATTGAACAGGATTTCACTGAGATTTGTCTTGGATCCAGAACTATTCAGTACTTTCATGAACATCTTTGGTGACTGAACAGGGTACACTTACTCACATTTGGAGACCGTATCTACAGGAAGAGGCTCCAACTATGCCAGAGCACAGCATTACGATTCAGAAGGATCTTGGCAGATTGGAGAAACTGAAATGCCACCAAATAAGGAGAAACATTAAGTTCTACACATACAAAGGAATAATCAACTGCACAAGTACATACCAGGATAAAAAAGCAGTTCTTCAGGAAAGAAATAATGGATCATGAGCAGTGCTAGGCTATCTTGCATTATGCTGATGCTGGATTGCATAAATAGGAGTATAATAAATAAGACAACAAATAAATCATTTTAGTCTGTCCAGAAGTTATTATTTAAACTGGAATAGTCTGCTCAGTTTTCAGGTCTACACTCCAGGATAGTTGGGAACCAAGTCAAAAATATCAAGAGGAGAGAGACAAAAATGGCAAAAGATTCCGAAAACCCAAACTACAAGGGAAGGTATAAGGGACAGGAGACCTCTGGCCTAAAGAGAAGAGAGGGGGCAGGCAGAGGTGTTCACCTACATCAAAAGAAAAGGGAGAACCTGCTTTCCATGTGTACCAGTTAGGTTAGGTATTAGGAAACTTCCTGCTTGCCAAACCAGTTAAGTGAGGACTGTACACCACTCAGAGAGACCCTGAGATCTCCATCACTGCAGGTCTGTAAACATCTTCTTGCAGTACAGCAGGGACAGCTGATCTGATGCTGAAATAAGACGAGGACCTAGACAGCCTCTCAAAATCCCTTCCAGCACTATTTTCTTCCTCTGCTATGGTTTTAACTAAGGCAGGGATTATCCTTAGTTCCTTGTTTTCAGGTTTTTCGCTAAACACTAGCTTAAGAAGTGACTGACCATGATGAGTAGTCAGGAGCGGCTGAAACACGTAGCCCTTCCCATCCTTTTGCACCCCTTCTGCAAGTACACTACATGGCCTCGTAGCACAGTAACCTGGCAGTATGCTCAGGCACATTAGGTCCCATGTGCTTCAGAAAGCATTTTCCAGTTGGGCTCATTGTCTCAATATGAAATTTAATAATAATTTGATATTATGACAATCCACAAACAGCCCTCAAAAAATAAGCAGACTTATTTTAGGAGTGTAGTGACATTCCAGAACGATAAGCCAGTGGAGTTAGTTGTTCGGGATGTGCTGGGATAGCTCACAACACAGTTTTGCACAGTAGTATTATTCATTCACAAATGGTGATAAAACAATTAAATTTAATTATCAACAAGAACCACATCTCCCAGGCAAAAAAAAAATTAATAAAAAGACAATATAATCCCCACAATTCTTCAGATTTCCCAACTTGTGTTTGCTTTGTGTGTGTCCTGCAGGTTTGATTTGTGTTCTCTTTGCTTTTGATTAAAGAAAACTGGCATCCTGATTCTGCCCTCATTTAAATTTAAATAAAATCTGATATCCTCCACTGAAATTAAAGATACTACATACCAGCATAAAACAGATCTAAATGAGCAGAACCAGATACCTGATGTATTTATACTTTAAGAAAATAACATAAATATCTCACAATATCAAACAAGCACTGCATACCTTTTTAATATTGTGATCATTTATGACAGAAGGAACATTTGAAAATGCAGGTATGCTGCTAACACCTGTGTGAATTATTTTATAGAATGATAAAAGTTTATATTAGCAAGATAATTATTACTGGATGCATTCTTTGTTCCGTGTTTTCTGCCTTCTAAGAGAGGTTCAGTAACATACTGATCTTGTATATGGCTTATTCTTTTATCTCAGCCCTAAACTTTGCAGCTTCCCTATTCAAGGGTATTCAAGTAACACATATGTTTCTGAAACGGATATGAAAGAAACAAAGCGAAAAATTCCCAGAAAATTATCTTGGGGGACTGCAGTAAATGTCAGCTACTTAAAGAGGTGTTATCTGGGGGATAGCATAAGTGATTTCATATATCAGAAGGTTGCCTCTTTGATAATGTCAATGTTCATTACATTACAAATCTGGTATAAGTAACACAGAAAAAAAAAGTCAGGATTTTTTTTTTAATAAAAGCAAATTAATACACTTAGATTTCATTCCTGCAAACATTTGTATGCAAATGCAGTCATCCTGTGATGCATCTAATAATTCCAAAGTCAGATAATTGTTTTAACTTCACAGTAAAAATATGAAACTATAATATAAACATATCAAAACATTTGGCAACAAAGTTTGTGTAACACAAAGGATGCTTAAATACTGTGTTTTGGGATTACAGGCTCACTTTTAAAATCTTATATGTTGCTTTGCAATAGTTAATGTTTTCTGAAAAGAAAACGGAATAAGAAAACAGTATTTCAGAATGCACAGCAGGTTCTCTTCTTACTTTCATTTAGAGCCACAACATCTAAGTCATATAATACACAGGATTTCTGTAAAACAAACAAAAGCAAACACTTAAGTAACTAGAACACAACAGTTGAAAAGCTTGAATTTTCACTTATTTTAATATGTAAAGGATTTGGTGGGTCCCTGGATATATTTTTCCTTTGAATATTTAATTAAAGATTACAGTTTTCTAATAAATTAGATGGAAACTGATGCCCATGCAAGTCCCAGCTTGGTATATTTACATTCTTTAGCTGCCTCAAACATCTCTCCTAACTCTGAAGGTGACAGATGATAGAAAGTGTCTTTTGAGGAGACACTACAAACCATATGAACTGATCCTGTAAATCTTTACTCACATGAATTGTTCTAGATGCACAGGTCCTTCTTTTGACTACACCAATTTTCACTAATTTGCAGTTAAGTACACTGATCTTTGAAGTATTGAGCATGGGGTGTAAAAATCCAGTTGAAAGGAATAGGGAAATATAGAACATCAGTACCCATTAAAAAAGACACAGATTATTAATTGTTATAAAGGATGTTAACTTATTTTGTGAAATTCACTAAAATTCTCTATTTTCTTGCCTCAATTTAATAACCAGGAATATCCCCAAATGGGAACAACTCAGTCTTTATAAAGATAAACTATCAAAATAGCACTCCGCCCTTGTAAAACATTTATGTACTGATTGCAAAAGCAGATTTAAAAAAAAAAAAAATCAGTAAAACCAGGACTCTTCCTTTCAGCAATAAACTCAACTAGATAATTAGTGCTGACCAGAGAAACAATCAAACCCAGTTGTGCAATACAGTATGAGTACATGTTGCAATCTTGTACTCTAAAACTATGAACACTGAACCCTGAACTGAGGCACAAAGACATAGAGAATATTGTCACTTGCCTAGAAAAAAAAAGTCCTAACTTCGCTACTTGCCATTCTCCTGCCTGCTTCTTGGCAGGTTTACCAAGTATGTAATGATACACAGAGAAGTAAGTGCAACCACTGGATTCACCACATTCCTCTCTCAACCCAAACCCAACAGCCATAAACAACCATTTCTGACAATAAAGAGAAGCTTCCAGAGAGGACAGCTGCCTAAGAAATTCAAAGCACAGGAAAAAAAAAAAGAAGAGGAGGAAAAAAAGGCATCATCTAATACAATGCTTATCATTATTCAGAATTGAGAACTTACACATACAATGTCACAAGGTCTTTGAACATTGAGGACATCCAGAAAGGTTCGCCTGAAATTACTCAGCTGAATCAAAACAAGGAGAAAATAAAAGGTTCCCCCATGTTACAATAAGCCGTATGCCTCCTTGGCTGAGAATATTTAATGCTACCTAAAATTCTGGAGAAGATGCATGAAATTTGTTTCCTTTTTCCTTCTGTAGCCATGGTTTTAGCTCTTCTGGTGTGCTGGTTAGCCTGTGCCAAGGCCATCCCCATGAAGAGCGCAGCTGAGCCCATTCCTCCCTGGGGCTGCAGGGACCCAGGGAGGCTTCTACAGTGCATGCTGCTGGGCAAGAAGATGAAACACCTAGGAAGGGATCAGAAGTGATGGATAGAGGCAGGAGCAGAGGGCAGGAAATGTATCGTAGAGTCTAAACCTCAGGGTGGATGCCAAAGATGTCATCAATAAAATTATTAACACTTATTGTTCTGACTCTGGGGTACTGGAAGATTGTGACTTACTGATTTTAGGAATTACTTGTCATTAGTCACATATAAATCATGTATGAAGAGATAACAGCATGTGCACTTTTACTTGTTTTTTTGTTGGAGTGACAAGAACCAATAGAGCATAACATTTTTATTACCCTTGAGAGTTTGCTCAAATTCCAACATGCAGCTTCATACCTTCTGACTTGTTTTAATTTTTTACACAGTTGTGTAAGGTGCTTGAGTACAGGCATTAGCCATCATGATTTGTGCTAGGTGGAGACAGTATTTGATAGTCTTCAAGTGTAGACAGTAAGTGTAAAGTATGAAGACCTTTTTAAGAGAGGGAGAAAGGCAGAATCAAAAGTACACAACTATAACCTTGTCATCTCAAGGAACAAGACATCACTCTGGTTTAGAGATAAGATTCTGAGAGGGGTGGGGGGGAAAGCTTTGGAAGATAATGGTACAATAAGAAATTTAAATTCACTCTATTGAGACTAAGAAATAACACTAAGCATTGATTATTGTGGACATAGACGAAGGACATAGGCTTTGTTTCACCCCTGCTTTTTCTTCAGAAGAAAAAAATTCAGTTGAAGTAGTAAGTGAGTTCTAGAAAAATCCCTGTTTGAACAATTTCAGAATTCAGGTTTCACTTACTTAACTTTAGAGGAAACAGGTAATTTGAAAGTGTTGCAGGTTATATCTAACTTCATGCTTTCAGTTGAAGGGGAGAAGCTTGCATGTTCCTTAAACACTGAAGATGCTAAATTGCAATTATTTTACTACTTAATACTACTTTTGGGTGGCAAGTAAGCTGTTCATGTATCCTTAGCAAGGATCCTCAGTACTGTAAGTGATTAAGAATGGTGAAACCTATTTGACAACGAAATGGTTCATATAATCTGTAAAATCATTACCTGATAGTAGTTCATCAACAAATTAGCCAGGACAGAAAGACAAGAACCACCTCTCCACAAATAAAGAAAAGGTAATAGTTTGTTTTAAAAGCCATTTAAAAGTTGAGGACTTTAAAAATCACTTCAGTTTGATAAGACTATTTCATACAGGATCTTCATCAAGCAAATAAGAGCCTGGGATTCATTTAAGCAAATGTGCTATACACATATTTAAAAAGTGCACATTCATAACCTGAAGAGATACTATGAGTCCTGCATAAAGCACTGAAAGAACGATCAAGCAATCCAACATAGTGCTCAACTGCAGCCAAGCCTTGGAAGAGGTGGGGCACTCTCCTCTCCTGAAATTACAGCAGGGAGGTATGTAAATCTCTCCCACCTCTGAGAACAAGGCAGACAGCATTCTTTCTTCAGGGCTCCCTGAACACTAACAATTCCAGCTCCCATTTCAGCTTAGCCTGTTAGAACTCACTCCTTGACAAGCCAGCCAACAAACAGCAGAAAACTGTGAAAAGGTGAGAAGAACCAAAATGGTACCAAGAAGCTCAAGTTTCCACTTCAGCATCTTGGGCAAAGTGGGGTTTTGAAAATACTGCCACAGACATAGATACTGCTGCACCATGCAGTGATTTTAGTTGAGATGTTGAAACTTCCTGCTATCAAATACTAGTTTTTCCTGTTAAATAGCACAGGAGACATGTCTTACCTAACAGGTAAGCATCTGTTTAAGCTGGTTTTAAGCTTCCTGCAGAATCAGTGGAGAAAATCATACAGGATGAACAGACGGGTCTCTACAGCTGGCTGTCTCTCCTCCCCAGCTCTAAGCAGTTTGCATCACTGGCGCGCAACAAATAGGTAACTTGTAGACACAGAAATTGTGATGAGATGGCTGAGATCCCAAATGTTTTTTGACCCCCTCCTTTTTTTTTTTTCATCAGGTAAAGAGAGCTAAGCTGGTATACAAAGGGAAATATCATTAAAAAAATAAGGGAAGCTCTTTGAATGGCTTCTAATGGAGTAAATTTATAAATCTTAGTTAAGATCAGCTGTCCTTTCCTTGCTGGAAAACTGCTCAGATTAGCAGTGTCATACCAAGTTGGATTCACCTACTCTGGCACCACTTCTTGGTATTTTGATACTGTTTTAGTTATTTTGGAGGTGGGGTTCACTATGGGTTTGGAAGAATTTTACTCTATGTATTTCAATGCCCCCATCAAAGGCACATCTGGAGTGCCTGTAGGAAAACTATGGGCTTTAGGGAAACAAGCAGAAGGGACTGTAACTGAAGTTTCTATTATTTATAACTTCTTGAAATTCCAGGCATTTTTATTCTCTCCAATGACAAAATTATCATAGTTAATGACCACAATAATTTTGTTTATGTTTAACAGTGATAGTTCACAAAGACTGGCAAAGCATGGCAGCAGGTCTTCTGCAACCAAGTTCATGTGACTTCCGCACCTGAACTACCAGTAGAGAGAGCTCGGTTATTAAGATCAGTCCTGCTGTTTTCTTGACCTGTATTTTCTCTGAATTCCATAATTCTAGGGTTGAAATTACCTGTTCAAAATGCAAGACAGTCCTCTCGCAACAGGAATGGGCAGGACAGGCCACAAGCAGTATCAAGCAAGAGCTAGGGATATATTAGCAGGGAAAGCAATCACTGGGGGGGGGGGGGGGGAGGGGGCAGGGAGAGGAACAGGAGAGGGTGTGGGGTCAGGCACAGCAGGATCTAACTGTTGCGGAGCACCCTCCTCAAGAAACGGGGATGTAGTCCTTACTCCTAAATCCTGCTATTCCCACAATGTCTAAAACACATCTAACCCACTGGCAAAGTGTGGGTCTCTACCTCCCTCATCTGTTAATACCATGGAGACTATAACAATGCTCTACTGCAATTAGTTATTTCACAAACTTGAGAAGACAGCTGTGGTGTTACTTCTGAGGTTCCTTAACCCTACAGATCGTCTGTGTAAGGATTAATATAGTTCCACCTCAAAAGCCCTAGCAATCAGGCTTCAAAGTCAGGATCTTGCAGAAGCAGCAAATGCCAGTAGCAAGTCAAGTGTGTAACATCCCTTTGGTCTCCTGGAGTTTAATTTATTTAACTTTAATCATATGAAACCATATAGGCTGAGATATGGAGTACTGTATAATCAATGGGGAAAGGCACCTCCAGGACACAATTTTATCCTAAAAAGATGCATCTCTTTCCATTGAATAGACAACCACACCAGACCAGTCATGGAAATTTTAGCTGGCTAAGGTTGCACGCTGAGATGAATCTCAACCCCTATATTCAAACATTATGATTAAGTTTTGATTTACATGACCTAATTATATGCTAGTGTTTCCAGAAGAATATCTGAGTCATTCAATGTCTAGAACAGACATTTTTTTAATTAAACAAGATACTGTAGTAAAATTATGCCCTACATTACACCAGCACTGAGTTGGTACCATTTATCCTCTTTGCTTTAATCTCTGTACCTTAGTTCCCATGTGTGCAATGCTGAGTATACTACCTAATGTTACTAAGAATGTTATGAAGATAAAAATCTAAAATAGATCTAAAATACAGCATTACGAGCATTATGAAAAACCTCATGAAGTAATTAATATTCTGTGGTCAGTACAAGATAAATAAAGGGCAAATAAAGCCTGGGGCTCCATGCATGACTGAGGATAATAAACACTGAATGTGCACTGCTGGAGACACAGGGATCTTTTGGACAAACTAACAATTCTATGAAGCTTGGCAATAATGAAATCCGATTTCCTATGGATTTGGATCTTGAAGTGAATTAAATTTGATATCTGTGATGCAAGCTCCAGCTGGAGTGGCTGGTTGAAGCATTTTTCAGTCTCTCTGTGTGGTCATCTCTGTCTCACACTGTATGAACTAACGCTGAAGACTTTCCTTCTGCAGAGTACTCTGCCTCTCCTCCAGCCAGCACCTTCTTTTCACGGAACTTCTTAGGAGCTTAATTATCTTTTAGTTTGACCTCTCACATTTGTTTAAAATCAGCGAGCAAGTTCCAAAGGTACTTTAGGAGCAAAAGAATAGGACACACAGTGTAACCTCAAAAATCTTGTTGCCATAGGAAAGGAAGGTAAAGAGATGAAGGAAGGACAGAATTGAGGCCTACTACTTCCAAATGTTCATCTCAAATGACATCCAGCTGTTAAACATTAAATGTTACTCTCAACAGCCCAGGGCAAGGTCTTAAATGGATTTTGACTGTTCTCTGCTCAGCAGATATATGTTTATTTAATATTATATTAAAATAATCTTAGTAGTCAATCACTCTTTGGAGGTACGCAGAACATAAGTTCCCAGAAAAGGGAAAAACCTCGTTTTTTCTTTTTTTTTTAAATACAGTTTCCCTCCTTCTGCTCCTAGTTTAGAAAAATACCAACCACCACACCCACAAGGACAGAAATATGGAGGCTTTAATATTTTTTTAAAAAGCTAGTTGAGAAGAGTACTAGTTGTCAAGCCATGAAACCAAACAACACAAAAGTGCAAATACTAACTGCATTCTGGGTGGTATTTTTTAGTTTTGGTTGGTTTTTTGGGGACTGACTCATAAGTACTAATAGTTCACTGGCAACCAGAAGCATTGTTAAGGAACAGCTGCCATCTATTAATGAACAGGTTTAGGCGTATCTGAGACTCATAAGAATTGTGAATAAATAAAATACTGTCGTTATTTGTCAACATGTCTAAGCAAACCTCTGGAATAAGCTGTCATTAACATTCATTTCCACTGCAGCCTTCTGAATACAATCAAATCAGTTATTATCAACTGATTGGTCTGAAAATCATGAGTTCTCAAAAATACGGCATGAGTCCTTAGCTGTTACCAATGTGAGCTGACAAATAACATCTGATTATTTTAATGAGACTACCCATGTAAATTAGAGCTGTAGGACTGAGACCCAGCAGAGAATGGCTGAGATGGTAAATATCTGAAAGGTCAAGCAGCGCTTTAGTTATCTGAATCGCTGAGATACAGAAGTCTTCTCTCTCCCTTAAGCCCACTACAAGTAAAATCACAAAATAAGAGATAGGAAAGTGCAGCACAAAATAATGACAATACAAACTTGGGCGGTTTTGGTGGTGGTTTTTTTTTGTCTGACACATTTTAATGTGGTTTTTTTTCCCAGTCCTCCACTGAACCACAACTTGTTCTAAATTTCAAGAGAATCAAGCAGCTCATTACTTCTGTATGAGCTCTGTAACTCCGGACATTGATCTTCCTCATCTACAGGAGTGTTTTCTGCAGATTTAGTTAATAAAGAAATGCCTGTAGTAGATGGTGAACAAGAATGTATATAAAAAATCCTAGACTTTCTCATACTAATACAGCCTAGCGCAGTGCATCTCAAAATGGTCTACTGCCTGCCAGCCTGCCCTGCCTATCTATCTTACTTCTGAACGACCTCCACATACTTCCCAAAAGCATGGCCATAACGGACTTTTTCAGGGAGTTCCTTAAACTGAGTTTCCTCTGTGGGACTGGTAAAGCAATGACATGCTTCCACTGAAGCATCTCATCAGTCTGGGACAGGTGGTCCTACTGCAGAAGTAAGGGAGGCTCAATATCCTGCTACCTCAGACATAGGTGTCCTGGGCCAAAACATTGTGCAAAGCTGTATCTCCTTTTTACAATCAGTAAGTACATATTTTACCACTACAGAATGGATGTATGACTGAAGTGATCTCAGACTGGCATCTATCATGTCATTTTTCACAGCTGCTAGTCACACTTCCTACTGCATTTTCCCTTCTCCAAAATTTCATCAGTTAGAGGAAGTTAAAATTCAAGTACTACGTTCAGTTTCACAGTTTTGTGAACAAGCAAATTATTTTGTCGAACCTGAAAACCATGATGAAACTGTATGGTAGATTTATTTTTTTTACTGTGAACTCTATCTTATCAGGCCAGTGGCAAAACCAATCGGGCTAAAGGAGTCCTTGTTTAAATCAACAATTGCATTTCACCAAAAATGGCAAATTATACACCAAAGTAATGGTACGTGATGCCCCATCAGAGATTGCAAACATTTCTAGAAAAGGTGAAATGTTACTACAGACAAACTTGACAAATTGTCATGGACATATTTTTCCAAACACACATGCATGCACGCAGTGTACAACTGTATTCTCAAGCAGTTCTAATTAAAGCCATGCAGCAGTGTAACATTTTCAACATGGTCTGAATTTGTTTGCATGTCCATACTACAAAACCCATGCAGATGAGTAGGAATACTAAAGTTCCACTTAAAGTAAAATAAGTGCAGGCAATCTTAATGTGAGAAATATCCAAACATCATTTCTGCACGCTGCAGAGAATTTTCTCGGATCTTGCCCACACGCACTGTGCAGAAATGCTTGCTTCACAGATATTTGTCTTTGCAGCAGTTATGATCATAGCTGTTGTTTTGTGGTTTTCATGCTTCATACTAACAAATATATTCTCTATTTACAGTAGACAATGTCTTTTTCACTTACAAGAAAATCAGAGTTATCTTATTTGAGACTTTCTGCTGACTATTCAAGGACCTGCAACTATCCTCCTGTTCTAAATGATATTTGACTGTTGAGTTGCTGAGCTTCATTTTCATGCTGAAGGAATCAAAAGCTTTTCTTCTTTTTTTTTTTTCCTCCTCCAAAATAACCAACGACAGCTTGTGTTACTGCATAATACAACAGGACCTTGATTTAGAAGCCATCCAACCCTGAGCTATTATTCTGACCATCCCCTATGGCTACTTAATCAAAACACTTCAACTTGTGACTTTGTCAGTAATTTTGCTCATTTATCTTTATTATGACTTCAATAGTATTCAGAATGGAAGGTTAGTTTTGTATAACTAATATTGGTGATGAATGGCAATGATAATGCATTGCATGAAGAACATCCATTAATGTCTAAAATAATATCCTACTGTCTAAAAATAAATTGCGATGCAAAACATTCTCAGAGCTAATTAACAATAATTCAGTCCTACAAAAGTATTGCAACTCTGAGGAGTAAGGACCTTTAAGCCAACACACTCGAAGTAGAGATGCTGACTCTGACAGCTACAGTGTTGATTCTACCACTAATTAACTCAAATCTTTAGGTCCTAATAACTTCAAAAGCACTAGCATAAATCATCCAAACAAACAGCTATGAACTTTGGATAAAACATTTGATTGCTGAACATAACAGATCTGCTCATTCCATCAGCATGCGGCATCTTCACAGTGTGCATTTTCTGCAGAAACCTACAGGAAAAAGGAATCTTCCTGGCACAGAATTGGACTACTCTGGAGCTCTTAACCTCTCCCTTGAAGAAAAGCATGGGAAGGAAAGCCACAAATGCAGTTTTCCTGAATTTTCACCTTCTCTCTGAAGTGTATTTTACCTGCTCCCCTCTTCTGTTGTTCTCTTCTCCCACAATTGTTCTCCCCCACGTTCCTCCTCTGTTATGTCTACAGCTACAGGATCCCCCCAAAATATTAACTCCATAATGCAAAAAACAGCACTGGTTGTGCTTCGCTAAACGTCTTCTGTATTTACAACCTTGTTTACCCAATCTGTCAAGAAAAATCTCCCATTTTCTTTCTATTCAGAAAAGGAGCCTACCTTTTCCAGTATTTCTTTAGTCAAGACTGAGAATGCATCCTCAATGTTCACATTATCTTTAGCACTGGTTTCAAAAAAGGGTATTCCATGTTCCCAAGCAAGCTGAAATACAAATGTAGGCAATGGGATGAATAGTCTTCAGGAAAAAAAAAACTTCCTGATACTAATAGCAAGAGATACAAAGGTGTTCTGACAGCTTCTAACATGCTATATAAACACTGACTAAGTAAATGTCAGCTCAGTAAAGTACTCTATATTCATCCTCAGTTTATATATTTCAGGTAACTCTTAAAACATTCTTCCTAAATTTTTACATTTTCAAAACAGCTTTTTTAATGTATCTTTACTTGTAAATAAGAAGAATAAAGTCTAGTGGCTCTGTTCTCAATGTTTTGATTTATTTGGAAAATGAACTGTCTCCTAGGCAATTATTTAGAGGAAACTAATGGAGTGCCTGCAGAAAAGTATAGACACAAATGTACCAAAAACTGTAAGAAAAGAGGAGTGATGAAATATAAAAAAAGAGATGCTCCTTTTTACCAGGGAGAGAGAAGCACAGAGATAACAGGAAAGCAAAGAACAGATATGTATGAGAAAATATATTATGGTAATAGGAGAAGAGAGAAAATACTTAGAAGAAAAGGGCAGCATAGGCTTTACATTGGTTGATTTCATTTAATTTACTCATGTTCTCTCACTTCCAGTGTATTTCCCTTACAGATAGCTTAGAGATATGTTGGCATGAGGAGAAAAAAAAAAACACAACAAAATTAATAGTTTTTTAATCTCCTAAACTTTTTCTAATTTATACAGTTAAATACATGGAGAAAAACAGTTGCATCATTGCCTCCCAGGGGAGGAGGTCAAGGTGAGAATAGTATCTGCCAGAAAAACACAGTGGGAGACTCTATTTATTCCCTTTGCAATGGATCCTTTGTCGGTACACATCTGGAGAAGACTATCACAGGCAAAGAAAATACCCTACTGCTTATAATGGCTAGAAAATCCTGTAATTACTAACCACTTAATGATTTATTTGGAAGGCTCTCCATTAGGATAAAAAGTTTAATGTTGGCAGTTATGTTTGCTTTTACTGAGCTCTAGAAGTAACAAATCAATGTTTTACAAAAATTCCGAAATCAGAGCATGAAGGTACAAGAATTGGACTTCAAAGTTTTAGTCAAAATATAATAAAGATTATATCAAAGGTAGAAAACGAAGTAAGCAAAATGGTTTCTTTTCCAAAATGCTATAAGAATATGTGATTTTGAAAATAAAGGTTGAGATCTGGACCATTTCTTAAGACAGACTACTTCATAAGGGATTCTGCAACTCCAGCTGACTGCTATGAACTGGTTTTGGTACTGCAGCAACTTGTTACAGAAAGTTAAGATCATTTGACTATTGGCAAGAGTCAATGCAAAACAATGATGCATAATGGTTCATAAAGAAAAATACAGCCAATAAAAAATACTGGGCTAATAAAGTGGAGAAGATTGGTTTGCAGCTTATAAAGTACACAGATTCTACTATTAAATATTCCTTTTTTCTTTCCTGTGTCATGTAACAGACTCCTAGAGGCTACCTATGTACAAACTCTGATGAAGACGAACCGTTTTAATCATGGAATCGCAGAAATAATTTGGAAATATAACCCTACTTGAAATGGGACTACTGCCACTAACCCCTACAATATGGGGTCAGCCGTGGCTTTGCCTACCTGAGTCTCGAAATCTGCCAACGATGAAGATTCTACAACCTTTATGGGACTCTGTTCCCTTGCTACATCACCCTTCTACTGCAACTGGTTGTCCTTACCTCCAACCTGAACCTCCCAAGCCAGGACTTGTGTCTGCTGCCCCTTGCTTTATTGTCTGTCTCTACCGAGAAGAGTCTATTTCTGTCATTCATTCAACTACAATTCAATTGCTGTAGACCAATAACAAGGCTCCTTAGCCTCTTTACCCAGCTCCCTCAGTTCTCCTCATGGATTACTGGTACTAGAGTCCAGTCATCTTTGTAGCCATTTGCTGGACTCTCTGCAGTTTCTCAACACACTTCTTGAAATGGGAGAGCCAAAGCTGGACACAATATTCCATGTGGCCTTGCCAGCACTAAGTAGGGGGGATAGTAATCTCCCCAGATCTACCACCCATTATCCTTCTAATGTAGCCCAGCATGCTTTTAAGCAATGAGAGAACACTGTTGACTTACATTCAAGCTGGTGTTCATTGTAACCTCGCAGTCCTTTGCAGCAGGGCAGTGACTCGTGCCTGGGATTATTCCATCCCAGGTGTAAATCTCTGCACTTCTTACTGAATTTCATGATGTTTCTGTTGGCTCAGTTCTCAAGTTTACCAAGGTCCCACAGAATTGGTGTTCTCCCATTTGGTGTGCCAGTCACACCCCTTAACCTCATGTCACATGCAAATCTCCTTGTATCATCAGCCAGATCACTGATGAGGATGTTGAACAACGTGAGCCCCACTACACACCCCTGATGTACTCTGCTCATTACTAGCTACCAACCAGACACACAGCCTTCGATCACTACCCTTTGCCTCTGGTAGTCCAGCCAATTTTCAGTTCACCTAACGGACCACTTGTCCAGCCCACATTTCCTAGCTTCCAAGTGAGGATGCCATGGGAAGGGTGACAAAAGCCTTATTAAATTCAAGATGTATCACGATCACCACTATTCCCTTGTCCACACAGTCATTTCCTGGCATCACAGAAGGCAATCAGGGTGGTGAAGCACAATTTGCCCACTGTTGACTATTCCAGATTATCTTTGTGTCTTTTATGTCCTTGGAAAAGGATTTGATGACAACATGCTCCACAATCCTTCCACTGACTGAAGCAAGGTTGACTGAGTACAGTTCCCTGAACCCTCTTACTTGCCTTTTTTAAAGACAGGTGTCACGCTGGCATCTTTCTAGTCAACAGGAATGTCTCCTAACCACCATGATTTTTCAGTTGACTGCCAGTGGCCCCAGTCACACTGACCAGCTCTTTTAGCACAATTAGGTGAACTTCATCGTGCCTACAGATGCATCCAACTTTCCTAAGCAGTTTCTAATTCAATGCTTTCCCACTGCTGCCTGACCTGCTCCTTCCCAAACCATGCCAGTACATGCAAAGGTGTGGGAGCAAGCACCATCCATGAAGACCAATGCAAAAGAAAAAATAAAATAAAATCAAAAAACCTTGAGTACTTCAGCTCCTCTGTATCATGTTACTACATTGCCTACTACACCTATTAACGCACTCCCATTTTCTCTGTATGTGCACAATATTGGTCAAAGAAGATTAATGTATGTATTATTCCTATTCACCTTGCATACTGGTAAGTATTGTGGCAAGCAAGTCCTCTAAAAATGTAGCTAGATGGAAAAAACCCCAACAGTCCAGTGTTAAAGCAGTTGGAAGTATGAAAACAGCTTTGGCTACTCCCTCTCATAAAGAAACTGGAAAGGCACATTCAAAGAATTACCTTTTTTTGCCTTTGGGAGCATCCTGAATAGATCCATAAATAAAATACCTAAATACATTTACAAACCTATGGGAATTATGCTACTGGGAAATGTTATTTTGTATTATCCTTGAGAACAGTTTGGAGATCTTGAGTGAAATAAGCTCATGTCTTACAATAACAAAATAAGTAATGCCAATATCTCTTCCAAGGTGAAATTTAATTCCAGTTGTTCATTTCTTTTAACTCAAAATATACTACTTCCTAGCAAAGTGCTGCTATGATTTCTTAGTGTTGAAATCAGAGAGATGTGTCTGAAATATTCCTAGAACTGTGCAGAATGGGTTTTTTCATTTGTATTGTACCTGTAAAATTAGCTTTGAAGTCAGGCACATGAAGACAGCAAAAGCAAAAAAAGGAAGAATGTTTTACTTGGCTCTTCCTGTTAGAAAGATTTGATAGGAGAAAAATGGCCACATTATACCAAGTCATAGAACCTTCAACATTTTTATTTATTTTTCAGATAAAAAGATAATGTTATTGGGAGGTGGGTGGGTTTGGAGGAGCCCAAGAAGGTCGAGTTCAAACTTTTGTCAAAGTGAATAAAAAGTTACTAATACAAGAAAACACTTTATAGTGATAAAATTAAATATATTGATTTCTAAGTGATCAAAATTATATAATTACAAAAGAAAACAACAAAAAAATATAATTTCTCAGCATTAAATTAGTCTATAAAGTGGCATAATGATGGCCACTCAGTTATGACAGTTTGTTATAGAAATGCCAACATAGGTAAGATTCCCAGGGAATCTAGGGTCTTCTCTGCAAGACTCTGAACAGAACAGTACTTAGAGCTCATAATCACAGGGTAATATGAAATATGTAAGTATGAATTATTATGTGGCAGAGTTAGTATCAAACTATTTTCCCCTCTTAATATGGACGTTTTCTTCTTTGGAGTGAGAGGACAATTATTAGCTCTCTCTCTGCTAATGGAATCTGTATCCAGCTGGTTCAGTCAGATTCTTCAGCGTTTGTAAATCATGTTAAAAGAAGAAATAGTACAACTGAAGAGCTGCCTTCCTTCAAAACACAGGAGAAATCTAGAAAGCAGACTCATTGATGAGGAGGTAATGATTTGTTTCTGAAGAAAACCCACTGCATTAAGAGAAATTTTGATTGCATGGTTAAGTACGCAGATGACAGAAAATGTCATGGTTAATACCATATGCAAAACCCTACTACTGCCCTCTTGTGCACATGCATCCAGTTACTCTAGATTTCTGACAGTGCATTCTCTGAGACTATACACATATTTTTCAGCAACCTTATTCCTTGTACACAGATAGTACATTAACATTGGAAGTACCTTGCATATGAACAATGAACTTTCAAAAATTTCTATTCATAATGCTGTTGAAAAGGTGGTGCTATTTTTTAAAGTTCCCTAATCTGGGATTATATAATTGGCAAAAAATTATCAGTGTTCTTTTCTTTAAACACAAGACATCCTGCCTGATTCACTCCTTGCTTAACACCAGTTCTTCCCTTACACATGGTCAGCAGGTATAAACTATACTGCAGTCTCAGCTGTACGACATATACACAGTCAGAACTAGCGGAGCTGGATGTTCCATAAATGTATCTGTCCAGTATTATTTAGGGCTATTCACAGACAATGGAGATCACAGTGAACAGGCTGCCAGAATAGTTCTTCAGTCAGGCTGTAGCAAAAAAATCATTGATGGGCGCATCAGGTACCAGAAAAAACTATGCACAATGTATTATGCATTATATTTTAGAATTCCACATTAAAACAGTACTCTGAAAATGCAGACTTTAAAATATTTTTAGTTTTAATTCAAAATGTAAGATTTCTGTTGTAACGCCTAATACTTTTAAGGTACATTTTAACCTTTAAAATAAAAATTGGTATTCTAAAGAGATCAGCTAGGAGTTACTTAATGCATTTCTGCTCATATGTTAAAAAACCCCAACCACTCCAGAACTCCACAACTGTTCTTCTGGAGCAATTCCTAATAGAATTTTTTGAATTCAGGAGCTTTTTATCATTTTCAGTGTAACAGCTCACAGTCACATATTAAGAAACTCAGGAGAACCCAAAGAAAGTACCAGTCATCAATACCTTTTCTCCTTTCTGTTTTGGAACTACACGTTCTGACTCCTTATCACACTTGTTGCCCAACAGTATTACGTCCACTTCATCACCTGCTTTCTAAAAGAGAACCAGCATTAATAAGTGTCAAGTAAGAAAAAAGCAAACAACAAAAGCCCTTCACCTTCAGCTCACGCTAACCTTCAACACTTCATTTACTTGAAAGTAAAGGCTAAATTCTGTCCTGACCTTTTCATCTGTGGAAATATTTTCCATCAGTTACTGGGATTCAGAGGAAAAAGCAATATTGCAAAGAGCAGAAAAAAGCCACCTACAAGTGCAGGGCATAATTTGCAACCCCTTTCAGAAGATATAAAGTATACGGTGCATGGGCACCATCTTCTGATGAATGCTCCATCTTGAGGCTTTAAAGTGACTGGAAATGCCCCAGATTCACAGACACTGCCCTCCCTAAAGTAATGGTTTATGGATTAGCATTAGTCTGGTCTACATCCAGCACTCACAAGTAAAAAGGAAAGAATTTGCTGCACCTGAGAGAGCACCTCTCTGTGCTTCACTTTTGCACACAGACAGTAAAATTACATTCAAAGTGTTAAAACTCAACATAAAACTTTGATTATTCCAAGACACTTGGAAGAAGGCAATAGATTTTTAATGAAGTAAAATTTAAAAACCTCATTGATTTCAAAAGGAAGAAAAATCTAGCTTTTTGACCTTGTCTCCATCCTTCGTTCCACTAATCCAGTTACGTACATGATGACTGTGAAATGCACTGGGTGCTTTACATCAGTGTTATTTTAAGATAAGCCATTGTAACTACACATGACTGGAATAATGACAAGGAAAGAGAACAGTTCTGCAACAGCATCTAGAATTTGAAAACTGACATTTGTTGTGAAAATCATAATATTTAAAACCACTTTTGATGCTTAAATGGAGGAACCCAAGGGTCTCCATCTAGAGACAATTAAAGTTAACATGGTCTGATTCCATGGCTTATATTCTGAAAGTACATGCTCACACAGCTTCTCTGATGACTCAAAAAGCCTGGTCTCAGGCTGCAGGTCTCTTTACAAGGATGTTGATGAAATCTCTGATCTCTGTCAAAGTCTTAATTTTTATAACTTTGCCTTAAGAAAGACAAAACCAGGCACAGACAATTGTCTTCCCCAGAGCTCACACACATACACATGGATACACGTACCTCCCCCCTCAGAGAAATGCAAAGAAAAACCTCTATTCATTAAAGGATGACAGAATCATTATTTTTAGTCCATCTGCACTTTTACAACTAAGTTGCCTAATTTGTAGAGTACAGCAGTAGGCACAATTTATTATTAAAGAACACTATTTCGGTTTTTTTAATCCACTCTCATTTTAGAGTCAGCTAATCTCATTTCATACCCACAGCTGATGTTCAAGATAATGTAGTCTTAAAATGAAGTAAACTCATCATAAGAGAACAAAGTACAGGCCTAAAATACAGAGTCAATCTAACCTGGATTAATAGACCAAAATGTTGGCTGTTTCAGAATGCATCGAAGCTTTACTCATTAAGGTCAATGGTCCTCCTACATAAAATTACGTACGTCAGTCCCTAAAATAGGGTAAATAGACAATTTAATATCATCACATAACCAACTTTTTAAGACTGTATGTAGTTGAAGGTTTTACAAGTGACATTTGACTTTACTCTGAAATAAAAGGTCACAGGGAAATACTAGCACACTTTCTGCACAAAGCCATAAAACCATCCTGTAAATGTACTTCTGTACAAACAGCACAAATTTTTGCAGTACGAGTGTTCTTTCTAAACAGCTTCAAATAGTAACAAAATTTAAAGGAGGTTAGAGATACCAGGCCAGTAAGTATTTATTTCAGCAAATAACTATTATTTCTACATTAATATAATGTAATAATATATTTTCACTTTGAATGGATCCTCCACCAAAGCACTCAAGTAATCCTTTTTTTTAAAGATGGTATCTTGCAGTTTCTTGCTTTTAGAAAACTAAAAAATATACACCAAATGACGTCCATTTTAAATTTTGAAACCTGATTATATAGATGAAGTCTTAAAAAAATAAGTCAATACGACTAGGCAGAAGTTTGACCATGTGCTCAGTTGGCATAAAAACTGCAGAGGTACACTGATTTGAATTGGCCAAAAATATGGCTCTTCAGTGCTTCCAAAAGCTCACTATGTATTTTCATCCTCTTTTATTTATAGCTCAGGAATAAGCCTTCCAAATGCAAAATCTATAGCTAAAAAGAGGATAGTTATTTCACAGTTGTTAAGATGCTATTATGCAAGTCAGCACTGACTAAGCTAATAGAGTCAGGAAACATTTTTTTTGCATGTCATGGAAAAATACTATTAAAAATTTCATCAATTTCATCAAGGCAAGAAGAAATTTTTTTTTTTTTTGAGAAGTGAAAAAAGACAGTGGTTTGCTTTGGTATCTCAAAAATACATCCAGATTTTTTGGTTCACCCTCCTCAGTTTTTCTTCTGGTTTTAACATTTCAGAATTCACATTTTACTGAAATTTAAAATAAAAATAATCTGACTTTGGAGAAAACCTACCTGATTTTTTTTAAACGTCCAAAAAAGAATTATCAGCACTATATTTGTCTCCAAAAATTGGAGTCGAGAATGACCAAGTTTTTTTGAAGAGTATGGAGCCATCAGGTCTCAGCAAAAGGTTTTTTTCCCCCGCTGGATTCCCTGGCAGCTGGAGCCAGTGGTAGCAGAAGCCAGGCTGCTGTGACCGGTGGCCACAGGAGGGAGCAGTGCCAGAGCCTCAAACGCACCAGTGCCAGGGACCGGACTAGGCACACCGGACTCACACACGGTAATACCATGGTGCGCTTCAGCAGCCTGCTGTGATAGGAGCCATCCATCCACGCCCTGAACTAATTACAGTACTGCTCAACTTTCACCTAGCCTGTGCACTCAACCAGGTAAATACCCAACTCCTTGACTATGTGGCGATTAACAGAAATCAAGAATGCAAAAGGAAAAGTATCTTGCTCATCCCTTTTCTATGTAATTCTCCCCCCCCCCCCCCCCCCAATGTTAGGTCTATTTTTCTGCACTTGTTCTCATTTTGCAGGGAAAACTATTTCACAGAGGTGCTGTGAAATTATGTGTCAAAAGTAGCAAGGACACCTTTATCGAAAGAGAACTACATCACATTTGTACGTAAAGGTTATTGGGAGAAACTATCCCTTCGCTTTTTAAATGGTGAGCACAGACCCTACCGTATAATGGCTGGCCTCAACCCTCCCCTGCAGCAAATCGAGTGTGATGACCCAAAGCTCATCCAGACTCCTTGTTGCATAAAGCTATCTATCCAGAATCACCATCTTGTCCCTCCACCACATTTCCAGAGTGTAGCTGTGCAGGGCTGCATGATGTTGATACTAACTGATTACAGTTTGAAAAGGGAACAGAAGTTTGTTTGCAGGTCAAAACAGCGAACTCAAGAACTCCGATCTGATAAATACACTATGGTAATGCTTAATTAGTTTGTATTTGAGGAAGAAATGTAGCATTAATATAATTTTTCAGATTTGAAGAGGAGACAGAAATATGCATGCTCATGCTGCAAGATGAAGGCTGAGCTGGGGAAGGCCGTAAAGCTGGTAAGTTTCCTCCTCCTACTCACCAGACAATGACACTAGAAACCGATCCTTTGTATTAATGAAGAATAATTTGTTAGGAATACACTGTCCCCACAATCTCTTTGACAGCATCACACAGGCAGTGTTCATATTATGATTCCTATACATATGACTCTTTCCATATACTTTTCTTAGTAAGTGCCACATGATGACCTCAGTTACAAATGCCTAGTTTCCAGGACTGCAGTGGAATTGTACAAATGACAGAATTTGTCTGTTAGCAAACTTAGACTTGATTAGATATAAACCAATTTATCCTCAAACTAGTCTAGGATTAGAGATAAACCAATTTAGCAGAGTGACAAGAACAAGAATTTTCAGTTCTAATCAGAGTTGTAACAACAAACCTACCTATGAACTGGAACAATTCGATCCTTTTGGCACCGAGCTTTCCCATCTAAAGATGAAAAACTCAGAAGAGTTTGAAGTCAAGCTAATTTACATTTGTAAAGCATTTTGCTGTGGTGCATTTATTTAAGTATGATGCAGAAACACTGAACGACAGTCCAGGTTCCCAACTCTCAAGATGCATCTAATGCACCGAACCAGAAGAGGGCACTATGAAAAAATGGCCGTAACCCAACACAGCCATACATGTCACATCCTGGTTGAGGAGTCACTTCTTTAAGAGAGCATAAATAGAAAGCTAATATATTCCAAGAACACTAAATTATGTCACCAAGACTTGCTACTTCATGAGAAAATGAATCTGTCCTCCCCATGCAGAAAATTCTGTGCTAGCAGAGAATTTCCAGCAGATAATCATTAGGAACTGGTAATACCATCTTCATGCCACACCAGCAGACTAGCACAACGAAAATCAGTCCAATGTATTTAAAAGAAAACTAGGGCCTACCATCTATGTCAAAAGTTTTTGGAGACCCAGATGCCATGCATGAATCACGGAGCGATTTAAATTGGCAAGGACTTCTGGAAGTCATCTGGTCTAATCCCCTGTTCTAAGAAGGGCCAACTTCAAAGTCAAGTCAGGTTGCTCAAGACCCTGTTAAATCGAGTTTTAAGTATCTCCAGATCCTCTCTGGGCACCTGTTTGAGCATTTGACCTATTTTGAGGAACTTTTTGCTCATGTGTTAGTTGGAAGTTTGTTCAAAACAGCCTGGAAAGAACTGTTCTCTGCAAATGGATTTGG
The DNA here is from genome assembly GCF_026419915.1 of Harpia harpyja. Classification (NCBI taxonomy): domain Eukaryota; kingdom Metazoa; phylum Chordata; class Aves; order Accipitriformes; family Accipitridae; genus Harpia; species Harpia harpyja. Next base: position 31,484,919 of record NC_068944.1, read on the forward strand.
TACACAGTTACTTGTATCTGATTTTTAAAGGCCAAACAGAATCAGCTTTTGAGAACAGGGGCATACAATAGCTAAAAGCCATGTCAGCAGACAAGAGGAACACCTTAACAAATTGGACATCACCCACAATCCTACAAATAAAGAATGGTTTCAGGTTTTAAAGTAGTTTTCCTGCAATTATCATGCTCCTAATGAGTGCATTACAAATCCAATTTTTCGCCAATAATGTCCTAAGATATTAATCTGCAAGTAAGCTTTTTTAAGTACAGTCATGTTACTTAGTTTCCTCTAGTTCTGAATACAAATATTACAACAATACAGATATGGCAGGATATTTATGTCTTGAACTTCCTTTAACAATAATTCATTTTTAATAGGAAAGCTGCTGTATTCCACACTTAAAATAATTGAAATACAATAAGAACATTACTGGTAATCTGATTGTAATAGCACTGACTGGCTAGTTTTTATAAAATCAATGGAGTTTTTAGAAATGCTAAATTGCTTAGATTGTTATTTTCAACTGTTACAAGAATGGCTTAGCACACTGAACAGATTTTTAAAAAACTTTGTTTAAAATCTCAATGTACATAGAATTCAAAAATGAGAGCATAATGTAATAACTGAATTGTATCAAAAAATCCTGTTTGATTTGTTCAGATGCAGGCTTTACATTACCTATTAGTCTGATGTGTAATAAAACCTGTATCTGTTTCTCTTTTTAATTTTTTTTTAAATGTCTACATTTGCACATTTTTAGGGGTGCTGTAGCAACAGCCACTTTGATACTGGGCATTTGTAGGGAATTAAATACTGGTTTGCATTTGCAGACCAAAGTAAATGCAGGGAATGTCACCAACCTCCAGTGAGTAATTAATTTTCATGAAATGCCCTGTGTTTTAACAGTTATTGCTTAAAAACACTTCTTTTGCAATGAATGGCCCCATATATTTTCACCAAGACACTTCAGAAATTGATATCCCACTAGGACTAAATTAAATTTTTTATTATTATCTAGCTCTACTGCAACACTCACTAATTGCTAGTTTTGAGATTGGTACAATCGATCATGCAATTTACATCCCCAGAAATTGTTTTAAATTGAGGTTTTTTCCATTTTAAAAATTTTAAACTACCAAAGTACCTTCAGGGTTAAGATTAAACAATCTAAATATTAATAGCTTGAGTATGTTTACATGAAAGCTTTTAAGTGTCACAAACAGAAAGTAAGCTTGTGCAGGTGTGATTTCCTGATTGACTTCAGCAGCCCTAACCCTGCATGGTGGCTAGAAGAGCTAGTCCCATCCTTCCCTCCACTCCAGCCACATGGTCCTGATGCCTTCTTTGCATTTGTGGTTGTGCATTGTAGCCCACTGAATCAGCCATCCTGTTGATCTAATTAAAGACAACAAGACAAAATGACCCCTTTGAAGGCAGTATGAAGGTAGGTCAGTATTTTTTATCTCTCTCTCTCTCTCTATGTATACACACACATACACATATCAATAGATGCATGTGTATATACATGTCTTTATGTATATAAAAATTGATATATATGGATAATCTACATTTTCAGATTCAGATAACACTACACCTACTATCATACCGTGCACTAGGTTAAATCTTAGCTAATCATCAAACTGTACCACCAGTGACATATCTAGCTATAACTTCTGTTGGTTTGCCTAACAGGAGAAGGAAACACACTTTTCTTAACAAAGTAATAAAACACGTGTATTAGTTGGAATTGTGTGCAGACAAGCCAGTAAGAATATTGTATCATCAAATCTCCTTTGTAACACATTACTCAAGTTAGGCTCTGTTGCCATCAAGAGTTTTAAGATGGCTCGAAGGTCAAGGATTATGACGTGCTAGGTCACCATATTAATGTTCTTAATACTGAGGTAATGTAAATGTAGTGTTTTACCAACAGTTTAAGATATCCTGTGTATATATTATTGGTTATATATAACCATGTGTGGTTCATTAATTCATCTGTATACTGAAGCTGTGAAGAGAGAAAAGGATGCATTTGATGGTTTTATTTTGAGCCCGCTTTCCCAAGATGAACTCTCCCATCCATCATGTCATATTCCTACCAATTCACAGAGTATTACAAAAACTACCTGAATGTTTACTTGATTTTAATCAACAAAGAGTGCTATCTTGCTTGGATTCTTACAAAAGCATACTAACTTACACAAGCATGCTAACTACAAACTTCCATGTTACTGCTTAGGGCAACCTCATTGCTCTCTACAGCTTCCTGAGGAGGGGAAGTGCAGAGGGAGGTGCTGAGCTCTTCTCCCTGGGATCCAGTGACAGGACGTGTGGGAATGGTTCAAAGCTGTGCCAGGGGAGGTTTAGACTGGACATTAGGAAGCATTTCTTTACCAAGAGGGTGGTCAAACACTGGAACAGGCTTCCTAGAGAGGCAGTCAATGCCCCAAGCCTGTCAGTGTTTAAGAGGCATTTGGACAATGCCCCTAATAATACACTTTAACTTTTGGTCAGCCCTGAACTGGTCAGGCAGCTGGACTAGATGATCATTGTAGGTCCCTTCCAGGAGACCTACTCCATTCTAAAACTGACCTGCCTCTAACTAACAGAGAACACATCAAGAGAGACCTAGCAATAAAGAGTCAGGGTACAGGGTTACAGGCAGCTGAATTATCTGATGTCTAAGGGCTTGCCCACTCCCCCCTCCCTGGTTCCTCCTTCACATTGTTCCCACATGTTCTCCTCCTGGCCTTCTTACTCCTGTTTACCTTGCGCCAACTCAAATAACTGTTAGACCTGTCTATGAACCTCTTAAGACTCACTGATGCAGCAGAAAACCATTCAACTGGTTTTGCTGTGTTAAGTTTTCTACCATGTTAGAAAGTCCGAGTGAACCTTGCTGGGCTCTGACAAGCTCCAGAAGCAGCACAGTGGGAGCCAACGTTCAGAAGCAGGAAGGGAGGTGGGAACACACTCCCCGCCTGGCAGCCATGTGCTGTTGAATCACTTCCTATGTCACATGAAAGTACATGTTTCTGGCTGCAGTACCACAAGCAGCTGATCTGACCGACAGCTCACTGCCACCAAAAACGGATTCTCTTTTTCCTCCCCCAGTTCCTCCCACAGCATTCTCCTGGAGAAACTGGCTGCTCATGGCTTGGACAGGCGTACTCTTTGCTGGGTAAAAAACTGGCTGGATGGCTGGGCCCAAAGGGTTGTGGTGAATGGAGTTAAATCCAGTTGGCAGCCGGTCACAAGTGGTGTTCCCCAGGGCTCAGTATCAGGGCCAGTTCTGTTTCTAACATCTTTATCAACGATCTGGATGAGGGGATCGAGTGCACCCTCAGTAAGCTTGCAGACAATACCAAGTTGGGCAGGAGTGCTGATCTGCTTGAGGGTAGGGAGGCTCTACAGAGGGATCTGGACAGGCTGGATCGATGGGCCGAGGCCAATTGTATGAGGTTCAACAAGGCCAAGTGCCGGGTCCTGCACTTGGGTCACAACAACCTCATGCAGCGCTACAGGCTTGGGGAAGAGTGGCTGGAAAGCTGCCCGGTGGAAAAGGACCTGGGGGTGTTGGTTGACAGCCGGCTGAATATGAGCCAGCAGTGTGCCCAGGTGGCCAAGAAGGCCAATGGCATCCTGGCCTGTATCAGAAATAGTGTGGCCAGCAGAACAGGGGAGTGATTGTCCCCCTGTACTGGGCACTGGTGAGGCTGCACCTCGAGTACCGTGTTCAGTTTTGGGCCCCTCGCTACAGGAAAGACATTGAGGTGCTGGAGCGTGTCCAAAGAAGAGCAACGAAGCTGGTGAAGGGTCTAGAGAGCAAGTCTCATGAGGAGCGGCTGAGGGAACTGGGGTTGTTTAGCCTGGAGAAAAGGAGGCTGAGGGGAGACCTTATTGCTCTCTACAACTCCCTGAAAGAAGGTTGTAGTGAGGTGGGTGCTGGTCTCTTCTCCCAAGTAACAAGTGACAGGACGAGAGGAAACGTCAAGCTGTGCCAGGGGAGGCTTAGACTGGATATTAGGAAAAATTTCTTCACCGAAAGGATTGTCAAGCACTGGAACAGGCTGCCCAGGGAAGTGGTTGAGTCACCATCCTTGGAGGTATTTAAGACGTGTAGATGTGGTGCTTAGGGACATGGTTTAGTGGTGGACTTGGCAGTGCTAGGTTTATGGTTGGACTCAATGATCTTAAAGGTCTTTTCCAACCTAAATGATTCTATGATTCTTGAAACCATCCTCTCAAAGGGAACATCTGGCAAGGTCGAAAAGGATGTTTCATTTGATTTGTTTCTTTGGATTCTTGGGATGAGGTAACTACACTAAGGTAATGAAATTAGGAAAGGGAAATCACTGGTTGTGATATGGAATTTTGACCATGGAAGCCAATTAAAATCCTGGGATGAGCTCATGGAGACTGGCTTGTATGTAGCCACACCAGTGACAAAAGCACCGTAACTCAGCATGTGCAAAACCGGATTGGAAGCTATGTTTTAAAAGTACCTCAGAAAACACTCCTGCATCACCATGGCCTTGTCCTGTATAATCTACACTGTATTCCAGTTTCAGATAACATTAATCCTACTGTCATACTGTGTGCTGAGTTAAACGTTAAGAAATTCTGGTTAGAAACATACAGCTCAAGGAACAAGAATAAATCTCATGCAGTCACTTAAAACATTAACTGCAGTAACTCATTAACTAACTTCATTAAGAGATCAACCACTGTTAGATATATTTACCTCATGTATGTCTTTCATCCAGCTCGTTATACTTCGAAAACTGTCCAGATTTGTGATGTCATATACAAGAACAAAGCCTTGTGCACCACGAAAATAGCTGGTACTGAGTGTGTGGAATCGTTCCTGGCCAGCAGTATCCCTGAAAGAAATTTTAAGAAATCACACACACACACACAAACAAAACAACAACAACAAAAAAAGATGATCAAACTGCAGAACCCCCAAGAAAAATCACTTTATTTTAAGGAGTATTGTCCAAACTTGGAATGGTGTACCCTAACATGAAAGGAACAAGAAAAGATAAGGATGAGAGAAAATCTGGGTGCCAGACACAGCAGAGAAAGAAATACACTGGAAATTTATTCTGAATAATACAGCCCTACTAGGGAAGCTAAACCAGTGGTTGAAGTCTGAGTGTAACTTCAAGCCCATCATTGCTTCTTTATATACAGTTAATCATTAAGATCAGTACAAGTCAGGTGATTAAAAAAAAATAAAAATCTGGAGTACAAGCACTGCAGGAGTCAGATGATATCCCATATTCTGACATTTGTAAACTGTGACACAGACAGTAAACTGGTTTAGATCAAAGGTAGGTTTGGGGAAAAAGCCATAAAATACAGGGATGCAGAGATTCCTACACATAATTATGCCTTAAGAAAGCTGTAAACAAGGCTCCAAGACTTTCGTATTAAAACCCGAGATGGAGTAACTGCACATCTAATACTGGATAAATCATACACAGAGATACTTCCTGAGAAGTTAAATACTGGTAAATATAGATAACCTTCAGTATTGGATGCCTGGAGAGATGGCTGTCAGTAGCCCTACACAGCCTTTAGAAAAACCTCAAAAAAAAAAAAACCAGAGTGTAGGTTCCCGAAGATTCATCTTACCAGCTTTCTCTCAGTGACCCTTTTGAACGTACATTTGATGGGTAATGAAATGTCAAATTTTCTTGCTTTGTCACTTCCCTCAATGTTCCTATACAATTAAATATACTTAATATGGATCATAGATCCGCATTGTTTGTATGCTGCAACAGCGAAGTTTTATTATTGAAGCAGCCTAGCGACAACCCTCTTTTTAACTCACATTAGTTGCTGCAAAAAATACGCTCCCCTAGGCCAAATTCAAATTTTAAAATGACCTAGTAGGAACAATTCCACTTTAGGAAGACAGGCAATTAAAAGCAGATGAGATTTTTCATGCTGTAATGTAATTTAGCTGGGTCTCATTTATGATATAAATTAAAACTTACCATATCTGAAGTTTCACTCTTGTACCACTAAACGTTACTGGCTTTACTTTAAAATCAATGCCTAGAAGAAAGAAGAAACATTTCTCATAACATGAATTCATTTTGAAAATTGTTTCTTAGCTCTAGTTATCATGCAGTTTTGAACAAAAAGTGAAAAGGAACTGTATCAAACAAAGAATAACTAGCCAACCATATACATTCAAAATGGAAGTTGTAAAAGGGAATTATCCAATGGTGAACACAACTATGTGCCAATACATTACACAAATACAATACAAAGCAATGCCAATACAAAGCAATGGAGGGGCAGGTCAAAGCAAAGGTGCAGATACTCTGACACTACGTGTAGGTATTTCCATGAATAGGCAAGTGACATGACAGCAGTTTCATGGCCTATGCACAGTAATACTTGGCAAATATACTGGTGATTACAGTTGTTTCCAGTTTCATCACAACAGCATGGCAGCTATGAATGGGGAGGTAGAAATGCTTACAAAGCTGTTACATGCACAACACCATTTTTCTGTCCTTACTTCCAAATCCCTAAAAAAAAAAATATCTAGGGTTACATGAACATGAATAGGAATTAGCTGCACTAGTTAAATGCAAAGAAGACAAACACACACTAGATTTCACAAAACGAAGATAATTGTCTCTACAGCCTTAATCACTGTGTATCCCAGATGCAGAGTGCTAATGCTAAAAGCAAGCATTAGCACTTGAAATCAGTGCAGAATGTTGTCTCTACATACACTACAGATCTTTCCTCAAAGATACTTTCCTTATAATTTATAGTATTTTCCTTTATTATATTATCAAATTAGTACTCCAAATGTGGTAGATGATACCTGGATTTATGGGTTGTTGAAGCTTCAATCTTAATATTAGAATCTGCCAGCTATCAGCTGCCATCTTAGAGTGATGCATTTCCTCACAGTTAACCATTTTTTTTCCAATTACTTCAAGTGCTGAAATTTGAAATACCATTCTATAATTTCTCTGCTCATTTTTTTTCCCACTGAAAAACAATAAGGCTATTTTTGTCAATTATATTAAGTGAAGTTAAGGTGACATTGCAATAGCTGGCCATACTGCATGGTCAAAATTCCATAAGGTCAAAATATGGCTACTTAACATGACTTGAGTGGCTTTTCACTAGTAGTAATGACATTTGAAAGAACTAAACAGACTGAAAAAGCACAAAAATTTTAAGTTAATACCATTGCACTGATTTCTCTAAGAACCTGTCTGCCAAATTACTTCATCAAAGGAAAGCATCCATGCCAATAAACCAAAAATGCAGTAAAGGAAATGCTCCCTTCCGTTTTACTGATAGATGTATTGTGCACAAAACTTTGACAAGTACACTCTCACATGCATGATTCCAATGCTATTAACATTTCTGTGTGTATGTGTGGTAAGAGAGTTTAGGTAGGTTTTTAAAATTATTATGATAATCATGTCCTTCACTTGATGAATTTTTATTGAAGCTCCAATGGAAAGGAAAGATGAAATAATATAATTGGTATCTGTAATTAATATTACACAAAGCTTCCTTGATGGAATTAATAATGTCAGATGGAAATGTAATTTAAGTCAAATTTGCTCATGTAAGGTGAAATTCCAACGTGATGGAAAACATTCACATGGTTTTGTTTAATTATCTGTATCACTTTCTACAGCTGATGTTAGAGCAGTTGAGAGGGACAGAGTACGCACTGGAAGGCTGGAATGTCACTTTCAAATGGTGCGTTGGGAATACATCAAAAAATTAGAATCCAGCCAGGGATTCCCAGACCTAGAGGAAACAGTTCTTAGTTGACATACATTTTAATAATAAATTACTATAAGCTTTTTTTTATTTAAAAAAAGGGAAGCAGAGTGCTGAATCAGACTAAAACTTAATCTAAATTAAAATAAGGCTTATTGACTTCTTAAGTCAACTTCAAAATTTATTGACCTAAAAGGTCAATGAATGTTAGTGAAAAACAGAAGTCAATATGTTCTGCATGCATGAATTGTTCATGTCTTTATATGAAATTTCCAGCAAACTTAGCAAATTGGAAAGACAGAAAAGAAAAATGAGAAATACAATGCCAAAGACAGCTCACAGATTTCAGATGCTTTTAGGCCCATGTATTATACAACATGATCAACATAACAAAGCGAGCATTGATTACTGCTCTTGAGATGAATGTTATTTGAATGCAACAGCTTGTACTTGCTTCTTTTAAGCTGTCAAATAAAACCAAGAAGAGGTATGCTGGGTAGAAGTTCAAATTCTCGTTGTTATTTCCAAGTTTTATAGCCATGAGATTACTTTCTTTTCTTTACATTCCAAATAATAAATATGTCAATGTTAGGACTGAAGCACCTTAAAGACAATTAGGTCTAAAAAGCATCAAGATAGTGAGCCGCAGGGGAACTCAGCTGTGAATTGCTCTTCTCTTCCCTCAATACCTATAAAATAGTCTTTGGCCATCTGCAAAAGTCCTCTTCAAAGAGAAAATTACAACACTCTTTTCACCCCAATACAGCTGGCATGTTCCTGACATAAAAGACTAAAAAAAATATGTTTATCCAGAGAAGATACGAGTTTGAGCAGCTTAGCAGGATGCAAGTGATAGCAGGGACAGAGGGTGGTCCATGCCCAGGTGCAGGTTCTACCTAGCCCACTTACTGTCATACAGCATCTTCAACTCTAGAAACAGGGAAGCAGTTGGTCAGTTGGCAAATGCCCAGTGAGATGTTGTGGGTTGAGTTTCCACCGTGTGTTGTGGTTTAACCCCAGCCAGCAACTAAACACCACGCAGCCGCTCACTCACTCCCCCCCACCCAGTGGGATGGGGGAGAAAATCGGGAAAAGAAGCAAAACCCGTGGGTTGAGATAAGAATGGTTTAATAGAACAGAAAAAGAAGAAACTAATCATGATAATGATAACACTAATAAAATGACAACAGCAATAATGAAAGGATTGGAATGTACAAATGATGCGCAGTGCAATTGCTCACCACCCGCCGACCGACACCCAGCCAGTCCCCAAGCGGCGAATCCCTGCCCCCCACTTCCCCGTTCCTATACTGGATGGGACGTCACATGGTATGGAATACACCGTTGGCCAGTTTGGGTCAGGTGCCCTGGCTGTGTCCTGTGCCAACTTCTTGTGCCCCTCCAGCTTTCTCACTGGCTGGGCATGAGAAGCTGAAAAATCCTTGACTTTAGTCTAAACACTACTGAGCAACAACTGAAAACATCAGTGTGTTATCAACATTCTTCGCATACTGAACTCAAAACATAGCACTGTACCAGCTACTAGGAAGACAGTTAACTCTATCCCAGCTGAAACCAGGACACCATGTTACTCCTACCCATACTTAACCTTTACCAGCTGTTGGTGCATTACTTGAATCAGACTCTTTTCCTGTACATGTCAAGGAATACCTGAAGGAGACTGGTATCTGAGCAGTCACAAGTACTAATAATTACTGTTTTGGTAAGAAGAACAACTCCTGGGATAAGATGGTTTGTTAGGAAAGTAAGAGTGACAAAAAAAAAAAATCCAGCCTTCTTAAAAAAAAAAAAAAAGAATTAAGATGCAGATTACTACTAGTGTTATTAACACAGGACATCTTTACTTCAATATGGTTCATTTTTGTTGATTAACTCTATTTTCTTCTAAAGTGAGTATCAGGGAATCTATGCAGACTTCAGAACTGGTTCTCTTAATTTATCACGCATTAGAAAAAATGTGTAAATCACTTGAATTTGCAACCTCATTCTTTAATTTTTTTTTTTTTTAAATATAGGCATTAAAAAGCAGAAGTTTCCTTTTGAGGAAAAAGTCAAAATAAAATTATCTTTTTTTTTTTTTTAATCCTAAAGTGGGAGTTGCACCACTTTCAACTATGACAGGTTTGGGAGGACTCACACCACTACAGAAACATTTCTCACAGAAAACATGTGTGCTGCAGGACCACAGCCACTGTAATACAGCAAAATAACAAACTCACAGCCTGTGAGACCAGAATCCTGTTCACTTGTATACAAAGGGGTTTTTTGTTCACAAACTTTCTCTATGGCTTTATATGCAATGCCATTGTTTAAACAAAAACATTTATTCTTTATAGTCTATTCATAATACAATGCATCTGCCTTATGATGCGTATAAGTTTAATTAGAAAACTATAACTGCTTATAATTTACCCAAACGGTGTAATTGAAGAGGAGGAAGGGCACCCAGCCTTGAGTGTTTAAGTGCTGCATAAAAAGCTTTCAATGAAAATTTATTGTGGATGCATTTTTTTTTTCCATAAAATATATAATTTTAGAAAAATTCACTACTACTGGAGCCTACTACAAAATGTTTGGGTTTTTTTTTTTTCCCCAGCAATAACACTAGGATTTTTCCTAGTAACACGAACCTGTGATTCATCATGACACAGAAATGAGACTTTCAACAACCTTTTAAATTCTGTGCCTATGACCCTTTGCCACTAAGGAAGGTGGTGGCACATGGTTTTGTCAGGGAACTCAGATGGCTGAGAGACTGCACAGCCTGGATAATCTTCCCTCTTCTTGAATCACCGTTCCAGCTGGATGGATAGGGTGAAAAATCAATTAACATCAGATGAGCATTCAATAGGCTGCATGACAGGCAGGGATCATTTGACTGAGCTTGTATGAAACAGGCATCCAGATGAAAACAGGTATTTGTTTCGATGATGTCAACAAAGAGGGAGAAGACATCACGAACAGAAAAACCATTGCATTGTGTCTTCTTCCTTTACACTGTTACAGGCCACAACCTATAGGCCATGCTCTAGGTTGTAGCCGACTTCATTAAAAAGAAACTTCCAACATTACTCTTTTGGAAGCCATCACTCACAATCCCATTTGTTTTAAAAGTCTGAGCTCTAATACACCTCCTAAGATGGAATTAAATGGAACATGGTATTTCAGAAATTACTTTAAAATCACATTCAGATAACAAATACCACATTTGGATGATTCATTTACATTTCAGGTAAACATTTGCTTAAAAAGTTTTTATATCTCTCAAGAATGGGTTTCAGGAACAGTAATAAAACTACTAAGGTTAATCTCAGTCCATAACTGCCACAAAACTCTTTTATCTTAGCTATTCCTTAAAGTATTTCAACCCACAACTTGGAAAATACATTCTTAATATTATCACCATACATGAGTTTTTGACTCCACAGTGGACTGAATTAAGAGTAAAAGAAATTGTGTCTCAAAATAACAACCTCATGGTCAGGAATCTATGTTCCAATATAAAACGCATCAACAAAGCTGATGTTTATTTTCACGGCCATTCTTTGGGACTCCTTGCTAAGCCTGGTAACAAGTTGCCTGTTGTAAGGATCAATTTCATGACTTCACTGCTAGTTGTGTTCTTCCCTTTTTGTTCGTGTTGGTTTCAGAAGCTGCTTTGCAAGAATGGGCAAGAAAATAAAAAGTGGTTCAAGTTCAGCAATTCTCATGTGGGCAGGTCAAGTCATCTCACATACATTAAGTAATTCCCTGGACGAACTGCTGCCACAGCTACTACCTGTTACTTATTCAGTTACACCAACTCCTCCCACACCGAAAAATGTATAAAAGAGCCATGCATATTCCAAATGCAGGAGCATGCAATTTCTTGTTCATACTTTCTCTTCAAGAGCACAGAAAATGAAAAAGAATTCTTAACACACACACACACACACACACACACACACACACAAACTTTTAAAAATTAGAATTTCCCAATCAGAAATTGGGAAAATCTCCATGGCAAATCAAACCACTGCACCCACATTACAGGTTTTCATGCTGATGACCCCGTTTTCAGCATGTGGACAGTCAACTTGCCATTCCCCATGGCACCGTGGGGCTGGCGTACCACGGCAGTGGGGAGTTCCCCATCACCCCCCATCTGCAGAGGTGGTGGGAAGACAGCATGGTGGCGCAGCACAAAACTGCCTTGGTCTGGCAGGGCTAATTATTTCCATCACACCAATGGCTCTGCTTTAATGATCATGCACGCAGCTACCTATGGTAGAAGGTATCTTGACTTTACACCGTCAAAATTATTAGCACAAGGTTAAATCCCTTTCCAGCATGCAAGATGGAGGAACTGGATATTTTACTGATGTCTGACAACTCTTTGAGGTAGATACCGTTTTCTCTGCACCTGCAGAGGTGTACAGCAGCAGGGCCTCTGTCCGGAGTCGTGGGCAACAAGGAACATTAAGAAACAAGTTGTTTTCAAAAGTTTTAAAAAAAGATTGGGTTCCGAATGCCTCAGACAAACAGCAAGGACAGCGTAACAGCCGGCACAAAGAGGTCCGGGAGCCAGGCTGACGCGTTTCCCGACACCCTGGCAAACCTCTGCGAAGGTTTAAGTTGCTAGACGTGGCCGGACACACCCAACAGTTTAACAGAGGGAGATGTGACAGCTCCAAGACGGGCAGTGCCGAGCCGCCAGTGCCGGCAAGGTTGTGTCTGAACCGCGCCCCCGCGGCCTGCGGGCATGAGGCGCGCCCGCGGCGGTGAGGGAGCCAAGCGGGCGCCCAGGCGGCCGCCGGCCCACTGGGACACTCGCCAGTCCCTCGGGGCGTGCGGCGAGCGCGGGCGTGCCCACACAGCCACCCGCCGTCGGGGTTCCGCTTCGCGGCGGGCTGCGGGGGCCGTGCGGCGGCCTGGCGGGCACCGCGGGGGGTACGGGGCGCGGGCGCTGAGGGGCGGCAGGCCGGCGGGGGCGCCCGGCGGACACGGGCAGGTGCCAGCCCGGCGGCTGCGGGAGGGCGCCGGCAGGGCCGGCTGCCTGGGGGCCGCCGCCGGCCCGCGGTCACTCACCGATCGTGGCCAAGTAGGAGGAGGTGGGAGCCCCGGCGGGCGGCGAGCCGGGCTCCGTGTACCTCCGCACGATGGAGGTCTTCCCCACGCAGGACTCCCCGGCCATCACGATTTTCACCAGCAGCGGCGCCTTCCCCGCACACCCCTGCCCCAGCCCCGCCATGGCGGGCGCCGAGTGCCGGCCGGGGCGGGGCGGGGGCCGCAGCGCCGCGGGCCGCCCCGCTGTGAGGGAGCGGGCGCCGCCCCCGCCCGCGGGGTGTGTGTGGGGGGCGGGCGGGGGGGGGGCGGCGGCTGGGCCGGGGCCGGGGCCGGGGCCGGGCACCATCTCCGCCGGCGCCTGCGGGGCGGCCGCCGCAACCCGCCCCGCACAGGTGGGGCGGGCCGCACGGAGCCCCGGATGCTGCTGTGGAGTGCCGGGCTGCGGGGGAGCGAAGTCGGCTTTTTAAACCGGTTTTCAAGTGTAGAGCGTGTGTCTGCTGCTTTTTGCAATCTGACTGCACGTTGCCGCCGTTACGCCAGCCAAAATTCTGCGCACGTGCTATAGCAAATACGAAACCGGTCAAGCCCTAAGTTATTTAATTCCTGTGATCGCTAAAGAGATAAAAACTGCGACCAAAACGGTTGACGTGAGGTAACGCCGTGCTGTAGGCCGATGCTGTGGCCTGCAGCAGTCCCAGAGCTGCCACCGCGGCCGGGCGCCGTTGTGCTGAGGCACCGGGGCTGTGCTCACCCGCCCTCTCCAAACCGCGCCTTCGCTCTCCCTTAGCGGCCGTCGACTGCCTTCAGGTGACTGACAGCCGCCTCGGGTGACTGACAGACAGCCGCTTCAGGTGACAGCCGCTGGCGCGCAGCCTCCATCGCCACGCTGAACTGTGCAGCGGGGCCGCGTTAGACCCCTTGCAGGTCCTCTGCAGGCTTCCCCATGCTGCGCTTCAGCCATGGCCCTCAGTTAGGGTTATGAAATCATGCCAAGATGCGCTTTTTTTTTCGTGAAGTTGCATCACCGGGGAGGAAAGAGGGAACTTTCACAACCCCCATAACAATCCCCCCGTGAAGTACAGAAATAAACAGTCTGGTTTCTCATTACTTCCTACCATTAGAGACAGAGGCGGGGGAAATCGGTTTTAAGTATTTCCTCTTTTTCACTTTTGATTCGTTATCATCTGACAGTCAAAGTGACCTGTAATATACAAAAAAATGTGTATATCTACAGTGCCGACTTGCCGCATGTATGTCTGGATGTTTTTACCAGAATCCCACACTGCCCAAATGATACGGCTCTTGGCCTTTTGCCGATGTGCACGCTCAACTTGTCCAGTGTCACAAGTTTAGGAGTGGGATATATTTGAATTAAAAGTACTAACAGACATTTACAAATTATTCGCTTCTATCTAGGCCTGTAATGACTCTCCACAGGTTTTGACATTTTCATCTTCAACCCTTCAAGCAACTCCTCAATCGATTCATGTATCACAGAGCAGTAGATGTAACATACTTGTTTTTTGTGGAGGACAATTTATGACTGGGTGAGTTCCACCTAGCACAATTCGGGACGTCTTCTTGTCAAAGGCCAAGTATTATTTCAGGCTTACTTCCCCATCACCCCAGTCTGAACCACACACCAACCCACACCTCAACTTGGCACTATTGGACTGGTTAGCCACAAACCTTTAGGACTTTGTGGTAGGAGATCTTCAAAGGGTGGCAGCAACTTGTTTCTCAATCAGTGCAGTTTCCTTCATTTCTGGAAGAATGAGAATTTCAGCTGCAAGCTGGGAAATAATCAGTAGCAAATGACTGATAAAATCAACTACTGAGTTAGGTGGTCTTTTTAGGAGTGACCTCTGAGATGTGACTGTGTAAAAAAAACCCTACTACCAAAGAAGGCATCAGTCAAAGTGTTTCCATTAGGGACAGAGAAAGGCTGTGTATTGGTGAGGCTGAATACATTCTTGAATGACTGTTGGCAGAAGAAGTTGACCCTACAGGACGCTTTCAGCCAACACATCACATTATGAAAGCATTTGGGGAGCCTGTCCTGTACAATAAGCTGCAGGCATGTGGGTTGCTTAGTTTAACAAAACAAAGCCTAGGAGGGAGTGTGATTACTCTCTGCCAGGGATTAAATAAGGAGGTAAAAAAAGCTGCTTAGACAAAAGGATAATAGAGTGAATAGCTATACACTGACCATGAATATGGCCAAGCTAAAAATTGTGATGTTTCTAATGATATTTCAGAAAATTCTTGCAATTGAGGTAATTGGGAGGAAAATCTTAGTAAAGGCAGAACAAGATGAATTTGTTAGGGAGGCTATAACCGCCTGCAACAGGGAAGGACTGGACTTCATAAACCAGAACTCTTCCTATGAGAAACATCCCCTGCTATCTCAGCAGCCCTGTGAAGTTCTGCTTCCCCGTGCAGAAATTTGAAGCTACTGTTGATCTGAGCAATGATGGGGTGCTAGCATCTTCTGGTAGCTCTCATGGATCAGGCATCTTCTGGTAGTTCTCATGGATCAGAGGTGACAATGTGTATGGGAAATCTGTAACACTTACGGATAATCTAACATCTGCAGCAACAGACGGGTGTCTGCAGCCAGCTGTGAATCAAACCTGCTCCAGTCCTTCTGTCAGTGCAGTTGCAGGAGCGAGGACAAGGCTGGTGCTTCGCCCTGTAGGTGGATGCTCTAGCATGGGTTTGGCAGACGCATGCATGTGGGCAGCACATTGGTTTATAGATATACCATAAGACTTTGTCTTTATTGTGGAGCCTTCTCCCCTTCTCTACTCTGAAGCTGTTCTTCACAAAATAGCTTTCTCCAAATGAGGGCAACACTGCAGCTGCCTACAGCAGTTAGATTTAGGTGATAGCCTGGGCTGATGGTGTTAGCAATGATGCTACACTAGCTCAATCTTTACCCTCTGTTGTCTGTCAGGCCAACCAATTTAAATTAAAAGGCTCTCCACAGTATTTTGTACATTGAAGTGTTGATTATGAGCAATGTGCAAGGCAGGATTCTAGCTAATTTCCTAACGAAACTCCAAATGCCCAGGGTTACCATTGCTATCAGTGAGTTACAGTATCACTTTCCTCATATTCCTATCCACAAGGGGACAGTCTTTCCATCTCTTACCACCGACTAAAACCATTTAAAAGTTAGCTCCTTGAAAAGCTACCATTCAATGAATGAAATTTGATTTTTCTTTAAAATTCATGTTTCATGCTTTATAAAAAATTTCTGGATCTTTGTAAACTTTATGATGTTACTGTATTTATAGAGCTAATAATAAGTAAAGTTAGTTTAATGAAGCTAATGACTTGAAAATAATGACTATGCAGCTACAAGACAATCAGTGCAAAGCACAAAACAAAGTTTCCATGATATTCACTGAGATATCCTTGGAAAGGATGTCTTTGCCTCTCATTCAGCTTTTTTGATTGCTCACTTCCATTTCTTTGACTCTATCTTTCCAATAACATGACAAATAGTAATAATAATAACAACATAATTTTAAATAGCATTTAGACCTGTTCATTTTCACGCAGAAAAATGACTAGAATTATTAGAATTTAATTTTATAAAATGTTGATTTATTACAACATTGCATTCATTTTCACTGAATACTTGTAAATTATTAGTGTTACTTTTGTAGATATCATACATTTTTGCTTCTTATCTGGAATGTTCGGTTTAGGAATAACTGCTCAGTCTACTCCCAGAGTACTGGAGGACTTTGGGCAAAGAAGATAATACCATATTTTTTAATTTGCAAAATATTCACACAAGTTTGGGGATTCACCTCCTAGTTTGCTTTAGTGTGGCATATTACCCCAATCTCTCCTGATGAGTCAATGAATTTTTACAGCAACTGATTTTTCATACAGCCAAACCCCTACAAAAGGTGGGCTAACTCTTCAGTGCAGTTACAGAAACTACTGAAAATTACTCTGAATGCAGGAAAGAACCAGATTGATTCTTCAGCAGCATATTTCATGCAAAACATCCAGCATAATCTTGTCACTAAGCCTGCTTTGGACATTCTTGCAAGCAACCATTATAAAAAAAAAACAAACCAGTTAAGGAGATGAACGTAACTATAAACCAAGGATGAAGAAACAGCAGCGTTGAAGTACAGCCCAGTTTCTGAAACATAATGGTACCATTACAGATGCCACAGCCTCCTTAATGAAATAAAGCTTACAAAATATTGCAAAGAGGTTAAATGTATTTCCATTTGAAATTATTTTGATGGAATATTAGAATACTAATGCAGTTACAAATATTAGCAGCATATTCATGCAAGTTTTCCTGAACTGGAGGTGTAAGCTAAAAATGGTAATGAGAAGAAAGAGCAAGGTTTAATTTGGATTTAAAATCCTCAGTACTAAGTCACTGCTCGTGTCAAGATTACTCACTGAATAGATTCTGTTAAGTGACCGAAGTGAAACTCTTTGCTTTCATTAGCGTTAAGATAAAATGACTTTTGAGTGGACAAAAGTGAGGTAAATTACTCATGATAGGCAAAACAGGGTTCACTAATCCTTAAATGAAATTTCTGGGCCAACTGTAAAGTATTTTAGTTATTTAAGAGAGAGGATTCACTGTTAAACTGGAATATAATTTTTAAGATTTCATCAGAGAACAGGGCACCTCTCCAAGTCTGAATGACTCAAATGTGGGGTTACTTATGAAAACGCTGTTGAAAAGTGATTGCAATGAGGTACCTATTGTTTATAGCTGCTTATGACCTGGTTCGGAGTTGTAGGGGCTTTTAATTTTTTTTTTCCTTAACAATAGAAGTCATCATTACTTACTGGGTTAGCTTATTATCTCCAGTTAGAGTATCCCTCGATACCTCCAGATTCAGAGTCACATTTCTGACCTAATAAGGAAGACATATATTAGCAGAAGAAACTGAAGTAATCCAAGCCTTACATCAGGGGTCCTGACCCCTTCAAAAACTTAAAATTGAGACCAACAAAGAGACCAAGCAAGTGTGGCGCTCAGCCCTGTCCAACATTGTTCCTCTTGGACCCACAGAAGTTGTTAGCTATGAATATTTAGTAGCTTCCTAGTAAAATTGTCGCTTGGCAACTTTAAGAACACTTTTTTAAAATTAAAAATATTAGAGTTCCCATATCAGTAAAGGTACCCTTTCTTCTGCAGCATATGATTTTTTCCTGAATCTGGAGCAGCAGAAGGAATAGCTGTTTTAAGAGACCATACTGACTGCCATCTGTATAGTTAATAAAAACCTGATTATACCTGAAGTTTGCTCAGAAAAACTCACAACATCTATGGCAGGGTCACGAATGTTATTTTTTTCCCTTAGCTTGAGCCTGCCTCATCTCCAGTACTGAAATACCAGTACACTGGTATTGAAAATGAAATGAATGAAATGAAAACTGAAATTTCTGGGAAACCAAACTTTTGACCAGTTCTAGTATCTGAGTGATCTACTGCTGTCAGTCACTCACTGTCAGCCTTGCTCACTGAACAGCCTGAGAAGTACGAACTTTAAATACATATACTCTTCCCAGAGTCTCTTTGACTTCCCTGTTTTACTCAAAACTGTGCTTTCTTTGGGTTGCTGCTTAATTATCTGGTCAAGATTTTCAAAATCATTATTCAGTGTTACATTTCTAAATTAATATCAGGAACTTCAAAAGTTACCTTGCTGCACAAATGCTAAATGGAAACTGCTGGACCCACAGAAATTTAGTAATTAATTTTGTTGCCTACGTAGAGCTTTAGACAATAAGATATTAAAAGCTAATTCTTTAAAAGATTCATTTACCCTCCAGATACTTCATAAAGATTACTCTAATGTGTTTTTATCAGATAGGAATGTTTGAAATATTTTATGTGCTGGGTTGCCAATAGTTATTTGTGCGGAGGGGGGCAACGAGATGATGTCTTTGGGTAGGCAGTTACTGACCATGTGGAGTGAACTCTTGCAGCAGACGCTGCGCAGCCCTGGTGAACAACCCCAGCTGCACACTTGGGAGTTTCCACACCGCTCAGAAGTGTTTCAGGTGTGTCAAGCACTACATGTACCTCTTCTTTACATTATATTTGCATTTTTTGCCATTCAAAAGCCATCAGAATGCACATAAAACCACACAAAAAAATGAAGAGAGTGTAGACTAAGGTGCCTCCTGTCTAAGCAGCCAGTAACTCTGGGAGAAAAGGAAATTAGGTTTGATATGACTCATCTTCATCAAGACTAGGTTTTCAGCTCTGTGAGTTTACAAAATAAATATTTATCCCTGGCTTTTTGGGCATTGACATCAGACCACTTGTCTATAATTTCACAACTTCACTCTTAGCCTTTTTTTAGATAAATGCTTTGCCCATCTGCAGGATGCAAGTTAGCAGCTTCTCTTTTTTCTAGGTTTCCAGGAAGTTTGTCAGGTTGTGTCTCCTATGGCCTGCAGCCTCTTCTCTAAATTCAATAAAAATTAAGTGTTTTGCTATGAATTACCAAATAAGCATTTTGTGACTCTCTGCAACAAAAGTTGAAACATATTGTAAAAAGAATAGGATTCATTTGGAACAACCAGACCTTAAAAATTACATGGGTGTTATCTTGGTGGTAGAAAGCATCTTTTCAGAGAAAAAAATGCTAAAATGATTTTTTTGATGCAGGGCTTTTTTGTGTATTTCCAGGATCATATTAATCTTGAAAATTATTATTCAAATAAAGAAACTACTATAAGAGAAAACTGAAAGACAATTGTTTAGCTATTACTGATAAAACTGTGTGTTACCATGATAAATTGAGAAAAAAGGGATTAAGGTTTTAGCAGAACATGTATAAGAGTATCATAGTCCTGATTCTTTACTCTATTATACCAATTTCATCAGATGGTCCAATAAATTGTATTGGCTCAAAGGTCAGGCACTATATTCCTAGCAGAAACATTGCTGCAAAAGTTTAGAAAATATTATTTATTTTGAAGGCAAATGAATGTGAGTAGATAAAACAGTTAAATGCAGGGAATTCAGGCTGGCTCTGCAAAAGTCATGCAGTGCACATTGATATCATTTCCTTCATGTTGAGTATGTGCTCAGCTCAACAAGGAGAAATAAAAAAACACTTCGCAGGATTTAGATAGTTTATGGGCTGAAAGCCAGAGACATGTGGCCATGGTATAGAGGAGGCACAACCCCACTGTGTGTAAGCACACTGCACGTGCGGACGAGTGGTGCAGGTCAGTGCCAAGCAAAGCACAGTGGCCGCATCCAGGCACGGAGCAGTGGGAGGGATGCTGGGGAGATGAGAGCTCGGGAGCAGGAGGCAGTAAGGGCTGTTTGCCCTGGGTTAGTTCAGAGGGACTGGTGAGTGTCATTAAAAAATCCATGTGCTATTAACACATCTCTGGCCATAGTGAAAGCAGTGATTGTTTAGGGAGAGGTTTGGTGGGTCAGTGGCTTAATGAACTGGAGAAGGGAGAATATTTTATGCAGAAAGTACTGCTAGTGGTGGTGGGAAGGGCCGTGAGAACAGGGCAGGTGAGAGATGCTAACTGGTTCTGCCCTAGCAAAGTCAAGAAATCAAAGTTGATAAACTGGGGAAAGCAAGTTCTCAGTATACTTGAAAGAGGCAGCGCGGTGGTTACGGTAACAGGTATTTTCAAATTTCAGCTGATTGAAGAGAAGTAAGATGAGTAAATGAAAGATGGGAGGATTTCTGTAATCAGAGTGAGAGGCAGTTGAGGCAGAGAGAAATATTTCCGTTACAAAGACAACTAGGAAGGATTGATTCTGATATGTTACAGAGAAAGAAGTAACATATGTTTGTTTCTGAGGTACATGGATAGTATGAGAAGACAGATGTACAAAATATTCACACGACCTCACCTTTTCAGTGACTTCCTGGTCTTCTTCCCTCTTCCTTCCCTCTCCTCTTTCCTTCTTTGCCTGCCTTGGCTTCTCCTGACCTGGTAAAGGTACTACATCATAGGAATTTAAAAAGTATTACATTTGTAGCATCAGCAGACACAGAAAAAAAAAAGGAAAAAAAGTCAAGTTTTATACCTTTGTTATGCTAATCATGATGTTCATCTCTGTGCTGAGATTTTTATAGCCTCAGGTTGCTCTAGTTAGGCTTTGTGGACATTTCAAAATGCAAAGTTAGCTTAAGGTATAGTATGAGTCATCTGTAGCCATGGGAAGCCCTTGCACTCAGACAACTACAGCAGAATTAAGTTTTTTTTCTAGTAGAGTGTATGCTGATGTGTGTGTATTATAAGAGAGAATTTAGGGCTAAAATTATGCTTTATTTTGTTTTGCATATTACAAGTTATTTCCTATGTTTACCTCCCATATCTCCTGAAGTGAAGGTGTGGTGGGTTGACCTTGGCTGGATGCCAGGTGCCCACCAAAGGTGGTCTATCACTCCCCTCCTCAACTGGACAGGGGAGAAAAAATATAACAAAAGGCTCATGGATCAAGATAAGGACAGGGAGAGTTCATTTGCCAATTACCGTCACAGGCAAAAGACAGGGTCAACTCGGGGAAATTAGTTTCATTTATTACCAATCAAATCAGAGTAGGATAATGAGAAAATAAAACCAAATCTTAAAACAGCTTCCCCCCACCACCCCGCTTCTTCCCAGGCTCAACTTCACTCCTGATTTCTCTACCTCCCCCCCCCAAGCAGTGCAGGGGGATGGGGAATGTGTGTTGTGGTCAGTTCATCACACATTGTCTCTGCCGCTCCTTCCTCCTCAGGGGCAGGACTCCCCACACTCTTCCCCTGCTCCAACGTGGGGTCCCTCCCATGGGAGACAGTCCTCCACAAGCTTCTCCAACGTGAGTCCTTCCCACGGGCTGCAGTTCTTCACAAACTGCTCTAGCGTGGGTCCCTTCCATGGGCTGCAGTCCTTCAGGAGCACACCGCTCCAGCGTGGGTCCCCTGCGGGGTCACAAGTCCTGCCACCAAACCTGCTCCAGCATGGGCTCCTCTCTCCACGGGTCCGCAGGTCCTGCCAGGAGCCTGCTCCAGCATGGGCTTCCCATGGGGTCACAGCCTCCTTGAGGCATCCACCTGCTCTGGCGTGGGGTCCTCCCCGGGCTGCAGGTGGATATCTGCTCCACCGTGGACCTCCCTGGGCTGCAGGGGGACAGCCTGCCTCACCATGGTCTTCCCCACGGGCTGCAGGGGAATCTCTGCTCCGGTGCCTGGAGCACCTCCTACCCCTCCTTCTTCACTGGCCTCGCTGTCTGCAGAGTTGTTGCTCCCACATACTCTCACTCCTCTCTCCTGCTGCAGTTGCTGTTGCGCAGTTTTTCCCCTCCCTTCTTAAATCTGTTATCCCAGAGGCACTACCACTGTCGCTGAAGGGCTCGGCCTTGGCCAGTGGCAGGTCTGACTCGGAGCCAGCTGGCATTGGCCCTGTCAGACATAGGGGAAGCTTCCAGCAGCTTCTCCCAGAAGCCACCCCTCTAGTTCTCCTGCTACCAAAACCTTGCCATGCAAACCCAATACAGAAGGTACCCTGGTAAACAGCATCCCTGCCTATCTTCCTGTTTTCTCCGCATTTTTTTAGCCAAGTGTTGTATGGCTGACTTCCATGTAACACCATCCATGAGAAGCAAAATCTGAAAGTACCGTTAATCATGCACCTGGAAACAGCAGCCATCTAATTGCCCACCCTGTTCTTTTCTTGTGGAAAACAGGTCTGCAGGGGACTTTGCCATAGGCATCTATATTATTTGGAAAAAAAATAATCGGGAAGCATCTTAACATCACAAAAAGAACCCCAGAGAAGGAAGAGAAGGTGGAAAGATACGTTATCATCAAGACATAAGGACTAGGGGGAGGACACTAAGTACATGTGCTCTATTCTGATTTTTCTTAGCATGTCTAGTGTCAGGAGCAGTGTAGACCAAGGGGGCTGATTGATCTCCAAATCAGGGGGACAGGGAGTAGAAAATCAGAGCAGAGGTAGAGGTGAAGGACTGAATTCATCCTTGCAGGGGCCCGTAGGCACAGTTTATGGGAACGCTTTCCTACAGTGCTTTCAGAAGATCAAAATAGAGTATGTGGCTTAGAGAGGCCACATACCAAAGGCCAAGCAGCCATGACAGACAGCTTTGATGGGAAGCTTTATGTACTCTTCACACTACTTTTTTACCTAGTAATGGAAACAAAGAGGAAACCATGCAAGCAGTCTGCTTATAGACAAGCCTGAGAACACACAGGCTACATCTGTATCACCTCTAGTAGAAATACCCATATTTCAGTTCAAGTTCACCAAGTGAAGCTGCTGCAGGAGTAAACCAGTGAAGATGCTCCATCAGTCCTGTAGGCATCAGCTCACCTCCCCTGGCTATCACTCACCGGCTTGCTCCCGTCTCCATGTGTCCTGCCATGGCCAGTCCTGCTAGTTCCCATGCCGGATGCTCGTCTTCCACATCTGGACTTGCCATTCCAGCCCCAAGGTGTCTGTCAGCCCATCACAGGTGGAGTTGAGGCCACAGCCCTGCTGCCTGTGGTGGAGCATCATTTTTGGAGGAGAGACACCGGTATCCACTGGTGGCAGCATTTAATCCTCTGAGCCTTGATTAGCAAACTGTACAGCAGCTGGCAACTCCCCAGACAGGTCAGCTTTCCAGGGCAGGACTCTTCTTCCATGCCCAAGAGCACCCAGCTACCCCCAAGCCCTACCATAAGGGCAACATGAGCACGCATCCTCCCATTTGTCATCAGTAACAAGCGATGCTGGCAGGGAGCTCCCAGTGAGGACCTCTCACATTTGGACTGTGCCACTTCACTGTGAAATCACCTGATTCCCCTGACCTTCAGATCTGCTGGACCCATCTCCAGTCCCCACTGGTCATGGGGCACAAAGCTGGGACTGGGCTGGGTGCGCTCAGAGCTGGGGGCTTGGTAGACCCCTTTTTTAAAGGCTCTTATGATTTGAAGTCACCTTCTCAAATTGCCCTCATGGTCTTGGTTAGTGCAGGTTATCTGAATGACTGTCCGGAGCAGGGAATAGTTTTTAATTTATTTTGCGGTGACTCTTTTCTGATTTAATGGAGGTTGCTGGTTTTATACTTGTTTTCACCGGTCTGACTATATTTTCCTATATATCAAAAGCATGCAGAGTTGCAGATAGAACTTTTTTATGTATCATATAAATCTGTTTAAGTGAATAAATAAATAAACACTGCCACAATGGAGTAAAAGTGAAAGATTGCATTGATGCTATTAGGAGTAGAAATATCTTGGAAGTACCACTATCAAATCATCTGTGAAAATGCCATATAGGCACATGCACACACATAACCCACAGATAGTATGTTTTCCCTCAGATAAATGTCAAAAATGCAGGCGTCCGTTTTCATTTAAGTACCTGACATATTCTTCAAATCCAAAGTGCGCTGGGCAGATACCAGAGCATCTTCCATTAATCCTTAAAAGATTTAAATAGCATTTTATTTATATTTAGCATTCTGAAAGCACAAAAGAGAATAATAAGAGTATTTGATGCCTAGATCTTATAGGCTTCTTCCTGAAAAAGACTGCTACAAGAATAAGGCTAAATCAGTAGTAGCTTAATCTGTTGTAGAAAATGTAATTTATGTTGCTATGTATCATGTTAACGACTCTGAAACAATGTGCGCATTATATTTTTTTTTCATTTGCAATTTGGGATTCTCAGAATAAGAGATGCAGAGACAAGGATAACCCATGTTTTCCATGAGAGATTCATGGAAACTGAAAAATAAGGTCTTTTAATAGTTCATGATAACTGTTTTTCTTGGCTTAAGTGTAGGTTTTAAAAAATGGTGCTCATTGTTTTGCTTGTAGTTCTTTCATGCATGGACAATCATGCTGATGATGCATTTACTTCAAGTGAATTTTCCAATTGAAAAAGTGCTCTTGAGTAGTTTAAGTACTATGAATCACCAAAACCTCATCTAAGTCCCATAAAAGCGCTGGCTGCAGAAAGCAGCCCTGGGAAGAAGACGTATTGGGATTGTACTGCATGACTCAGTTGAACGGAAGTATATTTTGTCAACACAGAAGAAGTTGAAGAACCTGACAGTTCTGTAAAAATGAAATTATAATCTGCTAGAAAGACAGAAATTAACTCTGCTGCAGCCCCCCTGTTATATCCCTCAGTTGTTCCTCACTGGTCTGAAGCAGAGATTCTACACGTGAGAACTTCAGTCCTTGAAACACAGGATTTTTGTGGGATCTATTTCATTCCTCATCTCTTTCTCTACTTTTTATTTCGCTAATGTCTCCCTTCCTTCCTAGTTTCCCTTGGCTTAGTCTGACTGTTGGAAGTTCTCTTTTTCCTATTATCAATGCCTGCACCATTTGGACGAGTGTTTCTGAGACAATGTCTTGTTAGTATGAACAAATGCAATCTATTTATTTCTTATATAATAATATTTCCACTGAAACAACTTTGAGTCATAAGTATTTGGGAGGGAGAGATTACTGATTCTTAAGTTATTATTCAGTTCTTATGTAGTTTTTGTTTAAGGCTACCTTTGAAAGCAGATAAAACTATTCACTAAACGACAGCATTCAAGCTTTTCAAAATGGCAAAGTGTTTGATAATAATTTCAAAATGTTAAGCTATTGGCTTAGAATTTATTTTTAATTTATGATATAACTTAAGGTTAAAAGTTTTTAAAAGTAATTTAAATATGCTGAGAGTTTTAAAAATTTTAGTGTAGCTTTCTGTATCTTAGATAGCATTGTATAGCCTCAAGTGAGCAACCCAAGTGTAGGGGGTTTCCTTGTGTTTGGAATTTCTGTCAGGATCAAAGGCCTTGGGGCCCAGATCTGGTCACAGACTGCTGAGCCCATATGGTGCTCCTGCAAGGGCTGAGAGGGTCACTGTGGTCATAGCATCTCTTCTGCTTGCTGCCACTTACGCAGCGGTAGGTTAGTTGGTGGTGGAGCCTGGGATGGTAGATGGCTTCCATCTTGCCCTGGTGAAAGAAAGTATTTTTGCCCACATGCATCCACAGAAAACATTTTCATTTTGATCGTTTTCCCAAGATAATTTGGATACAGGTTGAGATGTTTAACATGAGCTAGGGGAGCTTGCACGAGTGGTCTGGACGCCAGAGAGGGGGACCACAACCGAGCCCTGGCCATCAGTGCTGGCAGGCTGCCCACTGATGCAAAACATCATATATCTGCCATCAGCTTGGTTACTGCTCCTTGGGAGTCTGGAACAAGAGTGCCTGAAATGTGCCTTTAGGGTGGAATATACCTGAGAAAATTTGATGGTTTATCCCATGTTTTATTTTTTTGGTGACATCATTGATTCACAAGCTGGTTAGCCTTACTTTGGGGATTAGCATTCTCATGCTGTTGTTTGAAATAAAACACTTTGTGAAGGTGAAATGTAATTAAGTAGCTCACACCCTCTGATCAGGTATTAGAACAGTAACTGTAGAGCAAGCAGGAATAAATAAATTGTCTTTTGGCCTCTACAGCTTCCTAAGCAACATGGATGATATCTTCCTCTTCCCTGTGGGATACTTGGAAAGTAATGGGCATGTAGTGAACAATCCAGACTCGATGGAATTGATCAATTTGTGAGCCAAGGATGTTTTGTAGGCACCAGGCTTCAAGGACGCTTTGTTTGTGGACACATATTTAGCTAACGAGCGCAAGAGCATTCCAGACGCCTTTAGAAGGCCTTGAAAGAATAAACAAGAAGACAAAAAAAGAAAGACACCAATTAGAAGAACACAGGTGCGCATTCCATGATAAAGGGAACTTGGCAAAGAACCTCAATTCCACAGCTTATCTTGACCAATTAGACTGAGACAAGTTTCGCATGTTTTAGTTAATACAACCAATTATGCCTTATGTTTATGCGCGTGTGCAGTGTTGTTATAACCAATCATTAGTTGTAACTAGGCGCGTGGACAGCTCATGCTAACCAATCTCTAATTTGCTTATGCGTGAACAGTAACTAGAATGAATATATAAACCGAGCTATCTTGGCAATAAAGTGGCATCTGCTTGATCATATTGATTGTGCGCAGTGTCCGTGACTTCCGCGTCAACACTTCCCCTCTAAAAGAAAGTTAAAAAATGTTGGGGGACATATGGAAGGGAGGGAAGCTATATGAACATGAATGTTTAGCACCTGTTGAAGAGAGATGTAACAGAGGATGCAGTTGTGCCACAAAGGTATGAAATGATCAATGCTCAGTTCTAACTCGGCCTAATCCTCTTGAAGACATGCCTCCCTTAAGTAAAAGCTCTGTTTTAAATCAAGTACATTTTCTTTGATTTACAGTCAAAACAAATCAAACTTCCATCCAGGTACACACACACACACACACACACAAAGGTGAAAGAGCGATTGGGCACATCATTTGAAGTATTGATTAAGCAATTGAATGTCATTTGGAGAGACAGTAAAAAAGTGTTGAGAAAGTCCCACGTGCCTTGTTTAGTGAAACAGACTCCTGCAGGGGGACACACAGGTTGTACACCTGCGTGACAAACTCGTGTCCCCCTTCCAACAGAAAGCAAATAATTAATTTTACATTTCCAAAATGTGTCTGTTTGCAGTTTGCCTGGAAACTTTAATTGGTGCTTTCTCGGGGAACGCCATTCTGCTCAACATTATTTTTGTTAAGCTTCCCTGGTTATTTGTACACCAGAAATTTTGAAGTCACTGCTAGGACTTTTTAAAGGAGTATGACCAGGGGAGCTGATGATGTGCTGCCCGGTCACACGCACAGCTCCCATTTTCCCCATATGCTACTCCATACAACTCTGCTTACCCTGTTTTCACAGCTGCCTCATCCATCATTTCCCATACCCTTCCTGGGGTTTCCACCTTGTTTATCTCTCCAACACTGTGTTTCACAAGGCATAGGTAGGACCTGGTGTAATGGGAGGACCAAAGAGGTGAGAGAAGCCACGATGGGGGACACAGGGGCTGATGAGTTGTTAGAGAGAAAATTGAAGCAGACTCTGAAACTTGACTCTTCTGTCCTTTACAGACTATAGTTGTTTGTGCTATACTGGGGGCATGACTTTTCTTAGATTAAATCAAAATCTGAGAAGTGACCTGCCTCAAAGATGACTCAGTTTGTACTTTGGAGTCTGGGGTTGTTTAGATTGACGAACAAAATTACCTTGGACTACTGCAGGCTGTGGCTAACCAAAACAGCTGGCAAGCCAACAGCGGTGCTGTGGTTGTGGAGACTGAGGCAACTGTGGCTGTAGTTGATCCACAAGTGTGACCATCAATATTTTCTCTGAAATAAGGATAGTTAGCAGTGAGAGAGTGCTCCAAAGCTCTTCTGGAGCCATTGATCACATACATTACAAAGCACATAGGAGTGTGTCAGCTTAAAAGAGTGCTGCTTGATGACCGGTGAAGTTGACCAAATCTCACCTGCAGAAGAAGCTAGAGATGAAAACAAGTAATGAAATGTGTGGCAGATAAGTTACATGGAATAAACCTGGAAAATTATAAACCTAATGCTATCTTTAGAAAGCAGGGAAAGGAAGAGCCAGAGACTCACGGAACAAATAATCAAACTAGCTGCAAGGACAAATTGGATTTGTCAAGTACAAATTGTATTAAACCAGCCTAATTCCCTTCTATGACAGGATAACAGGCCTTGTGGATTAGGGAAGAAGGAATAAGAGTCCATAAATCATGACTTTGGGGAGACTTTTGTCACAGTTACATGTGGAATGCCCATGAGCAAGTAAGGCAAATATGGTCTGGATATGTCAGTCCAAAACCCCTTCAAAAACTAAAGGGGATAATTAATAGATCGCTGTTGCACTGGACCATGTTTCAAGGGGAACATCCAAGAGGTCTGTCACGGACCTGGTAATACTGAGTGCTGAATATTCATTCAGAGTAAATTTCAGTAACAACATTGCTGATGAAATGAAGAGCATATTAGTTAAATTTGCAGAAAACACCAAGCTGAGAGAGCTGCAAACACTTTGAAAGGCAGAATTAGGATCCAGACTATACCCTGTTTCTTGGAGAAGGCAATGAGTACAAAATACTGTGCAAGTTCATAAGGAAAAGCACTACACTCAGCAAGGAAAATCTGCACTCCAAAACCCACAAAACTGGGAATAGCTGAAACAACATAAAAGTAATGGATAAGGTCTGGAAGTTGTAGTGAGTATGAGTTAATGATATGGCAAAAAGGTAAACATTGTACTGGGCTGTATAAGAAAAGGCGCTTTGTCTGCAATGTATATGAAGTTTTCTTCCTCTGCTCAGTGCAGGTCTGGTGTTCAGCTGGAGAATGGTGTCCAGTTTCAAACACTTAGAGCACTTACTTAAAGAAAAAAACAAGTGAAGTAAGGTGGATCCGGCCATTTTCTTTATTCTCCTCTAAACTCTTTGGCAAAATTAAAGGAACCAGGCTTGTTTGACCTAAATGAGAGAAATTAAAGCAGACAGATTAATCATCTTCAAAGACATAAATAGCAAAGACGGCAGGAATAACCTCAAAGAGGACAACAATAACCTGTCAACAAGCAGTAAGGAGTCTACATTGCATCAGGAGAGATTTTGGTTAGATATTATGAAATATCTGAGAGCAACAACAACGAGGCACTGTTACAGGTTATCTAGGCAGATGCTAGCATCTTCATTGTTAGGGTTAGGATCTGGTTAGGAAACATTGAATATTGCTCAGGAAAGATTAGGTATAGCTGATGAGTGGATAGGTGGTCTTTCCAAGTCCCTTCCTGTTTATGATGGCTCTATGTATGTTTTGGATTAAATATCAGCATAATAAAAGAAATTCAAAACAGTTTTCAGCCACTGGATGTAATAGTAGGATTTCAGTATCAGAACATCAATGTTGTAATTTCCTGTCCTTGGCAAAGTAGAGTGGGAACTGACCCTTTGTATAGGCAGTGTAGGCATCTGGCTGAACTATTAGATCACTGAGCCCAGCAAAACAGCACAGTCCTGCTCTCCGTGCTGCTTACTCCAGAGCCTGGGAAGCCAGGCTAGGGAGGGCAAGGCAGATGATAGACTGAGCTCGTGCTGGGGTGAAGGACCCTTCCCAGGAGCATTACCTCTATCCTCTGGAAGAAGAGGGTGTATCACCACCTTGGCTCCAATCCAGCACTGTCCTTTCCTTTTGCTTTTCCTGAGGCAGGAGTAGAAATATGCTTGTATGTTGCTCACCCTGTTGAGAAGCCTGTGCGAGCTTTGCAGAAGGGGGAGATACCATTCCCAATAAACTTTTACTCTGTTACTTTCTCAACAGCCAAAATTTTAGCAATTCTTTTGTTAAAGTCACCTTTGTCTGGGGAATACAGACATCTCAGAAGAGAATTTGAGGATGTTTGAAGTCCTTCTCTGTGATCATGTTTTATAAGCCAACTGGATTGTGAATTGAAGATAATTGGATGCACTGATGTAATGAGCTAAAGACCCATATGACAATTAATAATTCTATCTAAATAAAGTTCTAATTCAATATTTTTGGTAATGTAACACTAGATGTAATAAAAGAGAAGAAAGTCTTCTTTCTCAGCTTTTCACAGACGAGTTTTAGACTAACCCTGCAAACTCCTGCCTGCATGCTTAGCCTGACTGCAGCAGGGCTGTTGGCAAGTATGTGAATTTAAGCAGATGGACAGGCATGGATTTACAAGAGGCACTAACTGGTATCAGTATAGTAAAACCAACACATTCTCATGCCATGCGATGTGCCAACAGTCATATAGCCATACAGCCTCTTTGCATTCCCCCGTTTTGATCAGAGTTTAGGATGTGCAGAGGTGCAAGTCTTTGTAAGTACAGTAAACTTCTTTCTTGAAGTCTAGGATCGCTCAGCACTTCTTGTCATTAAAAGTGGAGGCTTTACAACAGAGTTCCTTCCTGTCTTCTGGAGCCAGAAATGTGGTACATGTAATACAATAATATGGGACTCCTTGGGACAAAAGTGTGACACACAGCAAGGGATAAAAAAGCAGCTGAACCTTTGTGGTTCAGCTGGGCCCCTGGTGGAATCACAAGACAAAAAGTTCAAAGCCTGAACTGATTTCAGGTTTTTGAAGGACCTACCTGGTGATTAAAGATTTCAGGTCTTCACTAAAGCTTTTGATAATATTTCTAACATCAAAACTCTCTCAGAAAGATGGATGTATAATGGATCAATAAGAGGAATGATTTTTGCATTGCCAACCTTTCTTTTCAGTCACATGTTAAAGACAAAGAGGAGATATTTTCTGTCAATCCATGGCTTTTGAGAAATTACTTAGCCTCCACTGAGTCACTTGTCTTTGTTGCTATCCTATCATTAATAATTATACATAAATAATATAGATGCTTCTCTCATGCAAAAAGGAACCCCAGTAGCACATTAAGGCTCTCCAGGCTTCAGTTCCAATCTTCTATCACTTTCTGTGCTGTGTAAATAAATTCTGCTCCCTGTAAAGGCAAGGTTGAACACATATATGTCACAGTTCAAAAATGGTCTGAGGTGCACGCTTCTGGCTCTTGGACAGCATTTCAGCAGGCACAGATCTGCAGCCCACACTGAATGGCATATGCTAAATTCCTAATCGTGTTGTAGATGTGATGGTCTACAGATATGACAGACACAGACTGCAGGAAGAAATTATACCTCTTTTTTTTTCTTGGAGAAACTGATATAGCTGGAAAAATAGCCAAGTGTTCAGGCACCAACTTCTCTGCAGATAGAAAAAGCTAGAAAGCTTCTCTATGTTTTTACAGCCAGATCAGTGGGCCTAACCAAAGATATCATCTCTCCTGACAGAGTTGCCCCACAGCAGCCAGAACGGCGGGACTCGTCAGTGCTTGCTGGTGGTGTGTGCTGGCGCTGCGATGGCACCTGCTGTGGGAGCCTCCATGGGGACTGCGGTCCCCCTGGACATGGTGGAAGCGGGACAAGGCAGGGATGTGGCAGCAGGAGGTGAGTGGGGTGAGGAAGGGAAAAACCTCACCATTTGCCCCCACAAAGCCCACCTCTACCCTGCAACCCCCATCAGGCTTTAATTTCCCCTCAGCCATCAGGCACCCCAGCTTTGCCCCTAGTTCAGACAACGTCCCTGCCATCTCTATCCGATGAGCCTTCAGCCCCGTTGCTCCTCTTCTGTCTTTCCAGCAAGCCTACTCGCCACCCCAGCAGCAGCAGTCACCCAGCAGCCACCTGCTCTGTGGGCATTGATTAGCAACCATCGCTTGCCACAGACTCCAAAGATGAAAAAGGAGAAATGCCACAGCTCTTCACTGAGCACAAGTTCAAAGCTCTTCTTTCCAGGGAAATACTTAAGGAATCAAAGTCTCAAACAGGAGAGAGAAATTATAGCAGAATAAATCATATCACAGCAAGATCGGTTCAAAAGTGCTAAGAGAGGAAACACAAAATATGAACATTCCTTCTTAATGTTAAAATAAAGGATTTAATATTACAAAAGGAGCCTGAGGATCTATTCAAAAAAAAAGGGCAAAGGTTTTAAGTTATCTCCTACTTTTACAGGCTTGGTGACTTCACCTTCTCAACAGTTTGCTCAAGTCCAGAAGTACTTCAGGTCCTGCATTAACTAGACTGTATTTCCACAAAATATGGCCTAAATACTCCATTTTTTACTTCCTTTATATATTAGACTTGAACTTCTGCTAAATGCGGAACTGGGAAATTTTTAAAAGCTGAGAAAAGTTCATAATGGGGAAAAATAACAAAAATCATAAGAGGACTGGTACCTGCAGAGAATCTGTTTCGCCCTGGAGCTGCTTCCACCTTTGTCTTTCCCTGTGCACTGGTCTGGGGTCATGGTGCCTGTACAAAAGCATCAATTTCTACAGCAAGCTGGTGTTCAGGGAGCGAGGCATTTCACAACACGGTGCTGATGCTCCAGCAGCCGTACACCCTGGGGACATTTTTTTGTGCAGCAAAAAGAGTCATCCTGTGCCCAGAGTAAGGACTTTGCCTTGCGCATACCAGCTCAGTGCCCTAGCTAGTGCCTATGTCCCTTTATTCTAGGAAGCCAAAGCAATATTGCCCTCCACTGGTCCTGAAATTAGTTTAGCTGCTAATGTGAGTTGGACAAGACCGTTGTTGGTACCATCAGGGGCACTTTGAAACCAAGACTCGGATTCCTGAAACGTGTTGGTGTTGTTCCATCGGTGCTAGGAGCTCTAGCTTTTCAGCCTCAGCTGTAGCAGGGACAGTCATTACCAGTGGCGGTGGCGTGACTGCACAGCAGAAGGGGTGTACGAGCAGCGTCGCCTCCTGCAGGGACCAGCGCTCTGCAAGGGATTTTTGGTCCGGGGATCTGTTGCTCAGCTTTTACTCAAAGCAGATGGAAACTTCACTCAGCGTGAGCTCTGGCATTGTCCAACGTGAGCCTCTCTAGCGAATGGATTTGCTGTCATCAGCAAACAGGGACATTCCCATCAGGTGAAACCTGCAGGTCCACTAAACATTTCAGATTTCTAAAGCTTGTGATATTATGTTGAAACCCATGTTTTCAACTATTATGTCCGCTCCGGGCACACCCTGCAGGTGCCAGTGCTGGCTCCGAGGCACCCAACGAAGCCAGCGTCACTTGAATACCCCAGCCAAACACCAGCATCCAACAGCTCCATGCTAACAGCAAGGCAGATAAAATACTTCCCATCGCACTTTGAGCACCGTCCAAGGGCTGTGCAGGCAGTACTGACCTCCGCAGGCTGCTGGTTTATTCCTTGAGAGTGTAGTGTGAAGGTGTGTGGCGTGAAGGTGTGTGGCACCGGTGGGTTTCACCTGCATGCTGGTGACACGGAGGAAGCCTGTTAGATGATAGGTGTTTCTGGTACGGTGAGCAGCAGTGAAATGATTAACCGTCCTGGCATTTAAGTGACCATAATTAGGCTTCCCGTGAACAACCTTTTGAGATAAATAATTGAAATTCACACCTGGGTCCTACAGCTTTTCAGCCTATTTGGGGCAGGCTGAAATTAGGTGTGTAAATCTCCTTGAGCACCTTGGGTGCTCTGCAGTTGTCTTAAGGAGCTCTGGCAGTCGCTGGCTTGGCCTGCCTAGTTCAGTCTTTTAACCTGCTGTTCCCAGCATCACCCCCATGAATAAAAATATTCCTGGTTTGCAAGGCATGCTTCCTAGAAAATTACTCTTCTAAGGACCCACAAATCTTACTTCTGTCTGAGCGTGGCTTGATACACCTAGAATAGCTGTGGGAAATAACTCCAAGACTGCCTTGGCTGGTTGAAGTATGGAAGATTTTAATATCGATACACTTATTGTGACTTATCATACATAAGAAAAACTTATTTAATTTCCACCATCAGTTTCTTTCAATGAGGTTGGAAGGGGTGCACAGGAGCAGCTTGGATGCTAGAGAGGTTTCTTGCAGAGTTAAGGACTTAATTTTAGAATAATTTCCAATAAGTCACCAGGAAAGATTATGGGCTGAGGGGTTTTGCAGGATATTAAGAATTATATCGCCCCTTCCAGAGCTACCTGCAAATCCTGTGCTGGTGTGATAAATAACCCCACGGTTACCAAAAGACGGGGTGCAACCAATGTCCTTGCAAACTAGAAGAGGTGTGTTTTCCAGACAGCAAGGTAGTGAGAGCTACAGTTGTTGTTCTAATGCTGTTAATGGGTGACAGTATGCTAATTAGTCAGATTAACTAAGCGGGTGAGTCATGCACTAACCCTTCTTGAAAGAAAGTGCCCATTTTGAGATGCTAAATGAGAACATAAATGCAATCAGGCATAGAATTCTTGAAAGATAAGACGAGAGCAGACCTGCTTGTTAATGGAGCCAGTGAAATGAATTCTGCTTTGGAAAGGGGTGCACTTTTTCATATTCAGGGTTTGTTTTAATGGGGAAGGGTTCAAAACCTTCAGATCTATACAATGCATTTCACTCAGGTCAAAGTAACTTTAATGACCTAACATAACAAAGATATTGCTGATATTCTCTGCTACGCTTCCACCTTCGGAAAGACTTCTTTTTTTTTTTTTTTTTTAATTAGAGGCATTCAGATGTTTCAAATGAAGACAAAACTATAACATTCTGAAAATACACAAAGCCCTCTCATCTATAATTGATGGGAAAGTATTAAAAATGTTTATGTGAATGCTCAAGCTTTTATACTGAAAAACTACAGTCTCCCCACATTTGAGAAGTCAGCATCGATGCTCACAGGGACCACAGATGTGGTCCTGCTGTGGTGCTGGGAGTCACCGCCGAGGGTAAGAAAAGGAGGGCCGGGTGCCCTTCTGTGGAGATCCGTGCCATTTTTTGGTGTGTGCGATCCCTTCCTTTCTTGGTGGCCACCCGCTATGTGCGTTAGCCTATTTTAACCTTTTTCTCAATCACTCATCAGCTTTCCAAGTGCCTGACGTGGTGAGAGGAGGATGCACCAGGCCTGGCTCCTCGTAGCTTTTCAACTGTTACTGAAAAAGCCGGTCAAAGAAACTCTGTAAGACTTGATTTTGGAGTTTTAGAAAGCAGGCATTCTTTATTGCAGCGCTGGGTGCACAGGGGATCGCTCCACCTATCGTGCACACCGTTTACCTACAGCAAGCAAAATTTATATTGTTCCAGTCATATACATATTCATATTATTGTTTACATAGTGTCCACCGTTTGGTCATGTGCAGTGTGGGTCATCTCTTTTTCCTAGTTAGCTGGCCTTGGCAAGTTTTAATTACAAAAACTCAGCAGAACTCAGTTTATCATCAAGGCCCAAGGCTACTTGTCTGTTGACGCACATCAGGCCCGAGGCCTCCTGTCTGTTGGCGCCTTTAGCGCATACCATTGACAAAGCTCAAGGTTTTCTTATCTAATCAGTACATACCAAAATTTTGAAGTTATTCAAGCAAGCAAAAGTTCATCACTACAGCGATACAGTAAGGTTTTTCCTTCTCATGCCTTTGTTCAAGGCATCAGCTCCCCCCTTTTATTGAGACTTTGGACCTACAAATCCAAAGCCTCAATACCCAAACTTAATTTTCATGTACACTTGACTACAACAGCTACAGCATTGAATCATTATACAGGCTAAGATGCACACACAGATTACAATTATTGCAATAATGAATAGATTTTTCAACCAAATCCAATTAGGTAGCCATGAGGTAAGTTTGTGCCATAACTCCTCAAATCCCCAGGACGTATTGTCCTTCATAACCTGATGTAAGATCTTTGTTTGTTTTCAGATCTCTGCTAGATCAGTAGAAATTCTGCTGCTTTGATCTACATATGTACAGCAGCTCGTATTAACAATTGTACAAACATCTCCCTGTGAAGCCAGTAGTAAGTCAAGAGCCATTCAATTTTGTATCACTACATGAGACAAACTAGGTATTTCAATTTGTAATGCCTGTATGGCATCAGTGGTTCTGTTTTCACAATGATCACGCCTGTAAATGGTGTTTGCTTGTGCCAGCACCTCCAGCATTGCTTTGGGCACCGTGGGGCTTGCAGGCACACACTGCTGGGGACGAAAGCCACGTCTCCACACGAGCCAGCGGGGAGGTCAGGCAGTGCGGCGAGGAGGGCTAGCGCTGGGCAGAAGCTCTGAGGGAGCGATGCCCGGCGGGGGTTCTGTGGTCATCGGGACCTCATGAAAAAATACAGGCCTTACCACAACTACCCCTGGGCACTGAATTCACCATGAAAATATTCTGCCTCACGCTTATTTTTGAACATGCTCTGTAGACTCACCATTTACCAGA
Organism: Harpia harpyja; assembly: GCF_026419915.1. NCBI lineage: Eukaryota > Metazoa > Chordata > Aves > Accipitriformes > Accipitridae > Harpia > Harpia harpyja. The sequence continues at coordinate 31,521,493 of NC_068944.1, forward strand.
ACTAGTCTTTTTTGTTAAAGATTTCCAACCCTTCCAGATTGATTTCAAGGCAGCTGCTTGGCAGTAGGACTGCTATAAGTGCTGGCTCCGGTAGTCTGCCTTCTTTTCTAACCCAAAGTCTTTCCTATGCCACTGCAACGGCCACTGGTTTCCACGCCAAAGGTGGCTGCACTTAGATGATTGGTGAAGTGATCCCTATATATATTTGCAATTCTCTGAAGTGCCTTGAGGCTTGCAAAAGGCACTATATAAATCAATTAATAACAATATCAGAGGTCAGTCAGCCAATAAGAATACAATTTAGTTTAATGAGAGATAAATAAGACAGACAGAGTGAGAGGGGAAAGGGAGCTACAAGGCTCCCTACTCAGTGCCAGGTTCTAAATACACCAGCTCCTTGCTTTATCGCAGTGATCATCAGAAACACAGAAGATAATTGTGTCATTGCCATTTCTTAGTCCAGTGTAATATCTATTACTGGTTTTGATGTCTTACTCAGCTCTGTACCAGTATGATTTTAGGAAGAGTGTACATTATTTTCATGAAAACAAATATGAGCATGAGGAAGCATTTTTCCCTTGCGTGCAATTCCTACTAAAGAATTTACATTCTTCTAATTTACTGGTTTACTGCACCACTTAGTGCACTCCTGAGATGTGCAGAATGTCCTCACAGTTAAGAATGTGCAGATGAAATTTACCCTTTTTGCACTGAATCACTCACTCTTCCCTTGGAAGTCACCATGCTCTTTCCTCCCTCTAAATCTCCTTTAACCACTCTAATAAAAGAATAGATTATTCTGCATAGTTACAAAATGGATCCAAAACAGACGGTTGGCAGTTTATTTGGATTTTAGGGCATATATATATATATATATATATATAATTTTGTGGCCAGTCTGGTACTAAAGAGGTGAATGGAATGACATTGTTTTACACTTGATTCTTCCTATTATGTGGGACTGTGGATGTAGGAATGAAAATTCTCCATTGTAGCCCCAGACAAAAAGCTGGGCTACATCACCCTCATCAAAGCAGTATTTGATAAGTTACCAGAAGACGTGGGGAGATAACCTCAAGTGGGGTAGGACAGGAGATGGGGGAGGCCCGCGTGGCAAAACGAGGAGGTGTTTTGTGTTTGTGCCACACCGGTACACAAGCTGCACAGCCTGTCACTGTGTCTGTGTCCACATGAACTTGTTGGGATGCGCTGGATGATGCCGTGGGCCCCACTGCCCTGGTTGTGCAGCCTGGAGAGCTGTTAGGGAAGGTGGCAGCTCCTGTCTTGCCCCTGCATGTATCATTTCTGGGGGTCCAGAGGGAGCTTGTGCATTGGTACGGGTGCTGAGAAATGTTCCAAGGCTCAGTATTATAGAAACAGCCATTAGCAGCAGAGCATGAAACATGTATCTAGAGCAGAATAAAGCAGTATGAAGCATTCTTGGTGAGCAAGCCCATAGCTGTAGGGCAAGGCTGATTTGGGCTAAAATTTGACACAGCTTAGTGTAGCATCATTACATGCAGAATCAGCTCACCTGGTTATTTCTAGGAACTTCTTTTTTTTTTTAGCTGTGTCTGCATGCACTGCATGTCTCTTCGTCTGGCAGTTGCCTACATCATGCTGTAATGGGGTACTTGTTCAGACCTCAAGCCCTGTGGCCACGGCGAAAGGAGGCAGAACAGACCTTCCCAAAGCTCTTTGACAAAAGCCAAAGCCAGACGGAGCTGACTTCACACACATCAGCACTTGGGAGGTTGCATCCCCCCAAAATTCCACTTACATTTTTGAGCCCTTTCATGTGCCTCAAAACAGCAGCCTGTGCAAATCTGGGGCTGTCTGCTTCACACTTAGGTAATCCACTTGCAGCAACTCAGATCGGGACATGAAAACATCACTTCTGCAAGGGGGGCTGCTCTTTGTTCTCTCTCCCCCGTGCCAAAAAAAAGCCAGCCCTGAACACTGTGACAAAGGATTAGCTCAAACTGAGGCCAGGCTGCAACGTAAATAGCCAGACAGAGAACAGAATGGCTTCTTTTATCAAACTTAACATCCCAAAGCTCTACTGATTTCATTGTCATTATGGTGGTGATTAATTTGACCCAGAGTACTGCCACCCACTGTTAAAGCCTTCGCTGCATCCCTGTTGATAGCTCTCATGACAGAGATTACAGTCTGCCACTGCGTTGTCCATAATTAGTACTTGTTGAAATGAGATTTGCCTATGGTAGCCCACTGTCCATGAGAAACCCATTCAAAATTAAACATGCTTTGGAAAATAGAGGACAGTTCATCCTCTAATTGGAACCAATGAGTACAGAATGAAGACTCTTTTTCTCATCTATTAAGTGTTGTTCCAGGTCTAAAAAAATGATTTTGTGAGTCCTCTCCATAGCTATAAGTGTCCTCTGGTGAAGCACGAGGGTGTCTGAAACAAGGCCGGGGTCAGGGTACAGTGACAGTCCCTGCCGTGTGGCCAAAGGCAGTGCCGCTGCCCGGCCCTGGGCGACGGGCCCTCAGGAAGGCAAGGGCTGGCACAGCCCGGGGAATACCTTGTGTTGGGGGGTGGGGGGGCACCCCGGGAGGGCGTTTGGATGAGTTGTCGCACATTTCCAGGGAATGGAGGAGAGAGGAGGGAGTGAAGCCACACAGCCCGTGGCCTGCCCAATGGGCTAACATAGAAATGCAAGATTTATAGTGACTGGGGTGTAGGCTAGTCTGAGACTTCACTCACTGACATTTCGGGCTGGACAGACATGGAGTCTAATACACAATTCACTTTGCAAGTCAAGGCTACAACCCTTTATTTTTTTTTTTTTCCCGCTATAAGAGGAATGGCCAGCGTTATTGCAACCCTGAATGCAAAGACTCAGTAACCACATCCAGTATCGCTAAGGATTGCAACAAAAGGTTTTCTGATTAAACTCTGAACTACAGAGCCAGGGATGGACACAGAGATGGTAAATATGCTGAGAATAAGTAAGCACACTGGAATCAACTGAAGTTGATGTCCAATGACATTTTTCACAGGACAAACAGGAGAGCTGGTGTTTCCGTGATCAGAAGCATGAATACCTATAGCTATGAAAATTGTTCTACCTCGAGCCACCATCTAAAAACAAGAGGAGGGAATCCAGAGCATGACACCCTTGTGCTAGTCAAAATAGACCACTGTTGGAGAAATATATCTTTTCATTTCAGGTACTGGCAGTGCTCAGTAGCTCTTGAAACCAGTGGAATATATCATGGCAAAAGTGAATGCTTGGAGAATAATTCACAAGAGGTGGTGGTGTGCCAGACATAATTCTTCACAAATGTCTTTCATTTTATTCCACTAAAAGAAGCAAAAGAGCTTAAAAGACAACAGTATTTTTTTCTGAGTGCCCAGCCACTGATAAAAGTGCCACACTTTCCTACAGCAGGTTAATTAATCTTTATGCAGTGCTGTAGGTAAACTCCATTCACTAAAGCTTATTGGATTGGACTCTGTACCTGAATCCTGCACATCCAGATTATGGTTTTCATCCTCATCCTCAGTGGAAGTGCTGTTAATAACAGGATGTTTCATCTTGAATAGTGCCAAAATACCAGTCTGATCAGCTCTGACCGGGGTGAGTTACAGGGAGGCTTACTAGGGATGGAAAGACCTCACTGCAAAGCTTCAGTCCATTGCAACCCTGGACTGCATTATTCTAAGTTAGACAGAAATCTTCTGGTCTTCTCTGCACTGGTCAATGCACAGCTGAAGATGTGGGCCAGCTGGAGACCAGCTAAAAAGGGAAAAATCAGACTGCTGGTAGATGTAAAATCCATAGTCAGGGAGGAGAGACTGAGTCACAGGCCTAGAGAAAAGTGAAGACTGGTAGTCTTTGGGTTTGCAAAAAAAAGCTGCTGCAAAAAGAGTGGGAATGAAAAGTTCTCCTTATCCAGAGAGAGCAGGAGAAGGAAAAGCAGCTTTGAAGATCCTTTCATTTGTGAAAGTTTTAGATGATTTAATTGTGGACTTAAATTTTTAGAAAATATTTGCTTTCTCTTTTAGGTTCTTCCTGGAATCATCTCTTTAAACTAATGAGACATTTAAGCTAGACATTAGGAAGCATTTTCTAATGATGACGATGACTACATCCCGTCACACATCACTACGAAGGTTAGGCGAGTCAGCAAATGTCTGCTGGGAGTGCGCTGGGCATCGCCGACCCCGCCGTGGCGTGGGGGAGGCAGGGGATGACCTCGGCAAGCCCCAGTCAGTCCTGTTTCCTATCACTCCAGCAAGTCTGAAGATTTATTTTCACCCTGAAGGTAATCAGTGAGTCGTGATTTTGACCTACAGTTTAATGTGCTCTCTTGCTATAGTTACAGACATCCTCCTTCTGGTTATGCTCCCTGCTGTGACTAATGGCATCTTTGTAGTTAAAGAGGTGGTTTTTAAAGAAAAACATCCAAGTTTCAGTGCTGTTACCGAGTTTACAGTTTTAATGGCACAGCAGTCCTTGCTATGGCCTATGAACTTGACGTTTTTCGGGTGCTAATGTGTATGTGTATATTTATATACCTTTTTCAAAAGCCCTAAATACACAGGAAGCAACAATTTTTCTGTTACTGTTTATGCAATGGATCATCAGTCTCGGTATTCACTATTCACAGTGAAGCATGTTTAAAGTTCACTTACTCCATTCATACAAAATATTCTTGATCAGCCAAAGTTTTTTGAAAACTGAATTGTTTTGCACAAATGCAAACAAAAATGGAATTGCAAAGAATCAGGAACTGAATGAATACCACACAAGATACCGAGATACTAAGCAAGCTTTACAAATATGACCCTTCCAGTGGGGTTTTCTGGAAGATGTTTAAGGGTGATAGGAGGAACCATTTCTTAAAGAAAAAAACATAAGGATTTTAAAGGTATTTTGCAAAATACCTCAACCATTAATAGATATTATTTTTGAAAACACTGCAATGATTGAAGGTAGGTCTCCAAACTGAAGAACACGTTTTTAGATTAAGTGATGAGACCACTTTAAATAAATTCAATTGATTTTTGTGTGTGTGTGGATACTTCAGAAAAATTTGGGAAAATGCTATATTTGTTTAAATCGCCTTCCCTTGTTTTTGCTTTCTAAATAGGTTCCCTGTATCTGTTCACCTCTAAGTCCAATTAAATTCAAGGGCAGCAGATCACAAAAGCTAATGCTACTTGACCAAAATTTCTATTCTGTGTGGCAAGAAAATCAGCAGAAAGCAGCTCAAGTTTTGCTTTTTTTTTGCTAGATAAGACTGCAGATGTCATCTGGATGCTAATTGGCGTCATTGTACAATCGTGTTAGATGCCCTGTTCTCATTCAATATTGTGGCAGGTAACACAGTATCTGTGTTCTTCAAGGAAGGATCAGTGACACAAAGGTAGTTTTCTGCTGCAGGGAGAAAACAGACAATTAGAAAATCACTATTTGTATTCAATCTCTGTTTACACTGGTTGACCACATCTCTTGCAAGCGCACATTTCTCTCTAGCTTCAGAAATACACAAATATATCAGCACCAGAAGTCTCCTCTCGTTTTACTTTGCAATTCAGGATTGCTTTATTAATCAACGCAAGATGCATTCATTGAACTGGATTAATCCTGCATAAGTAATTTTGAAATTTCCTGCTGAAGTTATTTTTCATTTCTGGGAACAAATCATTTATTTGGATTTTCATATATCAGGATCACAGAGATTTGCCACAGTCAGATTTTAATTTTAGTTACATCTGAGCTGGCTTATATATTAGGGCACATAGTTTTGCATGAGAGCATCTTCTCAAATCTGTAATTGGTGTGGAACACTGACATGCACAGAATACATCTGACAAGGTCCAGAGAGTTAGGTTCAGTTTCGCTGATCAACATCTATGCTGCAGATTAACTGAATCTTTTACGGCATTACAAGCCCTCCAGAATTCATTAGTGTACTTTCCCTTCCCGCTAACCACTCTGACCTCCAGTGCTGCCATCTCTGCTTCCTTAGTCTGGACCTGAGAGGCTGAAACACTGACTTTTTTCGGCTGCCGCACTAACAACAGAAATGAGAATGTGTATCTTGAACTGCTCAGGAGCGTGTATGTTAGCAATTACTGTCTTGGCCTCTTTAGCACTGTTTGGGATTTCTGTCTCCTTTGTCTGTACCCGGAAAGCTCTGAAACGTGGTCTGTCCCTTAAAAACAAGAGAACTAGAGTACTATATTGGCGGTGATCATAATACAATACAAACCGGTATATATAATGAGGTTTGGCATGGGTTCTTCTCCGCAATTGGCTCACAGATGCAGCTAACAGAGTAAATCATTGTATTAAAAGCAGGAAAGGGAACAAACGTGAAGGAAAGCCATGCCAGCTTTTGGGAGGTGGCTGCACAGTACCTTTGAAGACAGTGCTATAATCAATGAAAAACGTATTTCTGAAACACCATCTTTGCCCTCTTTAAGGGCATGCGCATGGGTTGCAAGACAGCAGCAATCCAGCCTTCTCACGCTTCTTGGGCAGCGGATGGGACCACAGCTCAGGACCAGGGAAATAGCTCCATTCACTGCTCTGTTGTTTTCCAGGCCCAGCTCTGCAAAAGTACCCAGGCAAGTTTGTCATGCTGAGGACAAAGAAGAGAAGATTAATGTTTGGCAGGAAGGACAGCAGAGAAGGAGAACGGAAGAACAGTCCAGGTATCAAGCTCCCAAAGATGACTCTCATCTGTGAATCAGAAATGGCGAAGATGCTTCCCTCCAGCCCAGCGGGGACCGGGACTTGTGATACATCTGCTCTTCCTCTGCTTCTCACCACCAGCGGCAGCTCTTCTCCCTTGCCACAGGTGCTGGCTGTAGTTGGGCGCTTGCCACAGCCCAGGCACCCCAGAGAGGTGCTGCTGGGCATCCCTCTCATGATTTTTGTTGTACTGAAGTCCGTGCATTGAAAGCTTGAAGGCTGCAACACCTAAGTACTCTGCTGATTTGATCCTTCTGCTTGACAGCTAGACCACTGTAAATGATTAGCTGAAGAAAATAGGAGCGGTACCATCACCAAGTGCTTATTTAGTTTCATGTTTATTTCATGTCCTCTTTTATGGCATTTTCTCGTGTTTCTCTTCTGCTCTTTGTATTGCCTCTCCTGTCATTTCTTTCCAGGCTTTCTCTGATGTGTGCTTCTCAGAAACATCCTTTGCCTTCCTTATTACTCCAACCCTTACTTTCTCTGTGCCCTTGATCCACAAGAACTTCCCACTTTCTCCTCTTGCAGGCTCTTTTCTTCTATTTTTTCCTTTCATTCTTACCTCTTCTTTCTCACTTCATTCCGTTCCTTTCTAAATCTTACCTCTGCCCACTGCTTCCAGCTTCTCCTCTTCCTTCTTCTCCCACATTACTTTTTAAAAAAAAAAGCATAAATCTCTTCCCTGCTCTTCTGAAATAAACTCATTAATGAGACAGTCCTATTCATTGTGCTACCTTACTGTAGTTGCTGCTGGCTCACCTTTCCCTTCCTCATAAAAGGTTTGAACAGGACTGATCCCCGCTCGCTAGACCCAACTCTTTCATTGTGCCTCAGCCACCCCTCAGCACAGCTCACACTTGCTGCAACAAGCACAGGGGTCAGGGACTGCCTTTTTGTTTGCTCAGTGCACCCACGTGGTTTGCATAGGAAGGTTCTGGTCCCTGACAAAGGTTGGTAGGCATGAATAAATAATACATGTAGCATAGTAACTGGTATTGATAATGATTCTGCTTCCTGGTAAAACCCCTGCCTTCACCTTGTCTTCTGAGTCTGGCAACTCCTCCGCTGCTCGCCCGTGCCAGCACTTCCCCTCCAAGAACAGAAATACTCAGAAGGGTCAATCACCACTGAAGGGACATTTTGAAGAGGGAAGAAATTCCCACAACTAACATCAAATTTCCCAAAGCAAGACTGCATTTAACAAAGCGGTGTCCTTTTCACTCATCTTACCGTGGGACAGAGGAACGGGCAGAGGAGCGCAAGGCAGAGGCATTTCACAGGCGTCCCATCGCATCCGTAGGCTTCTGAGGTCAGAGCCTGCCCGCGGGCACGCAGGTCGGGCTTTCCCTGCTGGAAGCACAGGCCAGGCACGTGCGCTCAGGGGAAGACTCTGACTCACTACATTTTACTGCGTCGCTGAGTTTACAAGCACTGAGTAACGACACTTGGCGAACAATGAGGCTGTTATGTATGGCCACAAAATAAAAGAAGTTTACACATCTACATGATAAAAAAAGTTCCAAAGAATTTAATGTAGATATTATTTATACATACACTTTGTAAGTAGGAATATGGCAGACAGTTGAATTAGTACATAAAGTTTTATTTAAAGTTTCCCCCCTACAAGCAAGCTTCATTTACACAGTCTAGTACTGTACAAAATTTACATTCTTTGTGTGACTTATTCAGTTAGCACTTTCCTTGGTCATGCCTTCCTGAAAGATAGAAAGATTTACATACAGTCCTCATAAATCTTTAAATTATCTTGGTAAAAAAAAGAACCACTTAAAAGGACAACAAATATCCTTTAAAAATGGTACATTTTAGTAGAGACAGGTGACAGTCAGTGTTTAATGGCAGACCTTATCCTGATCTTAAATGTCATTCAAGGTTTCCTCATTTAGTATCTTAACAGTTTCCTTTTTATATATATTTATATTTATAGACTTTCAACAGGAAAGGAAAAAAAAAAGTCATGATTGCACCAAATATATTGTACAAGGGATCCCTTGGATCTGAACAATATAAATAAATACAAAACCAACTAAGATTGCACTATATAGTAGAAATGGATTGAGATTTCAGGATATACACTCCACCTTTATGAGTTCCTTAGTGATGCTCACTGGAAAACTCCCCAACGGCACATTCAAATATTAGCATCTTCAGATAATTATTTTGTTTAAACAATTTTTTTCCAGGCGTGCAGCTACCTCATCAATTGGGTTATTGCATTTGTATGGTATCAGCCTTTACTGCATTACTCCAATTTTACAACTATGTAATTCTGCTGCAAGGAAGGGAGTTGCACTGCAATAAAACTGGACTGATGCCAGAAAGAAACAGTCCCATGGTATTTGCTCTCCATTATTTATATTGCTCTCAAGCATCAATATATAGTGTAATTTCTGTGTACATTCGCCCTCTTTCTATTTTGCAAAGCAAATAATGAATTATTTCTCCCATCTATTGCCTCTGAGGCAGAAACCAACCTCCAGTAGTTGCCTGCTCCTTGCTTAATGCAGTAGCATTAAGTCCTATTGTGAAAGATGTGCAGGCTTGAAAATCCAGGATCTGGGTCTCCTTTACCTTTTATCTGGTGCAGCTAGTTACAACTAGGCAAATTAAAGGCCAGATTCTTAGCTGACATAAAACAAAGTACATCCATTGGCTTCAATGGAGCAATGTCAGTTTATACCAGCGAAGAGGATGGTCCTGAGGGTAACGGATGCAGCATCAGTAAACCACAACGGAAGAATTACGCATATACTTTACTGATGTGTAGATGACTATGTTAACTGCAAGGTGGTGAAGAATCAGGCTCAGATTTTGTCACTGCTTTTGCAAAGCCAGGACAGAAAGATGTAAGCTTAAAATACAGCCAGCCTGATTTGTGCAAGCAACTATGAATTCATGAAGCGAGTCCTAAATGCTCCTGGTCCCATGTGGTAACATTCTGAATTCGCTTTGCAATGAGTAGTTACACAAGCTATAAGGCAGTGGAAAGTCTAGCCTCGTATTACTTTAGATCAATAGTAAAAATCTTTCAGAGTACATTTTAAGATTGACCACACAGGAGTATTTTAACTGCTTACCAGTGTCTCTCCAAAATTGTGCACAATCATTTAAGAGTCCAAAGTAACACATTTATAGTTAAATGCAGTCTTTCTGTCTCTGGAGGCAACTAGCATGGATGCTCCTATCTAACAGGTTAGTGAAAAGTAAGTAAGGGTTCTGGCGCTTCGTTAAGTGGTCATAGAAATAACTTACTTTACGAACCCAGAATTTAAGGTGTAGGACCAAATTTCTGTTATAATAATGTAAAAACAGTCATTCCATGTGATTTCAGTGAAATGACTCTGACTTTACACCAGTGTGATTAGAAGAATTTGATCCTAATCCCTAAGCTGCTATTCCAAGAAGTGCTCTGTAAAGCATGGCTTTCATTGTAGTCTGCTTTCCACTGCACTTACACACGGGGACTTTGAAGGCAGAGTGTTATTAGTTGCCAAACTGTGCAAAAACTGAATGATATTTCTTTACCTTTTATAATCTTCTGATGCTGTGTTGCTTGCAGAGCATGTGAAGTAGCTGTAGGTGAGGATTACAGAGGAGGAGACAATTCTGCAATGCAGTGTGAGCTTTTCACTATCTGAATTCTGAAGCATTCATGAAAACAACATCCTCATGACTTCAACACAGATCACATGCAGGTAGATACAATGCACAATACTGATCTTGTCTCTTCAGGCTGTATTTGAACAGTTAGCCTTCATTTATTTTAAAGTTAAATTTGACGTGAGGAATATCTCTGCAGCAGGAAAAAGTTAAAATCAGTCTGAAATGGCAGTCTGTCAGTATGTAATGTTCGGTGTGTTTTAGCTACTTGCTTCATAAGACACCGGCATCTATCTGAGATGGGACAACACTTGATTTTTGTTTTCTTTCAGTTTGCTCCTAAAGCATAAATACGGAGTAAGGGGTCAATTATGGTAGCTTTGTTTTAACAGGAATCCTGTTCTAATAAAATATTTATGTCACCCGTCATTATTGTCCCAAATGCAATCAGTGTTCGTGTTAGTGCTCGTTGACCATCATTTGTTGTATGGTACGCAGGCTGGCAATATGACAGTTGAACAAGCAGGTCCTGCAAGTGGCTCAGCAACATCTCCTTCTAGTTCTGTCCAAGTCCCTTTCTCAGGACTATAGCAAATAGTAGAAGATTTGTAGGCTCCCTGTAGTAGAACAAAAAGACATATTAAATGTGGCTTTGGTAAAACCCAAGTGAAACATTAGCTTTAAAGATGTCTGAAAGTGACTCATGGTTTTGAGCTCTAATTTAGGAGCCCTTCAAGAGGTTTGGTTTTCATATGGGCTGAGCACCCAGCCTCTACAAATTAGGCTCCTTTACAAGCGCTTTATAAGCAGAGCTATAAGCATATAGTCCCATCAATCACTTTTGCCAAATTTCATCTGTTTTTTATATTAGTCCGTATCAGTGAATATGGTCTGATAAGAACTCATCTAAATAGAAAAGCACAAAGGTGAAAAAATACTCCATGTTCTCCACAAGTTGAAAACCAAACCAAAACCTGCCCCTGCACCTACTTCATCCCTCATCTCCTCTCTGCCCCATCTGAGTAATACAGACTGGCTGTGAGAACTCAGAAGGAATGGAAGGGTCATTGCAGAAAGCAGGTACACACCATACTCCAGCTGTAGCCTCCAACAAGGTAAATACTGTCGTCAAGGACTGCGCAGCCAGGGCCACTGCGACCCTCCAAAATAGGAGTCTGGAGGATATTCCACTGGTCACCTTTTGGATCATAGCATTCCACAAGCATTACATCGAGATGGGAGAAACCTGAATAAGGGCATTGAGAAAAGAGAATGTGCATTAAGACATACTGTTTTATTATTTGTTTTACTGTTAAATTTACTAAATTACAGCTACAATTACATTATTACAATTATAACATCATTGTTACACTTTCTCCTAGAAAATACTGCCATATACATTCAAGCCATCTTCTGTAACGTTAACGTCTCATTATTTCAGTTCAAATAAATCTGTTGAAAGCTTTTACCATTACTTCTACAGTTTTCTACAAATCACAAGTACATATAAAACCTGAAAGGATCAGAAGGTAATACTCAGTAATAACCTATCAATGATGCAAGCAGATTCAAGCAATATTCCTCCTCATCTATCAGTGCTAATGCGAGTTTGAACATGTAGGAAAAGACTGTCCTGGCAGCCTTTCTCAAGTGTCAGCAGATCTGATCTATTAAAAAAATCAACAGATTAAGTCTTGCTCAGCAATCAATGTCTAGTGAGCCAAGGTAGAGCTTAGACAACTCATGCCACTTGGTTCCAGAGGGACAAAGGTGCTTAGCACAACGGATGTGATGTTCAGGACCAGTTTCAATTTTCAAGCTGATTTAAGGTGTACCCTAAGCACGCAGCTGTGATGTGACAAAGTCTTTAAGGTGTCAGAAAACATAACCAAAAAAACCAGTGGTCCCATCTTTCCGTGACAGACCAAAAAAGGCTCCATGCGACTGCTGCTTTCTAATCACCAAAGGGCAGACGGGTGTCAGCTCAAGACTCCCAAGCTGTGTCAATTAGTATCAATTAAGTGAGCTGAACACAGACATAGAACCCAGGAGTCCTGGTTCCTGCTCCGATATTTAGGCATTTTTCTATCTCAAACTACCTTCTTTATCAGAGCACCGCAGTAAAATTATGGCTTTCTTAATATGCTGGGATGCTTTACTTGACACTACTCTCTTCCCCATCAAGGTATGACAGAAAACAGGAGTTAGATTTTCTGGAAAAGCACATTTGGTGATATTGGTACTTCACAATGATGCTGCTTGTAAGAGTATTATTTATGTCAGGAATGAATTGTTATGATGAAATAATTTTTCGTTGCTGTAAAGTTTTCAAGGGGCCACAGAAAGGCCACCGCAGCGTGCCCAGAATCTGTCAAAAGCTCTGTAATAAACTGCGATACGCACATGACTAGCTGTGATGTGGTAAATGCACTGCTAACACTAGCATACAGATCCAGCTTCACAAAGGAGGGCTTTGCCATGGAACCCTGCTATTCCCCCCCGGTGGAGAATTTGTAGCATTTCATCCGCACTTCAGTCCCCTCCCTCCTCCCTTTCCTTGCAGTTCCTCCTTTTGTTTCACTGTACGGAAGAAACCAGTTTTCCAAAAAGCCTTTCTATCAGACAGCCGTGGCTTTCCAGAAGCCTGGATGTTAAATACCTCTCACAACAGTGAGCAATTAATACGTAACAAAAGCACCTAGGGCAACAGTTGTAGAGGCAAAAATGCAATGTTTATTAGAAGTTCCTTCTTTCCCAGAGGATGGTAGGTGAAACAGGGTGAAAAAAAAGCAGAAGGCAGGATGGAAGCACTTCAAGGCTATGCAAACCAAAGCATGTGCTTTAGCTATAGGAGAGCTATGACATGTTAACTTTTACTTTTGTAGGAGAAAAAGCCAACACTGTGGAGCTCTGCAACCTCTACAATATTTGCAGGTGCACGCGTGCAGGCAGCTTTTACCGCCTTCACCCTGTCAGGTCCAGTCCAGGAACACCCATCACAACTGGGGGTGGGAAGCAGAGGCACAACAGCCCTGCACCTGGCTGTAGGGGTTTATGCACCAGTACTATTTACCAGGAAAAATTTACATCTGACACTTTGTCCGCTACATGCTCCACAAACACTCAGATCTTCAAAAGCAGCATGTGGCTTCAGTCTCACTGGGACTCGGGTGCCAGAGTCACTGAGGCACATGGCCTGGTGTTACTGGCAGTTAACATCACTTTCTCTTTCGCATTACAAACTTCCCTTTTGTTGTTGTGAAGCTTTTTTTTTTTAAGCAAGAAATGAGAAAGAAGAAAAAAATGTTAATATGAACTGTCAAATATTGTCATGGGACAAAGGAGCAGGAGCTGTGCTTTTTGTATAAGTGGCTGGATTAAGCAGAATCTCTTTAGCAGTAATAGCAATGGCATGTAGGTATTAAGACAAAAATACCAGATGCCTAAGCAGTAGTTATTTTAATATGAGACCTTTTCAAAAGATGAAAACAAGAGACCTCTAAAAAGAATTATAATTAACAAGCTACATTTAATACTAAAAAGGGATCTAAAGAGCCTAGTCCTAATATTTAATGGCTGGAGGTTTTTCTTCCTCTTAATTAAATCAGAAGCTTGTTTTTGTGTGTTGCTCTGAATAAAGCTCTCTCTAACTGCACATTTTGGAAAATGATTTACAGAGGAAAATATTGCTGATACTTTCGGGTCAAAGAATAATCTGTTTGTTTCATTGAATTCTTGGTAATGACAAATTGTCCATGCCTTTGAGTAATGGAAGCTCCCATTTTTATTATCTAAAGCATTCATTACTCATATATTTAATGTACTGTTATAATTTTAAAATAATTTGCATAAAATGTTTTTAAAATTGCTGGCTCAAGTGTCCTGTTAAATTGTGTTGCCTGTTTTTTCATGTATTTAACAATGACTGTCTAACAAAAATATTCTTTATCAGGAGATGGGGGACACTGAAATGCTTTTTTGCTGTTAAAAATGTGACCTTTCAAATGGTTTCCTCCAATTGCATACAGTCGATCATTCATTACAGCCAAAGTGTGGATTGCTCGCTTTGTGTTCATGTCCTGTTTTCGGGCCCAGACATCCATCACGGGGTCATAGCAGTACAGCCAGGGGACATATTCTCCATTGTGAACACCTCCTGCAAAGTAAATGTACTTCTGTTAATTAATGTAAATAAAGACATTGCGCTGCAGCAGGAATTTAGCTCTATGTTTTTGGGTTCTGGGTTTTTATTTTTTGGTGGTCATTTTAGGCTGTTTTTTTGTTATATATTGTTGAACTATAAAAGACACTGGCCTGAAATATATATCTTGCCATTGTGAACGGCTCCTGCGTGGGCTGCCAAAGGTTGCGGTAACGAAGACACGTAACGCCACTCGTTTGTCTCTAGATTGTAGCACTCCACGCTGGACAAGTAGCCAGTTTCGTTTCTTCCACCAATTACATACAAATTCTTGTCAAGGCGACAGGCATAGAAACTGGCTCTCCTGGAGGACAGGGCAGAACAAAACAAAACAAGCCAACAACAAACCAATTAGCCACATCAACCCTTTTTTTTCCTCTCCAGCTGACGCCCCGAACTAAGATAGCTGCTCCTTCAAATGCTACTTCAGAGAGAAGTGTCCAGGAGCTTCACAGGCCTACAGCTATCCTAGAGACTGTGGCTGCTTGGCTAATCAAATACATGCTCCACATCAAACAAATACTTCATTTTTGGTGTCAAAACAATTAAGCACACATAAACCTGGCAGAAAATACCCCTTTTCAAAGCTGTTTGTTGCTTTTTCACACCCGTGAAAGATAAAAAGGTGCTCATTAATGTTTGGGGCATTACCTTGTAAGGGATATAACAACTCAGTAAGACAAAGTGAAAAATGAGGTAGGTAATGTAACAATAATGAATTATCTTGACATTCACTTTCTTTATGGTCCTTCAAGGGTCATTGTTCCCAATTTACTAAGAGAACCACATCATCAAAATTTTTGTTCAATTATCCTTTTTTTTTCTTCTTTCTGCAGTACTGCAAATAGAACAACTTTCCTTATACTAGGTACAATATTACATTTCCACCCTTTAACTCAGAAGAGGTCTGTCTCCAGCTAACTGAGAAAAGTTTTAGCCACCTGTCCGCTTTCACATGCAACTCAGGTAAGCAAGAAAAGAATTAGTTTTTCTGGCCAGGACTGCTAGGTATATATTAGTTCATCTTCCTCGTGCCTCCAAAATTAACGGTGAGTGCCTGTTGCTGAAGTAAAAATAGAGCAGTAGACAGGTTTGAGAGACCCAGTTTGGTGTAATCCACTTTCAGGGAAAGCTCCCTGGCTTATTCAGCAGCGGGAAGGTTTGCTAGCGTAGAGGCCTTTAATTTTAAGCTGCAATGATATGAGAAAGAAAATTGCAAAAGAGCACAGCTAGGCTAAGATGAAGACCTGTACAAAATATTGAATGACAAGAACTGTAAATGCCAAAGCTAAAATTTTCTCCTGGGTGAAACCGGAGTGGCGTGGGAGCCCACAGACAAGCAGGCAGGTCAGGCACGGCAAAGTCTAGCCCTGACAGCTCCTGCAAAGCAGGCACGCTGGAGTGTGTCTGCAGCTTGCCAAACCCTGCTCCGTGGCTGACACAATCCGCTCTGGTTCCTGCCCAGGCACCCGAATTTGAATCTGGGAGTGGCTGTATATTGCACTCCTGAATCGCACGGTGAATCTTGGGGGCTTGATGGTCACCTGCACCATCAAGGGCTCGATCCTGCAGACAGCTGCAAAGCATTCAGGATAAGTGGTGGTCCACATACAGAGCACACCACCTTGCAATGAACAGCTCTGGTATGTCCCAACTCCTCCCCGAGCTTCCCTGTAGTCATGCCATGACCAGGTGAGCTAGCAAAGCCTGGTGTGCCATGTCTCTAACCTGCCATCTGGCCAGGCATGTGTTCAGGAGCATTTCCTTCAGTGAAGGCAGGAATAAGATCTCTCTCCTTTACACAGCTGTCTATTTTCACAAAATTTGTAGTATGCTTTACCATTTTGGAGAAATTTCCCTCTTTGTTAAATGTGGCTGAGACTGGTTGGTGGTTTGCAAGTTGGAGGAGAGGTCAGGCAGACACGAAGATACAGCCATGGAAACAGCAAGTATGGCTGGGTATTCAGGAGCAGATCTGACGCAGTGCTGCCTGTTTCTGGCCTTACTTTTTGGATTCGGTGCAAACCTGACAGGCCTCCTCACCAGCCACGGTCACTGAGCACCTCCTGTCTACCTCTTTACTTTCACCTTGCCTGCACATGGGCAACTTGGACAGTGCGGGCCCGCACCCCTAGTTGAGTGGGAGTGGGACCACCACCACAGGGATAAGGCTACTGAAAAAAAAGATGCGAACAGGAGGACAGGAATACTGCTAAGTGCCTCCAGCTCAGCTGACGAATTAAATAAGACCATTTAATTTATCTGTCAATGGGCAGATAGAAGCTGATGGCATATATTGCTCTGCATGGTCGGGCAGCAAATTGTGCATCTATGTTTTTACCCTGATTTTCTACAGAAACAAAGCTTATTTGATTACCCTGTACGTGTACCCATGTCTGCTTGAGTGTTGTCTCCTCAACAAAAACCTGCTGGCTGATTTCACTCTAATGTGACAGAGAGGGTATAGGCGTTACAGGCAATCAAGTGCCTATATGCTTCCTGAGAATATGTGACAGGCCAGAGGCAAGACAGCCCGTAGCAGCCCCAAAAGTAGGAAAAGCTGCAGAGGTCACATCTTGTTAGACATCAGAGAGCCTGCATGGGCAGGCACTCTTTCTCCAACCCTCCTGTGTCTGGCAGCCGCAAGGCACAAGCCCACAGGGCGCCTGTCGTCGATGCTTGGGCTGCTCACGCATCCGCTCGTCTGTCCTCTCACCCCTCCTCTGACAAACCTGTTAACGAACTGCTCTCAGTGTGGTTTTTTTAGATCAGGTTTAATAAACAGAGGTAGGTACAACTGGCAGGCATTCTCTTAACTAGGATTTCACTGACATTATCCTGTATGTGTACTCCTGGTTTCATCCACACAGTGTCACTATAAGGAGCAAAAATAAAAGCGTCAGCATGCTTCACTCTTCTGCTTGGACGTGAATATTCACTCAGTAGCTCCTGTCACAAACATTTTAAGCTTTCTGTGTTTTTACTTTTCAATGATACAGTGTGTAAGGGGCATGCTGTTAAGTGACGGCTTTTTAAACTGCTGTAAAATATGATTCAGATTAAAATATAATACAGCAATCTTTGCACAACTTTTCCCGCAAAACCAGGAAGACGCTATCCATTCTAATCAGATAACTGGAATGCACCTCAGGATCTGTATATGGACAATAAGACAATTATTTTGTCGTTTTCTTCAGGACTTGCAAGTACTTGACAGTCACTGGTCTCTGAAATGCTTTTCCTTCACATCCCTTCACTCAATAATCAACCCAACTAACTTCTTCTCATAAGTACACACACATAAAAGGGAAGAATTTTTTTCCAATTTCCATAGATGATGAATTTATGCCCTGAAACAAGAAATACAACAACCAGTCTGAGGTTTAAAACCACTAATGCTCTTACTGATCATTGCAATATCTGGACCCGATTTCAGAGTCACTTTTAGACTGTATGGTTTGCCTTTTAAAAACTAAAGTCATCTTAATAAGGGTTAACATCACTATTATTAAAGTCAAAGGCTAAAATAAAATGTGAAATTGTTTTATCTCTTCTTCTGCATCTTCTTTTCTCTGTTCACTCGGCCTCAGTGAGGACGCTGACCTTCACACTTCCACTTGTGCTTCTTCAGGTCTTGGTACAATGACATGGCTTTTGCTGGTCTTTAAACAAAAACTTTTTACTTGGAATGTAAGAAAAAAGATGTTTTAAATGTTACTGTCCCACACACCTTGTCCAGCTCTGGGCTGAGCTGGCAAGATGCAACAGTACTGACTGAGGTGTCCAGCTGAGGCTCATGCCACAAGTTCAGATACGTCTGCTACAAAGACCACTCCTTTAGCAGGCCTGTTAGTCTAACTGAACTGCTCTCCAAAAAGCATCCCATTGTTATCGCATTGTCAGGCAGATGTGTATTTCAAAGGCTTATGAGTCATTTGCTGCTTCTCTAAACAACACACGCCTGAAAATAGTACATACTTTTCAATAGCATGTATTTTTGAGATGTTCAAAATGAAAAGAAACCAAACTTGGCTTTAAAGAGAATAAACTGATGGCTCTGAATCCATAACGGGATTAGGCTTTTCTTTATAGCTCATACAGTAAAATCAATCAGATATAGATTTTAGCATATGAGATAAAAGTTTACTCATCAAATATTTCAGACAGATTTTCAACTTGAGAACATACTGCCTGTGAATGAGACCCACATTTACCTGGCAGTCATTCCAAAGGAGCTATTATAGTCTATCCAGCCAATTATTCTCAGACTAAAATTCCTAAGTAGGTTTTGACTTGATGGACCATAATGACTCAGAAAAACCCATTAAACAGTCTGTCTTGTCAATGGTGCCTGCATTATGCCAGCAGAGACAGGGCGTGACCCTGTACTCCTAGGGGGGAAAAAATAGCCTGTTGACTTTAATGGGAACTTTACCTGAGTAAAGAAGCTGGGAAAGGAAACTGCATAAAAGCTCTCTCTTGTTTGTATGATCTTCTAAAAACTGGGCCAGACCCTACCTCTAAAGACTGCAACAACTCTGAGGAAGTCATTAGGGATGAGCAAATAAACCATTAAAAACATTTTAGAAAGTGATTTGAAAATCCCCGTTTTCCAACAATAGCCCCAATGCTTAGGAGCCTTTAAAGAAAAATAATGGGCAAGCCTATGAGTTATGTCTCCTGAATGGAGGAGGTGACAATTAACGTTGTCATAGTAAAGCCCCTTGCAGAAGGAACTATGTGTGAGTGGACCATTACATTTAAATAACACTGTAAGGAGCTGAGATGCTAATACATTACAGTTTATTACCGGGCAGCTGCTAAACAATCACAATGCGCAGCAGAGTTTCTGACTCTTGGCTGAAGGCGGCAGCTTCCACCAGAGCACACGGTAAATCATGTTCTGCACCTGCGATTATAAACTGAATTTCTAGTGAAACGCAACTGACCACTGTGGAGGTGGAAAAACTCCTACTGTCTGCTTTCTCTGACCCTCAACTACTTACTTCTGCCTTCTGAGCTTTGTCAGCCAAATAAACGCAACCGTTCAGCCAGCCACACATGCCCCTCAGGAGTTTTGCTTGCAGATACGCAGAGGGACTAATTAGGACACAGATTAGGCTCCACAGAAGAGCTTCAGGTTCCGTACAAACACCAGTCAGCCTCCTGGTTCACTGAGGATGACCTGCATGGCGATGCGCAATCTCATGCACAACTCCTGTCTCCCCCATGCCAACACCTGAGCTGGTGGTGACCCCGTCCGGGGAGCTGAACCAGAGGGAAAGGTGTCCCTCTGTTTTAAGGTAAATAACCCAGCTGTGAGTTTATCCCACAGGGCTGGCAGGAGTGAGGGAGAAGGCTGGGGGCTGCCAAAGCAGGGCCACCTCTTTAGCTAAAGCCTGCTGTTTGACTAGCTCTATTAACAACTACAAAAGAAAAAGGAATTTTACTAAAGGAGTTTTAAAGTAAAGGACAATGTTACTAATAAACCCAGAGACTACAATGAACTGTGATGCTCTTGTCTCTATTTATACGGCTAGATTTATCAGTACACTCAGCTCCAACAGGGAACCTACTCAGATCTGTTCCACTTGCGCTTTTTCATGTACTGGTACAATGCAGTATTTTTTGGTGACAAGCATCGCACATGGGTCTGCATATGGACTTAGGTCAATCAAACTGAATCCTGAACAAAGGCCCTTCAAAAACTCTACAGACTGACATTTTATCTCTGGAAATTGGAAAAGACAGCCATATTTCCATGCATCTCATAATACACACTTTGAATCGCAAGGTTGCGCCGAGGTCAATATGTATTATTTATGACTGCCAGACACCTGAACACTGTGGAGAGCCAACAGAAAAAGAGCTATAATACTGACTACACATGAAATAAGGAAAGTATCTTAGGAAGACACCGTGAGATCTCTCGTACATTGGATCCATGAGAAGATGGGTATTGAAATGAAGGATGGACATTGAATGCTTTTTCATAAAACATTGTAACTTTGGATCTTCTGCCTTTGAGATTCTTCTTAGGAAACATGCATCATTCAGTTCAGGTTTGGGGGACGTTTTTCCTGCCAGGGTAGGACTTGTGATCTAGAGTTAAGTTTACGTTGTCTTTATGGGTCACTGCTCAAGTCCACATGCACCTCTGCTCTTTGGTACATGTAAGATTAAAACATGTGCTACTCTAATATGCATTAGCTGACAGAAACTTCACTCAAAGACCACCTAGGATTAAGAGTCCTCTGACAAGGGAAGACATGTTCAGGAGAGCTTTTCATGGCTGGCACAGTGAAACAGGATGGAGTCAACATGTGAAGGTTTCAGTTCCCTATAAGATATCTGACTATAATTACTGCTTGTTTACTGCAAACTCATCATGACACTTCAGTCAGGGAACATGACAGGACACTATGGAGACTTCAGAAAAATCCTTCAGACCGTACTCAGGCAACCAGTAATTGCACAAAGTCCATGGTTATTTTGCATGAGTTAGCACTGCAGGATTTGGCATCTGGAGTTTTGAATTTGGAAAGTTTAAAAAAATTAGGAGACAAATGGGACGTAACTGCATGCTGCAGTTTTATCTCAGTATTTTCAACGGTTCTGTAGGCCTCCTTACTCCCAGAACTAAGCCAAACTTCAGCTGCTCCTAGGATGATAAAACATATATTGAAAAACATGTAGCAGGTTTTTACCTCTCTTGCATGGGTGGAAGTTGTATCCAGCTGTTAAACCTGGGATCGTATCGGCTAACAAAGTTTGTACTGTGTTTCCCTGTAAAGATAGATTATTTTGACACTCAGCTGTTTGTTTCATGTATTTAACATCATGATTGTAATATATGTTACATATACTTCACAAGTTGACAGCTTTTATGAAGGGTTCCCCCTTTTACAACAATGTATGATTACGCTATGTGTACAGTAATAATTCAACAAATGGGGCACTGCAAGGTTTGAATTAGCAATTGCTAGCAGTAAAAGCAGATAGAGATTATTCTTGCTCTCTGTAATAAGATCTTGAAAATGTGTATTTAAATTTACTTATAGATGCTGTGGTACTTTCACAGCCACAATAAATCACAGCACTAAAGAAAATTACTGCCCAAAAGAGGGCATCCCTATGGTATTTTTATGACTAGAGTATTTTGTGTCAGGTAAAAAAATCAGAGAGAGAACATGTGCTTTTCTTTCTCCTCACATCATCTCTATGTGGAACATGGTAAAAAAACCTTGTGCAAATAACCAGGAGCTGCATAAGCCATCAGCATGGGGTATGCAGTGTTTGCACTAGATGGTTTATTCTACCATGCACTTTCAGTGTAAGTTAGAAGGAATTACACATGTGCATCGAAGGGGGAATACACTCTTAGACTTTTATTTCAAGTGTGTTAGCTAAAATATGAAACATGAGCAACAGACACCAGCTAACTAGCTTATCCCTGCTGTCAAGCCCAAGAACTGTATTCATGTCTTCACGATATTAAGATTTCACCTTATTTTACATGCAGATTGACATCAAAGCAAGAAAACTGAAGCAAGAGAGTGTATGGCAATTTCCTGTAACACCTGAGACTTCAACAGATGAGGATCTCGGAAACAGAAACCTTTGTTTACGTATGTGTGACTAAAAAATTGAATTAGAGGCTTCACAGGCCAGCAGAATAACCCAACTGCGTATGTCACAGTTCTATAAATGGTCGCTGGGTATTCTACAAGGTGAATATTTTTGCATCGGACAAGCCTCTGTAGGATTGGCTTGCTTTGCTTGTTTCATTCCACACTTACTTCAGCATGTATAAATAGACCATCAAGATTGTAGAGAAGAATAACGATACAGCTAGAATTTATATTCGTAATAATTTAAGATCATGTTCTACAAGAAAACAGAGAAAGAAACCATGCTGACCACTCCGTCTGGAAGCAAATTCATTCCCTCGCTATGTCATAAGCATGTTCTATATGAGGAGGGTAAAGCAGAAGACTGATGAATAATGCAGCATTTCCCTTCAAATCCAGTGTGGTGCCTAATGAGGACCAAAGCCCTTTATGCTGAGCACCACTCAAACACATCTCAAGACACAGGGTGAGATCCCCATTACACTAGGGACAACTGGTCATTTTGCCACTGTGTTTAGCAAAGTGAGGCTTTGCTCTTGGTCCCTCTCTGAATTCCTTTAAGTCTATACAGACAATTTAGAAAAAGAGGCATTGAGAGCTATAGATTCAATAAACAGTAAAACAATAACAGCGGGCATCTAACTGGCTCTAGGTCTCACTATTTAGGACACTTACTAATCTATTTCTATTTCAAAAAGCAGGATTTCAAAACAATGTAAGTATTGATCATAAGCTTGGATTTCTAGTAGGAGGTTTTAATGCTGCTGTATTCACTACATCTTTCAGAGCTACTGGGGACTTCAGTGGTCACTGGTTATATAGCAGCTTTTTAATTGTTGTCATACAAACCTATGATCTGGGGACCTTGGCCTCCTAACATGACAGGTGTCATACACATATTCACTACAAATACCATGTATGTACAAGATTGTATAGCGCAGGGTAGAAAGAGAAGGGTTTAGTGAGCCTAGAGTGGCAATACAGGATACAAATCTGGTCACTCAGAGGAAGGGAGATGAAATCAAACTAGAACAGGCACAAAGAAGAGCTACTATGGTGACAGGAGGAACAGAAAGTTTACCTTACGGCAGGAGACAAGAAACTTTGCTTGTGCCTCTAGGAAAACAAAAGCTGAAAGGGGATAGGAGTGCTGTCTGTAATACATCAGGGGAACAAATCTCCAGGAGGGCAAAAACCATTAAGATAAAGGCCAACTTTGGCATGAGAACAAGGCGATTTAGACAGTCAAAGAATACTTTTTACTGGAAATTACAATAAGGCTCCCAGTCATTTAGAGCAATTGGATTCTGTAAGAGCTTTCCAACAGGAGTAGTGGGGGCTAAAAATCCAACTGCTTTTCAAATGTAGCTTAGAAAATTTACAAAATGGGACTATATGATGCCTGTGATGGCAGGAAAAGGACTTGATGACCTACTTAAGCTGCCTGGTGTAACTGGTTTGACTCCAGTTTAATTTCGGACTTCAGTTTGAATCTATTATTTTGCCTTGCTCATCAGTCAGGAGGTTACACATGTTAGGAAGCACCTGTCAGAACGTAGAGACTGTGACAAGTGATCAGAAATCAGGATTAGCAAATCAAGACAGTGGGACAAAAGGAGGCAGATGCTGCTCTCTGCCTTCTACAGGAAAGTCTGCAGCCATGCCAAAAGGTGAAGGGCTCTGAAGGTCATGAAGGTCGGTCTTAAATCCATGCCTGTGTTCTGCAACCTGCTCTCATCAGCGTTTACTCGTGTGGGGATCCCTTGTGACTGGAAAGGCATAGCCATAGGAGGATGTGAAAAAGTGAGAAAAAATGTCTCCCATGCTCTCTAGGTTGTCAGGAAATCACAGGAGCAGCATGGAGTCAGCATGGGCACGGGCACTCCTCGGGTCCACCCAGCTTGTCAACAATCTGTCAGTCTGATGGCTAAAGAAATGTATGGTGCTCCTTCCATTGTCCCCATCTCAAGGATAATTCTTTCCACTGGAAAAACACCTGGCACATTCTCATTCAAATCAAAAGCCTTGTAATGCTCTGGCAAGACAGTTCCAGCCAGGTCCATCTGAAGGCCCTTCTGTGCTATAAGGATAGCAGACAAGGGCCTTTACATAAATTCAAGCGGGTACATGTGAGCAGTTCCCATGTAGCTGCACATTTAGAGCAAAGCAGTTCCAAGAAAGAACTAGCCCAGCAACAGCACAGGATGTAGGTTATGGTTTCAGGTCCACTTTTTGTGACAAGACCCATTTCTCTCTGGGTAAATTTGTAAAGAGATCAGTATCAGCAATGCTCCTACCTCTTTTATTCCTACAGAATAAAAATTTCTCTACAGAAAAATCACAGCATTGGTATTCACAGAACAAGGAAGCTGTTAGATGTCTTTAGTGACCTTACACCTAAGGTACTATCCATCTCACTAACAGCTGTGATTGACTCCTACCTCAGACGCAGGGTATGTACGCCTTCTAGCATCTCTCCATCACCTTGCGACTCAAGTTTCCACATCTTTAAATTGTGGGTAATTATACTTCTTTTCTTTTATCCTTCATGTGACATGGCCATTTAATTATAAACTGTCTGGAACAAGGTCTGCCTCTTATTATCCATATGCCTACCACCAAGCACAACAGGGGCCCTCAGTTGTTGGATGTGGCCGATGGTCCTAATAATAATTGTCTCCCGTAGTAGTAGTAATAATAATAATAATAATAATAATAATACTCTCCTGTTTAATATAAAGGAGATTCAACATTAGGACTAAAGGGGTCTTCTCCTAAGACATTTACTGTTATTTTTAACTACACCGGAAATATGCTTATAGGGTGGACTGGATTGTTTGTCTCAGGTTTTAGGAAGTGAACAGATGTAACAATTTTCTATAATTTGGTTTAGTGCAGATGCTGAAATGGGGCATTCACAATAAAATATATGCAGTATATGTAATTTCAGCTGGATCCTCTGGTGTTTTAAAGTAAAAATGTGTACCTGCAAGCTGTTTTATGGTTTCTCAGTCATAATTATCTCTGTTACACAGACTGCTACAACTACAACTCTTTCTTCGTGTGTAAGCTTTTTAACAATGTCTTGACAATTTTGTGAATTTTGCAAGGCATGGTATTCTCCTTTTGCTTTGCTCAGAAGCCTGTTAAATTGTTTAATTTCTCTTTGCGGTAAATTTATGAAGTAATCAAATCAAAGAAGGTAGCAGCAGATAATCTATATGAGAAGCTCTTGCACAAGACTAAAAAAAGGACCAGTTTAAGAATCTCAGAGTCTAGATAATTAACACATTAACAACTTTAGCTGCAAGTATCTTGTTTGACAATAGAAACAGAGCATTCATCTACTGCAATTGCATTATTATATTATGACTGGAAGGAGACTGGAAATGAAGGTTAAAATTCTTAACAGCTGCTGCCTGGTGCATGCACTTTAAAGAGTCTGTTCTGCTGCCTGTGGCATTTCTCAAGGGATGTGGGAGCTGATGAATGACGGAAATGCTAATGCTAAAGTACCAGATATTTATTACATCAATATCTAAAAGTAGCCTTTACTAGATTCAACAATTAGGCTGAGGGTCCTCAAAAGCCCTTGCTAATGACTACATCAGCTGACCTGACAGACAGACAGACAGACAGAGGAAGGCAGATGCTGCCTGTGCCTTTTGATATTCTATACATACCATTAGGGTTCCATTGGTCTTCTCCTCCCAGCACGAACAAGAAGTTTTCCACTTCCACAACACAATGATGGGCACTGTTATATGGCATAACTGCAAGAAAAGCAAGAATTCTTTGTCAGCTCAGGGCACTGATTCCATCAAATATTTTCAAAGGTACAAAACACAACACTCAGATTACATCTGTATGAAATAACAGGGGAATGCATCACCCCAAGAATGTATGTCCACTGACTTAGCAGTAGACAAAGCCACTTATTAGTAACCTTACACTATTTAATCTTGCAAATAATGAAGGAAAAAAAGCTGGAATTGTCGTCCCTCAGCGCCCCCCCACCTGCCCAAGTGCCATATATGCTGCTCTAAAAACAACTTGTAAAAGGGGGTGAAGTTGCCTGATATTTCCCTGAAAATAAGCAGATGCTAGGAATCCTAGTATGCTAGGAAACATTAAAAAAACCTCAGCCCAGCTTTGTTCTGCTGGTAATGTTTCCACAAGAAGAGTCAGTATGTTCAGTAGCTTTCTATTACACAGCAATGAACAAGCTGCATTTCCATACAGTTTTAAGTTTTTAAATTAAGGTCCTGCTGATTTAATGCCTTTTCCAAATGTATACGCTTAATTTCCTGTACAATGTCATTAGCAGCAGAATCACACATTTTCTATTCATCTAATCAGGAAGCCCTTTGTTAACAAAGATCAAAACTGTGGCATTAGGTTTGCAATATCCCTTTTTTTTGGAGGTATCGCGATTACTGTGGACCAACTACAGTCGCAATAATCTATTTTTTTAAATTTACATTTTCCACTTCAAATGCTAAGACATAAAAATAAGGATTTATATATACATAATATGCACATATTATTGCAGTGTGCCATACAGCACTATTGTGATATTATAAGGTAAATGTAAACTTACATAGCATTAGTTATCATACCACATAGAGTAGTTTTGGCCCAGTGACACCAGTAGGAAAAATGATGTCCTTGTTCAGCTCATCATATGGGCACCTTAAATCTAGGTGAGGACAAATGGGGAGGTGATGTGCATGTACAGGCAGGGAACTTATTGCTTGACACGGATCAACAGAGCACTTAGGAAACCAGTGCAGTGGGAAATCAATATGACTCAGGGCCAGCTCTTACTTTGTGCTCTTTTGCCAATGCCAAAAAAAAAAAAAAAAAGAGGCAGCCTATCTCACACTTGGATTATTTTGGGTGATATATCTCTCATTTCATTTGTTTTATTATCTTTTATTTTTCTCCGAATGCAGTTGTGCAGTATAGCATATGCAAATAATAATAATAAATACGCACAGCTTTGTTATTTAGGACACATTTTCTTAAAGATCAAGTGGGCTCATTTAAGCTTCTTACTGAAGTTTTTGCCAAGGCAATGATGAATAAGTAAGGTATGTTTTTAGTTTCTAGTAAAGGTCGAATATCATTTTCATAGTCTGTGCTCTTACAAGTCATGTAAGTGAAGCAGTTCTTAAATTGGGCAGACAGGTACAGTGAAAGTTCATTAATTAAGGTTATTTGTTACTAGTACACTTTATATAACTGGGAAGTAATCCTATACCAGGCGCTGCATAAGATTTTATACTACCTAGAGATTCCTAGAGTGGGATGAAAGAATGAAAAAGATTTTTGTTATCTTCTTAGCCCCCATATCATATTTATCTCATTCTTTAATCTCAGACATTTTCCTATTTTAAAATTTTGTCTCTCAAAACTGCAGCAATTTCCGTGATTTTGTGGATGCTTGTACTACATAATGAATTTGAGTCTCCCCCAGGAAATTTGCTGTCTTCCTTAGATGCTTTTTAGGACCCCTCCTCTCAAGAAGAGACTACCCAGGATCAGTCTGCAGGGGCTTCAATTCTTACCTAATCCAATGCTCTATTATGGTTTCCAATTAGGTCCAAGCTAGTGGTTGTACCCTGAACCAGGTTCTTCCATTGGTCGATCTGGAGAGATCTAGCATTTAGTGAAAGAACTGTCTGCAGGCAGCACACATGCATATTTTTCACATGTTGTGTTTTCATTTTTGCAAACACTTTTTTTTATTTACCCTCCATATTGACACAAACAGGGCCAGTAGAGGAAGAAATTATATTTTAAGCTTTTCTGCTGTTCCCATGCATATAAACTACGCAATAAGACTCCCACACTTATGACAATAATTAAACCTTGAAAACTAAGGGCTTAATCCTGACTCCTACTTAACTTGATGGCAACATTCCCACTGACAGGGGATTGGGCCCAAATGACCCGAACTACCATCCGTAACTCATGGCAAAGCTAAAGGGAAGCTTGTCTTAGAAAGGAGCGTAGTATTTGGGCTTCAGAAGGAAAGGTGACTGCAATAAAACACTGCAGACCTTTACTATGACCTTTGTTTCTCACAGAGCTTTGGGGAAAACTCTGTGCTTGGTCTCATGAATCTGCCCACGGGGCTGGAGGAGTCTGGGCAAAACAGGGAGGATGGAGCAACACTGTGGACATCTAAGAGGGAAGGAGTCTGGGCACTGAAATCGTGGAATTGCCAACAGCACAGTCTTTCACCCTGACTATTTTCAGGATCCCTTAGAATCATCAGTTATACACAGAAATCAAAACTATTGGAATGAACAATTTTTTTTACTGCTATAAAACGCCCCTTGAAAGCACCAGAAACCTGTGCTGTAAACTGTAATTCCTTATGAACGCACACCCATATAGGACCTAACTTTTCATAGATACAGCCAAAATTACATGGCAATGAGCATGCTAAATGCAGCTTCTAGTAAGAACAATCTTTTCAAATTCACTGGGCTTGCCAGGGTGTAACAGGAAAATTTGGCCCATCACACGGTCTGGCCAGGCTGCTGCTTTCATTAATTTTATATGAGCCTTTGTCTGCTGTTTTGCTTTAATAATGTGAAAATTCCATCTTCTCATTTTTTTATTTCAACTCAGTGGAACACCTGCCTGCCCCACAAAAAGGGTATTTGAAGAGAAGTTTGTACGCCACGCTCAAACACAGCCCGGTGTGAGTTTTTAGCGTGTCAGTCAGTGAGTTAGAGGGAAAGGGTAAGGAGAAGCTAATCAGGATGAAATGAGATTAAAGGCTGTCTAATTTTACAGCAACTGTGATCCATCAGCCACTGTGAAAGTGACAGTGGAAATGAATGATGGAGACAGACAGGTGGGGCTGTACATTTCACTGATTTATCCTCAAATGCACTGGGCCTTATTTTATTGAGTGAACATGACCGCATTTATCATGACTGTCATCTAAACCCACTTCCCTCCATTTAAAAAGGTCACTTTACTAGGAGGGAGTAGGATAGAGGCACTTTCAAAACAGATTTAAAATTTAATAACACATGTTTATAAAACCCTGTGCAAGAATTCTCAACTTTATTAAAGACCTATTTACAAGGAAGGAGAAAAGACTATTAAAAAGAGGAGAAGATGAAAAAAAGCCATGGTCATCTGAGAAACATGTTTAGCTACCAAGGTGATAGGTGCCAGAGAATTATGTGAGACAGACAGATATGAACAGATTAGTCAGGAAACTGGCAGAAACTGCCTCATCTAAGCCACTGCCCCTCACACACACTTCCCAAAGCTCGGGAGGTCCATGGTTAACAAACTTGTGCTTTCCTGGACCAAGAGCACAAATGAGTCCAAGCAGCCCTACAGAAGACAAAACCCCACCAGCCCCTTCCCATGCAATTTACGTACGACTGGTAGCAGACCCTCGGTAAGGTGGAAGGCAATTTCTCAGGCAGATATGTAACATGCAGAGCTTTCTAGGTTAAAACCAAATGGGTGATTTATACTTGAGAATGATCTGGAAGGCAGCGGAGTCCAAGACGGCAGTGGTGTTTGCTAAGAAATACTTCACTACACAAACATCAGTGATGTTGTACAGGAAGTGACACTCATGGACGTTCTTCAGATGCAGACGCAGGGGGAAGACACAGCAGTACTCTGCACATCAGGATAGCTGTCCCAGGCAAAAACTCCTCAAATATGCCAAACCTTAGTTAATGAAAGGCACCAGACAGTGTTCTGGGACCTACTTTCAAAAACAGAGTCTACAGTTTATAGCCAAACGCTCATGAAACCAAACACTCTCAGCCACAATGCCTATGAGGTCAGCCAGATGCAATGATGCTCCAAAGGCACCTCCAACTTCTGTATGGGGGTGACAGTCACACCTCACTCACCTAACAAACAATAATGTATGCTGTTCATCTTACCCAGTTTTGCTTAGTTTCTGCCAACGATTGCACATTTAGGAAACAGCATCTGGTTGTTCTCCATACATTAATTAAGGGGTCATCAGTTCCTCCTTCTCCTTACACCTTCCCCTGTCTATCGTCACTTCAACACTAACTAGCAGGGAAGAAGGGGGAACAGGAATGGCATTTCTCGACAGGAGGAGGGATGAGCTCTGGTCCCAGGAGATCTGAAAGCTGTGATACAGCCCACAGCCATTCCCCTGCTCTGCTAAAAACTCCTTTCAGAAACTCCACTTGATTCTTCTACTCAAGAAGAGTTTTGTTTGTTGTTTTTTTTTTTTTTTAAATCCATAGATTTTTCACTGCCCTGACCCATTCAGCTGCTTGGGATGCAGGAGGTACCATGAGGAAATCTTTTCCTCAGCTACTGCACAGCTTTAGCATAGCCCCTTCAAGACTCAGTACACACCAAGAAGTCACGCTTATCATCTCTAATGACCTGTGCAGATGACGCAAGAGAAGAGTGTGTTTCCAGAACTGGGATGTCATTACCAGAGGACATATGGAGTCAATAATGACCTTCCACAATACTGACGGCCTAACCTGTTGGCTACATAATATTCAACTACTGCTACTTGAAAACTGGTTATTTCCACGGCTCTCCAGAGGGCAGGGTAACATGAGAAGATGTCTCTTTCCAGTACAGAAGGCACCTACAAACTCATTTTAGGAGACTGTAATTTGCTCATGGCAGAGACACAATATTCATTTCATTCCCAACCCTCTCCGCAAAATGCTGGCCAGACCACAGCCGGTCCAATTATTTCTTGAGAAAAGAGTATCAGATGCTGTTCACCTTTCTTTGGTTCATACATCATTTGCAAGAAGACTATGCATTTATTACTGAATGTTACTTGTTATTTCTCACCAAGGAGGTTATATAAATAAACGTTAGGATTCCTCTGTGAATTGTTCACTTCAATTGTTTGTTATTTAATAACTGTGGGGAAAGACTGACCACAGTAAGTATGAAATTCTAGGCTTGGTGAACATGGTGGGAGTTTTGCTTTAAAGGCATCGGGTTTTCACCCACTGGTATTTTCTGCTCAAAAGATAATGAAACAAAGTTAAAAGAGGAGAATAATCAACAGTTGATGGCATGTTAACATGCCTATGGCCAAACTGCATCCTATCACCTCAAATTCAAGCAAATACGTGTGAAGTATTTTTTTCCATTAACACACAAATGCCAATCTTGAGTCTGAGCTCAATCAGTGGGGGAAGCCTGGGACAATCCAACAGCAGTCATCATAAGCAGAAAATCCTAAGATGAAGCACTGTACCTTAAAGTCACCTTTGAGAATAACTGGTATAGCTCTGGTCCAGTTGCACCACAGACAACTCCATCAGCTCAGCTAGAAACTTCACAACCTCTTCATCCCTGTGCCAGTTTTGCGGCAACTCCATTCAAGCCATCACAGGTAGTATGGGCACAGGGCAGCTGAGTTCATCTAGGACACAGCGCCTACTTCAAGTGAGGCTGCAGGTAAGCAAAGGTAAAATGCCACCCAAACGTACCCTCAATCCGAGATAACATAAGTACTAAGAAAGAGTTATCTGAGCAAATGAAAGTCCTTGGAATCATTCACAACATAGTGAATGGCATTTCATATAATTAAGATATTTCATATTAATTAAGATAATTTACATTATGAAGATATTTCTTATTAATGAAAATACCAACTTTTTCATTCAAATGTCAGGAGTTATTCTTTTGATATATTCTCTGGAATAACACCAGGCAGGCTTTTTCAGCGGGGTTCTCAGTTTAATTGTTTTAATGGGCTAAATTTTTCATACGTGAGCATCTAAAATAAGGCACTTAAATTCATGCTGATGCACCAGATCAGGCAAACATAACATCAGGAATAGCTGGCATGCTCAGCTCCCCCCTGAAATAAATTGTTTTAAAGTTACTTGGATGCAATTTCTGAGTACAGACCTGTCTGCTTCCATGGGTGAAATTCACCCAATCGCAGAATGTTCTATTGGGTTTTCAGCAACATATACATTTGGCTGTTTGCAAGAACAAATTTTACCCATGTATTTTCAAAGCTGCAAGCACCCATTTGGATTTCATCTGAATAATAAAATAAAGCTGCCTACTCGGATCAGCAGTGTCTGAATAAAGTAGGAAAATACTGCATTCCCACTTAAAAACTGATGTTCCTGCACCAAAATCCTGACACAACCCTCCCTGTGCAGTGTACAGCAAACCTACGCACACTCTGCTGCTCGTCTCTGCCGCCCTCCCCATGGAAATGACTCCATGCAGCTGAACTGCTGATACAGCGTCCAAGAAGCACGTGTACATGAATACACCAAAGGTCTTGGCACGATGCGGAGCAGGGGGATGTAACGCACAGTCCTTTGGGAAGGTTCAAAGCGACAACTCCTCTTGTTTTGTTACCCCCTACTTACCTGTCAACCTGCTGAAGGCTGCTCCCGGCCACCCAGATGCCCCACCGATTCCCACCGACCGTTTATCAGAAGATGCTCGCTGTCCACCGCCATGAGTTATGCAATGTTACCTCAGTGATGGTTGCTCCCCAGCAGAATATGCTGTGTACCTGCTCAGGCCTGGATTTATGGTCTCTAAAGTACAGCCCAACTTACATTACTGGGGAATGACATCTCGTTACATCGTAACAGTCTCACCACCAAACCTTCATGTGTGACATTTTGCACAACAAAATCTCCTCAGGGAGGAAATGATGAATGGTCCCTGATGGAAGAAAACCATGGCAGAGTTGCCAGAAAGCTCCAGAAAGAAATACTGTTTTGTCCCACTGGAGGCTTTCAGATCCTCCAAGACGTCAGCTCAAGGACATGCATTCCCTCTTCTAACAGAGCCACAGGACAGAAGACCCCGACCAGGAGCAGTGCGCTAACGCCCAACTGCTTGTGACCAGTCGCATCCTTTTGCATCTCAACTTCTAACTGACCTTGAGATGCATGCATTCTCCTGCTCTCCTCTGAAGGTAATCTTCCAAGTTCTGGACAACCACAACCACTCCTTGCGTTTTCCTGGTCGGATCCTGTCGGTACTGCTCAGGGACCCATGTCTTTAGAAGAATTCATCACATGCAGCAAGATCTTACTTAGGCCCCACTGGTCCAAAAGTCGACTCTTTCACTGTTTTCTCTCTATGTCTCAGTACTTCCTATCCTGCTCTCCACTCCTGACTAACATATTATTTCAGAGCAACCAAAAGTAATTTTTTCTTCTCACTAAGTCTTGAAGTCATTCCAGGAGAAGAAGAAAAATGTGATTTTCCATTTGGAAAACTCTACAGGGAGGAGGGATGTGCCCATATTTCACCGTATTAGAACAGCAGTTTCCATATACATAAGTTCACTCATAACAGATAAATTGAAACCTTCACTGCTACAGATTTTTTGACTTTTCCTTTTAAATACTTCAGTATTTGCAAACGAAAGGTTTTGTTTCCAAGAGAGTCCAGCACATACCTAAAGCACTAGACATAAAGCAGAAGAGAGTGGAAGGATCTGTCCAATGCTTACCACCAGGAAAAAAGCTTAAAAAATGCTTGCTTTCTCAGAAGACATATACCTTGAACAGGTATCTGAAGAAACTCCAACATGCCTAACTTCCAGCATGCCCAAGCACAGCATGCAGAAGCAGAAATGTCCATGTAGTATTATGTTAATGTTCCTAGGCTGCCTAAAGAAAGCTTGAGTCCCTGCCAGGGACTCCAGGAAGGCTCTGAGTTAATCTTTAATGGACAGGGCAGTCAGACAACATACCGTCAGGGTGCTGAGGGCACCAACAGGACCCAATGGTCCTGACCAGCCTAGGGTCTTCCCCAACACCTCTCACCCATGGGCACAGGAGCCCCATTTCAGCTCAGGCCTAGGCACCCAGACCTGGCCTGGATGGACCCCATGCAGGTACGCGGCAGTCCATATCCAGTCCTGTCTTTGTCTCCTGGATGGACTTTGGACCTGTGTTGAGGCCTGTTCTCATGAAGCCACCAGCCCCACCATGCCCTGACACATACCCATAGGTGGGAACACTGCTGTCTGAGTGAGGACTGCAGCCCAGACTTCACCCCGATTCTGCACGTCCCTACCAGCACCCTGAGAAAAAAAAGGCACTTGGAGATGCCCCGGCAGAGCTGAACGTTCTCATCACCACCGAAATGGTCATTCTGAGTACCAGGAAATGAGTGTCTTACTGTTGACACTTCTTCCATGACGGACAGAATTAAATATAATTTATAATATTCTTTTTGCTCAGGATGGACAACAAGAGCCCACTCTAAAATATTCTAACCACTAGGCAAACAAATACAGAGGGAAACACAGGAATCAATCCACATACATTAGGTAACACAAAGGACTGGTTTCTCCAACAGAAACCAGGCAGAAATGTTGCTCTCCTAGACCTCTCCCCACAGATGGGCTCCCAAGGAAAGGAAATGACAGACCCACAGACAGTTTTCAAATTCAGGGAAGGAAGTTTGACCTGGGCAGCAAAACCACATACTCATGTAAAATTGGCACAGAACACTTACTTTGTAAATCTATACACAGAAGATGAAACGAGAATGTATACCTGAAAAAAACCCCATTAATAAATTTGGACTAAGTTTATGTTAATTTTCTTCTGCGTTCTATAATAACAGTATTGTTTAATATTTTCAGCAAAACTGTTACGAAAAATGTGTTGTGATGCCTCATCATAACAATCAGAAAAATTTGTTCCATCTCCTCAAAAACTTTTTGTGGATTTAGAAAGCACCCAGTCAGGAAACAGAAGCAAAACCATGTTTCTCAAAACTGAATACCAAGCTGAGTATCGTAGCACAAGCAGCTGCTATTTAAGTCAAGCGGTGTCAAAATTCATGGGCTGAACCATGTTCACACAGAATCACAAATAATTCACAAATGACACACTAGTGCATGGTCATGGACTGCTGACAAACAGGATGAAAGGTCAGGTTAATTTAAATCACTGGCCATGCCAGGACTGCAGGATTTGACATGTACAGTAGAGTAAATTAAAGTTGCTGTGATCAATCCCGAATACTTAAAATACACATAACTAAGTATCCTCAACTGGCTTGCATTTTTTGTTGAAGAAGTTAATTTTGCAAACAGTATTGTTCATGAAAGTATCATTTTCAGTTAGCTAGGTGAAGGGAAGCAGGGACTGAGACACAGAGCCCGCGTGAATAAATGGGGACTCGCTGTGCTAGTAACCATGGCTTGGACCAGGTTCTGGTGGAGACTGAATTCAAGAGCGGAATGAAACTGAAATGAACAGACAGGGATGGCTCAGATCAGGTCAGGTCAGAGGGGACATGGCAGAAAGGACCATGACTGGAGGAAAAGATGGCAAAATCTGCGAACACAGCAGCACATACTAATCCAGAGCCCCAAGTCCTGCACTCTTCCCACTCCTCCACTGTCAGCACATCTGGGTAGAAACTTGTGCTGTTTACACCCCCTGGTTCCCAGGACACACAGCCTCCACTGTCACCAGCAACAGCCTGAATTCAAAAGGCAGAGATGTGTACAGCAGATCTACAAAGCCAGCCTACGTGACGCACCATTTCTCAGCATACCTTGAAAAGGCAGTTTCACCTCCAAGTCTATGAAAATGCTGAGGAGATGTGGGGCATTCAGAAGTTATGGCCTGCCATTATGAGGGGCTTCAGTGCACATCTCCTCTGGCACCCCTCTGTTTATTTATGCTTGTATGGTCCTTAAACAGCTAATTGTGATACTTCCCAGCTGCCCATCTTGCTGAAGGTTCAGTCCCATGAACGCCAGAGACCTGCAGAAGCTGCCACTGCAAGAAACATTTCTGCCCTTTCATGTCCCAGGTCCCATCACTCCTTGTGATGGCTGACGCATGCATGCAGCCAAGCAATAAACAAGCAAGAAACCACACTATTTTTTTAAGGTGCATTGAATTTAACCCAGATCTGTTCCCCACTAAGCTTCCCTGCCTGGCCTCACAAATTGGAGTGAGCAGGTGTCGTGGTTTAACCCCAGCCAGCAACTAAGCACCACACAGCTGCTCACTCAGTACCCCCACTCCCAGTGGGATGGGGAGGAGAACCGAAAAAAAGAAGTAAAACTCGTGTGTTGAGATAAGAATGGTTTAATAACTAAATTAAAATAAAATAGAATAATAACAACAATAATAAAATATAATAATTGTAATTAAAAGGAATATTAGAAAAAAGAGAGAAACAAAACCCAAGAAAAGACAAGTGATGCACAATGCAAGTGCTCACCACCCACTGACTGATGCCGCAGCAGCAATCTGCCCCTCCTGGCCAACTCCCCCCAGTTTATATACTGAGCAAGATGTTCTATGGTATGGAACATTCCTCTGGCTAGTTCGGGTCAGCTGTCCTGGCTGTGCTCCCTGCCAGCTTCTTGTGCACCTGCTTGCTGGCAGAGCATGGGAAACTGAAAAATCCTTAACTTATGATAAGCGCTACTTAGCAACATCTAAAACATCAGTGTTTTCAACATTATTCTCACACTAAATCCAAAACACACTGTACCAGCTACGAAGAAGAAAGTTAACTCTATCCCAGCCGAAATCAGGACAGCAGGAGAGTGAGGCCATGAGAAGAAGAAAAGGACTGATGTATAAGCAGCAGCACCAACTTGCATCAGCTTATCATGGTTGTGAAACTACAATCTCGGCACACAATACCAAACCATTTAAATGGGTCTAACCCAGCGTTGCTGTGACCCTGTCCCTCTCACAGCCCAGGCAATCCAGGCCCCTCTTTGTGCCAGCACAGTCTCTCCTCAGCACCCCTCAGTGAGCCCTCTCAAAGCAATTATTGGTGGAAATATAACCCAGAAAACAAGAGAGTATATTTTCATTTTGGTTTAATGCCCTGAGCAGGCTCACCCAGGAGTCAAATGAGTTCCAGCGCTGACATGAAGGAGGAGACAAGACCACGGGATAGGGTTTGGGTGGAAAGGAACTTGAAACAACAGCAACAGCTTCACCTACCACATGGCCACAGCCCCCGTGCAGGGGATGAAGCCACCCTATGAATGACGCAGGTAACAGTGAACAAGACCTCTGGCTGCCAGAGGTTGCTTCACTTCTGGAAGGTGTGTAGGGAGAGGCTGGGGGCTGCGGGAGCAGGTGGGATTTCTCACAGTTAAGGCAGCTGTGCCCTGAGCTGGCGGACAGGATCCTGTCCCTGCCTTTGCCACACGATTTTACTGTGGTGCTAGACAAGTCCCTTAAGCTAATTTTTTCCACAGCTACCCACTTCCCCTGTTCTGAGAACACTAACTACGTGTGCTTCATTTTCGGAGACCCCGATCTGATCCCTGTGTCTGATAGGTAGGAGTGCTCTGTGCTCACTGCTGTAACTGAAGCAGGTGGGAGAGGCAGTCTGGAAGGCATGGTCTGACGGGTCTTGAAATGGGCACCCCAAACTAAAGGCTACCTTCGACTTTAACCTCGTTGCACCTCTGTTCCTCATCTACAAAATGGGAACAATGACAGACTATGCTCCTCACAAAGACGATGGTGCAAAAATACCACAAAGAATGCCAATGAAGCAATTGGCCCCTGTTGTTATGAAGCCTGTGAAGGAAACCTTGTGAAAAAATTCTGTCTTCAGAAGACTTCAGTAGTGTGTGACAGACAGGATCTACTTGCTGAACAACAGAGAAGAAATACTGTGAGCAGAAATTCAGCACGGTCCCTTCTGTGCACTGACACGTGACAAAGAATAGTGTGTGATATCATTAGAGATCGTATCTTAATGCTTATGCAAACAGAGGCTGAATTAAGGTTGCAGAAGCAGCTTAATTCTCACATTTCCTAACTCCGGAGGGCTTGGTATCGCCGTCTGTCTAACGCTCTTTTCAAGCTTGGTGCAAGTCCCTTGTGTGTCATCCACCCTAGGTCTGACAGGCAGCTAACGCCTTCCTTATCCTGCAGCTGCTTCAGCATCTCTGAATCGCCCACGTAGGTGCTGTGGAGTCCGAAGTGTACCGAGCCCGTGGCAGGAGTTGCAGGAGCCCTCCTCCTCTTCCTCCTCCTCCTCCTGCCGCATTTCCTTCTCGCCGGCAGTTTGAGGTTAAGCCACTAGATGGGGTGCGGTGTGCTCGGCTCCCCCCGCCCCCGGGAGAGGCATTTCAATCATCTTTTGGCTTCAGGTTTTGCAGCCAACCAAAAAACAAAGAGGTGAAACGCAGCACAAAAAAAGACATAGCCAGCTTCCTCCCAAGCAGTTAACTTCTGCTTGTTCCTCGTGTTCGGCGTGAAAGGGAAGAAATCAAACGGAGTACACAAACCCCGGCGAACGCTCAGTGCATCAATCCTGGCGGATGCTGAGCCCCCCCCGGCTCCCGCTGCCTGCAATGGGCATGGCGGGTGCTCAGGCTTTGGCACGGTTATCAGTCATACCTGCTTTGCCTCGTCTTGTCTCAGCTCCCCGAACCCAGACTGCGCGAGGATCAGTCAGCGATTTCTCTGGCAGTCCACACACATCTGCTTTTCTACTCCACGCGCCAGTCCCAGTGCAATATAGCAGGCACAGTTCCCTTCCCCACCAACACGCCGCCAAATCTCTCTCCCTCTCTCTCTTAATAATGATCTGGAAGCTGGGTAAAACAACATGCTCGCTTTTGACAAAGAGCGTGCTTCCTCATTACAGGGCTAAGGAAGGGGAAAGAGGACGTGAGGAAACCGTGATGCAAAAAAATAACCTACAGAATTAAAGGGAAAAAAAAAAGAATCCTTTCTAAAATAGTCACTCCTTTCCAATGGAAACACGGTGCTTTACTCAAGGTTAATCCCAGACCGAGCTGCATAAAGGTGGCCACATTACAGCTCTTTTCTCATCTCCCTAAAGAACGATTTTTTGGGGAAGGCATGCAGAAGCTGAAGTGTACCTATTCTATCAGGAATGTGGGAAGGGACTGGTATTCACCTGCATACACGCCGCTGCCGAATTACACCTTCTCTCACTCTTTCCCAACCGCTTACAAGAAGAACTGTCCCTCTCAAGGCATCATCCATCCCAGTAACACTATTTATTATTAAACCTGTATATAAAACACAGCCAAGCACTCCTTCCCAACATCCAGCTTCTTCCAGCTTCCTATGAAAACACAGGTATTCTAGATCCCCTACACAGCACTTTCTCATGACCCAGCCCAGCCTTGTAAGCTCCTGCAGGCTCCTCTTCTTCTTCATGGCCAAGAGAAGGAGAGCAAAAAGCCAGGACCATTTTGAAGTCAGTCTTTTATTTTTCTTTGCTGGTATGGGTAGAGAAAGTCATCCTCCTACTCAGCAGAGGAAGCCTCCCTGAGGGCAGCTGCTGGGGATGCTCCTAACACGGGGCAGCAGTACTGATGGGGGTAAGCACACCCCCAGTTCTCCTCTCTACCCCAGCAATGGGATAACTTGCATTTTGCAGCCTGTCACAGCCAGCGCTGCACAGGCCTATATCCCTGCTAGTGTCCCAAAAGCCATCTTGAAAGAGCCACACGGAGGGGTACACCCAAGCAGCAATGCAGCACTTGATCAGGCAGGATTACACCTCAGCTGTGAACTGGAAGACGAGCATGGGCAGACAGATTTGTGCTGCTCAACAGTATGTCCTGTCACATACCCTGCAGGTGAAAACTCAACTCATCCTTCATTCCTGATGAATTTGGATTTTCACAAAGAGGAACAGATGAAAAAAATGTCACAGAAAAAGAAAGACAAAGGAAATAAAACTAAAAAGTGCACTTGAGGAGTTCTTTTTTTAATTCATTGCAAAACCACTGACAAAATGTGCAGTGCATTATTACTGGACATTAATACAGACCGATCCTGTCTGAGGAGTTTGCAGTCTTCCTATACATTAATGAAGACAGAACATAATCCCAAATGCAGTGCATTTGATCATATATATTCATATGGACACTGCTGATCCACATCTGGCTAAAATAAACGTGTTTTTACACAAATTAGGTTACCACTGATACAAACAGTTTTGATTCATACTACAGAGCACGAACAGATGATCAACGCAATTGCTTTGGTTTAGCGCTGTGCTTGTGAAAGTCACTACTTATCAGCTGGGCTGCAGTTAATTGCTTCTAGTCTCTTACAATTAGAAAAAGCCACTAGCTTAAACTACCTTAAAGCACTGATTAGATTGTTTAAAAGAGCACATTTTACTTTACATTTGTAACCACCTAGGAACATGAGCACTAGCAGGTATTGTGGCTCAACTAGTGGGTGCTACCTTGGGGAAAAGTAGATGAGCTAGATCTCTTGCAATCCTTTGACCATAACAAAATCATAAAATATCTAGACTCAAAAAAACTCCACAGATGACAAACAATAATAGCAACTACCTGCAAAATGAGCTGATGAAACTAGCCTACTCCTTGCGCCAGCATACCTTATTTACACAATACAGAAACATTGAAATTTTGCACTGCTTATACATATCCCAAGAAGCAGAGTGGCGTTTTCATTAGAGAAATACCTTCGTTAAAATTCTGTAGAGTCCTTAAAGCTGAACTTTAGACATTGAGTCTGCAAAGACAGCTCCATATGATCAGCTGTATGTAGGTTTTCAATTGGTAAGTCCTCTGATTTATTTTGTTTTCTGACATAAAGAAGTACTTTTTGGTGTTCTGCAACATGTAGAACCTCTGAGCGATTACAAAAACCTGTTTGGGACACTTGCTGAGATCCATGTCACTGGAGGTTCACAAATACATTAATTCCTATTGCAGGGTGCATAAACGCAGTTTTGATAAACATGAATACTAAGCATTTTTTCAAAAAACTTGTCTTCAAATCACATTAAAAATCCTGTGGGCTTAGTTATTTGCTCCCTACTCTGGAGTACAAGTGCTGATAACCCAAAACATTTTAAAAAAATTACAATCCAGACCACTAAATCCAAGACACTACATATGCTTGATGCCCCTTCAATTTACTTTCTTCAATTTACTTTCAATTTACTTTTAATTTTCAACCATAAGATCAAAACCTCCCATTTAAAAAATAAGCAGTTGAATCACAAAGCTTCGCCTTAATATACTAAATGTGCAAGATCAGAGATAAAATTGTTGGCAACACTGCTAATGTAACTCTGCAGCAACTTCCCTGAAATAATCAGAATTAGGTACTCAGTTAGGCTTTATTTAGACACATGACAAAGGGCAGTATTATTGTTGCGCTCTGAAGAGACAGTCCCAGGGTAAGAACTGTGAGTACCGAAATTGTTACGGTATGGTATAGCGATACCTGAATTAACTTCATGCTACTGACTTAGCCCCAACTGCTGTACTTTCAGGTTCTCTTTTGTTTTAAAAGTCCCAGTTGGTCCGGGGCGCAAGTTCAGCAGGTGCTGTATCCACCAGTGGCAGGCAACAACACATTAAAAAGGCATATAGAAACAATCAACACATGGTTAAATCAAATACTTCTTTCCAGATTTTTAGTATCTGTCTGTGGGTTGCTCCAGTGGACAACCACAAATCATTTTTAAGTAGCACGGACATTAAATTTGTAATAGATTTCATCCATAGATTTCATGGAGTGGTATGAATTTGGTCCACGCAGTTCACTTGTCTTACCTCTAATAGCCCAGACTCTCCTTTGCTTGTGGTTTTTTCCCGTGACACTTGCAGGACATTTTTGCACCAGCCTCTACAGCTCACCCAGGACAAATTCCAGCTGTGGACCCAGCGGGCGGCTCTGGCGTCTGCCCTCCTTGTGCAAGTATGCAACCCCCAGCGAACCCAAGCAACCAAAACCAGCCACTCCTTCACCTTGCCTGCACCCTCCATGGGGTTCCTTACACCCAGAACTGATGCGCAATCATTAGGCTTCCAGTACTTTGGTGCTACCTCTACAGCTCTGCTTCTGCAAAGAGAAAGAGGCTTCCCATCCCCAGCTGTGCACCCCCCAGCAGCTCCAGCACCCCACTGCTATGTAACCCCACAGCACCCCGCAAAGCCTCTCAGCGTCAGGGGAAATGCAGAGCTCTGAGGAACACTTTCTGCATACTGCAAAAAGGTAATTAGTGACTTCAGAAGCAGAGGCAAATAACCATGGTATCGTACGGTTAAATGGCCAGCCCTGGAAGAATTTTTTTTGTGAGAATCAATAGCAGGTGATAGATCAATAGAAGTTTTCTGTATAAAAACATTTTCTCCTGAAACAGCGAGTTTAGCATTATTCAAACAAATTTTTCTATTATTTAAAGATGTATCTTCATTCCTGCTGAACACTACTGTTTTGTGCCATGTAAAGCCAGAGGACTCTTCTCTAAGGAATCGGCTATCTTCTCTGAGGACAACGAATTATTTTCCAGTATTGAAAGTTTCAAATGAAAGCCCTCAAGTGACTGCAACTGCTTCAAGCGGGCACCAGCGCTGTTTTACCTGGGGGGAAACCCCTTTTCACAGCAGCCCTGCCTCTCTCAGAGGAGGCTAGGCTGTTAAAATCAAGCAGCTGGAGTGAAGCCAAATCATGGCTTCAGGAAAAGGGACGCTATGTCACAGCTTTATTGCTGTTGTAAATCTTTGCAGTTAAGAAAAATCAAACTTCTGAGCGCTGAAATGATCATTTCTTGGAGCTGCGCTGGAGACAGCCCAAGAGCTGACAGGAGGACAGTGGCTCCAACCTTGCTGGGTGAAATGTGTCCCAGTGCAGAAAGCCCCTGAAACTCCATACACATTAACAAGACTTAAGCTGGAGCCTTGAGCACTGTATAAGCCCTTACATGAGACACCTGTGCCGCGGACATCTCTTTCTTTCCTAGAGCTGAACTTAACGGGAGCCAGTAAATGCCCAGCTGATTCCAGCAGTTGTGCTTCTGCTGAATAAAACAAATTTTAAACGAGCTTGTGCAGACATTAATGGTAATGCAGCTGGGAGACAAGGACTGCACGGGGACTAGCCAGAAGGCTGGGATTTGGACACCACAGATCATCCAGCTCTGTGCTACCGGCTGCCACAGTGCTTAAAATAATTGTAGTTCTCTGGAGAGAGTATATAGATAAACTCTGTCCTATGTTAATGCACCGTCATATAGAGTTGTTTACAGGCAGTACTTAGTAAAGTACTTAAGCATGTACTTAAACACACTACTGAACATCAGTGTGATTAATACTTTGCTGAATTAGAGATATGATACTAATACATTTTTCTGCTGCTGTAATTTTTCATTATATACACTTATAAGCTGGTCATAAGGATTTTCTTTCAGTTTTGCATCTAGCAAATGAGTTAATTTGGGAGTCAAATTCTGCCTTAGTTATGCCTGCACAATGCCTTTCACATGCATAAGGGCAGAAGACTGCTCCATGACCTTTAATTGGACTTCTTTTTTGTTAGTCTTTAATGATTTGTCAAGGAAAAAAAACATCCGGTTCGTTCTTTCTGATCTGGCAGCTCTTTGACATTCCTTTCATGTCATTGCAATCAGAAAAATATTTTTTACATATGGTACATATGTTTGTTAAGGCTGCACACATACAGCCGCTGTAATTCCTGACCAGCAAGCAAGCAGCTGCTGCTGAGTACAGATCGGAGCCATACACTCTGTTCTTCTGCATGTAAAACTGGGAGGGAGGGAGAGGAAGAGAAGAAACATGGCTCTTGCATCACTTATCATGGTAATTCTATTTAAATCTATTTTAATGATTTCTAATAACATAATTTGCCAAGCCTCCCCACCTGAAAGTGATGCAAGTGCATCTCTCAATTTTTCCCTTCCTGCTTAACCCAGGGAGGAGCATTTACCATCTCCTAGTTTCAAGTTTCAGAGTCAAAACATTTTTTTTTTTCAAATAATCAGAACTGAAAGCATTGGCCTACCCGTATACATTAAGGTGCTGGTTATTGTCATCACTGCAAAACTGCCACTTCACTTGCATTTATCTAGTTTTTACTCACAAGGCAACAGGCTTGATTTAATAGTTTTAGCTGTAGCCATCTCAGAGTTGAAGACTTTTTCCCCCCTAAATTAAATCTAAATCATGTGCATTAAATACATTAACTACTTGTAACAAAATGGGAAACTCTAAAATGATTCACAGATAGTTTGTTACTGAAAACGAGAGGCTCACATCAGCCACTGGAAGCTCTGCGTGTTTGCTGAGCTCAGTGAGTGTCTGGGTAGGCTTACCCAGTTCACAGACAACAGACGTTCACACTGTGGAAAAGATCCCGATCCCCTTTGGTGGTCCCTCTCACCACCTGCCAAGGGTCCTGAGTGAGGGTCTCTCACGCCAAACGGCCGGGGTGCCAGGCTTGCTCCCACGCCTCACCCCTCACACGCAGTTCACACGGATGCAGGTCAGCTCAGGGCACCGCAGCTGGAAACCAGCTGCCCTCTCCGTGCCAAAAATACAGCCCGTCTGATTCACACACTGCTCCCCGCAGGCGCTATGGACAAGACCACCCGACGTCAGGCTTCTGCTACTCGCCCCAGTCCACTGACACCACCTGATTAGGCTTTGCACCCTCAAACACTCTTGTGACATAACTTACTGCATTCGACTCCCTGTCTTGGTGTCCTGTTATAAAGAGACCACTCTGGGAGACTGTGACAGCACTTCCCACCCCTTTGTGCACGTTTATTTAAGGTAACTCACAAGAGCAGTAGGAGTCTTAGGGCAGCACTGGAGGAGACCGAGGCGGAGGACCGAAGGTAACCTGCGCCACGTGTGGAAGGTGGCTGGGAGACCCCCGGCAGCAGAGCTGCAAGCTGAGCAGGGACCCTCAGGTCCCAAGCCATGGGTT
This sequence comes from Harpia harpyja, assembly GCF_026419915.1. Taxonomy (NCBI): domain Eukaryota; kingdom Metazoa; phylum Chordata; class Aves; order Accipitriformes; family Accipitridae; genus Harpia; species Harpia harpyja. Next base: position 31,566,437 of record NC_068944.1, read on the forward strand.
CCAAGAAGCCAGCACAGTGATTCTCCAGGACAGCCCTGGAGGCACTCAAAGTCACCCCTTTTTTTTTTTACCCCTGGGGGGTGATCTACTCACAAGCAGAGGGGACATGGTCACGGGGCAAGGTAGGGTAGCTCGTACTACAGCTGCCTTTGTCGCTCCTGCCCGGCGAATATCAGAAGACATCACTGTCTAGATTGATAGGAAGTCATATGTTAAAACGATTAATTCATTTGCCCTAGAAGATTGAGGCCAGGCCAGGATTTGTCCCTTTTCTAGTGCTCATTCTGATCTTAAGCAATGGGATTTCCACCATTTCCCATGGGAGATTATTCCACAACCTAATAGATCTCAATGTCAGGAAGTTTTTTCCTGATATTCAGCCATAATTCATATCCATGAATTATGAGCTACTGTCGACATCACACCCATTGAGGCATTCCTAGAGCCTGCTTCATTTAAAATTATATGCTCTAGTTATGCAGGGTTTCTGTGTACTAGGGCAAAATGCTTTTTCTGCAGGTTAATTCATTACTATTCAATTTGTTAACACTTTTTTTCTCGGTGTGAACAGTCATTCTGCAGTTGCATACCCTATAGTAGCACAATCCCCATTTGGGAGTAGAATCACAATATATAAATATGACAAAACAACATACCAAAAACCATTCCCGTAAAGACATATTAGTCTGTTCCTGCAGATACTTACTCCAGCATTCAGTTAAATGAAAGCAGTAGCTCATGCAACACCTGGTATGAGACAGAAAGCTTAGAAAAAACCCCTCTCAAGTCTGTAATAAATTTTATTTCTGTCTTAAACAGAGGGAAGGTACGGGAGTAGGGGAGCCAGTAGGGAAGGGGGAAGGGATGGGGAAGGGAAGGGAGAAAAGAACGTAATCAAGCTGTGAGAAAATAGAGGAAAATTGAAAGGAGAATGACTTCCTACAAACGATGAGCCACTACAATGCAATAAGGACATACAACAGCAAATAAAGTTGAGGATGCAAAATGTGCACCTCTTGCCATTAATAGTACTTACAAAAATGAGAAAGCTAAGGCAGGCTTCCAAAATCTGTATTGCAAATAATTGTGTACAAAACACTTCTTGGAAGGAAACTGCCTTTTGTTTTAGCAACATTTGAGAGGAGAAAATTTATAAACCATGTATGAATTTCTCAAAAAAGTCTGAGGATTTCTATGAGAATTTTTTATGATTACATTTTGCCCAGCTAGCGGTGCTTTGCCATCCTGTTTGCAACCCATTTGTACATAAATAAAATGTCACATTAGATACTGAAAAAAGGGAATGCTTTCTAAAGTAAGCAACTAGAAACACACCAGAGTTCATTTTCATCTCCATACATGCCTAGCTCCCATTAATGCTACATAAATCCCAGAGAAACTAGGTAAGAATAAACACATAAATTTTACCTGCAATCATCTAAGAAACAGAAAGCCATGTTTGCAGGGAGCACTAAATTCACACAATGCCACATAATTTTGTGTGGAAGTTATTCCAGATGGCTGATTTTTTAGAGACAGTGGCCAAATAGTATTAAGGAACCTACACACACAGATCTGGTAAGAACATTTTTGGCAAATATTTCCTTTCACTAGAAATTATGTGACTTTACTGCAATCTGTATCTAGCCAGGTGGGACACTTGCATGGACAGAAGACAGGACAACGCAGCTCCCAGTTCCTACTGGACCAGGATATGTATGTGTGTTCATAGCAGACGCACGATGCCCATAGGCTGAGATGACTCGAAAAGCTGCAGAGACTCTAGGGCTGCATTAAGCCCAAGTATCTATGCTCTGTTGCTCACCTGGGTTTACCGGTGAAATCATAGCAACTTGTTATTTGTAGCTACGCAGTTTCTGGTTTGCAGTTAGCCTTGCAAAGCTGGACAAAACTTTCTTTGGTGAGGCTGTGAAATACCCATTGGGACATACATGAGGGATTTGTAAGTTAAAAAACTGTACTCTGACTTAAGCAAAGCAGGGACTCAAACCTCAATTGTCTGCCTCTTTCCCAACCCACAAGAGATGTTAAGATGAGAAGGGACATTCTGATACAACTCTGGTTTTGCAAACACATTCGAAGGAATTTTTCTTTTCGCCTTGGAACAAAGCTGTAGAAGTTGCTGCAAAATGGAACTGTCATCCTCAAGCCATCTGTAAAGATATGTAACTCAAGTTGGAAGATGAGGTAGAAAAAGGTAAGTAAGTTCTGTGATCTAGGATGAAGGTTTTGAATCAAGGGTTCTGATGTACTTGCAAGGATATAGGAGGAAGCGGCATCTCCAGGAACCAGCAGCTTTCTTTGTAAGATGTCTCCACAGAAGCCTGACATCGGCATCTGCTCTGGAAATGGCACAGATCATCTGATAACTCATCTGTCTTACACCTGCCGCCTTCTTACTTGGAGCCACCCATGGCTCAACTCTGCACTGTCTCGGTGCCCTGCCAAAGGATGTCTTGGAACAGGGTTGTGTCCTGTTCTCTTGTCCCACTCAGGTTTTCAACCACAAACGGTCCTGGCTGAGCATGGGCAGGGAACAGGATATTCGGGTAACGCTTCTGGACTCTACCTGAAAGTAACTGTTTTCCAGTGAAGTTTCTGAGGACGAAGGCGAGTAGATTCAGAGGCATCTTTGTATATGCAGAAGAAAATGGACAGCCTGGTTTCCAGAGAGGTGGGTGTTCACAAGTCCATAACAAAGGGCAGAAAGTAGCCAAGAGAAGCTGAAAGACTGTTGAGGGCTTCAGCACAAACAGACTGAATGCAGTGATAAGACTGGCCGTTTCAAAGACACAGCATAGCAAGATATAAAGGGACTGGGAATACAGGAAGAGAAAGCTATCCAGTCCACAAGACACCACACTTACAAATAAGGCACAGAGTACAGACGTTATCACAAAAGATACACACAGTCAAGTAACACCTGTGTAAAAGCAGAAGCTAACAATATTGTTATCAAAAGGAAAATGCACAGAAAGAGGGCTGACATTTCTAGAAAGTTATCTCACATGATAGTGCAGAAGAAAATAATATTTAATGCACAAATACAGCTTTCATTGTGAGAACATGCTACATTTTCACTCATTCTTAGAGCTCTGTCTTGCTCTTAGATACGCAGGCGTGCACCATTAATGGCACTTGCATGGTTGAATTCCCATGCATCATCCTCAGAATGGGAGTTGTGGCTAACCTCTGGTATGTCACACATAAAAAAATACTGTTCGCTCTGTTTCTGTTTCTCACTTCTATATTCTCACTTCCCTGTATGTGTAAAACATGTGGCTTATTAGCAGTGTGTCCGACCACCTTGAATTAATCTCCTAAATCCAGGCTTAAAGTTGGACAGTCATACCAATCACTCAACTTTTCTGTGTATGAATCTCTCTTCTTTTGTGACCATATTTTCCTGGTTTTGAACCTTTCAAAAGGGTCTAAATATAAAGATGGAAAATATAGATGGAATTTATGTTTCAAATTAGCTTTTAGTACAATCAGTGTGTTTATTTAAGAAGGAAGATACATATAAGCATGTGCATACGCGTAGATGTACAACTTCTACATACATCTACCACATTTATTAAATCTATCTAGTGGGTAATATAGAGACTTCTGCCTTAGCGATATGCTAATGCTTGCTCAAGCTTTTCAATGCAATGCTGAAACCATCCTCGACACAGCACTGAAGCAGAAGCTGCAGCATCCCCGACTGCTGGATAAATGGAGTAAGAGAGATGAAATTTATCAGGGCTGCCAAGAAGGGATCATCAAGACACATTTTTGATTAACACAAGTGTGCACTATTCTCACAAGTGACAAAAAAAGGGGGGAAGAATTTATAACTGGCATATGTCAAGAGAACCTGTCCATCTGACTCGACTCACTTTTTCAAACACCACTTCTTTTATTCAGTTACCAATTGATTGGGGGTAAATTGAAGGAGGAAACCTTTGCTTCTAACACGCTATCATTCTTCTAAAAAGTAAAAGCTCTACAGTGGATAAATTTATTTACTTAAAAGACATAACATTTCCAAAGGCACAATATATGCTAGGTATCTAGTGGTGCTTAAGCTGACACTTAAGCCTTTGAAAATTTCTCCCAAGAACCTCTGATGTGAGCATATAAATCATACTGTTTGTGTTGTAAGTAACCAACTTTGAAAAGAGAAAACTGGATAAAGTACTCCAACACATGAAGGACCGAGAAGCTCTTAGTGACTCCAAAGCCATTTCAGAAAAACAGAGGAACAGGAGTTTTGTTATTAATTTGCCCAGGAAGGACAAAGTATCATCCTGTATAGGAAAGGCTGATACAACTGAGCACCACAGAATTGCCAAAGAAAACAGAGAAGAAAGAAATATAACCTATTCCAGCAGAAACGATGTAGGCTGGGGAGTGGAGTGACCCAGGTTCTGTGATACTGACTATGACATGAAGCAAACCATTCTACTTTCCTTTTACTTGACTTCCCTGTGGATAAAATACATAAATAATGATGCTGAAAGGGTTTCTAGAACCACCAGTATACCTAAGTGCTGGCTGACATTCAAAATGTTGTTACTGAAGATGGAGGACTGCTGTACAGGAGGTTGTACTGTCACGGAACATATTCAAGGGAAATTTAAAAAGTCAAAATGGCAGAAATAAAAAGATACTGTATTCAGACCAGACTACCTGCAGTGGAGATTGCCTCATGTAAAAATGAAAGCACAGCCAACCTGGGGAAGGAAGAAGTTGGACTGCCTTTATCGGAGCATCGAGGATGAAAAGGTTACCAGCTGCTTGTTATGATCAGTGAGTCAGAGGAAGACAAATAAATGACAACTCCTTGATATTGTGTGATTGCTGCTCGCATGAAGGAGAGGAATGGAGAAGGAAATCGAAATGCCTGATTCATTGTTTGTCCTTACACATTAACCAAACACAGCAGACTTAAATATACCTGGCAAAGGGCAGGAAGGTCAAGATAACTAAAATAAGACTAAGGGATAACTAGGAAAAGAGGTAACCAGAAATGAGGTGCTGGTCATCCTGACTAAACTCTCCAGTCTGGCGACCTTCTGGACATTTTCCTGTCTTTCCTATCCAAACATATTACCTGTGTCATATTTCTCACTGGAAAATGACGTTGGCTTTTACATTGGATTAAAATCCAAACCTAGTGCAATCCCTAAGCATAAATGCATTATTGCCCATGCATGTATTTGCCACTATTTTGATGCTCACTGAATCCTCTCCGTGGTTTACCCAGATGATGTGGTTAACTAAGGAGGTTAAGGAATGTTACAGTTAGTATCTTACTGAAAAACAAAGGACTGATATGAAAGAAAGATCTGCTGCAGCTGCAGCTTCACATGGATGGAACATGCCATGTAAGAGTTCAGTAATGTTTCCAATATTTTACCCGTTTGTGCTTTAGAGAAAAAGGAATTTTGCATTGAAAGGAGGATTTGCTGTACACCTAGAAATCTGTAAGACACAATTTCTCTCCTACTCATCGCTTCTAATCAGACAGATGGATACATTGCTATGGAAAAAAATACAAAAAAAACCCCTAAAACAATGACTGCATCATTTTTATTTATTTCTTGCATTCTCTGTTCACGTAGCAAGAAATTTAATTCCAGTTGGATCAGTCTCTTGTGATATTTTTTCTTTCATTTAATATATTTTTTAAATGCTTAGAGGCATTATGACAGAAAAGCATGTATTTTTTGCCCTGGTTTATACCCATCATTCTTACCATTACAACAAGACAAAAGCATTAAAGTAAAATTAATCATGTCAAAAGATTTTAGCAAAAAACAAGGGAGACCATGCATAAAGCATCGCTTTGTCTAGTGTGAAGTCACGCTCTGATTAAAAACATATAATGAAAGTGAAAGTAATACATCATTGCCTTAGCAGTAGGGTTTTTGGGAGAGCTATGCAATTCTGAACACAAAAAATCTTTATAGGCTCTGGATTTTGAAACTTGCAATTATTATAGAATAATTCTAACAAACAAAACATTGTTTCACTTCCTTAAAGTTTAATTAATCTTAAATGTTGCAGTTAAACCAAACAACCAAAGGAGTTCTAGGATTAAACAAGGACTCCTGGCAGGATGGTAGCTGGTAATTAAAACCGAAGCAGCAGTGGCTGGTTCTGAGCAGTGAGGCATGAGGTGGTGACACTGAGACCCCCCCACTGCCCCACATCCAGTAAGTAGTTATGAAGACTGCGAAATACCATGGAATAATGAAACCCCACTAACAGAGCAGAACTTTTGCTGCTACTAAGGACTGTCAAACACCCATCAGCCATTCAGTTTGTGTCACTGGGCAGTGGTAGCTTGTTGCTGCTACGTGACATAGGTAGCACCCAGTCAAAAAATGATCTGGTGTTTGTGCACATGTAGGCAAGCCTGAAAAGAAACCACGCAGTGAAGATCTGTTTGCTGTACTTTGCCATACTGTCTATAAAAGCCTCTGCTTTGCTCAGACACGACTGTGTAATAAGTAGTGTTTCACATTAAACAGCAACATGCTCATTATGAACCTCAGATTAGGACTGTGCCCACATCAAGTAAAATTAGGTGGCAAAAAATGTTTGTAAAATGACACTTACTTTCTCCTTTTTTTTCTTTGTTCTGTCTCTATTCTTTGTTGCCAACATAGAAAAAATAACTCCTAGGAATATCAGACAGGAAAAATACACAGTAATACTAGACTGTGAAAAATCTACTGATCCCTTGAGCCACAGCATTCTTGCCTATAGATGATGACATTAAAAATTGGAAATGGGTGCATGCTTCCCCTCCTCTTCTGGATCTATGAACAAGGCAAGTTGTTTTCCTGATACCTTTAGAATTACTCCCATTAGTACTGATGCATTTGGTGCTTTGGGTAGCCAGGCAGAGAGAGGTGGGCAGTATCCCCTGCCAATAGATCTAGTCTTGTCGCAGGAACAAAATGAGATTGCTACTCTGCTGAGCTGTCATACTCGATAGCTTGTGCTGTTCCACTTGCAACTGTCTTCATAGCTCCAGCTGCAGCGCCACGGCTTACATGGAGTCAGTAGTTTCTGATGGTTGATCTTCTCCTGTTCCTTATGCATCACACACGGCAGGACAGAGAGTCCTAAGCAACTGAGTGGAGTGGTTGCAACAGCTGCTCTCCACACTGAGAAGGAAACAGGCAACAGGCAAGCAGCTCCCTCTCAAACAGGCTTGCAGGCCCTGCTGGGTAACTTCTGGGGCTCCTCTCAGTGGAAGGTGACAGGAGGAGGTTCGGTCTCGTGTCATCCACTCCTCCTCAACAGCCCTGCCACTGCACCCAGGACAAAGTGTTTGCAAGCTTCTTTCCCACCTTCCCTACCTCCAAATGCCACTGGCACAGACAGCAGAAAATGAGTAATGTAGGTGGGTTTGGAGGAGGGAAAGGGGAATTTCTGTGCACATTTACATTGGATCAGTAAGTCTCTAAGTGCAAAACCTGGCTTTTTGTTGGTGCGTGGGGGAGTCTACTGGAAGGAAGAAGGTTAAAGAAAAGACTTTGTAAACGTTTACTAGTACAAGAGGAAATCAAATACACCTAAGGTGATAATATGACAGAACACCCTAAAATACCAGACTGCAAGGACTGAGATTCTTCCCATCACAGAACCTCATGAGCAGGACACAGGTTTTGCTCTGTCCCTGTTCACTAGGGAGCAAACTCTTCATTTGCACTGATGACCTGGGGGTAAACTGCAACCTGTATTGGGTTTGTGTGGCAAGGTTTTGGTAGAGGGGGCATTACAGGGATGGCTTCTGTGAGAAGCTGCTAGAAGCTTCCCCCATGTCCCATAGAGCCAATGCCAGCCAGCTCCAAGAAGGACCCGCTGCTGGCCAAGGCCGAGCCCATCAGCAACGGTGGTGGTGCCTCTGGGATAACAGATTTAAGAAGGGAAAAAAGTTGCAGCAGGCACAGAAGCGGCAGCCAGAGAAAGAACTGAGAACATGTGAGAGAAACAACCCTGCAGACACTCAGGTCAGTGAAGAAGGAGGGGGAGGAGGTGTTCCAGGTGCCAGAGCAGAGATTCCCCTGCAGCCCGTGGGGAAGACCATGGTGAGGCAGGCTGTCCCCCTGCAGCCCAGGGAGGTCCACGGTGGAGCAGATATCCACCTGCAGCCCGGGGAGGACTCCATGCCAGAGCAGGTGGATACCCCAAGGAGGCTGTGACCCCATGAGAAGCCCATGCTGGAGAAGGCTCCTGGCAGGACCTGCAGACCCATGGAGAGAGGAGCCTACACTGGAGCAGGTTTGGTGGCAGGACTTGTGACCCTGTGGGGGACCCACGCTGGAGCAGTCTGTGCCTGAAGGACTGCAGCCTGTGGAACAGACCCACACTGGAGCAGTTCGTGAAGAACTGCAGCCCATGGGAAGGACTCCCATTGGAGAAGTTCCTGGAAGACTGTCTCCTGTGGGAGGGACCCCACAGTGGAGCAGAGGAAGAGTGTGAGGAGTCCTGCCCCTGAGGAGGAAGGAGCGGCAGAGACAACGTGTGATGAACTGACCATAAACCCCATTCCCTGTCCCTCTGTGCCGCTAGGGTGGAGTAGGTAGAGAAAATCGGGAGTGGAGCTGTGCCCAGGAAGAAGGGAGGGGTGGAGGGAAGGTGTTTTGAGATTTGGTTTTATTTCTCATTACCCTACTCTGGTGGATTGGCAATAAATTAAGTTAATTTTCCCCAAGTTGAGTCTGTTTTGCCCGTGACGGTAATAGGTTGCGTGATCTCTCCCTGCCCTTATCTCGACCCACAAGCCCTTTGTTATATTTTCTCTCCCCTGTCTAGCTGGGGGAAGGGAGAGAGAGAGCGGCTTTGGTGGGCACCTGGCGTCCAGCCAGGGTCAACCCACCACAAACCTCAGGACTGACAGCACTGTCTAAACAAGTGAAAAAGAAACAGAAAAAAGAATCTTCCTCCTTCACTGCTGATTGTACATCTCTGATAAGAATAAACAGACCAATTATTTTCCAGAACTGTGGACTGGGAGTGAGGTAAAAGGGTAAAGGAAGGATATAAATGTACTTCCTCCTATATTGCAAAAAGTACATGAAAAATAAATATAGAACAATGTCCTTAAATTCCTCCACACCATAAACTTCATACAACACCATGAGTGCACTGAACTATCACCATGTTATAAGGTGATTAGTTTGTGGTCTTCCCTAAAACTGCTCAGTCACAGTTCTTCAAGTCCCTGCACTCCTATGCTGTAGAGTCCTTCAGTATTTTATGGAAAGGACAGGACAAAAGTTCTACTCCAACTTGTCTCCACTTCCCATCCTCTCTTATATTAAGTTAGAAAATAAAGCAGTGGATACTTGAAACTCTTATTTCAACTTTTTAAAAAAATAATTATTGCTACCATTTGATGAGTAGTAATAATATTTGCTAAAAAATCATGCTTGTTAACATTTAGTCTTTTTCAGTGTGAAAAGACAAGCATTCTCCTCTGTGTTCCTCGAACTGTAGTCCAGGCCAAAAGGGCATCCTTTTCTAGCAGGTTTTGTAAGAACAGGATTACTCCATGTCACAGAAGGCTGTGTATTTGACAGCCATTGTCTCAGCTGACACTGAGACAGCTCCTGGGACCTTCAGGACTTCCAGTGCTGAGCACCAAGTGCTTGAACATGAGCTAGCTAGGACTGTAACAGATGCATTATCTTTTAATCACAGCACAGAAGGTTACGTGCATTAACCAGAATGGAAAGAGATTTTTTGTTTACTGTTAGAGGTAACACAGAAAAGATTACATTCTTTTGATAAAATTACATAAAATTATTCAGAAACATCTCTCAACACCACCATAGATGGTCTTTTAACCAGAGCATTTAGGTATCACACCTCTGGATCCAGTATCCCATAGTCTTGGAGTTCGTACCACAATGTAAGTAAATCAAGAACTGAGTAAATTTCATTCTTACAAAATCTGACATATCTACAGATAGGTAAGTTTCGGAATAAAGTTTTCTACTTTAATTCACTGGAGAGTTCAGATCCTGAAGCAAGACATCCATTTCTCCTGCCTCTCCTCATGAGCCACTGGATTAGACACAACAAATTAAAAAACCCCGAACACTTCTGCCTTACGTAATATCATTGATTTTTCACTGACTTACCATCTTCAGTATTTTCTTAGTAGTAGCACACAGAGGTATCATACCTCATTATTCTAAAAAATGTGAAGCACAGTATGTTCCCTAGTACGGATACTGTAGTCTTTTCTAATGTACAGTTCATACGACCTTTTGTAATTGCCATTTTTATACAATACCCTCAACTATTAGTCCAGGGCATCTATACCTAAGCAGTCTTTATATTGCAGCACTTTGAGAAAGGCTTCTAAATTTTCCATGGGAGAAAGCAATTTGCAAAGGCATCATTTCAAGTCCTGCATCATAGCAGTCTTTTTAATTCTTTTTCCTAACCTGTGCATGTAATATTAATATGGATATATCCCATTAAAGGCCATTGGATAAGGGATGAGGAACAGAATTCTGTAAAATGTATTTTACTTGGGGAAAAAAAGCAGGTATATTAGGAAATCCAGGTTTTACCAGTTGTCCAGTTTTAGAAGTATGGCTTTGATTTATGGATCAAAATTGTTCATTTATTATTTTATCTATACTGCTTTGGGCAATTTTGACAGTTAAAATTTAGTTTTATTGACCAATGCAGCCAGTTTAGCCACAAGGGGACTAATGCACACACAGCCTGCTGCACTCAGGAAGCTATGATTTGATTCCATGACCAAGTCAGACTGGGAATCGCAACCAACATAACAATAAGTTCCAAATCTTGATGCTCGAGGCAAAATACTTACTCTAAAATACAATCAACCTTTAAAAGAAGGTGAGAAAGATTTTTGTGATAGGAGCCTCTGTGCACTGTTTATTGTAGCTGATATATTCCACCAATGCTTCTGTCAGCAATGGACGCAGAGCAGTACAGAGGAAACCTTTCTTTAATGATTGTGGACAACAGATAAAGCTGGAAGAAGGAAATGAAAATGCAAAAGAGAATCAAAGGTGTGCTCTAGTACTATGGCTTACCAGGGATCTGACTCTGAGAAAACTGTCTCGAACATTGCCTTTTTTTTTTCCTAACCAGATTTTATTCATATCTGCATAAATATGCATGTATTCATGTCGCAGTATGAAAGACTTACAAGTTTACTTAAAAAACTTACTGGAATGATTTTAAGCCAATGTTAATTTAGGCCTATCCTATTATAAAATTAGCATCTTCTGCAATCTCAATTTATTGCTCCATTGTGAAGCCCCCTTGTGATACATAAACAAATCTCTGAAGAGAAACAAATCAATAAAGTGTCTAATTTGATTAACCATGTTTTTAAATTCATCAAGACAACTGTACAAAAATAAACCACTTACTTGTCAGTATTTTCCACGTCTTCTTTTCATCATCATAATACTGAACCAAATTGCTGGGTAGCCGGTCAGGTCCGGGAGGCAATCCTCCAACCAATAACAGCATTTTCTTATTGGAACGAATTCTTCACCCAAAACAAGAGGAAAGATGAACAACCACATTACTGAGGAGTATTTTTAGTGGCAACAAAATCATAACCATCAAAAGAATGTTCACTGCTTGCAGTTTTCTATTTCATTTTTTGTGTTTCTTTCCCCAATCATGTCTCAACAATTTTTTGAACCAAGCAGAAAAATGATCAGAAAAGCTGCATATCTCTCTACTCATGGAATAATAAGCTTCCTTCATGCAATTTGTTAGAGGTTCATTCTAGAACGACCTTTTTCTTATATTATCCCTTTAAATCATCACTCTTTACAGCTGAATACACATGAAATGCTCTGGAGTTGTACTAAGGTTAAGCATTAAAGTTGCATGTCAAAAATCGTATTAGTCAAAATCATTATTATAAGCCATTCTACACTCAAAGAACCTTGAAAAAATTAAGGTTATGCAGAGAGTTTGTGAGCCAACTCTTTAATCACACACTGAACTTCAGATATATAGTTTAGTACAATTAGCAGCACTGGGCTAATGGTTATGGGTTAAATGGTACTTACAAGCACTTTTGTTTGTTTAATTTAGTCCAGACTCTTGCTTTCACTCTCCCCCCCGGCTCCCCCCTTGTCTTTGCTCTCCCCCTGTGCACCACTGGCTATAGCAACACCAATTGGTAAAAATGAGACTGTGATGTTGTTGTGAGCCTCCCCAGAGTGGAGCCCTGCCAATGCTTGCCACTGATCCAGCGGCATGAACCTGCTCAACTGTGCAAAGTCACTCTAATTCCCTCCCTCTGTTTTTCTACCTTCTCCCCCAGGGGGCAACCACTGAAAGGAGTGACTACCCACCCATCAAGAGCTGGCAATTCGCTGCTATTAACCGTGACCGTGATTCCCAATCTGCCTGGCAGTTCTTAAGAACAGGACTGCAATGTCTCATATGCAGTAAAAGCGGTTATCTGCACCCTGGCCTCCAACGCTCCACCTGATGAATGTACGATTTCTTTCCAACATTAAGGGATTTAGCACAATTGTAAGCGAAAAGGGGAGGGGAGACCCAGACCCCCAGATGAGCCCTGATGCTTTAATAGTCAATTCGCATATAATTGAACTTTCATCAGTTATACTAAGCTTGGGTGTGATAACGCTGAGATAAAGGCTCAAAATGTTCCCGTGAAGTAGGAAGGTGACGTAGCCTAGAAAAAATGCATCGATATGAACGAATGTGCAGGGGGATCATGCATTTGATGGAAAGCACCTGTGCCAAACACCAACGTTTTTCCAAGTATGGCAACATCACTGTAGCAATCGGTGTGTCAGTCCACAGCAAACACTCCTGGACAGGAAAGGTACATAATGCCATGAACCAAAGCCCACCGCCACAACTGCATGCGGCGGGATCAAGCTGCCACCCAGGAGCTCCAACCTCAGTAGTGCACTCCAGCAGCGGGTGCTTTACTACTGAGGCACACCAGTGGCTTAGCTCCAACTACTACCTAGAATGAGTCTTGGGGACCCACCAATTTACATTTGCATCAGGATTGCATCCTCTCTTGAGAAGATTGGGCAGAATGAACTAGGTGGTGCTGTAGACACGCACTACCCAAAAGGAACCTCCTTCAGGAAGGGAGCATGCAGCTGAAGGCTTGATCCACATGACGCTTAGGAATAAAACCTTTCAAATGGCTATCCAAAAGACAACTACAGACTGCAGATACATCTATCACAAGGATGGCCAGGGAATTATCTGGCAGATAGCCTTGTTTGTTTTTAAATGGACTTAGGGCTCAAGGAAGGCCCTGAATTGACAGTGGAGGAAACAAAACCATCACTGCAGGGGCAGGAGCTACACCACGGGGGCAGTGACACTGTCCCACGCTGTCCTACCCCCCTGCTTCACTCCCGACTTGGCGGGAGCCCCTGCGGTCCTTCCGTCTTTCTGACAAGCCAGCCTTTGACCTCTGCACTGAACCTGCTATGTACTGTCAAATGATGACTGTTACCTGCCCACCAGACTGTATCTGTGTAGGATATCAGGAACCGTCTCATGATCAATGTCAGCACAGACTCCACTCGGTGAGACCAAGCTCTGGGAAAAGCTTTCATAAGCATTGCGAGCATCTTGAAACATTCAATCTCCCCAGCAAAGTTTTTAATGAGAGAACATTTGATAAAAACTATGCAACACAGGAGTATGATAAACTATTTTTGGTATGAGTTAGGGATGACTGCACATGTAACAAGTGGCAGAGCAAACCAGAGCCATAAGTCAGTTATGCATGGCCATCCCTAACAATAGAGAATAAATTGTTTATTCCAACCCTCTTGTGTTGTATGTTATATCACAATCAACTCCCTGTGTATTGTAAAATTCAGAATGCCCTTGCAAGGTTTACTTGATAAAAGAGTTTATTTTGATTTTCATCTTTCATCTGTAAAACTCCCTTCTAACTCCAAAGCACTGTGAAAAACCAATGAATGGCCAAGGCTCAATAGTTAAGGTGAAGAATGAAATGTCAGATATAACTCTGAGTTTCCAGACTTTGGCAGCTGCAACTATCCTTAACATTACTTTTTCAGCTAAACAATCTGAGAAGCTACTGTTTCTTGAGAAGGAGCAGCACTGCTATATGGGAAAGTTTTAAAAATATTTAGTATTTTTACATGTTTAAAATGGGAAGTAGCATGAACAGAAGCCCTTAATAAAAGTTTAGTAAGAACTTCTTAGCCAGCACAGTATCTACCAAGAGCACAGGGAACTCTTACATGGCAAAGCAGACATGTTTTTTTTTTTTACTCAAAGTATCCAATTCATCTATACTGAGAGCTCTTCCAGTGAACCAAGTAAAGATAATACAGTGACTAAAGATATGCATATTTTAAACTGATGTGTTTTCTTGGAGCCAATTCTGCTTTTTAAGTTTTGGTGTGAATTGCTACATTTTAGGTTTTGAAAAAACATTTTCTTTATTACATTATATTTGTGTCTCATATTGCACTGAGCAGTACTGTTAAAATCTTATAACACATCTTAAAATATGAAAGACATAGAAGTGATCACTGCTTATATGCAGAAGACTGTTCCAAATATTAATAAAAATGTAAGTCAGTAAAACACTATGATGAAGGCAGGATTTAAAAACATGTGTAATACCTTAGCAAGATAAAGTTTCTCCCTTTCTTGCATTATTACATGTTTGCTATTTGGATAACTCAAGATTACCATGTGAAACACACTGCATTACATCTGAAACACTCTCTTTTCATAGTCCTTATTTCACAGTGTAATATAGTATTCATTTATATACTGTGGTTCACAGTGTCCCTAGCACGGCTATTGTGACCATCAGCAGTGGGTCGTGGTCAGGGAAGGCTAAAATAATGTTAACTGTGACCAGGCAGGCTGACGTCATGGCAAAAAGCTGAGATAAACTTAGCCATATCTTATCGCAAAAGTATTTCTTGTACCTAGAATCTAAAACTCTAGTTCTCATTGATGAACACACACCTGTTATTATTCTGCACACACTTTGCAGTTTCTGTTCTGCAAAGATTTTAAAACATTTAATTCACCTTAATTAAGTTCCAGGGTATCCCATGTGGTGTGAAATTTATTTTGTCTACTTACAAGACTGGAAACCAAAGTATATTTTAAAGTCAACATTTTCAAACTTGTATCATTTCCTTCAGGCACACAAACCTAGGAATTTGAGAACTATGTGCCTTCATTTTCAGAGATGTTGAATATCCACCAACATACCTAATCCTAGTCACTTCAAAGGTAGCAGCAGATGTGCATCAGCTCTGAAACTCAGGTCACTAGTCCATAGGCGAAACTAACTGTGAATACACAAGCCAAAACGCTGAGCCCAAGGGAGTTTATCAGCTCACAAGGAACCAACAGAAAGACAGTAACAGACCTCAATACTCCTGACAACCACTGCCACCCAAAGGTCTTCTGCAACCTTGATAGCCTCATGTTAATGGAAAATGCATGAATGGGAAATACTCTTCTTGTATGTTGTTTTTCTTTATTAGCATATCTATAAATCTTTCACTGATGGGTCCTCCTTATCTGGGCAGTCAGTAGAAGTTCATTCTACCAAGGCTGGCAAGAATACAAGCCCCAACAACAACAGGTTTGCTCCAGACTCTTCCAGTTTTTAAGCAACGCAATAAGGCTCCCCTCCCTGCATTAGCCAATGCAAAGAAATGGAAAGAATAAAATGATGAAGTGGCAATCCTGTGGTTCTTAATGCATTCGGTGCAGTGTTACACATCAGAAAGAAAACTGCATCTTAGACATAGAGGTGATCATGGTAATCAATAAAAAAAAAAAAAAGACTATCCAACTATACTTTCCTCGTAACCCAGGACTATAATAAAACCAAAAACCTGGATCATTAATTCTCTTTTAATATAGGCTATCACCATGGCTTTGAGTATACAGGGAGCCAGGTGGCTCTTCAGACCAGGGACCTCATAGACATGGGATGCCTCACTCCTGCTTGAGTGCTGACCTTAAACACAGCAGAGCCAAATCGAACTTCAGGTATTTGCTCAATAAACTCAGGTGCAAACAAAACCAGCCAGAAGACCAGCCCAGGTCCAGCAAGAGCAGGTGAATGGGTGATGAATTTTACTTAAATCCACAAATCTCATTACATCAAAGCATTTGAGAAATGGGAGGCCAACACATAGTGATACTGTCAAAACAAAAAGTAGCGAGAATCTCAGAAAAGGTGGCTGTATTAACCTGCAGCAGAAACAAAATATTCCAGTGAGGTTTAGATACCAATCTCAAGGTAATAGACAAAGAGATAAAATACACTGTCCCAATCAGCATTTCAGTTGCAGACCTTTTGTTTGTTAACACTTAATTTAATCTTCAGAAACCAGGACAGTCCTTAGCAACCTTTTTCTTCTAAAAAGGCATGTGAAGGAGTGTTGTGTCCAACAAAAAATGTAATGGAGAATCTAGTTGCAGTCTGCAAATCTGAACTGATGCTGCAGGCATCCATTGGTGCGTGACTGAAGAAACTGTTTTGCCATCACAGAACATGTGATGAGATCTTCGACAATTACCTTCCCTGCTCCTGGGTAGGTGTCGTGATTTAACCCCAGCCAGCAACTAAGCACCACGCAGTGGCTCGCTCACTTCCCCCCCACCCAGTGGGATGGGGGAAAGAAGCGGGAAAAAAAGTAAAACTCGTGGGTTGAGATAAGTCCAGTTTGGGTCAGCTGCCCTGGCTGTGTCCCCTCCCAACTTCTTGTGCCCCTCCAGCCTTCTTGCTGGCTGGGCATCAGAAGCTGAAAAATCCTTGACTTTAGACTAAACATTACTTAGCCACAACTGAAAACATCAGTGTTATCAACATTCTTCTCCTACCGAACTCAAAAACATAGCACTGTACCAGCTACTAAGAAGACAATTAACTCTATCCCAGCTGAAAGCAGGACAGTAGGCATTTCAGTGCAACAAAAGTGTCATATGAAAACTTCTTATTTCCATGGATTTTGGCTTCCGCAGTTGACTGCAAAGACAGCCATGATTAGCAACACATGTTTAATAGAAAATATCATTATCCAGGAGTTTAACTGTGAACTTGATGAAAGCCTTAAGATACAATGTAAAATTTATTTTGGATGGAGAAATTTTGTGAGGTTTTGTTATCACATAAAAAGAATTGATGAACATCACAACCTATAGGTAAATAGGCATCCAGAATCTCTTCCTAATCCTACAACACTGCCAGGGAAAGGACCTGAGCTCTCACAGCCACCAGACCAAGTCCTGCAGATCAGACTTCTGCTGGACCTCTGACCCACCAGGACAGCTTTCTCCTTATGGGCAAAGTACAGACCTAAAAGAGTATCTTGATTTTGTCAAAACCTAAAGCATGCTGAGGTCTCTTGCAAATTATGACCAAGAAATTATTTAGTTCTTAGGGTCAAAATATGTTCAAAAATATGCTGAATGTATGAATGTTGCTTTATGAATGGATTTTTGTGACTCTTCTAAGGCACAGCTGATGTCCAAGGCACACTTGAAAGAATGTGAAAAAACTTTCTATTTATACTGTACCTGAAAACCAGTCTTATCATTCACGTTAGTGCCATGAAGATTTTGGGTTTCATCTTTTCATTCTCAATGTGGGCATGCTTAGCAGAAGGCCCTGAGTAGAATTCTTCATTGCAGCAGAGCTCAGCACAATGTTCACTGAAGAGGTTCAGTGATGCCCAAGAGAAACCTGCTCTCCTGTTCATTTAATACATGTTGCTGACCACTGACAGACTGAAGTTTAGGAACATAAATACTAAGTTGGGAATGATTTGCTGCAGACATTGATTGTTGGTTTTGTCCTCTGAATCTACTAGAATTTTTTTTTATTTTCGTCCAATGCATTTTTTTAAATAAATGCATAGAAAAAAGGAGAGTTACTGTTTGCTCCAACAACAATCTTTCCTTTTTCTATCTAAAAAGCAGAAGTCTAAGGGTAAGTGAATAATTTGTCTGACAAGCCACACTTAACTGTTGCAGTTACCTGATATGTTAAAGTTTCCTTTATTTCTACAGTAGCCAAACAATTTTCCATCCCCTGTATTAAAATAACTTAGCATCTGTTTGGAGCTCTAAATACCCAATTTTTCTTTATGAATCCAATCCCACTGCCGTTACTAGTTTAGAACGGTCTCTAAGTAAATCTTGAAGAGTTAGGGTATTTTTTTAGCTGGAAGATTTTTAAAGAGAACATCCCTTCCTTTTGGGAAAAGAGCCTCTGAGCTAACAGGTAGCTTAGGGGTGGACAACTATCCTGAAAGACTGGCATCTACCATCAGCATTCCTTTGGGAGGAACACAAAGGAATGTCCTTCTCATCTTTGTCTCCCGGTATTACCAGCATATTCTTCATGTTGACAGGAGACTGGTACAGTTCCCCAGAAAGATGCGCAGTACCTTTCCCATATGGAGTCCTACCAAGGTTGCTGTATTCATACACAACACTGTTGTTACTTACAGCTTAAGACAGGCTTAAATAGATGTGTTGCCTATATGAGATCATGAATAGTACTTCTATAGTGACAATATCTACACAAATAGATCATTTGAACACGAGTCTTCAAATTCTCTGAGATCTGAATGATAAAGATATCCTTACTAGCCACACAGTGAGTATCTGAAGCATTATAAGGGATTTGAATCAAAGGAGTTTTACTAGAAAAGCTTATATTGGTAAATGAGTCACAAAACCTCCCGTGTCATGAATCTTATTGGCAAAACTATGTAAACAACTGATTTTCCATACTGTTGGAAGTTCTGAAAAACCTTGAAGAAATTCCCTTTATCCTGAATACTTTTACAAGTTAAACTAAAGAAAATGTCAAAGCTAGATGCTTTTGCAATTTGCCTTCCCTTCCCCACCTCCTTTTTTTTGTTGTTGTTTTAGACAGAGGTGGTAAAATAGAAATGTTTATAGGATGCTTCAGGGTGGTCAAATCCTCCTTTTCCCCCTAGGAAATTTCAATCAACTCTTCTTTTTGATTTTCAGACTGTGAAAAGTCAAGAAGGTCCTTTTTTTGTTTGATTCTCTATTGGAAGTCCATGATGACAGGAGGTTTCTGCATCAGAGGCTGTGTTCTCCCCAGCTGAGGCTCCTTTTCCTTAGGAAGCTGAGGAGAAGAAACACAACTTGCTGCTGCATCACCCAAGCTATGACTGGTTACCTTTTCCACTGCCTTTTTTTTTTCTGAAAGGAGGCGGCAGTCAGGGAAGGCAGGAAGAACCAACTGTGGCACCAACTTCTATTTACTTCCAGCTTCATTGCAAACCGTCTGCTTCCATTGAACTTGGCAGCTGATAATATTTGCTCAAAGTTTATTGTCTGCTTTCCAAGAATACAGCAAGAAGTGTTGACTACTAAGTACTAGGCATGACAGTCTTTAAAGAAAATTTCAGGGAGGCAGCAAATATGAAAAATGATGCCAGGAAGTATCTACTAATGGATTTCAACTTCCGATATTCTTTGATTTCTTTAGGTGGTCCTGTAATACCAGACAGGATCTGTCTCAACAAAATCAGTGACAGAGATGTTTACAGAGCGTGGAGTCCAGCTCAAAATTTTTGTTCAGGATTCCTATTAACTTCCCTCCTCAATCTTTCCAGGCCATACTATGCAAAGGATAATAACGAACTTTGCTCTGATTTAGAGAACTGCTGATTTTCAAAACACAGGAGTTGTTTGAAAAGATAAAACGGTGTTTTTACAGATCATAAGGATTTTTCTTCTGTAACGTGAGTTTAACAGAACCAAAGCTTTTTTCCTGGCAAACTATTTTCTGTTGATTTTGTTTTCTACGTTTGCTGTCCTCACTCCCCTTGCCCCCAAGGCTCACTGTACTTTCTCTTCAAGTACAAATCCAAACAATTGCACTGTCGCAACTCTTCCATTTACTGCTCAGCAGTTACAGACTCAGAACCTCCATATTCTTCTGCTATAAGGAAAAAACTATAGCGACCCCAGGCCACAACCCGCTTTCAGAGACTCTCTCCTTTCTATCACTTCTCTCCACATGACAGGGATGCACATCAGACAGAGAGGGAACAGAAAAGCCTCAGACAGGGCACACAGGCAGCCAAGACAGGTGTGTGTGATGTTCACCATGATCCTACAGCACTCCATTTGTAAAAGGTACACCCTAAGTAAAAACCATACCAGGAGGACTTTGAGAGGGAACTTCCTTAACTAGGAGGCTCCGCACCACCTGTGATCTATGTTCTCCCTGACTTGACAGTCTTGGATTGTGTTGCCAAAGCATGGGCAAGAACAGCACAGGACCTCATGGCAGACAGCTCCACTGTTTAGTAACAGTGTTTAGTAGTTTAGTAAGACTATTTTTTTAAAGTTAGTTTTCCCTCTAGAACAAGGCGGCTTGAAATCCAATGAAAGATTTCCCTCTTGGAAAAAGAGTTTGGAGATGCAGATACTTGAAGCTGCTTCAAGTGCTAAAAGGGGCAGGGTGACGGAAAGCCAAGGAGCAGCACAGCCCAGCCAGCTGCAGCAGCCTCTGGAGATCCAAGGTGGGAGGTCTGGAGCCTTTGGCATTGGTGTGTGCGAGGTAGGGAGCCTGGTGGAAGGGGCACTGACGGGCCGGGGCCATGGTAGCAGGGGATTCAAGAGAAGGGACAGGCAGAGGTGAAGCTCAGGTACGTTGGATCAGGGGAAAAGCCCTATCTGGCAGAGTGGCCTGGGAGCAAGGACAAGCCTGTGAGGCAGACTGGTAAGGGAAAATGAGCAGTTTGGTTGTTCAAAAAGGCTTTGAAGTAGGGGATTTTGAAATTCTGGAGCAAGGGAGGGCAGGAGGTGGGGAAAGATCTGGAGGTATCAGGACTATGTGTCGCCTAAGGACATAAATCAGCAGTTCACAAAGGAGACTATCCCACCTAGTACCTCTGACCAGGACACTGGCTGGCAGGGGAAGGGGAGTATCTGCACATGGTACTTGGCACCCCTTCCTCATCTACAGCTGTTGGAAAGACAGTTGTTCCTAAGAAAGGCCATTAAACGCTCTTCATAAATTAAGTTTCTCCTAACGAGTGCTGTAACTGGGCCAAGAAACTGGTTATCACCTATGCCACCACAGCTCTCAAGGATTTTACCAGCCAGGACATACATGTCTTTAAGAAGGCTCCCAATGACTGTCCTGACCCACAGCAGTCCTTTTAGGACAAAGGTGCTGCCTCCGACCATAACCTGAGCTCCAGGCCTCCCTCTCTCTTCGATACTCAACATCTCTCCACTTACGCTTCAGCACTAGCCTGTCTCCAAAGGCAAATGAACGCACATAAGGCAAGTAAGGCAAGTAGGTGAGACTAACTAGGATTAAACTGACTACAGGTCTGTGGTTCACTTCCCCGCAGCCTCTAATGTGTCAGTCTCCCTTCTGCAGCTCAGCTGAGAGAGTCCTGGCACAGGTACAATTTTCCTGATATTAATTCAAGCACGTAAGACCTGATGAAAAGCCCACTAAAATAAACCAGAGCCTCACATTCACTTCATCCACACCGTAATGCAAATGTTAATAATTCACATACATTTTAAGGAATGTTTTTTTTATCTGGGTGTTAATTTGGGGCCTGAAATATTTCTCACTTGCAATTAAACATGAGTAGGAATATTAGTTTAAAAATCCAAATATTGGTGTCAGGATCACAAAGGGACAGGCAGGTGGCTGTTACTAGAACACACAACAATGTATTTCAGTGAAAAAACAAGCAATTTTTTTTACAACCACCAAACATGCCCTACTGAGATCCTACAAAAATGTCAGCAGAAAAAGAAGTCAAATTGAACTACAGTCTGTGAGATTTGTAGACAAAACAGTGTATTCAAGAAGGAAATTATTTAATCGCCAAGGGATGTAGCCAGTTTCTTCAAATTTTTAATCTCCTCTGTAGAAAGTAAAACAGACTGGGTATATGTCTTCCACATAAATGCTAGCATCTCATGCTGTTTAGCACTTTACATTTTCCTTCTTCATCAACAGTTACCACCTCCCTACTGACTGAAAACTGGTCATATCTTCTTCATCACTTGTCACTGTTTAATTTGCTGTCACTTTCACTAATATTACCTAACACCAAACAGTCTTGATGACACCCTCTCACTGCTGAAATTAAAGAAGAATAAAAACCTCTACAATTAGCTTCAGCAGGACCAGAATTTGCACTTCCAACCTCCCCAAGGTCCAGTAGTCCAGGAAACAAAAGTATAGAAAAACAGCTTGGTCTGTACATGCTGGGACTTCGCTGAACCCAGAAAACCGCACGGTCAGGCTTAGCCTTCTTATCTCTTTGTCTTTTTATTTTCCTCCTTTCTTTTACTCTTCAATTCTGTATTTCCTGCCTATGACTTTTCCCATCTCAGGTCAGTTGATTGATCCCCGTCTACTTTTCCTCTCCCACATCTGAAATAGCTTTTCCAGAAACTGAAATACTCAGCTGTTATTGACAACAGATGCTGTTTCTGCCAAGAATTAGGGGTTTTTTTCCCCTTTTGTTTCATTTCCTCTCTTCTTTTTATCTGCTGGGGGCTTTTTCATTTTGTATGTGTCTTTTCCTGTCTGGTATCCTATTCTTTCACTTTTCTCCTTTCGAGACTGTTCTCCTCTCCCCTTTTCACTCATTTGTATGTCCTTGCTTCTGCTACTTACGTCCTGGGGTATCTCAAATCCTTTCTTTTTCTGCATTTCCCCCTCTCTCCCAGCTTTACTTTCCTCACTCCCCTCTGCCTTCAGGTACCTGATGCAACTGTACAGACATCTAACTGCTGCTCTGCCTGCAAATCCTGGAAGGAGCTGACCAGCCCTAACACCCATTGATGTCGAGAGGAGCTGCATGTGTCCTGCAGCCAACAACAATTCCCAGGCCATAAGGGGCTGCCTCTTCCCACCCAGCCTACCTTCTCATGTCTGCCTGGAACAGAAGTCTTTGTAAATAGTTACAGGAGAGCAAAACCATAAAATCATGGAAATGTTCTATAAAAAGGCAACAATATTTAGGTAAAACATTTAATAATAAGCCCCATAATTTAAAATTTTTTTCTATAATGCTCCATTCTCTGTCTACAGCTACATTGTGCTTTAGCACAAGCAAAATTAAAGTTAAAAGCTAGGCATTTCATAGCAGTGATGTGTTTTTAACCATTTTCATTGTTGCAAGTAAACATGAAAGCAATAATAATTCTCACTAGCTCACTCATCTTTTAAAGTGAAATTCTTTCCAGCAACACAGTAATGCTCTAACCCAGAACTTTTTAAAAATTGAAAACACATACCGTGTATTATATAAAATATATTATATTACACAATAAAGCACAGAGACATTTTAATCAACTCAATACTCTAGTGAAGTCCCGAGAGTCAAATAAATAACGGGAAGACAAGCATTCCTCTATCTAAATGCATTTTCTTCCCAGAACTACAGAAAACATGACACAGCACAGAGTTACCTGTGTCCCTCAGGGACAGACAAACATCACTTAAGCCTAACGTTCAGGGTCACCATAATGGGCCCAACCTGCTCCGTGCTGAAATCAACTGGGATTTTTCCTCCTGATGTCAAAACGGACTGTGCCTCAAGAGGCTTTAATAGCAGCTTGTGTCCTGAGGCCCTACTGTAGGTGAGGATCACAGAGGCCAGAAAGCTCCAGCATTAACCTGGAAAAGGGAGATCAAAGTCAACAGAATTACTAACTTTTTGCTTAGAGTTGAGCACCTGATCAAATGCCAGATCAGAGTCAAAACACCCACCCTCTGTGGTAAAGTCCTAAACCTCAGAGTGCACAGCAAGGTTCACAAGTCAGGAACATCATTCCTCAACTTTTTAAATGATGATCATTTAGTTGCTGTACTTTGAAAAATAATTTTACAAAAATGCATGAGGGCGTTGAAGTGTTACCTTCTCTCAGGAAATTTCATGAAAAAAAAAAATTGCTCTCCCTGCAGGTAAACAGCATTTTTCACTGCAGCACAAAAGACAACTCGGGTACCTACTAGCCCCAGCACCACTTGCGCTGCAGGATCTGTATTTGTAGCACAAACTTTATAAGTAACTCTGCTCATAGTGCACAGACTGGCTCTTATGATCCAAAATCGCTTTCCTCCAGCCCTGATAACAGCAAAAACTTGTGTTTGCAGAAAAGCGAGCATGTGTGATTTACCACATAAAGGACAAGCTTAAAGAAACAACCAGCACTATCCTTCCAGTTACATTTCAGAGGAGAATCACCATATTTCGAGCTTCCCATTATACTAATTAAGAAATTAAGTAGCCCCAATTCCAAAGTTCTCCAAAGTGGTAGTGCATGTATGGATATGTACGTACGTATGTGTACACGCTTTTTTTTTTAAGTAGCCTGTTACAAAAAAAATTTGTTCTTTTTAAAAATGTAGAGAAGTTACTGGCAAGTTCTAATTCTGAGCGCGATTCTCCTAATTTCTTCAACATGCAGTAAGCAGGTGGCTATGGCACTGTGCTGCTGTATTTCTCACCAACCCATACTGTACTGTGCAGTATATATTATACTGTACAACAGAAACAGTTAATCTCTTTCTAAAGACATGTGAACCTTTTGTGAATGACCTTTCATTAAACTTTAAATTCCAAATTATGAAGGTCACCATTGCTCACAGAAAAGGTAGTCAAAGTTTTGAAGTCCTTTTCTGTGTAGTAATTTTTATCTATTTGCACACATACTGTACTGTTAGTTACTTTAAAGATTTCCTTCTGCAAATTAGTAAATTAAGAAACTCTTTGCAGATTTTCTTCCTTAAAATAAAATTTTACTGAATGAATGTCAACCTGTCAAAATTGCAGCTTTAGAGAAACTACGGGTAACAAGAAGGGCAAGTCTGGAAATCTCTATAGTTTTGGGTATGCTTCTTTTGTTTCGTCGTTCATGTTTAAGAAGGCATTTGTACACTTAGGCAGCCTGATGAAATCTTAAAATGATTAAGATTCAAAGACGGGCCTTCATGACCTTTATGAATTCCCAGGAATATCAACCAAGACCCAAAATGAAAATATACCAATTGTATGCTATATCACAGAATGTTTCAACACCTCCAACATTTTAACATTTTGAGTAAGTTCTAATGCCTGCTTATAAATAAGAGAAATCTAAATGTTTTTGCTCCGATTTCACCGCCACCAAAGAACCCAACCAAGAGAAGCTACTTACGACTCTGTCATTAAACACACGTTAAAGTTGGGAAGGTGATGGTACATTTCCACCCACTACAGTTAAGGGTCTCTGAAATACCACTGTCTGCACAGGCGTGCAGACCTATTACAAATAAAAAACGTGGTATTTGTGGTATTTGCAATCCCCCATAAGTCATTAAGCAAGCGCAACTTAGAATCTAATCTAGGTCTGCTTAAAGTGCGATCCTTTTGTGTACACTCCTGCTTACAGGGAAAGCCGGCTCCCAGCACCAGGAGTATCAGATTCTTGCAGCATCCATGACACTTGTAAGCATTCAGTGGTCAGAACACCACTACATATCCTTCAAATGACATGGACCAGTGAAGCTGGAAGGTATCTTCACTGAACCAAGCCGGCTGGTATCTCAGCAATCCACCAGGACACGAGCCCTGGCATGCCCCAGGCGGCGTGCACAATCTCGACTGAGAAGGAGGTGGTGGGTTTTGCATTTTTGAAAGTCAACAGTTTTGAATACAGAAATGCAAAAGGTACACGCCAGCTACAACGGCGGCGTCTCAAAAATACTTTACACTGCAAAATGCTGGTATTCATTTTTTACTGTAGGATTTCAGAGTGAGAATCGGTTGGACAGCAAAGTGACAAGCACGACAAAACACTAACAGAGCAAGCTAGCCAGAGATAATAAAAGAAGGCACAGCATTTCCAAAGTTAAATCATCGGGGTACCTATTACATGAAGATATAAAGAATCCTCTGCATTAACGCTAACAGAGCGTATTATCTAAAATATTTAATAATGTACTAGTTTTTCTTGTTGCTGTTAAGTCATTAATAATATCCCCCTCTTAGTTAAAAAGCTGAATAATATGACGTGTGCTTTGATTTCTGCGCTACCGTGCCCCTGCACTTGGAAAATGGTATTATCTTTCCATTTTTGAATGAAATGAAGTCTAAACATATTTTAAAAGGAGAAAAATAAATATCCCCTTCATTTCGGGTATATTTACTGCTCATTAAACTACATGCTGTGCTTTCAGTTCCTAACACCAACCTCATATAGTGAATCTTTGACATCATGATTCATTACCTTATTAAATGAAAATAACTGACATGTCATAGATGTAAGGACTATGAAGTCACAAGTTTCCACGCACAATACGGACATCAGCAATATCAGGGTATGCGCGGATATTGCACTTATTTACGAAAAGAATTAATTAGATCTAGGACCTGGATATTACAGCTCTAAACGCCCTGGAGGTGCAACTCCTCGTTAGGGAGTAACACCGTGGGAAAAAAATAAGTAAACGTGGCCTGTCACAAATAATTACAACAGGTTCCCAAGGCGCGGGCTCCCGCACGCACGGCGAAGCCTCACGTTCACGCGTTAGCCCCACGGGCCAGGCACGACGACGGCTGAGGGAGCTGCGACCGCCGCCGGCGCGCCGGGAGGCCGGGGCGCGGGGCGGGCACGCTCTCCCCGCGCGGGCAGCCGAGGCACCCACGCCGCGGGAGGCACCGGCGGCCTCTCGCCCCGCCGGCCGCCTCCCAGGAGGCCTCCGCCCCCGCCGCTGCCCTGCCGGGGGTCCGGACCCCCGCGGCTGCGGCCGCCTTCGCGCCCGGGCCGGGGCCCGGGCCGGCTCTCCGCGCGACGGCCTCCCCCCGCGCCGGGGGGGGCGCTGCGGAGCGCCAACGGCCACCCCCGACCCCCCGCCGCCCCCGGCCGCAGCGGCCCCGCCGAGCCGAGGGGAGGGCACGAAAAGTTTGGCGGTGCCGGGGGCGGCAGCTCGGCCCCGTCGCCGCCCGGCACGGCACGGTACGGCACGGCACGGCCCGGCCCGGCCGCAGCCGCCGCGCCGCCCCCTGCCCCGCCGGAGGGCGCCCGGCCCGGCCCCCGCGGGGTCCCTGCCCGCCGCCGCCTCGGCCCCGCGCCCTGCGGGGACTCCCCGCTCCCTCGACCTCCCGCGGCTAGAAGCCGCCGAGGGGGCGCCTGTGAGGAAAGGCCCCCCCCTCCCCGCCGCCCCCCTCACCTGCTAGCCAGGCTCTGCCGGCAGTGCTGCCTGAAGGGCATCAGGTGGTAGTTCATGGCGTCCAGCAGCAGCTTCTGGCAGACGGGGTCGGTGCGCATGAAATCCACCGACTGGACCCGCTCCACCAGCTCCGGCGCCGGGATGAGGGCGAAGCGGAGGCGCTTCATCAGGTCCGGGGCGTACTGCATGCGGGTCTCCCTGTCGTGCTCCAGCCAGAGCACGGACATCTGGAAGAGCGCCAGCTCCGACTCGACGGGGGGGGGCAGCGAGTCGAGCAGGGCGCGCATCTCCTCGAAGTTGAGCAGCAGCACGTCCTCCACCAGGTACTTGTTGGCCAGCTTCTTGGTCTCCTCCAGGCCGTGCAGGGCGGCGATCTTGCACACCTGCTTGTAGTTCTGCACCGAGATCTGGTCGTTGAGGAACTGCACGCACAGCTTGGTGACCTGCGGGATGTGCAGGATCTTGCTGACCGAGAGCACCTCCTCCACCGTGTCCAGCGAGAGGGTCACGTTGGCCGTGTACAGGTACTCCAGCACCAGCCGCAGCCCGATGGATGAGCAGCCCTGCAGCACCAGGTTGTTGATGGCCCGCGGGCTGGCCAGCAGCTTGTCCTCCGGGGAGGAGGACGGGGTGCCGGGCTCCTCCTGCGGCTGCGGCGGCGGCGGCTCCTTGGGCGGCCCCCCGAGCCCGTCCTGGGCGCCGGGCCCCAGCCCCAGGGCGTGCGGGTGCCCGCCGCTCCCGCCGCCGCTGGAGAAGAGGGATCGGAAGTACTGGGAGCAGGAGGCCAGCACGGCCTTGTGGCAGTGGAACTGCTGGCCCTGGGCCGTCAGGGTCACGTCGCAGAAGAGCTGCTTCCTCCACAGCAGGTTGAGGCCGTGCAGCAGGTTGTCGCTGTGGCTGGGGTCGAAGGTGGAGGTCCTGTCCCCGGATCTGGACATGGCGAGCGGCCTCCGACACACCTGCCTTTTAAACCCTCCTCCAACCTGGGCAGAGGGGTGGGGAGGAGAGCGGGGTGGGGGACACACACGGGACGACACAACAATAAACACAGAGCTTTAGAGGCCCGGAGGGCGCATCCCGGCCGTGTGCGCACGGGGGGCGAGCAGCCGGGGGACGGGCTCCCCTCTGCCCGACGAGCCGCCCCCCCGCCCCGGCCACGGACGGGCTCGCTCGGAGGGGCCGCAACTTGGGAAGGCTGGAGGAGATGTATTTTTTTGGCCTCCCCCCTTCCTCTTCCCGCCCCCACTACACACTCACACCACCCCTTTCTCCTCCCTCCTCGGTGCAAACCGGGCTGCTCTCCAGGGGAGGAGCGAGGAAGCCGGGGACGTTTTCAAAGCTAGGCCACCCCCCCACCCCCCCCAAAAAACCCGCACCAACCACCCAAGCCATCAAACACAAAATAAGTCGTGTCCTCCCCCCCCAACTCCGCGGTGCCCAGAGAAACTACGAAGTGTCTGAAACTCTGCCGGGAAGGCAAGCAGCCCTGCCGCCCTGCCCGCCGCCAGCCCCCGGCCCCCTCCGGCCGCTTTGGCAACTCGGCGGCGCCGGGACCCGCTTCGTCCCCGGGGCCGGGGGGCGGCGTGCCCGGGGCGGGGGCTCCGGCGCTGGCCGGCACCTAAGTTGACCCCCTCTCCGCCGCCCAGCGCGGGGGGGGTTTGCAATACTTCGCACCCCGGAGGAGGAGGGGCCGGGGTGAGGGGAGCGGCAGCCCCGGCCCCGGCGAGGGGCCGCCCGCTGCTGTCCTGCCCGGCTCGCTTCTCCTCGCAGCAGACGGCGCCGCTGCCGTAACTCCGGTAACTACGTGAAGTTCAAGTTGGGGGAAGGACGGGGGATGGCGGGCGGGGGCGGCGGGGAGCAGGGCCCTGCCCGGCGGCCCCTCGGTCCGGCCGGGCCCCGCCGCGCCCCCCCCGGCCCCGGCCCCCGCGCCCGGCCCGGCCCGGCGAGGGGGGTCGGCGGGGCAGCCCCGAGCTGCGGCCGCACCTGCGGGGGCTGCGCAGCCACCGACCCGCGCTGGCCGCATCCCGCCCGGCGGAGCGCCGCCGCCGCCGCTCTTCCTCCTCCTCCTCCTCCTCCTCCTCCTCCTCAGCGGGATCCCGCCGAGACCTGCTCCTGCCATTGCAGCGCTCTCAGTCACTCCCCGCCAGCGCTGGGCTTCCTCTGCCTCCCCTCGCCCCCCCCCCCCCCCCCCGCCCCATTTATCGGCACAGCGAGGGGCTCCCTCCAGCCGCTTCCCCGGCCCGGCGCCGCTCAGCCCCGCTCCGCGCCCCGCCGCCGGCTACAGAAACCTCCCGGAGCCGCTCCCTTTAAGTGGACCCGGTCAATCCCCCCCCTCCCCACCGCGCACACACACACACACACATACATACATGCACACACACACACATAAATATATATATACACACACACACACACAGTCCTCTTTCTCCCTCCCCTTCTTTCTTCCTCGTTTTGCCCATTTCTTGCAATCGGAGTTTATTCTGCAAACGCGTTCGTTACACAACTGCCCCCCCCCCGCACACACTTCCAGCACACACACCCGCACACATAGACACCCCTTTCCTCTCCCCCAACAACAAACAAATCAGGAGACACAAGAAAATGCACAGAGACGGTTAGACACAAGGCCAGAAACTTACCTGCTCCACAACCAGCTGCCAAAGTAAAGGTTCACTTAAGCTCCCCCCCCAAAAAATCAATTGTCCTTCCTTTTTAAAGGTTTGCTCGCTCCTTCAAAAAAAAAAAAAAGGGAGAGAAAAGAAAGAAAGAAAAAAAAAAAACCTTCTGGTTCCCAACTCGGAGCAGTCACTCTTTACAATTTATTTTGTCGTACATCATTTGATCACCATGAATTAGCAACAGCAAGAAAATGTACGAGAGAGAGAGAAGGAGAGAGAGAGAAAGAGAGAGAGAGAGAGAGCGCAGAGCTTTCTGCAAGAGAAGAAGAAGAAAAAATGTACGTGTGACAAATTATGCTACCAAGAAACAACACATCATTATCCTTGGGCCTGGGGCTCAGTGAGTCGTAACGAGAGTAATAGGAAATCCACGGTTGGGGAGAGAAACGGTCGTGCATGGCCAGTGGAGAGAGACCATACAGGGGGATGGATGCTGGAGAGACTCGCAAAATTATGGCTCAAGGCTATTGTAAAAATTGTCGAGCGTAAATGACTGCGATTTCAAACATCTTTGGAAGAAAGAAGGGGAAAAAGCGAGCCCCCCCCCTCCTCTCTGCCTCCCTCCCTCTCGCTCTCCCTCTCTCTTCTCTCTCTCTATAAAGAACCGTCAAGTTTTAGTGCGCATTGCTAATTAGTCAATTTCTCTCTGCCTTCACAGGCTGGCGACTTTGCTGCTGAGCTGAAACTGCTAATTTCTGTGACCAGCTTTTTTCTTAGCTGTGATCTGGATGAATGAGTAGCTGTCTCACAGAGATGACAAAAATAAACTCTAATCCCCCCAAAAATTTCCACTACATCTTTCTCATGCATAGATTTATGATCTTCAAGCGCCCTGTGCAATATGCAAACTTTTTATGTGTGTGTGTGTGTGTGTTGCTGGGGGGGGGGTAAGTCTGTTTTATTCAGGTTGCACTGTATTTGTTTTGTGTCTCTGCTCTCACTCCACACCCCAGATGTGATGGGAATAATGTCTGATTTCAGTACCTGATATATTGTCACCCCCACCCCCCTTGTATTTATATTATTGCTTTGACAGTATATATCCTCCTTCCCTGCAAGTATGATGAGGCTGGAGGGGTGGAAGGGAGAGAAAGAAAGTGAGGCTACTAAATGGTGTTAGTGGTAAAACGTTCCCTTTACATTTGTTCCCTTGCACTGTTCAAGATTTATGATCTTATTTGAAGGCATATTTTCTCTATCGTTTTGTCTGGTTAGACAACCGTCTCTGAACTTCACTGTCAGCTCTTCAACAGATAAGGGTTCAGAAGTCACTTTTTTTTTTATTAGAAGATTAGCATATTGTCAGGTTTGTCTTTCGGTTTTGAGACTTTGCAATGCAGAAGCCTGAATCAAATGGCAGGAAAGCAGCTGCTATTTCACAAACGTAACCTTTCAACTTTCTGCCAGAGCTGATACCCTAGAAACGTGCACAGCACAGCCCATGGGCTGGGGCTTTGTTTTGGTTTTTGCTCCTTTACAGTTGTAAGAAGCAGAGGGAATTCTCATTGTAGGCATTTTGGGCTTTTTCTTTCCACCAAGGGGCATTTTGGTAGAGGACATGTTCTCCACACTTTATCTCATGATATATTGCACCCTCACATTTATAGCTCTGTTCTTCTGTTGTCAAACCTCCAATTGTCAAAAAAAAAAAAAAGAGAGGAAAAAAAGGTGGAATGTATGCCCTTGAATGAAATGCACATGAAAGGAGACTGGAGCGAGCACTTACAGAAAGTTTTACCTGGTGTGGAAGCCATGAGCCCCGTTCCCTTTCCCAGATAATACTCAGGCTCCCATTAATTAAAATACACACCAGGAGTGGGACTTGGAATGCCAGGTCTCATGGTCTTTCTCTTTGACTTGGCCAAGGATGCCAATGCATTTACAGAGCTGGAGTCGGATTGCTCAGGAATGCAAAGGACTGGAACTGAAAGGCATGAAGGCAGTTTTTGTTTTTATTTATTTCCGGTGACCTTAAAAAAGAAGTTCTGCCATACCTTTGTGTTTTTCCTCACCAGATAGCTCACTTCCTTCTCCCTTGGATGTCAATTATTTCTGCAAGAAATTTCCAAGAGAAATTAGGCAGCTGGTGTTTTAGGGCATGGTATTCTTCCCAAAAGAATGACACCATCCTGTGCTGCTTCTAAAACTGTTTTCTGTGGTTTGCTCCCGTTGTGCCTCCTCTTCCTCCCAGTATTACCCTGTTTGCCACCCAGATTTTGACCCTGTTCAGGTGAAGAGAAACATGAATTGTAAAATGCCTCCATTTCAATAGTAGCTGGTGTCTTCAGTGACGCGAGTTGTCTCCCAACTGTAGTAGATGGGAAGAACAATTTTTATATCATGCTTGTGCTGCTGAACTTTACTGCTGTAATGGCTGTAAGTAGTCCCCATGGGGTTTTGTATCAGTTTTCACTGACTGATGTGTCACACACTCTTATACCATTGTAAGCTGCCAAAATATGTCTGTGCCAATGTGTAGCAAGTTTCTGGGACCAGCATACTGGTATGTTTTGCTCATTAGTGAAAAGACCTGGTTAATTTTTATTTAACTTTGCTACACTAACTGCAGTTGAAATAAAGTTCAGTCTTACTTATGTATATGATTAGTGGTCACTTATGAATTACACTGGACAAGTATTTGGAGAAGTATTTCCAAAAGTCCTGGTATGGTATATTCCAAATGGGCTTGAACGCTTTTGAAGGGAGACGTCAAAGTTTCTAACTCACTTGGGTGCTTTTCAAAATTTTACACATTTTATCTGCAAAGTAGAAAACTAAAGTTCGTCTCTCACAGACGGCAGCTGTCAGCAGAAAATACTGTGTGTTTTCTTTCTCCTGCAGTTACTCCCAGACCTGCACCATGTAAATTTATCCATTTTTTTCTTTGGAGCAAAACTAGATGTGCTTGCCACTTGGTTTAAGCAGGGACTTCATGTCTCTAGTTTATAAACCTAAGACCATCACAGACTTCAGGGAAACCACTGGGAGCGAGGAGCATCTCCTGCGAGGCACTGAACACATACTAACTCCCAAGCCTTCCCTATCATAGCTATAGGGCCCTATCCCTAAGCAGGATTTCCAAAGAACAGCGTGCAGTGCCCCATGCTTTCATCTTCTCAAAGCCAGAGGTTCGTAGGTATTGTGCTTTTACTTGTCTTCCTTTAGCTCATGTCTTCCCATCCATGCAGACTCCTCAACTTACTGAAGCCTCATTGCAGAAGCTTGTGGTAGAGAGGTCAATACTGCACAAGGAACTGAATCACAACTTGCAATTAAAGGAAGAAGCCTTCATGCAAAGGAGGCCTTCATCAAGACAGTGTAAGGCATTGCCATTAAAATCCCAGGGAACAAACTTGGTAAATAAGCAAGGTAAATACTTTTCAGTAAGAATAATTATATAAAAAAGATAAATTTAGAACTCCTTTACTATCTGTGCTGGTAGTATGAAACATATCTCTGCCCAACTGATGTTTTGTGGGGGATTTTTTTCAGATTTCATTTTTGCAATATGCACTGATATCCTGGCACAGCTCAGAAATGAAGTTACGTGCACAGTATCTTAATTATTAAGAACAAAAATAAGTGTCAATTCTGAACACCTGCCCCTTTGTCGTTGAGACTGCTGTCAGAGCCTCAGCTGGCTCCCCTGTTCGGGGCACAGAAATTGCCTTTGTGTGTGCCGTCCGGCCTGCTGAACTCTCTCAACCGTCTGCATTTCTGCCACTGTTGCATTTCAAATGGTATAACAGAGATGATAGCGCTCACCAGAGCCACGTGTATGTGGATGGGATCTCTCACCACAGGAGAAGAAAGTCCTCTTGGGGGCCTTCTAGAGAGGTAAAGACTACAGGTAAGCTGGATCGTTTTTGTTGGGCAACATGCCATACTAGTTGTTTGGACAGATCTGAGCATACAGGTCCCTTTTGTAGTACATGTACTGTACAAAGAGATGAGCAACAGCAGTATTGGCTGTTACCAGTAACGTTGCTACTCATGTCAAACACTGCTGTGTAATCCACCCTGAAGTTTCTGATATGGAAGTTTGTAAGCTCACACTTCTGAAGGTGGACCTGGCATCACAGCCGCACTGTTCCTGGAGTACAGATGAACTACTCACTTCATCTATTGCCAGGTAGTGTCAGTCCAGGAGTAGGGCAGGAGTGGAAGCTTGATTTCAGGAGGTTATGGTGGTGGTTGTTAGAGCCAGGGCTCACGAGCCTGGACGTCTGGTTTCCCACCACTGGCACACAGCAATTGTACCTACACTGGCTTGCATGCTTTGGGTTTAGGGCCTGGGAACCATCCAAAGCTTGCAGGTGCCTTGTTCCCTGAGGAAGCCTTTCACCTGGAAACTGAGGAGATGTGAGGCATTGCAAGGAGCTGGGAGGGAGGGAGATCTGAAATCAAACATTATCTTGGGTCTAATAATACAGATCTAACAACCTTCATGCAGGTGCATCCTTTAATATCTCTGTGCTTCAGTTGACAAATGCTAAAAAGGGTTTTCATTAGTGCAGTCCAAGACTCTCCCAGCTTGTGGTCCATCAGCCCTGCTGAGCACATCTGCCCAGCTCCACCCCCAGCTGGGTATTTCTGAATGTTTACTATTATGCTTGCTATGCCAGTGGCTGCTGCAACTGTGTGGCTCTAGAGAGTGGCACAACTGGCCCCAGAGGTGTCGCCGGCATCCTGGTCACCTGTGTTGTGTCCTGGTTAATCCATGCTTGCCTAGTGCTTTGAGGTTCCTCCAGGAATACTGACTGGTTTTATTTATACACACAGACATATTGTGAAGTATTGTTTCTATGCCTGAATGTATGCAGAACAGAAATTTTTTTGTAACAAAGAGTCGTAATACCATTAAGTATTCAGACTTTTGCCCTGCTTTCCCAAAGGTCTGGTGGGGGTGAACTGGGAGCTGCTAAGCAGAACCCTAAATGAATGATCCTAAGAACACCAAAAGACAAATTGTTCTTCCTCCTCTTGCAGTCCCTGAAAAGGCAATAGGGTAAACTACATAAAAAATAAAAACGCCATTCAATGCAATGCTGTGCAGTCAAAATGACATGAATAAAGTTTGTAGAAAACCAGTAGCTTCTGAAAAATCAAAATATAAGGTATTGCCTCTGAAAGAGTTATTAAAATAACTTTTGGGGGCAGAACTCAGAACTGTTAAAAGAAGCAGCTAAGCTTGGGGAAATTGCAATCTAAAAGCAAGGTGGATTAAGCAAATCCTTCTGTACAGAACCATGCTACAACTAGGAACCCTCTAACCATCACTCCGAAAAGCTTACTCTCTGGGACTCAATATTCAGGCACGCGAGCTTTAGTGATTGTGTCTGCACTGTACTCCCAATTAAGGGATACTCTCCTGTGCTTAAGTCCATTTCTGTTCAGGAAAGCATTTTAGCATTTCTTAAAGCGTATTCTTAAGTGCTGTCTTGAAAGGGAATTCTTTCCTGGCATGGGACATGTGTCTGCATTTGCCATTCAGTTTGGCTGAGTTTTCTCAGCCTGCTGCACACAGGACTCATTGCAGACCTAAGAGGAGGATATGGTGGTGGCAAGTGACACTGCGATTGCTGTAAAGTCACGGTCAAGCTTTGTAAAGAGACATTCCCAAGTGGGAGAGTGCTCCATCCCAGTTGCTTGGTTTCTTGAGGCAGCATTTTGAGACACATGGGGGAAAGGGCAAGCTTCAGAGCAACAGGAACTAGCTGGATTGCAGTGGCTAGATTTAGAGTATATTTTTGTACTGAAGTAATACATGATCCATAGGTTTAACATGGCTCTCACAAGCCCCAAGGGAGCACTAACAGTTTTTAAGGGAGAAGAGTTGCAAAAAAATTTTTTTATTCCTTTTCAAGCAAAGTCTTCTGACAAAGACTTTTGTTCTCCATCACATCTAAATGCTCTGGGCTCTGGGGACAGAAATCTTTCCCGTAGTGCTCCATTTCAACTGCCCCAAGATGGTCTCCTCCCTTTGGATGTAGCAGAGAGGACTCACTGGATGTCAACTCCCTCATGAGGAAATAATGATTTAA
Source organism: Harpia harpyja (assembly GCF_026419915.1). Taxonomy (NCBI): domain Eukaryota; kingdom Metazoa; phylum Chordata; class Aves; order Accipitriformes; family Accipitridae; genus Harpia; species Harpia harpyja. The sequence goes on from NC_068944.1 coordinate 31,602,451, forward strand.
AATAAAATGTGATGTTAACTTTGACTACCAAGATGCTTATTCATTAACGTCATTTTGGGGGCATAAGTTAAACAGAAGTATAAAAAAGCAAAGGAAATGCAACTTAAGGTTTACGGTCTCCCCTTGCTTTACTCCATCTTTCTAAGATAACACAGAGCGCTTTCTCACCCGGCTGCTTAAATAATAGGGCAGTGCTTAAATAGTACAGTCTTGTTCTGCTGCAGAAGGGAAAAAGGTGATCTCTCTACAGAGATCATGTATCATCACTTTCTCAGTAACCAGACCTATTCACCATTGTGAAATAGTCAACGTGCTGCTTCTCCCCCATATTCCAAACTGTATTTTTAAAATCAGAACCTGCTAACTCAAGTTAGCTAGTTTGCTGAGAGAAAAAAAACAAACACAAAACATGGAGACAGGGCTTCATGAGATTAAAACCAGGTAATCTTTAACTTTATGTAGCCAGTGAAGGTCAAGCATTATTCCCCTAACTGGTGTTGACCCTCACTAGTTGGTGAGGGTGATTTTGGTGAACTCTAGTAGTGGCTCTGACTGAACCCAACTAGCTACTCAGATAAACAAAGACCTCTGCCTTGTCTCCACTAGGTCCAACTGCAAAATAGCAACCTCAGGTTGCTGTAGTGTTGTACAAGTACAATTTTTTTGTCAGGGAAGATGTAACTTTGGTAGCAGATACTCTGAAAGGGGAGAAAATGGGAGCAGGAAAATAATCTCTTTCCTTTGCTGAAGTGTTTCTCTGCTTCTCAGCTGTGTCCAGCTTCCTGGTTCGAATCTGGCCCAGGCAGCAGAAACCAAAAAGAAGTCATCACTGAATGGCTGGCAGGGCCCTATGTGTCACCCGTCAGCTGTTTCAGGCCAGTATCTAGTTCACATAATAAAAATGTCCTTGTATTTGGCTCAGAGTGACATTGCCTTGGAATATGAGCAGATCATCTGTGGTCTGGTTTGGCGTGAAGGATATGCCAACCATTCACAGCTGGAAATTGTCCCCCCCTCACCTTTTTGAATATTTCCGTGGTGCCAAATGCGGAATGTGAGGAAATCAATAGCCTGTTGTACTAGAGGATTAAGAGGAGACTTCAGTCTTCCCTGTTATCAACAAACTCATTCATGAGCCATATATGGAAGGCAAAAAAGCAGATATGAGGGTAGATATCATTAATTCTAAAAAATGGAGATGAAACAGAATAAAGCAATACTTGATGTTGGAGCCCAGTCACCGAACTTCATCTCTTTTTTTTTTTCTTTGGCTCAAGTTGCCTGAGTGATTTTCAGGTACCTATTGCTCACAAGATAACATCTTCCTGTCTGCCCAATGCCTCATATTCATTTACACCAAGATATAAATAAACATCCCAAATATCCTAGGGCTGAGAGATGACACTGGAGAAAAATGAAAAAGGTTTCCATTTTAACTTCATTCTAGTACAGCTCATCAGCAGACAAAGGTTCATTGCTGATGTAAAGGGCCAGTCCTAGTGGACCCAGTGCTCACTCACACAAGCTATGAATCTGGCCAATAGTCTTTTACCGATGATAAACCAGGGAGACAGGCAAAATGAAGAACATCCCTCTGCTGAGAAATTTCATTTTTTAAAATTAGACATATTTAGTTACAAAAGACTGCAAAAGTGTTCAAAATAATAAAACTTTAGGATTTCTGTGCTCCTTATCTCACGAATAGCCACAATGATTTAAAAAGAGTATGATTAAAAGGAAATTTATATATTGCACCTTGACTTAGGTTTCAGACCTGAATGGATTTTAACTGCCAAGTGACAAGCCCTTTAAAACGGGATTACCAATGGAAATTCTGGCTTTTTTAAGCTACCATGGCGCTATTATAACATCGAGGCTTCTTCACAGCCCTTGGTCCACCGTCAAGAACTCCCACTGACAGACACCAAGACTAAAGCTAGGGTAGTGACCCGAGTTATTTTGGAAGTTACAGCTCAACGTATAAGATTTCATGCAGTAGCTCTGATGACAAAAAACGAATTTACCACATGGAATCTCACAACATATTGTGCGGTAACTCAGAAAATGACTTGGGTTACCATCACACATACATATATAATATGCATTAACAGCATTTATAGACACTGATCTATTAAGTCATTTTCCTACACTACCTTCAGACCTTTTGTATGAAGCAGAAAAACCATCATTAAAGCTATGGTTTGCCAGACAATTACTTTGTCAAATCTCAAGAAATTGCATAATAAATTGTATACATGCATCAAACATGAACAGCAGAGGGGTATAACAAGCTGTGTATTTCCAGTCCACTTGTTCTTTCATCTAAACAGTAGCTTTTGTTTTGAAGAGTAATCCTATATTCTTTTCAAGGCATAAAATGTGCATATACATTTATCTATCAAACTAAGTAGAAATAATTGGAACACTTAATATGCACAGCAATAAAGAAACGCACGAACAACTTCATTATTAATGTCTATTGATTATTTATGTTTTCAAATAGGCAAATGTAGCTACTAATATTTTTTCATGTTAGTCTATATGTGCATTTTGGCTTTACCTGTTTATTGGCAAATTTACTATCCACATTATGGGTGTTTTTATTGCTGTACACTCATTTGCTATGCACATAACTGAGGTCAGTTTACGAACTGACTAGTGTTTACTCAATTTGATTACTATGTAACATTGCTGAGACTATTCCCCCTTTGGAAAATTAACTGTACAAGGAAGCCCAGTAAATCTTTACTTAAAAATTCCAAACTTTAGATTGATTTCAGCAGTGGGTCTGTATTGATCTAAAAAGCTTTGCGTTCCTAACTAAAAACTAATCTTTATTTCACCCTTTAGTGACTGCAGCCATAAATATGTTCACTCTTACTGGAGTTTAGTGGATTAATGGTTATTGGAGATTGTGGCTTCCAACTGAGGTTGGTAAACCTTAACCTTTGGAGGACAACATGAAGGCATTTACCCCTTGTCATCTGTAATAGCTGGGTCCCTTTCTGACAGTTACCTGAGTGTTAAAGAGGAGGCAGAGCAGGGGATAGGAAATAAAGTACCAGTGGCTCACTTCTTTAGCTATTAATCACTTATTTGACTGACCACTGTATCTGGACCTGACTCTTCTTCTGATGCAAAGACATTGAAATGAAACAATATTTGATTTGTTCATGATACTAGAACTCCAAAATTTCCTAGCAGTAGAATTAGTCATGCCTCAGAATTAAAAGACAGAAGTATTGTGTCTCCTATTCTTTTATTTCACCGTGTTTGCAGGAGATGCTTTATGTGACTCAGGACAGATCTTTCTCACTGTCTCTGACAGAGGATTTTTGAAGGCAGCTGGCAGGAGACATTACCTTACATTCCACTGCAATGACTTATTAGTTATTACCCAAAACATAATTATACTAATTGTTATAAAAACCGTAATTGCATTAATGTCTTAAAGTAGGGTTTATTCCAGAATGTCATGTTCTGAAATAGATGTCAATTAGCACTTAAGTTATGAACAAGCCATCCCTACAAAACTTTAATTCACTCAAGTCAGCTTAAGTTACTCAAGAAAGTAATGTGAGGGTAGAAATTATTCCCACATGTAAGGACTGAAAGATCTGCCCTAACTTTTCATTAAAGAGAATAATGATTATTGAGAACATAAAAAAATTATTTCATTAGCAATACAGAGAAGGTTTCACTGGAACACGAAATATACAAAACGGTAGATGTCAAGTGATTATATTAACAGACACAATTCAATATCCATTGTTCCAGAAAATATACTGAGCTTAAAGGAGAGATTTCTTCTGCAAGAAATATTGACTCGAGCCTGCCTAAATTCAAGGGAGAGATTTATTTTTCGTAAGCAGGTACCATCTTGTGACAGTCACTTCTGTAATTATTCCCATTTGAGAGCATAAGGGATACTTGTGTCAAAAAGGGCACCTGGTTTTTGGAAACCGATCCTATTTTAAAACCTTTCTTTCTATTTCTATTAATTCTTCTATTTTTGCAAATCAAATTCCCAGGAAGGGAGATATTGCTTTTGTAATAACATAGAATCGCAGTTGCTGGCAGCTGTTGCAAATGATTCTAGGCAATTTATGTCCCTCGAGACATTTCCCCAACATCAAGGTAATCAGGGCCAGTGGGATATAATCTGGGAACAATTCTAACAACAGGTTTCCCATCCTGGACCAAAACCTACAGTCCCAGGGGACATGCAGATTGCTCGCTGTGCCTTGACATTCACTCCTAACAGTTAGCTGCAAATTTTGCATCTGTTTTGTTTATTAAACTAAGAGCATTGGTTCAAACATTTAAACAAAGGTAACGAGACTGTAGGAATACTGAACATCTGCTAGGCAGAACGTTGCCCTTATTTTGCCATTTCATTTGTCTTACCTTTTCCTTGTTCCTTCAATTCTCTCTGACTGCGATAGATTTCACCCAAGAAGGTCAAAAAGCACAGCAGCACATGGGGTGGCACCCTGCTGTTTGCTGTCCTCATCGAAGATGGGAACAGGATTTGGGGGGGTCTTCTACAAGCTTTGCCTAACAGCAACAACTGTTGGGGCTTTGTGAAGATAATCTCCGTTTTAATAACAAAGCATCGGCTTTCTTGAATGTATTGGTTTCTAGAAATCTTTGATGATCTGGACTGAAGTTTGTTTCCCCTTAGTTGGCAAAATAAGCCTTAAAAATGTGACCTAAGTGGAGAGAGTGGAAAGAATAGAGAGTACTTCTACTGCAGGAGGCTGAGGGGACAAAATTCTGCCCCTGTCTCCCCTGCAAGCATACATGGTGAATGTACACAAAATGGTGGCAGTTAAGAGTATCCTAAAAACATTAGCTCATTAACAGTCCCTAAAAACTTTGTGCCATATAAATAAAGTCACAGTAATTGCACATATTGTCTCATTCCACTTGGGGTGGAAACAAGAAGGAAAATTTCCAGCTCATGGCCAAATGCTAAGGCACATGTATTTGATGCAGCATTGACAGCAGCAGCAAGAAGAATGAAATTGGTCTTTTTGGCCCAGCATGAAGCAAGAAAAGCGTGTACTGCCATGCACAAGACAGAAGAGCTATTGCCTCTCCCTTCAGCACCAAGTGTAAAGATCTTTCTGACATTTGGGAGATGATACCTTCATCTGTCTGCATGGGACTGTCAGCCTGAGGAATGGAAGGAAAAATGAGCCTGCCTCTTGACTACCTATTCCTGCAGCAGGGCACACCCGGCGGCTGTCTGAGCCGCCTTTGTAGGGTTAGCGCTGGCAGAACTAGAACTAGGTGCCCTGGGGAGCAGTGGTGACAAGGGACCACCAAGTTCATTTCTACTGAATTGGCTTTGTAAAACAGTTGCTGGGCAAGGAGAACAGCTCTAAATGCTACCAGGTTATTGGGATGAGCAAGTGTGAGGGATCAGTGGGATAATGGCTCAAAACAGGGGAAATGAGGGTATGGAGCTGAAGTTTTCTGGCTGGGAAAGGAGTATATGCAGTTGGCATGGTTTTTTGTGAGGAGGATATACCCACAGAACATCACAGGCATCACCGAGTGAGGGGGAAAATATTTGTGGGAACGTTTGTTAAACCTGTGGGAGCTCATCACTCATGGTCACCTAGCTGAGATCAAAGTAGGGCCACCTAGAGTAAGACTGCTGCTCTCCTCAGATAATGCCAAGCTGCTTAGAGTATTACAGGAAAAATACAAAGAAATTAAAAATGACCACATCATTTCACACAGCAGTAAATATGTCATAAGAATTTTTTATCACATGGACTTGATGCACGTTGGGCAGTAAGAAAATAGATTTGATCAACAGGAATATCTGCTCTACAGCTAATATGATCTACTGAGTCACAAATCCTCTTTTTCATAATGCTTAAATACGGATTTACATGATGGACTATAACAACTCCAAACGCACCGTTTATGTTTATCATGTAAATAATGATGAGTTTTCAAATTAGAATGCAGATCAAAATATCACGCTAGTTATTCAAATGGCTTCTTGGTTCAGAAACTCACTTTTTGAATAGTTCAAAAGTATGAACTATTTAGACTGTGAGCGTATATTACTGAGACCCAGGTAAGTAATGTGCATGTGAAAGTGGTCCTGCTGAACTCAGTAGGTTTACTCAGCTGTTTAAAGTTACTTATGGCTGTATGTACCCACAGGAGAGATGTCAAAGTCAGTAAGGACACTTTATTTTTTCTTGTCAACTTCCAAAGATTCTGTGAGCTGATCACTAAGATCCTATTCACATTCACTATTTGCTGCTAGGGGAATAATTTCTGTGTCCAAAGCACGTGCAATGTGATCACTAGTTTGCTAGTTTTTCTACCCTTCTCTTCTTCCACAATGCAGTACTTTAAAAAATGCAAGAAACCTTGCCAGGATCCTGTTTAAGTGCATGCACCTTCGGAAATGCTGTGCTACCCTCTCTCAGCCTGCCTTTGCATGCCTCAGCTGCGTACTAGCCCTCCAGCTTCTGTGTGTATGCACAAATGTGAGATCTATGGGAGTCGGGATAGGTCCTGCATTTGACATTTAAATCTTTAATAGTTAAGCAATAAATTGTTCTCCGGATTGTCCAGTGTTGCTGGAAAACAGACCCATTTTCACCTTTGAAACTAGGATCTCAGCCAGGGGTTACTTTTGTAGTTCTCCAAGGCTAAAAACCAGTCTTGTGCAAAAGGCCAGTACAAAGGTCTTACAAGTTAAGTTATTCAAGTCCTCCCTCAGCCCCAAAAATTAGTCGTGATTGCTGTAGTTTGCGGCTGACAACAGGCTTTGGCTGCCTCTCAGTAGAAAGGTGAGGTCTAAAAATAACCGAGGTCCAAGTTTTCAGGGGATACTAGAAACCCCAAAGGTTATTTGGCATTATCTTTTCCCATTCTGTACCCATCTCCCCCTAAACAGACAGAGTCCATCCCCTTCTACTTCCTCTGAGTTAATTATAACTTGCATTGAGTAGTGTCATGGAGAGAGACATAAAAAGCAGCAACACTAATAGTACTCAAGGGGAATTTAGCAGCTCTACAGCAGAACAAAAATCTCCCAGCAAAGAGTTGTGGCAATAAATGAGCCAGTTTGATACCAGTCAAAGTCCACATGCAGATAGATTTATTTGCTCTATATTGGCCATGCTTTTCCAGCTTCATGAGATATGGATATTTCTGCAGGAAGGATTCCACGTTTAGATTGAGAGGTAGCATGTCCCTGTAACATAAAGCATTCACTGGCCACTGCACCGGTACAGGGACACTGGATTTCAAATGAGCTTTTGCAAATCCCCAAGAGGGGAAGAAAAAAAAGTCTTGGGCACTGCTTGAAAAGAAATACTTGGACTTACATTTCAGCAGAGTTGAGGGGGGGGGCAGGGGGGAGTGTCTCGCTGTCTCTGTGTCTGTTTGAGACAAGTCAGAGACAGCCGGAGGCAACTAGCATATGAGCAGTGTGATGTGAGGGCTTCCCCAGCCTGGATGCTCCTGAGCTGTGTGGGTGATCTGGGATCATGGGCAAAGCACAGCACGGAGATGATGCAGGGAGCAATGAAAAACAGACTTGTGGTGCCAATATTTAGCTGCTTGCTTTTGTTTAATTTATTTGTGCTGGTTTAGATGTCAGGCAAATTCTCAAGGTCAGTAGTGCCTTACCCAAATCAGCAGCTAGAAGGGACAATATGAAGCTACTGCAGCTGGAATCCCAACCAGCCCAGCTACATCTTTCTTCTTGATTACTACCGGCTTGTCCAAAATATCATATTCTTCCACCTGAAATTCAGCTGCATTCCTTGCTTCTTCTCCCTCTCCCTCTCTGGTGACCTCTCTCTGTCTCTTCTTAGTGAGTAGTTATCAGGCTTCTCATAAATGGTCTGAGCATCCTTTTTGTCTTCTGATTGATAGATTCTACCTTGTAGGAGGAAAATGGACATTTTTCATCAAGAGGGCCAACACAGTAGCAGAGCTATAGCAAGAACTCACTGGGTTTATTTATCTACATTTTACTTCAGAATTTTCCTTCATGATGGCTAAAATACTATTTGTAAAGTGTGCTGACCATGCTCCTTGGTAAAATGTGAGCAAAATGAAGCCATTGCTGTGAACACCATCCCAATTCAGAATCTGTATCTTTGAGATATCTATTTCCTATGGGATGTCTTCACATAGCAAAGGGCTTGAACTCATGTTGTGAACCCATGCCCCTGGGCTGGATCAGACACGACTGACAAAAGGAAAAAAATGGTTCTGAATCTGCCCGTAGTTGTCCCCTAACACCAAAACAGGCTTTAGTATTTAATTTTGGGGGGTTGGAGAAGGTAAGAATAATCTCTAAGGCCTGGAATCTGTAGCCTCCATTTGTTTTTCAGGCTGCCTGTTTTTCAGGCATGCCACCTGTGCAGTGTAGTTGATGGGGGAGTGTGGTCTGTCTAAAGAAGCTGTAAACCATTTCCTTTGACTAGAGCAAAGGCAGCAGAAAGCTTTGTGAGCCATGGATCTGTGTGGAGTCTGACTTCATTTGTATGGGTTTCCCTTCTTCTTTGCAGAAAGATAAAGATTTTCTTTTGGTACTTAAAGGGCCAATTTCTACAACAGTGAAGACACCCAAATGGTTGCTCCAAGTCTTCCAGACACTGCATAGATCTTTCTCCTGATGGAAAAGACCGATTTACACAAGAAAGTGCTGAAAAGTCTGATGGAAAGGAGAAAACATAGGGAGACAAAAATGTCCTAAGTGCTGATTAAACACAGAAGTGCACAAGAATTTACCATGACTTCCCGTCCCTGTCTTCAAGTCAAGATGAACTTGTTGACAGCTACTTGGTCTTCTTCAGAGGTTTATGGAAAATAAAGAGTCTTCCTGTGAAAGTGCATTGAACAAGCACCAGATACAGAGCTCCCTTCCCCCATCACCTTTCTGCACCATTGCAAAGACTTACTTAATGATTTACATTGTTCACAGAGTCACTCAAGCAGGCAAAGTGGAATTCCACCTGATCGGTAACATAGGGGACTTCCTATGTATGTGAGCTGGTGTGCGAGCTGTTTGTCAGCTCTCCTAACGCATGAAGAGCTATATGGGACCTGCTGAGGTGACTATAGATTTTAAGGGCAACAGTCTGCTTTTTTTGTGATGGTGTGAAAAAAACACCATAGAGAATGCCATTAAGACAGGGGGCAAAGTGAACATAAGCACACCAACACATTATCCAGCCTCAATGGCACATGGTACATTGTCTCCATTATCACACAAAAAAACTTCACAAGAGACAGAGATCAAAGGGTTAGCTTTTCAGTGATCTTGTCATGTGGCTTCTTAAATGATAATGTAAAGGTTTTAAAAAACATTTACCGTAATTTCTGCTAAGTGTCACAGCCTAGTGAACCATTAAAAGTGAAGCAGCTCACTGAACCGCGCGGAAGTGAACAGATGGAATTCCACCCTCCCTCTGCTCCAGAGCCTCCTCGAACAATGCAAAGTCTTCTTTCAAATCTCCTCCTCTGAGCTCATTACCCAGGGCAAATATGTGGCAGGTTCCACTTCCACAAAGGCTGGAGCTTGCACTTCTCCGCAGCCAGGCTGTGCGGTAGGATTTAAACAAAAATAAATAAAAATTTACTCTGGTTTCTACACTTGTGCAATCCTTTCTTTGTTCGTCACTTTATACAGATGCTTGGAGAAAAGGAGGACACCCTGATTTGAGCTTCCCAGGGTTTTATGAACCACTATCAGTCTTGTTTTCTCCAGGCTTTACTTGAAAAAGAAGTATCCATTTGCTTTGGGAACAGTTGTTTGCACCTCTGTAGTTCTGAATTTTCTAGAGAGAAAGATGTAGCCCTGCTGTTGCACTTGCTTCTGCTCCTTTTACATCCTCCTCTCTGCTTCCCTGCCTAGGCGACAAGTAATTCTGCACAGGTATGCATGATCTTGCACTCACCCTGCTAATTTTTTAGAGCGCTTTATGGGCTCATGGAAATTTGGATCATTATCGCAGGGCTGAAATTTCCACCGAGTTTTGTGGGTTTTGCGAGCACAGTGTAAGCCATCTCCTCAGGCCAGCTTACCATAAAGGCTAGCAGGGGTCCTGCAAGCTCTGGCGGGGCATGTGAATCAGTGGTGCAGCAGCCACAGGGAGAGAAGGCTGTGGGGAGAGGTGGGGGATGCTCAGTGCTTGATAGGTGCCAAAGTGTTTGAGGGGAGAGGATTTGTGCAATAAACTCCAGTTTCACTCAGGGCCATCCTCTCTCTCAAGGAGTCTCACTGATGGGTGAAGGGTGGCACACAAAGGATTGATCTTGCTCATATTTGGACACCTTTCACACCCCAACACAAAACTACAAGGTCCCCATTACAATTTGCGGACTTGGTAAGCTTAATTAGGGCTGGGTTCATTTCTGCAACACGTAACTGGACAAAATCAACTGCTTTTCATCTTTATCTTTGAAGCCAAAGCCACAATTTCTGCCAGTCTGAGGGTTAAGTACCGGATTCCTCTCTGTCCTGTACCACGTTTACTTCTGTGTAAAACTCTGTCAAATATAATATTGTTCCTAATTCCCACTGAACCATTGCAGCATGGTCCAGAAACCATTCATGATCCTCCACAGCCTGTTCTTGCCTTTGGCCTTCATCATGGAAACCGGGGCATGGGGCTTACTGTGCGATTCAGCCATGAGAGGTCCTTCAAGTCATGAAAACCAGAAACCATCTGTCTTCAGGATACATCTGCACATGGTATCAGGATTTTACAAGGAGATTCACCCATGTGAGAGCTAGTGTCTCCCCAAAAGCTCTTTTTCTGTTATCAACGCTCTTGTGTTCTGAAGGTACCTGGTGAGAATGGAGTAAAAAAATTGTAGCTTAAGAAAAAAAACACTTAAATTGGTCCTTTTCTGGATTCTGAGGCTGTTTGTGAGTCATCACTGCAGCATAGGAAAAGTCACCATTTTGTCCTCAGCTAAAGCACGCTGGAAAATCAGAAGAGTTGTCTTGGAGCTTGGGTGCTAGATATGAGGCCTGCTTTGAAATCAGGGCTGTAAAAAGGAACCTGGTATCTTGAGCTCTCCACTTTGCAACTGAAACAAGTAATTCCATCCTTTCTGGATACTGGAGAAGGTTGGAGTTCAACTTCATGGCATGCCTGGCTGGTGATGTGGGCTGAGAAATACGTGGCTGTGCCGAAAGAAGGAGGAAGGCTCTGGCACCTCCTTCCCTGGGAGAAGCAGCAATCCCCGTCACGGGCTCTGTACAGCAGCAGGAGATGCTGCCAGCTGAACAACACATCCCTACGGGGGCACGAAGTGCTGCTCAGCCAGGCATGGCCAGCCCCATCTCTGCCTGGCCAGGCGCTCTGCTGACTGCAGCACGCTCTCACCGAGGACATCTTGTTTCTCCCCAGGAAGGGACAAAGTACCTCCCTCAGCACATTCCCCTTACCCACTGCACAGCCTCTTGTTTTCACAAGCTTCTGCTGTCTGTCTGTCTCTCTGCTTAGACTCTTACTAGGCAATGTCTTCGGGTTCCTTCCCAGGGTAAGATTTAGCCAGATGACTGTGGCCCTCACATTGCTAGTTGAGCAGAATGAAGAGAGACCTCTCTGGTGTGACAAACTCTGGCGTTCAGGAGAAGTTACAGAGGGTGTGCTCAGAAATGACAGCTGAAAACAGAGGTAAACTGGGGAAGGACTGAGTTAGCTTACCGGGAGAGGTTACTGCCCCCCTCAGCTGGGAGCTGCGGCCATCCCAGGAGGGTTCAGAGTACTCGACTGCATCTCTGTGAAATGAAATACGTGTGCTTGAACCACCTTTCTGATCACTTGACCATGCCCTTGGAGTAATTTGTATGGATCAAGAGGTACTTCTTCCTCTTGAATCTTCCAGGTTGTCACAGCAAGTGAGAATAACCACCATGTCGCCAGGGTAGACCCTGCACCAACTCTTAGGCAGCCACTTCTAAGTGGTTTTCAGCACCGCAAGAGTAGGATCAGACCCTTCCGCATGGAAGTTGTTATCCTGGTGTCCCGCTGCCGGCAGCTTCCTTAAGGGTACACTCCCGGAATAGCCCTACCTCATATTCTTACTCTGCCGCAGCCACGGGGAACTGCGCTCTGAATTAAAGCCTGAGCACTGGTCCTTTTATTTGTGGAAATAGATACGAATGAGTGCTCCATGTTTCATTATCATCTTTTCTTTTTTTTCTTTTTCTTCTTTCTTACCATTTACATTGCATGCATACACTTGAGCAACTTGGCTTCAGTCTTGATTGAAATATTTAATGGATATTATTCATTGTTGGTATTCTCTCGATGTTGTTCTCATTCATTTTAAAACTGCCAAACCTTCCCATTTTTCAAGGATGCCTGGCCTTTTAAATAAGGAAAGCATTTTTATACCTTTATTACATTTTTTGAGGCCACATTAGCTTGTTTTTGCTAGCATTTTGACTTTGATTCTAATAAACTGAATAGAAATAGCAGCCTCTCCGTTTCTTAAATACCGCATGCTTTTCCATTATTGTCCACAAACAGTTGATTCCAATCAACTTTCTTCAACTCGTTCTGTCCTCAAAATTATTGTACTTTTATAACCATTCACAAATATTTTCAAAAGTGTTTCCAATTTGATGATATTATAACCTAGCCCTAAGGGTTTATTATCTTCTATATTATTCATTTCACCTAGTTTCATTTCCTTGGACTAAGTCCAAAATAGCCCCTGGTCTTGTTGATTGCTCCTCAAACCGAAAAAACAGTTTGGTACTGCACTCAGAAACACGCATCCATCCTTAATGACTCCACTACTGCTATGCCCATCAATGTCAGTATAATTGAAATTCCACTGTAGTCACTGCCTCTGCCTTTTTACAGCTTACCCCTTATCAATGTAAGCGTTTCCTGATCTACTACTTTGTTTTAACCACTTCCCAGGTGCATGCCAGTTTTCTTCTTGGGTTGTTTCATACCTTTAAGAGGTCCTTATTCATGCTTCACATTTGTCAGTTATTTGACAAGCTGAATGGAAAAGATATAGCATTATAAGGAGCATGTTACCTATTTTTGGATTTCCCCTCAGTGTGGGAGTAGGGCATGTCTTAGAGCATTTGCCAACTATGCCAAGAATGGTTACTCAGGTGCAAAAGAAAGTGGAGAAAGTAAATAGAGGGAAAACACTCCCCCTCCATATTTAAGCCATATATATTCTTTTCTACATGCAGTTTTTCTTGGGAAATTCTGGTGGTAAAATAAAGCAGAACATTTAGGATGCTTCAAATAATACAACCCTCCTCCTGGTGAGCAAACCATGAGGGGGCTTCCTGACCCTAGCAGTGTTGCAGTGCCAGCAGAGAGAAACTACTCTTCCGTTGCTTAGGCATACGCTCAGCCTTTGAGAGCCTAATTTGGCTTTTTATATAAGCAGATCTTCCTTAAACAGAATTTTGAGTTAGCAACGAGCCCTTTACACTGTAATTCTGGGGAAGGTAGAGCCTTTTCCCTCATTCATTAAAAAAAGTAACTTTTACTCTTACGTGGCATGCTGCGATCTTGGATTATTGAGATGGGTGGGTTGAATAGCTTACTTCCAAAACTGCATAATCTCAGTGATGATATTGCTAAACCATGTGAGATTTTAAAGGGTACCCAGTGCTGCTGAGACTCACTGAAATGAAACCTTCACAGGCCTTGAGGTCCCCTGAGCACTGACCTTATCAGTGGGTAGACCGAGGGGGCCCAGAGGTTCCTTATTTTAAAAAAAGCCAGGTCTCACTGGTGAGGATACAGGTAAGATAAATACCAAATGAGGTTTAAGGGCTTGAGAAACCTTGCTATGCATTGCTGCCCGTGAGGAGAAAGGCTCTGGTGTATCGCTAAGATACCCAGCTGATTGCCATCCTAACATATTCAGCCCACAGCCGCAGGAAGAATGCATTCGCTCTTCCGAACGGGGATCCCGCTTCCCCAGGGGGTCGAGTCCGCTGAGCCCTTTGCTCGCTCCCTTCAAAATGGAGCCGGGCAGCGGCTCGCAGGGCTGAGCCGACACAGCTAACAGCATTTCTTTTGTCTGGGCACCCCTACTCACGCAGGGATGCTGCACCTGGCAGGTGTTTCCAGTGAGCAGCTTGCGCTGGGGTGCTGCTTTCTCACTATCTCAGCACCTCTGGAAGTTGTTCGTGGAAGGATTACAATGCCCCTTCATTTTTCATATGCCTGCCAGCTTAATATTGTACCTAACCTTGCATTTGGGCATCGCCCATTCTGCGGTGCATGTCTAGTGTTTATTTCAGTGTCTGTCAGAGACCCAGGGTTAAAACTATTGGAGGTCCAGATGACATCTGGCTTCTCAGCTCCTCCAGAATATTGGCTGCAGTGTTTATCAGTGCATTATTCATCAAAACTGATGATGCAAAGTACAACATGCTGTCTGCAGCTCAGTGTAAGAGTGGAAAGAAGTTGGCAGAAATGCCTAGTGTTCTGTGAGCAGCATGTAATCAATAGTCTGGGTGCTTGTTCACTTTATGTTGATGACTATTCCCTCTGGTACGTCTTTGTATATTTTTGGGTTCTCTGTATTACCAGCTGTGCGATTTTTCTCTCTCTTTTCTTGATACCAGCCTTGATAGAACAGAAGGGGCAACCTTTTGTGCAGTAGGTGTCAAATCGAATAAAGTATTTGCACAAAGCCTGGAAATGAGAGTCAGAGAAAAAAGATATAGTTGAGAATTTCCATGACAGCCTGATATTTCTTCCTTTTTCCCTTTTTTTTTTTTTTTTTAAGGAAAAGGGAAGAGCTGAAATGTAGTAGAGGTAAAAACTGCTTTAACTCTCATTAAGATTTCCAACTGAATTCTGCTTTCCAGGTAAGGTACATCTAGCAAGACTCTGGAGACTTCAGTGAAGTTACTCCCACTTACACCAGTGTAACAGAACAAAATGTGAATGCTTATCTTTAATGCAAGAACTTGCAAAACAATAATCAGATTCTCAGCTGGGGTAAGTTGGCAAGTTTCCATTAAAGTCAATGGACCTAGGCTGATTTACACCAGCTGACGATCTGCCCCAGTATCTGCTATACTATACACACCACACGCACAGACAAGTCACTGCTTATTTATTTTCAGCATTAGACCTGCATGTGAATTTGGTGCTACAACAACTGAAGAACAGTGGTGGGTGAGTCTTATTACAAAGGCATATTTCAGATAAGAATGGCATTATTTTTCTTACAGATCTTCCCTTAGCATGTGTGTATCAATCTGCAAAGTCTACTATTCCTGTCCAATGCAAAAATTATAAAGAAGAATGGAACTAAAAAGGCTGTTTCACTTGTGACCCAAAGCAAAACATCAACCTTTGAAATTCCGAAATGGAGACTTAGCACTAACTCTCCTAAGCAAAACATAAGGGAAGCAAAGTAAAACAAAATCTTGCCACCTCATTTAATGCCTTTTCTTAGAACGGCTGTGTGATTTTTTTTTTTCCAAAGGGTTCACAGATCTGTTAGCCAGACGTATGTGGATCAGTATGCACCATGGCAGAGGGGGGCTGCTGTTCATCAGTTTTCTGCCATTCTCCCAAAGCCACAGAAGGCCAAACCACACGTGGAATGGATATGACCACTGCTAGGTATGAACAGTGGGTGAGTCCCCGAGTGGCATTTAGCCAATATGCTATATTTTTGATACTTGATATTTTGATAAACAGTGAGTGTTGGTATGGGTGCCTAGGTAAGAGGAGCTCAGATTAGAAAATACGGAAATGTAGATCAACAACTTATTTTCTCCTTCAACAGAGATCTTCTGTTGTGCTTTCAAGACTGAGAAATGTGCTGTAGGTTGTCTAAGAAAAAAAGAAATTAAAGGGATGATGAGTTTCAGACTTGAGGATGTTTCTCTCAGCAGTGTTACTGGACTTGAAGCGACATCCATGAAGCTGTGTAGACTCAGTAGGTACCATCTACAGCTCTTCTGTCACAGCATGTGCTCTTCCTGCCTGAGACAGAGAATTGAAGTAATAACTCCAGTCCTATTGCCATAGCTAAGTAACCTTCCAAGACTCACTAGGGTCACAAATACAGGCCTTAAGTGCTCACATGGAGATGTGAGGAATATCAGAGGGTCTGTCTTGTACCTAATCTGTCTTGGGCACTTGGAGACATTTTTTCAGTAGCTGCAGAATCCCCACTATTGGGGCCAGAGAAAGTGATGGGATGAGAAACACGCCCCCACTGAGAAGGAAGGGAAGGGGAGAGATTTTGTACTTATAAAGGTTCTGAGCGTTAGGTCAAAAGACAAACTGTCCTTGAGGATGTGCAAGACTGAGGGAACATGGGTTATGCTGGAGTTGGTATCTCTGCCTTGGCTCTATTCCACATGCTTTCTGCAATATGTGGAGTATGTCCTGGAAGCATAATCTTTCCTAGAGGAGAGTTCTGATTAGCTCGTCAGACTGACCTGCTCATCTTATTTGTCTCAGTTCAGTAGGCATGCTGCTAAGCTCAGGCTTTTTGGATCTCTCTGAGTCATGGGGTGCTCTGGCACAGCAGATCTTCTAGGCTGGGAGTTAAAGAAGTGACAATGCTAGAGGCAAGTGATTTTCGAGAACCACAGACGAGACGAGGAAATAAAGAGTGAAAGTGGGTCACTACTGCTATACACTGGTGTTCAGATTTGATTTTGATCACAGCCTGTCACCAAATTGTGCCACATTTAGCCTTGTCCTTCAGGGGACTGTGGTACCAGAAGATCTTGCTGTGGGCAAGAGGAAGGAAACATTGTTATTATGGTTACCATAAAACATTGAGCAAGACAGAATTTTATTGTAGTGACTGTTTTGCCTGGATGCAGACAGCAGGATTTGGACTGGAACAGTAAAAGAATTTATTTACAGTCGAATAACAGGTCAGGAGTCAGGTCAGGCTAAGGACCAAGAACATGTGATGTGGCGTACCATCCTGTAATCATTAAACCATTTGTCACCCCTTGCTCCTGTACTTTTCAAGGTTTCAAAGGCCAAACACACCTTCAACAAAATCGGACCACAGGAAGCCCTTCATGAACCTTACAGCCTGTGACTAATGGTCTATGTTTGTATAGTCCCGTGACTGTCTCCTCTGCACAGTGTTCTCCACCCTTCAGTGAACCCCTAGATCTGTGTGACATGATACTCCTCTTCATATCCACGCCTCCTTTCTAGGACACATACATGATACAGATATTAAGAATAGTGACATCTGAAATATCCTCATTCACCTCCAACTTGGCAATAGAATCATGCAGGGATGCTTACGTATTCAAAATACTTCTTATTCCAAATAAAAATGAAAATTCCCAAACTGGGGTGCTTGCTGGGGTGTGGGATCGGGTTGTTTTGTTTCTTACAGAAGAGAAATTTTTGAAAAGTTCTGGTTTGGCAAAGTGCTTTGCAGATGTTTTGCCTAGTGGACTGAGGGAACGTGGGGAAATGGGTATCTTTGGGAGGCTGTGGATTCACACATCCAGAAAAAGAGTGGGAAAGCTAGTGAAGACCTTTGGGGCATATTTCGTAGGAAAATGCCACGTCATGGAAGTAATATGTTCCAGTGGAAACCTGCTCTCGTACATGTTCTGGCCAGATTAATTTCAGTGTAACTACTTCCACAGCTCTTGGGGGAACAAATAAGTCTCCACAATCGCCAGCTGACTGGAACATCATACTGCAACTTTAGGTTGGCTGGACAGCCCCTTGAGCCCAGTGTGGAGAGCAAAGACTTGTTTTCATCCCCTTTTTGTGTGTGGCTTGCATAGCTCACTAGGACAACACCCTACTCTTGGCATCACTCTCCCATTCAGTGGGAAGTTAGACCTTCCTCAGCATTGCACTACACCAAGGATTCCCAATTCATCTCCCATCCAACTGTGGACGGGGCTCCCCTGCTTGGCTGCTGAGCCTGACTGGGTCGTAGGACAAAATGACACCATGCTGCACCCTGCACCATGGACCAGTGCCATTTGCACCTCCCAGCAGCTGCATCAGCCCCTCTGCCAGGACCAAGTGCCATTGCCTGCTTCACATTTTGAAGGCTTTTCTTTGCAAGAACATGATTAGACACTCGCTCAAATAACTGGAAACAGGCTCAGAAGGATGACTGAAACATTTGTCTTCATACCCACGACATCCTGCCTAAACCTTTCGACTTCCCAAAAGGGTCTCTCTGCACCACACACAAGAAAACATTTTCTCTACTTCACAGATTTCCAAATTTAAGTTAGGTTAGAAATACTAGGCTGGTGCTTTGTACTTGGGACTGGGAGTACAGACTCTCTCACATACCTGCTCACCCACATGCACACATATATATGGGCACACAAATGATCCAAGTCAATAATGTCTTGAATGACCAGTAGGGTCATATCTGTTGTTTTCTGAGAATTAGTGAAAGTTGGAGAATAGGTAGTCAGAAAAAGGATATTCCTTTCCGTACAGTGCCTGTTTCAAATGAAATCTGAGATAAATTTAGAGTAAAGACTAGAGGAAAGGAAACATTTCGCTTTCTGGGACTCCTACTGTCAACTTCCATCTCAGATCCCCCACCTGAGCTAGCTTTTACCGTAGCACATTATTTAAGCAAAATCCCTCTGTCGGGATTTCCCTATTTTCACTTGTCGTCACTTGCAGTCTGAATCCTTTTTGCGCTATGCTCTATCCACAGCTGGTCACCACCTCCCCATTCATTTCTGCCGCTTGCTAGCAAATGCTGCTCAACTCAACATCTGTCCCGTAGGTGAGGGGCCCCTTCTCCTCCCACCTAACCTCCCCACAAAGCTGAGCACCACGCAGTGACAGAGAAGGGCACAGTGCCAACCCTGAGTGCACATCTCCTTCCTGTCACGCATGGAGCTTTCCACCCAGCAGTGCCCACCTGTGGCTTGCGGTCTGGGCCAGGCTTTCTGCCCGGCGTCCCACGGTGGGGACTCCAGCAGCTCCCCAGCAGCTCTGCTATCCCCTCCCTGCCTTCCCAGCCTCCCCGTCGTAAGCTGTCCATGTGGTCATTTGGTTCTTTTTACACTTTATTGTATGTAACGTCAAGTTTTGAGCTAAAGTTCAGAGCAGCTCCTGCCTTGCCCCTAATAATAGTCACTAATCCAGCTCCAGGTGAGCTAAGCATCAGTTTCCAAAGGTGTGTTTTTCTCACATGTGCTCTAAAATGAAAATGTAGCTATTAGTCTTGCTAGACATAAACGAGATTTTTAACATTACCACCACGAGACATTGGCTGGCCAAATACCCACAAAGATTTTAATTGTGAGAAAAAAGCTGGCAAAATTATTCATCAGTATTGTGGTATCCAAAACCTTGGGTCAAATCTTACAGTGCTATAGGTAAAGAGACTCCCATTAACTTCCAAGTGAGAATGTGACTTAATTAATTGAACATACATGGATTGAGGCCCTCAGAAATTGACACTTCAGAAATACTTTGTCTAATTATTTTCTAATTATCTAAAAGACTATCTAAAATAATCTTTTTTTTTAAGCTTCTCATAAACAAACAAAAGTTCATTATGCTACTATTAGCTTTAGTGTGACTTACTATCAATAACAACGTGAGTATTTTGGAGCCTAAGGTCATCTAGCTTGGTGATACATTAAAAAGACCCTTAGGGAAATGTGGTCACACACAGAATTTTACTGCAGGACCAAGACTTTTGAGGGGAGTAGTGATTTTGAGTGACTTAGGTTTGGAAAGTTCAGAGCACTATTCAGTAAAAAAATAAAAAGGCTAATTTAAGACACTAACTAATCTAATTACTACTTACTTCAGAAAATATTAGTCTATGTCTCCCAAGAAGGGAGGACATAGATTCCACACTTACCTTTTCAGGAACTTTGCCAATGATTAAATAATCTCTTAAGAATATTTCTTATGTAGGAGTGAAATTGCATAAGAACAATTCACTCAGCAAAAACAAACAAACAAACCCCCAAAGCCATTTGAAAGGCTTCTGCTTTCAGTGACATAGCTATGGAATGAATCAGCATTAAAAAAAGAAGAAACTTGAGCTCCTTTCCCTTTTTTTTCCTTTGTAAACCAATCAGTTTGGATTATCCACTTTTTTAAAAAGCATCTGCACATCAATTACCCAAGCAGTTTAGAATGCCATAATCTCATTTTGTGACCAGGATGTGAAATCCAAATGTCATCCAATTCTATCAGTAAATGACATTATGGTGCCTTGTGCTAGATATTGCGCTATATCAAAAACTCCCCAGCTTTTTTTGTTGTTTTTAAACACAGAAATATGTAAGAGAAAACAGGTATAAAGACTTATTTTATAGATTCATTGGAGAGATAGCTGGAATTGGTTTTATCAGAGACTGGGGAAAGACAAAGGGATTTTTAATTCACTTTACAAATTCACAATATAAACTCAGTGTTGGGCAGTAAGTGTTGCATAGGTAATATTTCATGTGTACATTTTTGACACATGCACTCAGGTATTTTCACCTGCAGATCTGTAGACATGGTTCTGTATGGGCAGAAATGGAGTCTGCTAAAGGCACAGTGGAAAATTTATCCCTAAAATATTGATTACTTTCCTGGTTGTTAAATCATTATTAAAGCAGGTTGAACACTTGTTTGCAGTCTCTTCTAATACTACTAGTGTCACAAATGACATCAGTTTTTAGCAAGATGGATGTTTCCAACGCTGGGCTCAGAAATGCCAAGTGGAATTAGCAACTTCAAAAAAATGCATTTCACTGTTTATTCATGGTGACAAGTGCTTCTCGCACTGTACTTTCATGCTGCTGGCCTCTGTAATATGGCTGCAGTTTTCTTTTAACTCATAAGCGCAGGGCAGCTCCAAGGAGGCAAGGCAGAAGAAAGCTTGGCAGGGTACAGCCTGGCGAAGCGTGCAGGGGGCTGAATTCCACCCTCCCCATCGCTCCAGTCCAGTGAGCTGTGTCCTTCTGAATGCTCCCTATGCTGTGGCCACCGGAATTACAATAAAAATATTTGCAAAGTATTCTTGAGTTGTCTGAAGAAAGGGACTTCATGCAGAGAAGATGCTGGGCAGAAACCTTAAAGCCTTTAAAAAATATTAGTGTGGGGCAGATGCGATGCGCACATTCAGAAGCCTCTCTTTGCTGTTAAGAAAGAAACAGCACATAGACACAAGCTTTGCATGGAAGATGATTTGGTGAAATGGGATCAGATGTTCATATGTCCCTTCCAGACAGTAGAATGAAGCGGCGAGCTATTACTCCCCAGCTGTGGTGTCCTACCACAGCAATTGCCACGTTTCTGTCATGGGCAAAGTAATCTCTTTGGAAAATATTTTAGAACCTTTTAAAATCCTTTATCCCTTTCTAAGGAACAAAGTTGTCATCACTGTGTTGTCTGTTTCATCTTTAGCATTATTATTGTCTCTCATGACAACAAATAAGTTGGCCATGACTAGCGGGATTCTCTTCTCAAGCCATGCCTGGCTCTATGCTTGTTTTGCTCTCCCTGCTCCGTAGGTAACCAGAAAGATTTGCAGGCAATAATTTGTTCTCTCGATTGACGAGCACAAGGGATATGTAATTCCAGTTGCTTGCCCTTGAGTAAACAAGTGGAGAGGGACAGAGAGGGCCCTGTAAGGAACCAGTGAAAAATACAGAATAACACAGATACATGACGTATTATTATTTGGTGTAAAGCTCTATGAAATTCTGAAGAATACTGTGGCGTATGAAATACAAAAGGCTCCTCTGGGAATTATTCTGCATTCAAGATTCCTGTGATCCTTTGGTGCTGCCTGTTGGGCTGACTCTCCTTAGCTGGCGCTGGCCTTAAAAATGCCTTCCAATGTACTTGCAGCAGGAAGAGTGTTTGTAGGACATGGCAACCAGCTGTTAGTCAGACACTTGTGCTGCAGACTCCCGCACTGCCCCTGAAATGCACAAGATTTTATAGGCCTACCTTGAAGTGATGTTTTCCTCTTCATTTGACCCTTAGCTTTTATTGTCCCGGGAAGCAACTGTGACTCTGTTTAGTGTTCTGTGGTTTATCTAAGGTCTTGGGGAAAGAATCCCAGAAAAAATGCAATGAAAATATTAAATAA
The DNA here is from genome assembly GCF_026419915.1 of Harpia harpyja. Classification (NCBI taxonomy): domain Eukaryota; kingdom Metazoa; phylum Chordata; class Aves; order Accipitriformes; family Accipitridae; genus Harpia; species Harpia harpyja. Next base: position 31,624,543 of record NC_068944.1, read on the forward strand.
TATGAAAAAGAGCAGAAGCCGAATGAATACAAGCAAGGTGTTTTTAAAAGAGACTTTTTCTCATGGCTGAGGACAAAGAGGTGAGAGACGATGCCTCGGAGCGTGTATTGTTGCTCTTTATGTGTTGCAGTGGGAAATCAAATTTACAAGAACAGTAGGAAAGGTGGAAACAGTGAAACCCCAAGCAACATTAGTATATGCAGCTGAGCCACAGCACCCAAGAGACCAGAATCTGGGTCACAGCCTTGTCTTACCTTACAACATGACGAAATGGCCTCTGAGGAGCACAAGCAGTGACCAAAAAGCAAGGAGAGAGGAGTTTGGATACCCAAAAGCCTCAGGAACAGGACTGCAGATTCTCTCTGTAAAGGGCATTTGAACCCTAAAGCAAAGCCCTAAAAGAGGAAAAGCGTGTCAGGAAGGGAAGATCCAGACCCCTTCTGTCCCCAGTATAACACATTTCCATTTTTTCCAGTGACATCATAGAGCACAAAGAGCACTGGCTGGATTTGTTGAACGTTTTTGACACGCAACCACACAATTCAGTGAAGCCTGGAGAGTGAGCTGCCTCCTGACTCTAACCCCACTTGGAAAAGCACCGTTTGCGCGGCAGCCGGGAGGCACAGCCGGGCTCTGCGGCTGGCCCCGCAGCTCCTGCCCTGCCCTGCCCTGCCCTGCCCTGCCCTGCCCTGCCCTGCCCTGCCCGCCGGCGGCAGGCTTCAGCCCCTGCAGCGCCTGCTCCCTGCTCCCTGGAAGAGCCACTGCTGCGGGGGAGGGCAAAGCATATGGGACATTTCAACAAGAGCCTGTTGGCACCAGATTGCCCCTCATCTGTGCCTCTTCTCCACCCCCGTACAGGCAATTTCTTTTTCCAATATACTCATTCTGCTTTTCTCACCCCCCCCCCTTTTTTTTTTTGTCAGCCCTCCCGTTCCTATCTTTCTCTTTCTTCTCACTGTGTTTTGGCTTTTCGGCATGTCTGGCATTAGGTATGAAGCTTTATGCCTTGTCATACTTGTCTGTGTGTAAAAGGTACCTGCATTTTGCCAAAGCATGAGCTGAGACACAGAGGCTGTAACGGCCTTTGGTGGTTATGTTAATTGAGCTTGCATTTAGAGTTGAGGCATAGGGCAGCTGTGTCCATACAGCACTTAAGGACAGAGCTCACACAGCAAGGATGATCTGAATACTTTTCAGAGCAGCTAAATGTCTGTACCTACCTTAAACTTTCACAGGATCTAGAATTGCTCAGCATATCTGGAAGAAGAAAGATGGTGATGCTGTAAAAAAGTCTCTGAAAGAGCCAGGATAATAGTTCTGACTAAGTAATATTTTCCTTGTTAACACTTTCCTCCCTTACCAGTGCAGGGAACACCACAGCTTCGCTGGCACAGCTAGCACTCCCCTTTGCCCCCCCAAAAGCCTACAAGAAAGCAGCAAAGCCTATAAACCTGTATGTGTGTTGCCACATAAGCTCAAAGCTGGCCTATTCCTACAATTCAGCCTTACAGCTATTTTAGTTAGCAACAGTAAAACGTCAGGTTTGCACAAGGCTTCCTGCCTCCCAGAGTTTGCCTGTTTTGTGCAAGGCATCCCCTGCTCCCTTTATCTCCTGACCTCAGGGTGACACAGTTCACAAACTGCTCCTGCCGCAGTGTGGGAGAGGCTCTGTGATTTTCCAGCACAGTTTCCAGCCAAAGCTGTTGCCAGAGCTCCATCTCCATCTCCAGCAAGAGGCACGAGACAACAGCGTTTTTCGTGGCTGGGCTGCTGCCATCTCCTTGTGCTTCCCCACCGTACAAACCTGGGCTGTCCTCTCTGCTCTCCCAGGCCCACGCAGGGACCAGTTCCACTCTTTCACCCTCTCTGACGCTCCTAAAATCCTCTTCTTTCCTCCTGTTTTTTCTAATGTTGCAGTTACAAAAAGTTCTCCTCTGCATCATGTCAGCACAAAACATTTTCCTTTTTTCCTTTCCTGCCTCCCTCTTTACCTTAACCTCACGTGGGACACCATTGTACCTGTCACCTGCGGCTTTCCCCCTGCAGAGACACCTTCAGCTCTCCTTACTTAGACACCTCCACTGGCTGCTCTCTTACAACTGGATCTCCAGGTCCCATTTTCTCCTAGGCCGTTTTGATGTGCTTCTTCCTGAGGGAAGTGTTAGTGCTTTTCTACCACTCGTGTATTCCTCCCATCTTGCCACCTGCCGGCTAGCTCAGCTCTGGCTACCCACTCCCTGCTCTTGCAGATCCTCTGCTTCTTTCATGGACTTTTTCAGTCATTGTAGTGATATAATATAGACTGTAGACCTAATACTCAACAAAGTCAGGATCTTTGACAGAAGGATCCTGTTAGCTTTTTTTCCGCTGCCTGCTCCTTGAGATGGGCTGTGTCTGCCTTTATGTCCCTAGACCGCCATGTGTGCTGTTAATGCACAGTCAGGGGTTTACATGGCAAAATATATTTCAAGTTTCCCACTGAAACTTTGTCCAGCTTTGTCTCACACCTAAACTATCCTATGGAAGCTGAGAGACGTGGACATCGCGTATGTAGTGGCAAACCGTGCCTGGAAGATAGCTGTGATTTTGGTTCAAACTTCCACTGAGGAACTGTGGACAAATTTTGACGTTGCCCTCACCAGGTATGTCCGGAAAACTCTGCCCAGGACAACTCTCAAGCAAGTCATGTCTTGTTCAATTTGTCACACAGAGTGTGGTCAGCTTCACAGGGTCTCTGCCCTCCAGATTGGTGTTTGGCAATACTTCCACAACCGTTTCCTTCTTTTCTGCCAGCCTGATCCTTGCAGAAGAACACAAAGGCTCTGTTCTGTCTTGACAGCGGTGCTAGAAAGGGCTAATTTTGCACTGTCTCTGATAGGGAGACTTCTGTGTAAACACTGCTGACATTTCCTCACTGGGATTTGTCACAAGCCAAAATAAGATCATATCCACCAGTTTAAAGGCCCTGAAGAAGTGTCACTGGCATCTCTGTGCTTAGGGCTGCATTAGTTTCTCTGCTATAGATCTTGTTTTCACAGATTAAGAACATCCACAGAAAGTTCTGTATGCACGTCTGAAGCTATTTAAGAACTATGTTTTACAGGAAATGTGAGGACAGACTAGAAAAATGCAAAGCAACACATGAGAGAGGATAACAGTCAAAACGAATACATTAATAAAATAATCTCCTAGAAAAAGGAATGGTCTTCCTTAGGCTTAGATGGCAACTCAGAAAAACCTATTGCCAAAGACAAGGTGGGGCCTTTCAGTCCCTTAATCTCTTTTGCATCAGTGCACCCAGACAGATGTCAGGGATTTAGAGTAGGTGTCAGGGTGGGGTGAATAGGTGGAGCAAATGAAATGCAGCTTTCTAATGCACTTTGACTGGTTCTGTACCTGGATTTCCAAATGGAAACCTTGTATGGAAGTGAAACAGCTCCAGGCTGTGTTATGACTCTCTGGACACCCTCTCTAACTTCTATTGCACAACTGAAGAGGGATGAGGACCACTGCGCAGCAGCTTCTCTTATGAGCTGCTGGGAAGAGGGACTGTAAACTGAGGGCAAACCTTGCCCTAATAATTTTAATGGCTGGCATTTAAAGCACAATATAAATTTAAAGCAAACAATATGAGCTAAACCAATACAATATAATCTATGATTTGTAAGTGCTGCTGCTAGTTACTCTTTTTGTGCAACTACTGTAAAATGACAGCCAGCCCAGGCTAAGTTAATGCCAAAAGATGGGTTTGTGTTCTGAGCTCTGCTATGCCTGAGCTAATCTTCTGGGTAGGAAAAGCATAAATACTACAAGTATCCAAGAATAAGTAACGCTTGTAAGTTTTCAGCAAGGAGATAATGAGACAAGTTCACCAGTTGGCTCAGCCTTACTGATCCAGACACAGCGATGACTCCTGGCAGGCACAAGGATGAGATGTAAGCAGCAGGTCACAACTTTTAAGCTAACAGATCAGAAAAGTGGGATTCAAGGGGGAAAAGTCTGGCGTTTGTGTATCCAACCATCTGCCCCAAAATAACATAGGCTGTCCAGAGCCACAGAGAGGACTCGGCTCTCATTCTGAGTGCCCCAGGCTCCTCCCTGCAGGTGGTACCACAGCAGGGAAGGAGGGCTTATTCTGGGAAATCATTAGGTCTTTTTTTTTCCTCTGACAAGCATTAGGACCACCACTTGATCTTTGCTTTTGGGAACTAAACCTGAGGCCTGTAATCCTCACTAGGCAACAGGCTGTGGTGATCTAAATAGGTGCCTATAAACTGTTAAAACAAAACGCTGAAGTCCATATTCTGCTTAAATAGTCCCAGGAGGGAGATACAACAGGATCTGACACTTTTGGCTCCAAAGGGAGAAATTTTGTCTTGGTGCACAAAGCGGACCCTTTGATCAGTCCTGCAGCACCCTAAAACTGCAACCCGTGCCCTACGAGAAGGCTGGACAAGGCAGTCCTGTAGGTAGATGGAGGAGCTAATTGTAGGGCTAGGAAGAAGCAGCATATGTAGCACGGCTGTTGGTAGAAGGGGCAGAAGGGGCCTCTGTCTCACCAGACACCACACGGGTGAGACCCACCTGTGAGGATGCAGAGAGACACTGGCACCAGCCACGGTAGTGTGCATGTCCACAGCAGGGCTAGAGGAGTAGTTAAGCAGCTGCACATCTCCCTCACTTTGACCTTGGCCATCTGCCCCGAAATAGTGCTTCCCTGTCCTCCCAGCTTTGATGCATAGTGCTCCCCTAGCCTGTAGGTCCTGGTGCAGACATACCACCTCCACACCATATGTAACCTCAGTACTAGAGGTGCAGCACACATCGCTTTGCCAGGGAGGGTGCTCACCGTCCTGTGAGCTCAGCCAGGAGCAAGGCAGGGGGTAACACCGCGCCCAGATGTCACGATTGTCTTGTGAAAGCAGCACAAAGTCTTCACACAGCTGCAGCATCTCACCCGCTTAGCAAGGGGGACCTCACCGGAGAGGATGCTGTGGGAAGGAGGTCTGCGGAGGTCTGGGCTGGAAAGTACAAGATAGAGCTTGGAGAAGTTCATCACTCAAAAAGCCGGTTCAGGGCTTGGGGCGTTGAAAGGCTGTGCCAGAAGACAGGAGAGAAGATAGAGCCTTTCCTCTCTGGTCTGTGAGTTCAAACTTGGCCCATGGTGGCAGACACTAATTGCTATTTCTGCATGATGGGTGTTTGTAACACTGCTTGGTGGGCTCAGGCCAGCCCTGACGGCCAGAAATCTGCAGCAAGACAAAACTGTCATTAAAACTCCTGGAGGCTGGAGGAGTCCCTGCTAGGGTGTCGGGAAGAGATGTGCCCTGGGGCCTCACTTAGCCCTCCGGGGTGGGTGTGAGAGACTCTTGCAGAGCTGTGCCATGGCTCATGTCACACCCACGGCAGCCAGAGGGTCATGCATCTGTATAGAGTGGGGAGATATGTTTGCTCTACCATCAATTTGCTAAATTTCACTGGTACAACAACCAACCAGTGCCCCATTCCCTAGGAAGACACCCACACCCATGGGCACCTCTTTTTCACAGATATATCAGTGGCGCTCGGGCACACAGAGACTGAAAAGAGACACGGGATGGCAGACCTGAAATGGTGACGGTGTGATGTGGGGAGGAAGGCACTCTGCAGAAATTAAGTGCTTGCCTGACGTGGCTGCTGGGGCACATCTGCTCGGCTGACAAATGGGAAAACATGGCCCAGTCTTTAAGATAGCTACACTTGGTAAGGTCAGGTAGGACAGCAGGAGCTGCCTCCTGTTTCAGGTCACACCACCCTACTGCTGATAATATCATGGGTTAAAAAAACGTGTTCCTAGTCAATCTCGTAATTTGGGTAGAAAGAATGAGTGTTGGTTAATTTTTATTCTTGGTATTTACTGGGACATAGTAACAAAGAGGACACAATAGCCTAGTGCGAGATGTCAGCCTTTAAATTCACATGGCTTTGTACTTAAACAGTAAAGATTTTTTTTATCACTACTGACACCTCAATATATAGCAAAGGACACCCTGAAATGGTCATTGCTATTTCAAATGAATGAACGTCAGTACACCACATTGTCAAAAGGAATTATGCACAAAACCAGGGCGCTTGAAAGCTGAACTTCCCCACAGTTGTGGGATTTTATGCAGCTGAGAAACTGGTAGCGATAGGAAATAACTCCTTGTGGTGTTTTACATGGGTATGTTTGAATTACACATACAACAAGAGCCTTCCATTGTTCATCTTGCTAGTGTGAGTATATATATATTTCCTGCTGTCTTTTTCCCCCTTTTGTTCTTTTCAGCTATTTTGTGATTAACACTGTCTGGGGAAGAATTTCAGTATTTTCTCTGGTTTAGCAGGATGTGAGTGAGGTGGTGCTGCTGCATGAATCTTTTAAAAGCAGCCTAAGAAATATTTAAGACCTTAGTCTAGGAGGAACAGCTCTCCCAGGCATAATTTTTGGTGCTGGTTGCAGCAGGGAGCGTATGCTGTGAGGAAAGTATTATTTTTCTAAATGGAAGGTGTCAGATGGTCACGCAATGTGACTGCATGTTCGAGATCACTGCCTCCCATCTGCAATTTGTGACGTGTGAAAGATTCTGCCCAAATGTGCTCACCAACTGGAAACCCTCGGCACTTTTTTTTTCTTATCAGGAGAGACCAAGATAACCAATGGTTTTACAGATCAGGGATCCTATCAAATTAATATCATTCTAGGATAAAATCTGCTTTAAATACAACCACTAAACTCCAGCAAAGTTAACTAGTACATACAAGTTCATTCAACTGATTAAAAATCCCTACTAGTAAAACAAGAAAATATACATGGAATTTTTTCAAGAAAAGTATTCTGCTCCTATCTTTTAACCAAAGGCTTGGTATAAAACATGACAGTCTTTTCCAGCACTAATTAATGCCACCTAATTATAACACTTACTAGGCTCATGCCAGCCATTAATATACTGGAGATAGTTTCTCCTTGTCCAGCTTCCCGCTGGATCAAACAAGATGATTGCTTTTTGCATCTCTCTATCGGTTAAATGGATGCCACTGTGGCTGGGGCGGAGACTTAGCAAAGATTATTTGCCTCCGGAAGAGAATTTGCAGCCTACTAAGAGGGGAGGGCACTCTGGACAGGGGCGGTCGGCAATGCCTCCTCTGCCCTCTGTCCGGCGAGGAAAGCACATCCAAGGGGTTACGAGCTGGCAAGTTGAACCCCGGCTGTGCCATCAGCTGCCCCCCCAGACTTTAGGGTGCCTGCTGCAAGGTTCAGGGGCCGCATGGAACAGCATAGCCAGGATAGCCTATTGTCACGGTTCACACAGGACAGAAAAGGGGGCTGTGAGGCAGTAGTCAGGTTACCCTAGCATCCTGTCTGGGCATGTTACCCTCAGCTTTGCCATGGAGCAGTGTATGGTAACAAACTTGCATGATCCTTACCTACCACAGGGCTACGGTGTAGCTCACGTAGCATTTATAAAACCCAGAGTACCACAAACAGGAGTACTTGGTGAGTTCAGGGGATGGATATAAACCTCACCCAGCCACTGGAGCATCCTCCCAGTGTTTTATAGTCTGAGCTGACAGCTACCAGAGGAGAACTCCTCTCCTGTGAGTTACTATTTTTGATGATCAATAAGTTCATTGCATTTAATTTCCCTTCTTGGTTCAGCCAAGAGGTAATAGAGCAGGTATCTCTGCCAACTCCCCAAAAAAGAGCAGATGTGCTCATGACTCAGCACTGGGTGCCTGTCCGAGGAGGGGCTGCTGACCAAGGCTGTGTGATGAACAGTGCCATTGCAGATGTGGCTGCAGCCATTTGCATGCAGCAGAGCTATCTGTAACCTAACTATTGTACACACGAAGTGAAACAGGAGAAGGAGAGACTTGTACAAGTTGATTAAAACCTTTCCAGGAAGACAGGAACTTGCCCACATGCCAAGGAACTAGTTAAGGTTATTAGCAACTGTTATTGGTACTGGGGTTAATTAGATTACAGGTACCTCTACTGTCTCCCATTACCACATAGGCAGACTTCAGGGACCTGTTCTTAAAGAAAAGTCAGCGAACAAAGTGCAGGTGAAAAGCATTTGAGTAACAGCCTTTCATCTGCTGAACGGCTATAGCAAAGGTGGTGACAAAACCCGGCCTGCATCACCTCTCAAGTGGGCCGTCACACCAACCTGGAAAAGAGGGAGGATTTTGTCTCTTTTTTTAGATGTCTCCACTAGGAGAAATACCAAGTACTAGCTACAGGTGCAGGCATCTTTATTGAAGGACTGGAGTGGAAGGTCTCCTGGGTCAGGGACCCCCTCCTCATGTGAAGCCATGCCAGATATACCTACTGAGCTCTACTTGGTCTTGCTTGCCCCAGTTTAGCAGGAAGGCAGCGAGCTTTCTTCCGTGGTTCAGAGCCACCTTCTAGTTGGCTAGAAACCCTCCTAACCAACCTATACCCATATGTGCTTCTGCCTACACTGTCCTTTAGATTAAAGAGCTCTTCTCTATCCCCATGTTTATCTTTTTTCTTGCCTTGTGGATGCACACAGCCAGAGGGAAAATATCTCTTCAGAGCCTTTGGTTTTTACACAAATTAATACCTTCTGTTCTCACATACAGAAGGATCTTCATTTCCCTGACCAGCCTCCCAGCCCTTCTCTGTACCTGCCCAGACCATGCTCCTTTTTTGGGTTTTAATCACCTCACTTTTTCAGATGATACCTTTGCCTTGCACCGTGGATGAGTAGTGCCCTATCTGTGCCACAATTATGTGATCTGATACATTCATTCCAGGTTGCATGGCTTCAGCACACTGTTTTTTCATAGTCACCCTTTGATGTACTAGTACAGATCCTTCTCTTCCCAAGCCGTATCTAATCAATAAACTCCCAGTTTACCATAAAATAAACAGACACTGAGACCCTAAAACTTTTCTAACCAAGAGAAGCGTAGAGCTTGCTACAGGCACTTCAAAATGAATCTGAAATAGAGCCAGTTTTTTAAGGTATTCAGGCATGTGGGAAGATTAAAGCCCTACAGTATTTCTGTGCACACCTTCCTGCACTTAGCTTGAAGCCTGCCTCACCCAAGCTTGCTTCTTGCTGTCAGTCAATGAGCATCAGGCCCTGGACAGTTTGCTCTTAGGAGAACTTGCAATACTACAGCTCCAAGAGGAGGTCTCTGCCACTCTCAGCTCTGATTTAGCAAATCAATACCTTACCCAAAGCCTTCCATCCATCATCTTTCTCTGCTCTTGTCCCATAGGAAGTGATGGCAGCTTTCTGTCCATTTTTATTCTTACTTTCCCCATAATTACTTTATCTTCCCTCTCATCTCCCTGCTGTAGCAGGCAGCTTACAGGTGGAGCTGGTGGTTTCTGTCTGGCAGCCACGGGGCCACCATGTCCCTCAGAGTTGCTGAGCAAGGGGCTTGCTGTAAATCACAAAAATGCAGTAAATATATTTTGTCAGCATTCAGTGATAGGCAATTCAAATGAAAAAAGAAAAAGTAGCCATTGCATTTCAGGGGCTGCAGGCTGGTGAGACATTTTCCAACAAAAACCCACCGTACTATAGGATTCTTTTTTTTTAAAAGGTCTGAAACAAAACAGCAGAAGTTTTAAAAGCCCTAATGGAAAAACCCAAGCAATAGCCCAATGCTAAGAGTCTGTCACCTACTCTACCCCAAAACATGGTGACCTGAACTGAGAAGTGACCAGAACATCCCCAAATGTTACGTGCGTGAGGCAGGAAGCTTGGTGGAGACGGCTTTGAAGGAAGATTTTGTATTGTTCAGAGAGTCACCCAAGCACGGCAAGGCTGGAATTCCATCTGTTCAGCTCCGCTCAATGAACTGGGTCACTTTCAATGGTTCACTAAGTTCTGACTATCTAAAAAGTACAGTTATTATGCTTTTAAAATCTTGAGCTGCATGGCAAGATCACCTTACTGTTTTTTTCTCTGTCACCCTTGAGTTTAGCACCTCTGAAAGAGGCTTAAGTGTAGTTCACAACCTAGAAGATGGGTCATGTGTCATATACAACATTTGCGTTTCTGGAAAGAGATGCAAGCAAGTTTGCTCATTAATAAACACCCTTGTGTCAGAACAATCCTTGGCAGGCCTTTGTTTCCTGAAGAACTTATCTCTAACATTGGGAAAAGCTGACCTTCCAAGACTGATCTTTGCTTTTCAGTCCTCATGGAGGTCTCTGCACTCTGGAGACTGATCTCTGGCTGCAGCGAAAGGCAGTAAGCATTTGGATGGCCTTTTTGCACAGTTGTTCCTGGTTACTGTAAGAACAGCTACAAGAGCAGTGTTAACACATGGAAAGATAATGTCTTTGGGGGCCAAAAAACCAACTTGCTGAAGGATGGGAAGAGGGATGAGGAAACAGCACTGCACAGTTCCTGGATATTCAAGCTCTCATGGGAGGAATTTCAAAGCAACTAATCACAGATCACCTCTGAGAAACAAGTCTTGCATGCTGCGTCCAAGTTTGGCTGCAGAAAGAGAGGGAAATATATCTACCTTTGCCAAAATACGGATCTTCCTCCATGAACAATAGGACTTAAGAAGGTGATCGCTACTCCAAAATACAGAATTCACTTCTCATTCCTATATTTAGTTATACTTTGTCCCTACCTAGATCGTACTGGGGCAAATTTACATTACGGTAACATTACTCTGTACAGAGGAGTTCATAATATTTAGTTGCCTTCCAAAGGTGATTTATATTGTTATAAAGAATATAAAGTCACCAAAACCAAGAGAGTTAAAGAATGAGCACAGCTCACCAACGAAACTATATGGACCTCTAAACAGAATCAACTGAAATCAGCACTTTGGAATTTAATGTGAAGAACACATTATGGAGCCTGCAATTAAAGACTTTTTCCCCCTAGATGGTCACATAAATAAATGAACCATTCAAAGTGAATCAGTTCACTGAGGAGCAGGAAAGTGCACAGCATCAGCTTTCTGATCACCTCCTGACACAAGTACTATAACTTCCCCACCCTGACCTCCTCCATGCCCAAATCCCTCCTCTCTAGTCCATTTGGGTCACTGACAGATAAGTACCCAGAACGAAACTCCTTGTGGAGATACTTAGGCTGCTAAGCACTAAATGTACCTATTGAGTCACTGCAGACGCTGTATATTTAAACTTCTTTCTTCCCACCTGGCAGATGAAACTGAGGTTCAATTTTGGTGCAAAGCAGCAGTACAAAATAATGGTACCTCCTACCCAGGCATGGACAGGTTGGTGGAGAAGATGAGGTCTCACAAATTTGGCAGGAAGAGGAGGTCTGTCTGAAATGGAGAGAGTCCTGGAGATGCAGCAGACAGATGGTACGGTATGATGATTTGGGTTTTTCTACACAGAAAAAAATTTCAGCCATTTTTATTGTGGAGGAAAGAATCCAGACTGCAAATAGTTTGAGTTTTTGCAGGGTTTTTTTTTAATAAAAAAAGAAAAAAAAATTCTTCAAAATATTTCAAGAGCAATAAAATATACACCAATGCCAGAATTATTTTTTTATAAATCAAAGTGATTGTAAGCATTATTGGCAGATTCTCATGTGATTCTCTTATAAATCTTCATTTCCATTTCATGACTGATTACATTAATTTTCCTTCTTACTTTCTTGCATACATTTCTTCAGTCTCTGACACATATAACCAAGAAAATAAAAAGAAAGAAAAGAGCTTTTCAGATAATTTGCAGTATAGCTCAAAAGCAAACCTTCAGATACAGCTCAAGAAGTGACCACTACATCTGTTTGTTGATTTTATTCTGTTTTCTTTCCTGTGTCTAGGCTGACCTTGTATCACTGCCTTACCATTTTGTCATTTTTCCTGGCTCTCTCATTCTCCTGTGGTTGCTGGTGAGGAGATGAGCCCTGTGGTGCAGAATACCACATCAGCCCATCAACCTGCTGTTCTGTCTTTCATTTAACAACTGTAGTAAGGATGCAAGTCTCAGATCTGGGTATCAAGCAAATGTCACAAATTTGTTCTAACCCAAGATCTGATGCCTTGCTTCCAACCTTTATTTAGGGATAGGTACATTATTTCTCTGATTGAAGAGGTGTAGGTTATTTCCCTCCTTTTGCCCACGCAGTCAACCTGGTCATTATGGGAGGGTGACAGGATACAAAGCTGACCTGCCCCTTCCAACTGCTTAGCTGTGGGGATCATCAAAAATGCTGGGGCTACTTAACTGAACTCCAAGGTTCAGGCAATTAGAAAGGCAGAGGAGGGAGAGATTTTCTTCAGAGCTGCACTAAATAAGACACAGACATAACTTATCTGCAAGGTAATGGAAAGCAGAAAAAAAAAAAAAAGTAATGGGTGACAATAGGTCAGTTCCTGCAAGATGCTAAGTGTCATCAGCGCTTCCGACCTTCACAGCAGGTGACATTATACATTTTTCAGAAGGTACCACTGGAGCTGCAGGAGCACGTCCCATAATCATACTTCTACAGGGTTCGTCCCTTCAGATGTCAGACCCCTTACAGTATTATCTCTCCACACCTGGTGTTATCGCTATTTCTGCTTCATAGAAGCAGGTGCATTGAAGCGTAGGGAGGAAAACAGCCATACGAGCAAAACCAGTCTCTAGTTTGGGTTCATGAGTAGGGATTGGAGGTAGAGTTCACATGGCCAATGTTTGACTTCTACCTTGAGGACACCTAAAGTTGAGAGAGGAGGGAATGAAGTCCAGCCCAAGAGTTTGCACTTCAGAGATCTTAATAAGTTACAGTGGGAATGGGATGTACAATGCCTCTGATAGTGCAGATAGATATCCTCGTGCTGCTCAGATACCAGGGACTGAGGCACTCAGAGGGGGAGCCACCTTTGAAAATAACACTGTCTGTAATTTACCCTCTCTTTACCCTGATTCTGCATTGTTTTGCACTTTGCTATTACTTATGTCTTTGCACAATGAGACCAAACCACATTTTGGACAGTCCCCCTGGTTTGGGAATGTCCTGAGTCTATAAATAAAGCTATGTAGGAAATGTTTTTGTGAATCAGTAGGAACAGAACCCGTGATTTTAAACCCCAGTCCTCTTTCCAAATAACTCTTTTATTTGACCTAGTGGTTATTATGAAATAGAAAGCGCTTCATGCCTGGTATGTTAAGACTTTTTTTTAGGAAGGACCAGATGAGCAAAGGAATAGAAAGAAAAGCACTCAAAGGAAGAGAAAGAAAAGCACTCTGTATCACCTACACCAGTACTTGCTTCTGAGTCATTGGCAGCTCTAAAGCAAATGATCGTAAATACTTATGATCGAAGGTATAGCAGATAAGGAACAAAATGAAGTGACAATTGACAACTACTCTGGGCTACCAAATCACACAAGAGAACAGGATGTCCAGTCCTTTAAACATCTTTCTATATTTAAGATGTAAGGGGGGAAAAAAGCTGTATTAGAGGAACAGATTTCAATCTGATTGACATGTGTAAGAAGTATCTGGCTGGCAGAACTAAAATGTCCTTGGAATTTTTTAAAAGCATGGATGACAACTTCATAACTTCCAAAAAAATACAAAACCCACGCCGGTTGTATCCAACATGTTGAAAGTTATACTGGAGTTCATCTAACAGAAGAAGAGAAATTTATGTCTGAAATAAAATCTGACAACTGTTCAGGATTGTAAATTGGCTGTTTGTTATGTGAAAACAGAATACAGCCCAAATCCCCAATACATTTGTCTGGTGCTTTAGAAACGGTGTATTTTACACAGCCTAAAGTATCTGAGCCACGTAATTTAAGCTGAAAAACATGAATGATAACTGTAAACTGTTTGAGAAATGGTTACCTCACCAAATTCATGTAAGTCCAGAAGAAAGGCTGTATGAGCTAAGAAAGCATGGAAATATAAACAGCTGTAGATACCAAGACAAAAAGAAAAAGTTAAAAAAAATGAGATGCCAATAGCAATGAATATATATTAATAGCAGAAAAATACAGAAAACAGAATAATAAAGCTAGTGGACACAAAGAGGAAATTTACAGATAAAGGAGTTAAAAGAAAAATAGAAGAAGAATATTTTTAGACTTAGAAGAATAAAACGGGTCTGAACTGAAAGATGTTTTTAAAGAAGAAGATGGAAATGTTAGAATAAACATTTCTAATATAAAAGGGTGGAAGCATTCAAGGAATCTCTCTTTTTCATTTGGGGAAAAAAATAGATCTATATTTATATGATATGAAACTGTCACTGAACTATTTCCCAGCATTCCCAACAGTTTGTAAGGCTGACGGTAGCCGTTATGAAGGTTAGATGTTTAAAATCATCAGATGTTTTATTTAGAGCTAGCCAAGGACCTCTTTAGATTGTTAGCATTGATTTTCAATAAATTTTGAAACAATCCAGATGTTGCAGAGGAGGAATAGAAAGGCAGCGTTGTGCCAGTGTTTAAAAACCAGCAAGTACTATGACCCCATTAGCTCCAGGCCTCTCAGTCTAATGTCAGTCCAGAGTTTTGAAATAGGATCATTGACAGAGGATTTGATTAACAAATAAAGTAGTTTAATTAGGGACAATTAACATGGTTTTATAGAAAACAGTTCTTGTGAAACTAGCTTCCTAACATTTTTTATAAGATTATTAATTTAGTTGATAATTATATTGATGTAGTATACTTCAATTTTTGTGAAGTATTTAACCTGGTACTTCAAAGTATTTTGATTAACACACTACAGCAATACAAAACCAATATGGCACATGTTAAATGCATTAAAACTGGTTAAAAGATATGTCTCAAAATATAATAATAAGCAACAATCACCACTGTGTGTGTTTGTTGCTAGTGGGGTTCTGCAGGGATTGGTTCTTGGCTGTATATCATTTAACATTATCAGTGACATGGAAGAAAACATAAAATCATTATGATAAAGTTTGCAGATGACATGACATTTGGGGCCATGTTAAATAATGACCCCGAGAGATCTCTGCTGCAGGAGGGTCTGATTGCTAGGACAATGGGCGCAACCAACCAGTATAATTTCACTAAAGCTGTCTGTGCAGTATCTGGGGGAAAACTACTTGAAAGAGAGGGACCACCTTCATAACAGAGGCAGTGAAAAAGATGGAAATCATGATGACTGGTCAACTGGGCATGAACTCCAGTGTTGTCCTGCACCTGGTGTGGTCTCCAAGCATATAAACAGGAGACTATGCAGTGACAGAGGGATTTGGTTATATGTCAGCCATAACGCTGTCGAAGTCCTTTGTCCTGTTTATGTGCCCACAACTCGGACAGGTTGCTACCGAGCTGTAGGTGGAACATGGAAAAGCGTCAAAGATAATTACATTAGAATTACATGAGAAAACATGCCTTAATAAAAAAAGGCTTAAGGAGCTCTATATCTACTTACCATGTCAGGATGGAGGACAAAGAAGTTTCAGAATGATGGAAAATTGATGCTAGATGGGTCCTCAGACTTCTAGTCAGAAATACAACAGTTGCTGGGCCTGAAGCTGGAACTTTAACATTTATAAAGCTAAACTGTGAATGAATGACTTTGCAGTAATGATCAATTTGGTCAGTCTGTCACAAATAAAAAAATATTTTTTCTGTCTTCTTGATGTTGAATGCTGTTGATTTTGCTGTTTAGAGTGATAGATTCGCTGCAAAGCTAGGTCCAGAGCTAAAGGTAGAATGTTCAGAAATTGAAGGTTTAACAAGTCCTACTAATAAGCCCATTATTTCCATTTCCTAAGCAGGCTGCTGTAGATCTTACTCTGCCTGGTAGCTGGATAAAAACAGCCAGTTAATGTACTAAAGGTCAAAATTTCAGGAGTACTCTACAAATGCATTACAACCAACTATTAATAATTCTCTCCTTTTTTTAAGGGGTCTGGTCATGTCCAAGGGAATGCCAGCTACATTTTTCTTAATGTATGAGCACAAGTTACACATAACAACCTAACAACACAATACTGCCTCTTTAATGCTAATCTATTCCTTGCAATCTACTAGATACATGTAGAATCATTGGTGTGTATCAAGAGAGCAAAATCAGATTCTGAAAATATCTGAAAGGATGCACTAGAGTGTACATAATAATGTATTTTAATCTGCCAGGCCTTAAAATTAATCATGAATTCCCACAGAGATTTTAATAATTTTGAGATGATGTTTTTTTTCATATAGTGATATTCTTGGACAGAGTTCTTGAAATGCTACATAGAAATGGGTGGGGGAGGGAAAAATGGGGGCCATTTTTCAATTACCACGTTAGCTAAGATACAGATATGAGAGCTACTGTTTAATTGGTTGTTTTATTCTTTTTCTTCCACCTAATAGATAATCAGTAAGGTACGTCAAACACAAACTTTTATCACATCATAAAGTTGGCATACAGCATAAAGTTTATCTCTTTGGGCATATACTTAAGGGAACAGTTCTCATCAGCAAATGCATGTACTGAAGGACTTAAAACTTCCTGGGGAATGTTGCAAGCCCCAGTGTTTGAGCGATGAGGTTAACAGGGGCTCCATGCTCCAGGGCTTCCCCTCAAGTTGTTATTAAGCACACACCCTAAAACACAATTTTAGGATCTCATCTTATGTTTTGCCCTAAACTTTTTTGCCTCTTTATGGAAAGTAATATGTTGTGGTTCCTCATGGCTTCAAGTCACCCAGGGCCATAGTTTTTGTCCAAATACCTGCAGCTCCTGCTGCTAAATATATTTTACCAGACCCACTTTGCACAGTCACAACAGAAGCATTATAACTCCCCCAAACCCAAGCTATTTTATTTTTTGTTAAATGCTCTGTCTTTGACACGCGGCCATGTATAAAGTATGATAAACAGCATTGGTATTGCAGAAGGTCTGTGATTTTCAGCGCTAAAACAAAGGTATTGTTCCAAAACATACTATTGAATTCACCAAACCAAGGTATTTTTAATACGTGTGGAATTAAACCAAGAGGTAAATGGTTACTGTGCACCCCTGTTACTGTTTCTTGGGAAATATTCATGTCATAAGGGATCAAGCGTGATGAGCAAAATACATTTAACTCCTTAAAAAAAAATACCCTTGTAATTTTTTTAATTAAAGAGTATTACTTATGTTCCACCATTTATATGAATTTTACACAGCTGTTTGCACTAATATGCGTTAAAGTGGGTAATTACCACAGCAATCATGGTATGAGACAACACTCTTGCTCCATTTTAAATATATGGCCCTGCTTTTATCTCTCTCTTACCCACAGACACACCTGGTTTTATGCTATTTGCTTGCTTGTTTGTTCCTTCCTACTAGTTGGTGCCAACAAATATTTCAGATACTGAATATTTGACACATTTCTGGGGCTTGTGTTAACAGCTTCTGGGGCTACATTTTTGTTTCCCTGTTTTAACGGTTAGGAGAAGCAAGAGGCAAACAGAATAGTGATGTTTATGATGAGAGGGTAGATGAAGGGGTCGAGGAAAGCTGGGAATAGCTGAAGTGTGTCTGACACAGCAGTTTCTCTTCTGTATCACTATTTTATTTTTATGAGGCTGCAGCAAATTGATAGCTTCTGATACCATAGTCAATAAAACGTTGTGTAAATTCCAGCGATGGGCTGGAAAAAGATTGAATTAAAAGGGAGGTATTGGGTCACATCCATATTTCAAGTCATTTCTGTGCTGCCTTATACCAGTACCTGGGGGAAGCAGTTTCTTCACAACTAACCACCCAATTAGTACCTGCTGAGCATCTGATGCTTGATTTTCTTCTAACTGCCCCCCTCTTTCTATGCAAACCAATTTCCTAACAGTTTCCATTTCATCCCATAGGAAAACTTTTGTTTAGAAAGTTTGGACAAGTCACAAAAAGGGGTTTTAGAAAGAAAATTATTCTGAAATCTTCCTGACCCTGGAAAACATTTATTTGAAAATATGATGTGCCAATCTGTTTAGCCATAATTATTGCTGCAGTTGAATTACTGCTTCTGCCAGGAAGAAGTTTTCTATAGGATCACAAGATACTTCAGGTCAGAGGAGACCTCATGAGGTCTCTAATCCAACCTTCTTCTTCAGCTGGACTCAGCCACAAGCTTAGATCAGGTGCTTGGGGATTTCTCTGATCAAGTCTTGAAAACCTCCAAGGATGGTGACTGCACAACCTCCCTGGGCAGCCTGTGCCACTGCCTCACTGTGTTTCTGGGGAAATATTTCTCCTCATATCAGTGTGAAGATGTCATACTTTCAACTTGTGCCTGTTGTCTCTTGTCTTCTCACCATGCCCCATTATAAAGAGACCAGCTCCATCTTCTTGATGACTCCCCCATAGGTACTGAAGGGCTGCTGTTAGGTGCCCCTGAAGCTGTCTCAACTCCAGGCTGAAGAAGCACTGGTCCCTCAGCCTCTCCTCACAGGACAAGTGCTCCAGCCCCAACCATCCTGGTGGCTTCCGCTGAACTTGCTCCAGTTTGATGATGTCTTTCCTGTACTGGGAGAACTGATATCAGGGAACAGGCAAGTAGAGGGTGAATGTTCTTACCAGCATGTGTAAAAGCTGACAAATTTCAAGGACGACAAGCACTTGGGTAGCACACGGACCTGCTGCACAGAAGAGCAGCAGTGCACCATGATGCCATGATCCCTTTTCTCTCAAGTCTTGCCAGAGGTTTGCTGCTTCCTTCATCTACCTCATTACCAAGAGCTCTGGCCATCTTACCCTCAGATATCATTAGTTTCACTAATCTAAACCATCTATTGCCACTGTGCAGAGACCAAGGAGGTCTCCACAGTACCCCTTCAGCTATGTCTGTATTTGTAATTAAATGAGAGCCAGGATGTTGGCTCAAGCACTACGCGCTCCTGTCCATACTGTTTCATTGCTCTCTGGCATGAGGGCGATGCCAACGAGTGCTCTCCCAGGCAGTCCCCCAGCGCAGCTGAAGTGGCATCACGAGCCAGGGACCACTCCTGGGTAGAGCCGTGCTGTCCTGGATGGACAAGAGAGCGGAGAGAGCCCAGGTGTGCAGATATAAGCTGTGCCATGCTATGTGGCTGTGGGACTGGAGAACAGCCCATGGACTGTTTTATTTAGAATAAAGATTTTGCATTTTTCCTGAGCCCTAGCAGCCTTCTTCATGTCATGTCACGTACCTCTTCAAGCTATCTTTGGCCTCTTAGTGCCACAAACCAACCCTATCCCTTACCTGCATCAAGTTCAGCTGTAAAAAATGTGACCCGAGCAAATAATGTAGAGTTGAGCTTCAGGTGGACAGGATAGCTATTTCATGGCTGTCTCAAACACTCTGGGGCCATTCACCACCTCAAGCGTAATGTCTGCCATCTCTAAGATCTCTAAAATCTCTAACAACCTCTAGCAAGAGGGTCCCTCTTACTTGTTTACAGGAGATTTGGCAGAATGGGAAACTCGCTAGAGCACAAAGACACGCTCCTGCATCCTCAGCTGGCCTGAGTGATGAGGTGATGAGTTGGCCATGGTTGATGAGGTTTTTTTTCTCCAAATCATATAGAATTGAATGCACCCAATTTACACACACACACACACACAAAAAAACCCCACAAACTCCACCGAAAACTCAATCCACCATTCTTGCACTGGGGAATTCCAGAGGTGACTGTTTCTGCCATCTACCTGGCCATACTTTAAACCTACTACCGCTGCCTGTCTTTTTGTACTTTTGTAAGAAAAAGAACAAGAGCAACAAAAACCCTAGAGAGAGATCTTAGAGGGACTAAGATGGGGCTTTGTGGACTATCTCTGCTTTTGAGTTTATTCAACTCCATATGATTTGGAGAAAAAAAATATTTGCATCCTTCAGCTGATTTATAAAAAGCCTTAATGTTCATCATTACATTAATTTGATAGACTACAACGAGAGTGAAATATATTTAGAGCTTCCCCTGCAAGTGATGGTGCTCATAATACTAAAATATAGTTTACACTTTATGCAGCACCTTTTATGGAGAAGGACTCCAAAGCATTTACAAGTATAAAGAAACAGAAACAAATATGATTCTGCTTACCATTGAAATGCAACCTGGAGCTGGAGGTAAGTATTCAGCAGTGCACAACAGAAGAGGAGTTTATGACAGAACATAAAGAAAAATTTTGCACCTACCAGAAACTGCAAGGGGAATTTAGCTAAGCGAAATGAAATTCCCTAACTCAGCATCTGGAAAGGACATCCTGCTTATGTACTTTTCCTCCTGGAAAAATGTCTCATTTCTGGCTCCTCGCACTCAGCCTTTTAGACCATGCTGACTCACCATGAGCAGTGGAACTTGGAGAAGATAATAGGGGTGAAACCAATGGGATTCAACAGAAATTACTCTGAATAACAGATGGGATTACTAGAGAATTATTTAAATTCTGGAGAACTGAAGAGCTAACCTATTGAACCAAGCAGCATTTATATTGCACACTTCTTCCAGTATGACATAGGGTGATGTAAACGCCCTGTGGAAAGAAGCATCACTATGTCAGATTTTTCCAGAAGAGCAGCATTAAGAAACCCATACATAACTACCTCACACTCATTATGATGCCACTGTTAACACCTTCACAATCCTCTCCTCACCAGCAATCATTACCACTGCTCACAACACCACTCCACGCCGCACTGCTGGGAACACAGGGAGCGTGTCTGACATGTTAGGAAGGGTCCTGCAGGCAGGCAGGCAGCCTGGGGGATACTGCAGGCATCTCGGCAGCATTTGTTGTGGCAAAGGTTTAAATGGCAACTGGAGTGGAGGGACTGCTGTATCCCAGATGCTGCAATGTGATGGCTGGTGATGAACAGGGAAGCCACTGTAAAATACTTGAAATATGTCTATAACAAGACAAACTGTAACCACTGTATAATCATTCTTAAGACCCAAGCATTTTTTAAATAACAACTATGAGTATAATTTATGATTCTTTTACTAATGCATGTTTAGTAATTACACTCTGAAATTAATGTGATATTTACTGAATTGCTAACATTTTGTCCTTTTAATTAAACACCTCTTTAACCAAAGCAAGATTGAATCCAACATATCCAAATGAAGCACATAGCACTGTGCAACTCGCTAAAAACCCCTCAGATATTTAGTAGTGAACGCTGGTACCTAAAGCTGGCAGACTGCTTGCTTTTGCACCTTGTTTGGATGCTGTGCCACTATTGCCAAGAAAAAGACAAGTATAAAAGACATCAGAATAAAAGCAGAAAGAGTGATGGTGAGAGAAGAAGAAACTTTAATAGAAATCTCCAAGAGATTCTCCTCCTGGCCTCAATTACATATACCAAAGTAGTCCACAAACAGAGGTCATGTCAGACAGACAGAGTATTTTGTATTGCCACTTTGCAATTTAATACATTATTTATTACTTGTTTAAAAGTGAGGGGCCTAACTTCTATGTTACCTGGCCTTTTGCATTCACACCTTCCAAGTCACATTCACATAGTTTTGTATGTTTGTCTGTTTTAATAGGAAACACCAGTTTTCTTTCTCCATTTCATCCGTCTCTTCTCAAACTTCTCCCCTTTCTCACAGGGAGATGTTAGCTCAGAAGCGGACTATGGAAAGCTGAGATGGCACGTTGCTGAGGGAGCTGGAAGTAGCAGTCACAGCCATCTCAGCACCGAAAGCCATGATTAAAAGCAAGATAGTAAGTGTCAGGAGGGGATAGGACAACACCCCAGCAAGTGGGGCAGTGGACATGCCCATGGGGTTAGCATGGCTGCTGAGCAGACGGGCCAGGCGGGCAGACCACCGCAAGGGCTGGCAGCCTCAGTGCCGCCAGGGGCAGCGCTCTCCTGGAGGGGGACAGTGGTGGGGCTCCTGCTGCACTCGGTGGCCCCCATGGCATTTGTCCCTCCTGCGGGTCTTTGTGCAGAGATTGCGGTGGGAAGGCAGAGTCCTGCAGACCAGCTGGTGAGCTGCGAGGTGTCCACCAAGAGGTGAAGAGTCAGGATGTGCCCTGCGCTGCCTCTGGATATGCACGCGTGGGTCCCACTGGGGCTCCAGCCCTGTGTCATGACTCGCGGTGAGAGGCTGGCAGAGGTGCTAGCAGACCCTGTCCCAGCTGGCAGACAGCCCATGGAAGGACATGGTCTCTCCCAAGCCCCGTGCAACATGACGTGTTGTTTTCCTCTTTCAGCCTTGTAAGTGCGTGAAGGGCCTCTGCCTGTGGTTCTGCTGAGCCCGGAGAGAAACCCAAGGAGCTGCAGCCTCCAAGTAGCACCTGAGACTTATGAGAGCCAAGTCATACATGATCAGAATGAGAGCATTTGCTGCTGAGGTGGTACACAAGCAAACATGATATTTGTTTGTATTTTAAACGGGTGGGTCAACTTGTCATGGCAGTATTTCCCTCCTGTCTGCCAGTGGTTAAGCTCTGCTTGGCTTTCCCTGGGGAAGAGGAAAGTCTCAGTGTTCCCCTGAGGCAGGGAAGAGCCACAGAGAAATGGCAGTTTGCTCTCTTTTCCCTCTCCCCTCAGCTTTTTTCCTGCAGTGAGTTAATACGGGGAGCAGATGATCAGCATAGGATGGTTTCCAGGCTAATTGTCAGGAAAGTGAAGAGCTCAGCCCAGGCTCCACTACACGAGGTTCAGTGTCCTGCTGCCACCATCAGTGCTGCCCAGAGAGGAGCGCAGTAGCTAGTCCTACTAATTCCTTAGCCTCAGTGATATCCTTAACCCTGTTCATAGCAAAGGGGCTGTGACATTGTTGCCTGATGGGAACGTCCTGGAGCTACATGAGACGAGCAAGGTGTTTTTGTGCCATGATGCTGCTGTGCCCTGGGGTGCCGAGAGACAAGTAGTATAGGCTATTCATGTGCTCTCTGAAGCTCTTCACAGGCACAGGCATGCACGTCTTGATGCACTGACAGAGATAGATACATCCTGAAACTCAGGGAAATGCACATTGTCTTTTGCCTGGTGACCTTGGCTGGCTGGGAGCTGAGATTGGGGAGAATGGGGCAGCTCCCCAGCCAAAGAGCCCCTGCAGCTGCCTGTCCTTAATGTGGAAAAAACAACAGTGACCATATGCTCTCCCTTCCCAAATGCTTCACTGAGGGGATTAGGAGAGACTTGGCTCCTTGCTGCATACTGTGGTGTTGTCCCTCCCTGTTGACAAGGGTTCAGCCTGCATTTGAAAGAGAAGTGTAAAGCAACAGAAACACAAGTTCTTGCAGCTTCTCTTGTGTGTGCTGGCAGATACCTCCAGGCCATCGAACCTCTGAGTTAGATCCCAAGCCCTGAATAAGTCAGCCTTTAGAGTGACTGTTCTTTGGCCTTTCTAGCAATTTTCCAATCCAAGGGTGTGCATTTTCTCAGGAGTCACTGAGCCCGCTCCAAGGATAAACAGGGTTGCTCTCAGGTGCCTCCCTTCTATTCTCCAGGATTTTATTTTTCCCTGTGGAGTTTAACACTAACACCCTCATGCTGGGAGCAAGGGATCTGCATCTCATCTAATTGTGTAACCATTTGTAGTGTCTGCTACAAAGTTATGAATTGGACAAATTTCACCAGCATTAAGAACCTAGGATTCTCAGGGAATTCAAAATTTATGATCAGATTTTAACAAAGTACAATGAATAGACAGTTCAGTTAGTGCAATTTTATTATAGAATTGTATTCTTCATTCAAACTGCAATAAAATGTTTTTTAATAATTTCTCTCAGCAACTTTCCTAAATAGTTTGAATACTTTTTAGTCAAAACCCATGGAATAGGCAAAATAACACATATTTCAAAACTACGCCCTGAAGTCAGCCACTTTGAAGTGTTAATTTGAGGTCATAACCCAATATTATTTGTGTCTTAATTAAATCAGTCTCTAATAATATATTTATATTCCAAAATTTTGACTGTCATCTGCAATTATTATGGAGGAATATTGAGTATCTCTAGTAGATGATCTTTATAAAAAATATTTTACAGGCACGAATACTTTTTGAGTTATTCTTACATATACTCTCCTGGTAATGATGATCCAATCTGTCAAGACAGGATCAGTACCATGATCATGTTGGTGTAGCCATAAACCACTTACTGACTTTTAAAGTTAGTGAATGTCTGTAATGACTTTTCAGCACTTCTGCTTTGAAGGACTACTTATGACCTGAGATAAATGAAGTCCAGGACTGAAATGAGAAGATTTTTATGCAACAACACGATTACTACCGTATCCTGATTCTGCAGACCTGTAAGTATGTGCTCAGCTGCAAATCCGCAAGTGTCATTGTCTTTAATGAGACCATTTGTGTGCCTAAAAATCAATCACGTATACACATGCAGAATTGGAATCACAATAACAGAAAACAGATGCAATGATTAATTACCCAATTGAAAGTTGTTCACAAATACTGTGTCTGACAACTCTATAAATCTATGGAAATCTGTGTTAACAATAAATGATCAGAGCCTAATACTAAGAGTATAGCCTAACTGGTAGGACAGGAAGTGATAAATTCAACAGGTATTAATGAAGACTATGTTTAGACATTAGGAAACCTTTCTGGAAACAGGAGCAGTGAAGCGTAGTCACAAATTGTTAGGGAAATGATGGAGTTGCCACCACTGGGGAATTTTAAAGAAGAGGTCAGGCAAATTTTCCAGGTTTTTTTCTGGCTTTACTCCTCCATCTTGAGGCAGAGGAGACGAAAAGGTGATCTCTGGAGCTCTTCCACCTGGCATGGTGGTAAGTTATTAGTGTAGCATCCTTGCTGCCAGAGCATGGTTTCACATTACTTAACCCTGGATCAGTTTAGGAGCAGATCCCCAAATGTAAAGATCAGATGTTAAGCAGGCAAAGCACACAGCTGCACTCCTGTAGACCTGGTCTGAAAGAACAACACAATGTTTATACCAGCTTTGTGCAGGAGGACAGACAATGTCTCATCCAGTATAAAATTAGAGCAGCCAGATGTGAAACTGCATCTTCAGGATAAACAAACACCATAACACTTTGGAGAAGTGAATTATCTCTGTCTTTTGACACTGATTCCTTACAACATGCCAGAGGCTGTACGAGAAGCTGCTTGGCACAATATTTTATCCCAGGAAGGGCTACTGAGGATGAGCTGACGAATGACTTCTTTACCTTGGAGACCATTTACTCTGGACATATCAGCTGGTCTAAGATCTACTTGATCTTGATCTACTCATTTCTTTGAATCACTATCACTACAGCAATACTACTGCCAGAATGACAGACCTTCCACTGAGAAGGGGAAGGGGTATACCCGGCCTCCAAACACCGCCAACTCTATGCTGAGTCCCACCAAGAGACATGGCTATTGCAAATAGGGATTGGTAGTAAAGGTAGGACAAGAAGGTAATTATGGATACTATGGCACTTCAAACCATGCAAATATTTTCAAGCAGAAAGGTCAAACTGATTGGAAGCCACCTGAACAGCCTTGAAGGCAGGCCCCGATCAAAAGGAGGGGCTCTGCATGATGTGTAGGTCACAGGCTGTGGTGGGGTATTTTGGACTGCATTAGTCATTGCCATGGGTCTGCCTAGGGCAGGCATGGGCCAGTTGTCTGGAAACCTTGGACCACCCGGATACTCAAGAGGGATGAGGAACTGAGTGAGACTACATCCCTCGCATACTACTGGTAGCAGCCTCAAAATGTAGCATCACCTTTATGACTAGCTCCTTGGAAACTGTTGCTTTGCTGTACAGTATAGTTAATTCTTACCTGAATTCAGCTTTCTCAGAGCTGGTCTTCTGGTTCACTCAGCATCTGTGGATAGAAGATGATTAGACCTTGATCTAGCGGAGCAGGAGCTGGACATCATCAATACATGGGTAGCACCAGAGCCTCCATTGCCCCCAGTGACATGCCACAGAGCAGATGCACTGTGGAGACAATTGGTATCAATGAAACTATGCAGGTCAGACACATGAAGAAGAGGAGCAGCTTCCTGCCACCACACTCGGGTCTGATGAGCGCAGCCACACTGCAACAATCATGTCTCTGCCTGCTGACCCCAGCTGGCAGTGTGGGAGGTGGACGAGCTGCCCAGCAGCACTAACGGGCTGATGGACATCTCCCCAGTGCCACAAAGATGCACTTCAGTCACATTTACTCACTCACCTTTGTCATGCATGGCCCTCACACAAAGCTGGCATGGCCTTGCCTTTGCTTTCTCCTTGACTTTAACAGAAATATGAGTCCAAGCGGGAGGGTACCTGTGATTATGCCATTTCTACAAGTATAGAGAGAATGAGAGGGGCTGTGTGGCCTTTTGCTTCTGTTGTGGTACTTATCCAGTATATCTCCAGATATCTTCCAGAGGCTTTCACCAGAAAAGGTACTTCTAGCCTGTGAGGCAGAGTGCCCCAACCTGCCTACATCCAACACTAGTGCAAAGCTCTGAGCATTTTACCCTAGGCCTTGGACTATCCTTTAAGAAAAGAAAAACACTTTGTCCTTTCTGCATTAATTGTTTCTGAAGATCTGCATAGAATAGCAAAGGTCTCGTGCCATGTTTTTTATGTTTATTTAAGAATTTCTTGCTGGATTGCAGGATTTCTGTCCCTGGGAATCAGTGCAGATGGTGCAAATTATTTTTTATATCTCCATCCCATATGAAGCCATTTTACAAGGCAGGCTGCAGAACACATTTAAGAAATGAACCTTGTTCAGGAAGCTTGCAATACAATGAGAGAGGACAGAGAAATGGTAGTTGTCTTGTGCAATCTAGTTTTACTGACAGCTGTGCTCTTTTGCTTATAGTTACAGTGACTAAGAAAAGAGGTAACTTGATTAAGCTGCTTTGGGTCAGTTCTTTCCCCCCTCCCTTATTCTATAACCCCTTAGTGAATCAGGGTGACACTGGTGGCACGGTGAAGGCAGCAGGCATGCATAAGGGGTAAGAGCCCTCAATGTTTCCTAGCCAGCATCAAAGTCTTCTGGTGGTGGGGAGAGAAAAGAGTGTTTTGGTTAAGGAGTAACAAGCTTGTGGGCCCCATGTCCTGGGGCTGGCAATGGCAGCAGTTTTAACTGCACTTTCCTGAAATCTTCTGCAGCTTCTCTGCCTCCATTGCCCCCTCCTTTGCCTTTGCTCTCTTGCTTCTTCTTTCAGATAACCTGTAGAGGTGCCTCTTTTCCTACCAAGGGTTGTCCTAGTTCCCTGCCTCTTCTTTCCTTCAGATCATCTCTTGTTCCTCTCTCCCGGCCAGACAAATCTGTCTTCCAGCCCTGCACAGGTCTTTATGCCAGATCCTTCATGCTGTCTGTTTTTCTGATATCTCCTTAAGGATAACTAGCCACCAGTTCAAGACTGAGGTGACAAAAACAGTGACCTTATTTTTCTCTTCAAATCTCTCCCTGCTTTCTCTGTTATTTTCTATACCATCATCATCCTGTTGGTCACTGTGGCCTGGGTTCAACTTTGACCTTGTTCTTTGTAGATGTGCCAATGCCATATCTAAACCTCTATCCATGTAACCTCTCAAAATTTCTGCCTTCCAAACCAACCTATGATGTCCTACATGCCCTTGACCCTGGTGAGATGTTGACTGCTCCCTGGTCCATATGAGGAGCTCGCGCCCGGCCAGCTGCTACATCCAAGCAAACACTTCCTCACTTTCTCCATTGCTGTTCTTCAAGCTTGCGAAGAGCGCTATACAAACATCAGCAGATTCACTTCTTTTTGTTTTCTTTAAGTTTTTTTTTTCCCTCAGGTACCTGTAAAAATTGGCACCAGTTCTACGGCTGCTATGCTGAGAGCTCTACCTTGCCTCTATCTGAAAGCCCCCCACTATGCACCCTCCAGCCATGTGCTGCCCCTGTCTTCTTAGCTTGCAGGCTACCTGGGCTGTGATTCACTTGTAGCTCTGTGTTGGTACAGCATCAAACATAGTGGATTCAGGATATATATAGCCTGTAGGGCCGACAGCGCTGCAAAGAATTGACGGCAATGTATGAAGAAAGTAGCAGTGTACACATTTGCAATGTAATGTCTTCGACACTACCATCTGGATCATCTTAAGGTTTAATATGCTGTATAAGTGCTTTGTAAGAGCAACTTTTAGTGAGAACAAAAATTGTTTAGTGACGTAAGTTACAGATTTCTGGAAACTAGAAAAAGGGGATGTTGAACAACTACTGCTACTACCTGCTTTTACAAAGTTTTTGTTCTCTTACCAGAGAAATCCTGATGTCATGAAAGAACTGAGGGCATCACCATGCAGGTTTGTGTGATGTTTCTGGCTGTGCTTTGCCTGCTATTCCCTCTGTAATGGTAACACTGTTTGCTGATACAGTATTTTGGATATCCCTGTCTGCACAGAGATTTCACAGTCAAATTACCCCAGGAGCCAGAACTAGGCATAAATGGGAATGTAAGCACCAAAGTTTTTGCTTCTTAAGTTTATGGAAGTTCTTCAGATCATTAATAATTTTGTAAGGAATGGAGCGCAAAGCATTTCTCTCCCTGTAGTCGGAGATGTGCCAGATTGCTGTTTATCTGTGATCTTCCCAGCAATCTATGAAATTTGAAGCCTGGAGTGATGCATATTTAGGTCTTGGAATCAGAAATTTCAGTTTAATGCCACTTTCTCATCAAGTGTAGAGTATGGTGTACATCTCCAGATGGTCTATACAAATGCTCTGCTGTACTTCATTCACTTTTTGAATGTCAAGCATCTTTGGGATTCAGCACATCACCAATTAGCATCTTATATCCATTTGACAGAAATGATTCCTCATTATTTCCTACATTTCTTCTTTAATAATATTTGCACACTGAATTCCTCTTCTGATAAGAGGACAGGAGATAACTGCAAGATCAGGGACTGTCTGTGAGACCTTTTTCTTCTGTGCTGGCCTGAGTTGTTCACTTGTTTAAGCTGGTGGCCATTCTGGGTTGAAACTCTGTCAGTGAAGGACAGTCATCTTTTGGTCTTACACAGCACTGAGCAAACACTCAGCACTTGCATTAGTAGCTTTTTCATTATAGTATTAACATAGGACATACTGCAATAGCATGTGTACCCACACCCAGATCCTCTCACCCAGAAAGCAAAGGAAGTGCAGGGTACAAGAAACTGCACCTCTACTCAAAACCGCCCCCACATCCCCTACTATCACTAATTGCTTCTCTGAAATCTACATTTATCCATAGACCCTGAAACAGTTACAGCTGCCATTGCTAGCTGGGCTGTTCTGAAATACACCTTTGTATGTGTTCGAAGAGCTGATGTGGCGTGTGTTATGCCAGCCTACTTTGCCCACAGTATACATGTTGCCTCCACATGCCCCTTGAAGTGTGCACATGCACCCCTCCACATGATGCCTGATAAAAGAACCACAAATATAGACACAACTAAGCGTATCTGACTCTTAATATTGTGACGCTAGAGCCTTTCAGCTACATGTTTTCACACTACAGCTGCATGTGGCAGAAACCAGCTTTTGTTTAGAAACCCACGCAGCTCACATAATCACCTGACTCCAGGAACGAATGCTTTCAGGGAAAATCCATGAGTAAGATTTGCTACAGAGCTGGCAACGTTGGTGACATTGCAGTCCAAATCCTTGTTATGTGGGCAAGCTACATTTAGCTTCAAAACTACTGTGCACATCCATGGATGCATAGGAGTAATTAATAATGTATGGTCTTCTACTGGTTGCACTATTTAGTTCTTCCGCACACACATGTGAGAATGTAAAAGCTCCGTAGAGGTATAAGGGAAGAAGCCAAAGAGGGCTGTAACAGGTGAGAAGGAGGAACGCTTCCTGAGGACAAGAAGTGGTTGCAAGTCCCCAGGAAGCCACAGAGTTAAGCTGTATTCTGCATTAGCCTGGTGAGAGTACAGGGACACTTGTGCATGCAGATAAGGGTGGGAAAGGGAGTGAGACTGCCTGCGTGTGTTTTTAACATGTAGACATCTGCATGGTAGCGATAAAAGCAAAGATTGTTTTTCAAAAATACAAATGTGTAGGTTCCTTTTCTCCGTACCCCTTCTTTCTACCCTGTCTCTCATGATGAGGATTGCTGAACTTTTATGTCCTCTGCTCACAACACTCAAAATAGGTCAGGCGGGCCAGCAGCCGCAGGGGGGATCAGCAGCATGTTCAGAAGAGCTGGGGGTGCCTGGGACAGTTTGATGCCTCCCACCAGCAATGTACGCAAAACTGAGGGGAAACCTCCAATGGCCCTGTGCTCAAGCCCAGACCCCAGCGTGGAGTGATGCCGTTCATGGCATCTCAAAATTGGTTCCCCAGATCAGCTGCTCCCACCCCAATGTGCCCCACAAAGATGGGGCCATAGTGCTATTCGCTCTGTCTGCAAAACCACAGGATATGATCTCATTCAAGAGAGAAATGCATCTGCTGGTATTTTCCAACTGAGTCCCCCCCGCCCCCCTCCCTGTGCAGCTCAGGTAACCTGTGAGTGGTGGTGGCATCTCAGCATCCTCCACTTTCTGTGCGTGTGTGCGTGGGTGCACGCTACTCACCCCAGGTGTGTGCGGCTGGTGGCATGGCCATGAGCTGCTGCGGTGTAAATCAGCAGAGGCCCAGTGATGCTCCTTCTGCTAAGATGCTCACTCCTCGCAGCTGTATGAAAAGCAAATGTACCCATACACCGTGCTAGGGACATGGAGCGAAAGCTGCTGGAGGGAAGTGCAAAGGGGATGGGAATGCTGGTGGTAGCACGGTGAGGCAACACAGCCAGGACTTCATCAACTTTCTCAATTATTTTTGTTTTGTTTTTAAACAAACACGTCATGGGCAGGTAGAGAATATAAAATGTTTATATGTGACCCTGTGTTCGGTTTCTCAAGTAAAAATGTAAAATGTATGCAAGCAGTTTTTTAAAATGCATATTATGTTTCTGATAGACCAGAACTGCTGGAGCAGATCAGATCTCTCAGTTAAATATGCATTCATACATTTTTAAAAAATGTATAATATTGACTATATCAGATGTAATGGCTCCTGTAGAGTCATTACGGTGCACAGTGCAGGCTCTTTATTTGGTATTGTATCAATTTGTAGGGTGGACTGTCATGGTGTTAATACAGATGTATGTTAATAACAGTATGGAAGGAGAGAAAATGCTGCATGTCAGTAGCCAGCTTTTAATTCCAGCATTTTTAGCCTTTTAAAAATATGCTCAAGCTCAAATTCTCCCTTCCCCTCTGCCCGGTGAGCAGAGTCTGAAGCGTGGCCCCAGGTCGGTGCTGCATGTGGGTCCCCAGCTCACAATCGGGGGGAGGCACACGCCAGACGTACAGTGGGGAGCTGCAATGCAGGGGGGAAGAGAGGGAGTTTGGCCTGAAAAGATCAGATGGTTTGTGTCTTCATTGGCAAATGAAACTGCTTTAGGGCTGCAAGACAGTATGTGTGAAAAGATCAGAAAATGGCTTGATTTGTATTTGCTTTGACATAAGATAAAAATGTC
This sequence comes from Harpia harpyja, assembly GCF_026419915.1. Taxonomy (NCBI): domain Eukaryota; kingdom Metazoa; phylum Chordata; class Aves; order Accipitriformes; family Accipitridae; genus Harpia; species Harpia harpyja. Next base: position 31,655,948 of record NC_068944.1, read on the forward strand.
TAATGTAATTGCAGTTAAAATGTGAAAGGAAAAATATATTTACTAAGCTCAGATACCATATTGCATGTCTTGGGCATGTGAACAATTTTTACAACTGATTTATAAATACTTAAAAAACTGGTTTTCTATAGAAAAACAAACAGAGCTATAGAGAAATAAACAGCATCTCTACAATAATTCTGTAACTTCATACTGATGTAACCCACCAGCTCACAGAAGAAGTCCTCCACGTAAAGGAAACCAGAGAAACTATAATGATTTTCAGATACAGTTGACAAGAGACCATTTAGTAAACTTTTATTTTTTTTAACTAACAGTATGCAGGGATGTTGTATTCTAGGCTGCTACTAATAATCTCATCAGAATGCAAAAGCAGTGACTGTGTTATAAAACCAATGATCTGTTATATTCTGCAAGAATTTACAAAAGCCTAATGTCATTTACTACACCATGAGAACCATACTTGGATTAAAAAAACAAAAAAACCCAACAAAAAACAGAATTCAAAAAACCGATTACAGCTGACGAAAAACCAAACTGTTTGCTAATGCCAAGTTTTAAAGGTATGATACATGTTAGGGTTAAAAGAGAATATATCCTGAGTGGGGGAAAGGGAATGGTGGTTATGTTTGGGAAAGTGTCACCCAGCAAGTGGATCCGAACTGATCACAGATTTGCTATGGCTGGTCAGTCCCCATCGCCCTGCAGTGGCGACTGCATTTTTGTCCTGGGCTCAGTCTCTGGGGAACTTTGTCCAAGAAGAGTTTAGGGTTTTTTTCCCTTAACACTTCTGACAGAAGAATGAATGCACCATTCCTAGAAATAGGTTTTCAAATGATTGCAAAGGAAGGCCTTTTTTTTTTTTTATTTTATACAGAATAAATGAAGCAAAGCCTAGACAGACTCAAGACCTTGCCATGCACTGAACACATCATCATCATAATAATGGTTATTCCCTTTCACCAGCAATAAGATGTGTTTTGCAAACATAAACTAATTAAGCCCCACAACCTTGGAAATGAGTCTGTAATTTCCTATAAAAGGGGAAACTTAAGCAAAGGCCAGATTGTGACACACTTACTAAGTACAAGCGCTCCACAAGTAGCTCCATTGACTTCCAGGAGACCCTTTTTGGTGTAATGTGTAGTTCAATGAGAGGTATCACAGCCTGGTGTTAAATGACTTGCCTGGAGGCACACAGCGAGTCAGAGCGGGGCGGCACCAGGCTCCAGGACCCAATTCCATCACTCCCAGGGACGTAAATTGTACCGAAGTCGATGGGAGCTGCGTGCGTGCGCCCGACAGGACCGAAGGGCCCCCGCAGCTCCTACCTGCGAGCCTTGCTCTCAATCCCTCCGTCCAGGCTGGGGAAGAAATGAAACTATGAAGAGCTTCTTGGAAACGACCTGTGACGAGTTGTGCCACTTTGGAAAAATTACAGGTGTCGCTCGCCCTAGTGCCTATTTGTGTTAAAGGTTGAGACCGGTCGTGCCATAAAAATCTGAGTCCTTATTTTGGCAAATGGGAAGGCAGAAGATATTTGCCTGAAAAAAGACTGGAGACTAGAGGCAGCCAGGCTGCCTGTACAGGGGGGCTCAGCCCCTGAGCAGCCAGGGCTCTGGGCTGCCCCAGTCTGCCGAGGGGCTGGCAGCTGGTGGGCAACGGGGCGATCACCCTCTTGCACAGCCTGGAGGGCAGCCAGGTACTGGGGGGTGAAACCAGCCCTGTTCAGGTGCAGGCTGCAGGTGCTGCAAATAGCGCGAGGTTGGGACAAAGAGCGTCTGTAAAACGGAGACTGCGCTCCCCACCATGAAGAGCGGAGTTATGATACGTCCTGCAGTTACGGGACATAGAAAAATTAGAAATGAATGGCATATCTGTACTTGAGTGATGGTTTGAATCACATGCTTTAAAAATAGGGAAGACAGCCCCATGTTGCAAAGTAAGGACTAAACATCACACCAAGGAATTGCTCCTTGGGAGTAGTAAACACTGACTGCTACAGGTCTCATCTTAGAAATAGCTCTGAAGCAAGACATTGGAGGCTGCAGCAATGCAGTCACGCAGGTAGGTCAAGCAAAGGAAACCAGTCCTGGCATTTCTGAGCTTTTGTACTTGACATTGGCACCTCGGTGAGTGTTCTCCTAACTACGGTTTTGCATGTAATGATATGCGGAGGCTGATATTTCAGGTGATGTGTCTCTGGAGAGCAGACAGCCCATGGTATAAAGCTTTTACACTTTCAGACTTGCACGTTCTGCACGTGCCAAGGTGCTGCACACCACTGCCAGAAGCAGCTCATCCTCCGAGGTCCTCATTGCTTTTACTTAATTTCAGAAAGACTCTAAAGAACAAGTCAAGAGACGGAATATTTCCTTGTTATCCCAAGCTTTCAGTGCAGCTGGTTCTCCAGTGTCACGTGTAAGGGGATGCATTTATTAGTGCTTAGATTCTCTTGACAGCAGTAAACAGAAAATAGACTCAGACATCATGCAAGTGGACTAACAAAAGCAAGGAAAAAGGCTTTTGCCTTTTAAATATATAGAGGGAGAAATCCGTATACATTATTCCAGAAGGTCTTAGCTAGCATAGAGTTTTGTGTCCATTTTGAGGTTTTTTACACACACACAAAAATGTGGATTTTTCTATTACAGAATACTGTGCATGTTTCCAGCTCGGCTTGCATTTCTTTCCATGTTGGAGGCCCAGATGACAATAAGTGAAGAGATCAGGGCACCAGCAGCTCTGGAAGGCTGCATTTCCCCCACGCCTTCTGAGACATGCTTGTCCTAATGTCCCTTTCTCCCTCCTCCACTACTGCTTTTTTCATTTGCTGACAAGCCCAACATTAAACATTTGCTGGAGTTTTCATATCGGTAGTACGTTATATTGCCATTACTGAACAGTTTGGGGCTTTGTGGCTAGCTACCATGACAATAGATGCACAGCCTGGAACCAGTTTTAGTTAATTAGAGTCAATCAATCCAAACTTTGCTAACTTACTCATGTGAAACAATAGTATAATGAACCAAAGTCTGCAAGATGATTGGGAAACACAAATTATTGCACCCTGATAAATTAAATGTGACTATTGCAAAACCTTCCTTCTAAATGAATACTCAGAGAGGGAATGTATGGGTGAATAAGCATAATTTAGAATACAGAAAAAAAATAAAGAAGCTGTTATAACCCCACTTCAATGTTTTCATTTTTCTTTAAAAGAAATAAAAAGCCAGATTGCCGTATATACAAGACCAAATGGGTATAACATTTTTAAGATTAAAATTTTTACACCAACTAATCTTATAAAATTGACCCCTCATCACTGGCAAGCTAAATTTCACAATATATGTCATGTCTGAAGAAGTGGAATAATTCTGTTTTGGGTGTCCTTCACAACTGCTTATTGTTCAAAGCTGTTTGATAAATGTTTGTCTGACCTTGACAAGGGGAAAGCCCCAAACCCCATCAGGCTGGGATACTGCTGTCAGACAGCCTTTTCTCACAGACTAAAAGACTTTTTGCCCCCATTTTAGGGTCATAAATATTCCCCCAATGGTTGGAGTTCAACTGATGTACCAAAAAGAGAATACCTCTTTCCCATCTGTTTTCTCTTGATTTTCTAAAGGTGGTATTTTTAGAATAAATGGATCCAGTTGATACAAACAGTACCAGGATGATGTTCAAGGTTTTGTATTAAAATTGCATTTTGGGTACTGAACTGGCCTCTAATAAGCCACTCCAATGGTTTATGGATTTCATAGGGTCTTCATTTTGTCCAGTATGCTTCTTACAATTTTTAATTTACAGTGAGTCCTTCACATGTGCTACAACATACAAAAAGAGACATATGGCAAAGGGCTGAGCCCCTGCCCTAAAGGGTTAGCCTGTAGAGATGCAGTAGATGAAATACAGTGCACATATGGACTAGCTGAGCCACGAAGGATCCTCAGAATTAAGGCACACGGGATTTAAGCAGTGGGTTTAAGAGGAAGGGAGGTGAGCTTTCATATGATGGCTTCACAAACCAGCATGAGATTTGAAAAAATAGTTTTACTGCCCAATGTGTTTTCTGTAAATATTTCAAATTGTCTGCTTGATCAAACACCACTTTCCAAAAGTAGCAAAATTTTTCTGCACGTTGATGTAGTGACACAGTTTTGGGGGAAAAGGGACTATTTGGGGAACAGGGCAGAAGTTTACCTATTCTAGATAAAAACATAAGAAGCTCTTGAAACTTATGGGATGTGAAAAGCTTCGTGCTCTAGACTGCAGTTCTTTCCCAGATGTTTCCTGAATAATCAGTCCTGAGGTTTATGAACATTTGGATTGCTGAATCACAGGTGTGTTAGATAAGAAAAGGTGGAATCTTTTCTGCCCCATTACAGAAGTAACAACATTTTTCCTGCCATTTCTATTTGTCTATTTCAATGTTACATGGATTCTGCTTTTCATTCAGAGGCTAATCTGAATTTGGTTTTGAGACACTTCTCCCTGCGAAAGAAGATAAAAATCTGGGTGTTCTCTACATACTGCTAGTGCCCAGGCTGCTCTTCTACCAGCAGCTCTGGATACATTTTGGAAAATACGAAAAAGAAAAAAGGAAGAACTGAATCATTTAAGACTCTGCAAATTAGGGGTGTGGCTAAAAGAAAAACCTGAGAGATCATTTTTACATATCACAGTTGGATTCCTAAAGCTAAGACTGTCAGCTGTTAATAACAAATTCCATCAAAACCAGCTGACAGACATTTCTCAAGTAGTTCAAAAGATCTAAAATGATATCTTCCTCTGCAAATCAGTGAAGGGGTGTCGTGGTTTAACCCCAGCCAGCAACTAAGCTCCACGCAGCGGTTCACTCGCTTCTCCCCCACCCAGTGGGATGGGGGAGAGAAGCGGGAAAAAGTAAAACTCATGGGTTGAGATAAGTCCAGTTTGGGTCAGCTGCCCTGGCTGTGTCCCCTCCCAACTTCTTGTGCCCCTCCAGCCTTCTTGTTGGCTGGGCATCAGAAGCTGAAAAATCCTTGACTTTAGACTAAACATTACTTAGCCACAACTGAAAACATCAGTGTGTTATCAACATTCTTCTCCTACTGAACTCAAAAACATAGCACTGTACCAGCTACTAGGAAGACAATTAACTCTATCCCAGCTGAAACCAGGACAAGGGGTCAAGAAAACAAATAGAATAAAAAGGTGAATGTTAATAGGGAAAAATTATTAACACCTGAAAAGTATTTACAGTATAGGTTTTTCAAAAATTGTCCTATAGGAATTTTTCTGCAGTAATTCCACTCCCCTTCTTCCCTTTCTTCCATGTTCTGAATTTTCCTTCCCACATTCTATTGCAAGCACATCTGAAACACAGCTATATATTAAGTACATGAATTAGAGAAAGGACTCATCTAATACGTTCAGTAAATGCATAGACCTGGTTACGGGTAACCAGTATTTTTCATGTCTGTTCTACCGTGAGTATATATTAGTGAGGCATGGGAATTATACAAAGCATATTTCTGCTGTTACAGGTATTGGTAGAGAATTTTAAAAAGAAACAAAGGGCTAAAGTACATGGAAGCTATAGCAAATGAAATACAGTGTTATCTCATAAAGTAAATCTGGGAAGGTGGATCTCAGAACTTGGTTCAGTTTTTTGTTAAGAGCCTGAAATAAGGTCCTTTAACTCCAGGAAGCCAAGCTTTGATTTAATATGCAACGTGAGTCTAGACAACGCTGTTTTGTACATATATTTAGAGAACAGTCGCTTCTTTAAATATCTCTTGGATGGTAACTCATCTGAATCCAGTTACCTTCACTGATATGCCTCTGACTGAGTAAGCCGCAACATGACCTTGCAAATTTAATTCTTCAGTAGAATAATGATGAGAAATTAAATCATCCATTTTGCTCTGACTTTTCTATATTCTTCATCCTAAAATTACTGCTTGGCATTCAGCCCCTCTTTCGGCCACACACAACACTTTTTGTTTTGTTTTAAAACACGGGGATCATGAAACACAGAATTATTGCAATTTTCCAAGGTGGGGACAACTACAAGTGCCTATCAGTACCCCGACATGGTTGTGGTCTTTATGTATTCCTTTTTCCTTAGCCATCATTGACATGACCACATCCTTTTGCTGTTACTTAATAACTGTGAAGTCTTTGCTGATAGCATGCTGTTCACAAAATAGGTTTCTCAACCTTAAATATACAATAGAAATACTCTTTGTTTACTTTACACTAGTCATACCAGTGAACACAACTCATATTTGCATCTTAATTTCTATGCAGATGCAAAGTTCAGTCAGCCTCTAGCAATGTACACTAGGAATGGGACCAATGATTATGCACAATTAAACCACTCTTAATGACCATAACCAGGAAATGGGTGAACCTGTTTTATTTTCTCTAAATCACATTGGTTCTTCTCTTACCTCCTTCTCTTCCCTGTCAAAAATCCCTTTGTAATGCAGTTTAGATCCAAATGGCTGTAACAGGGAATCAAACTGCTATCTAAGTAATTCTCCCATCTCGTGACAATTATGTCCTT